>NC_051176.1:184490198-185206141 GCF_013339695.2 Rhipicephalus sanguineus
CGGAGTGTCACCGGCTACAACTTCGAAGCTCTAAGAAGGCTTCGCTACGTCGTCGACATCAAGCCGGCGGGCGGCCGGGGAGCGAGCTCGTACCGGCCGCCGGCGAAGCAAAGAGCATGTTTCACGGAAAATAAAGGCTGCTGGAATAAAGATGAGTTTATATTGTCTCTTTCGTGCTATGCGACCACTACTGTCAAACGCCTAGCGCGAAGGCGAGCACCGATACGAGGCAGACTGAACCAATGTACGTGCGGCCGCACCGATGCACTGCCAGTAACAGGAACTGTGACTATACGACCCGTGTCGTTCGTTGTTAGTGCATCACTCTGTAGCTTAGACATCACGGATAGCGGACACCTATTTTTTATTTGTGTGCAAAATCAAAACGACGAAAACTGCACAGCAGCGAGCATTTTAACGCGATAGCGTTAAGGAGCTTGTTTTGCAGAAATTCCGGTGTCGGCCTCTGCGTGAGGGTTGCCAGGTTTGGCTCCTTTGCGCCAATTTAGCTACCTTTCGAGGTCGGTGGCGGCCGAAAAAAACGCGTTGGCTACTTGGCTACTTTTTGGCTACTTTCTTCTTCACTTATTATCAATATTCTACCAAATTATTAATATCTGGTGCCGTCGCAGCCGCTGGCGTTCGAGTATGTGGTGTCAAAACATGACGGCCAGACCGTGCTTCTAGCTCCCAAAATTGATTTGAGCACTTGCATCACGTAGAGAATGAACTTTAATTAAATGAGTGGCTGAGTTTCTACTTGAACAGGGTCAGTGATCGTGATGATAAAATAAATATTAAAAAACTACACGTTTAAAACATGCCTGTCAAGCAGGCCTCGAGCACAAAAAGACAGAAGGCCTTTGGATACGTATCTGGCACTCAGCAAAAACAGTTGCATGGAGCTCACTTTTGCAGGCCCCCTATTGCTGAACCCGACTATACATCGTATAATTCGAAGGGAACAGGACAATCGAAAGCGCTCCGCATCTAGGACGCTCTGCACACATCGACATTTAAAATCGGATATCCCACGAACTGCTTCTCATTCCTTAGTATTAGGTACGCACTGCGACTCTGGAATATTCGCTGCTCGGACTTCGTCATCAAGCAAGAAAATATTAAGAGGAAAGACTTAGAAGCCTCATCAAAAGCGAAGTTTGACCATCGGCGGCGGCGTCAACACGAGCGACGCTATAAATCATCAGCGAATGACGACGTTACAGATCCCCAAAATTTGTGACCTCATCATGAAGTCACATAAAGTAACGTCACATGATGTAGGAATCAGATGAAAGCATTGCTTGGTCAAAGGTGGGCCGATAACGAAGGCAGTGCAGGCAGGCACGTTAGATGGAAAAAACTTTCGGAGGGGGGGGGGGGGCGCAAGGGAGGATCAACATATTTTACTGAGAAGAAAAACACGTCTATCACCTTCGCGTCGTCATAGGCGAATGCATCAGGGGTCCCTGTGAGTTTTTGCGAAAGTGACTACAGCTTAAGCTTCAATCCGAGCAACTGTGATTGTAATGACGTGTACTTTATCTTTGTTGTCGTTATCTCGTGCGTTTAAGAAAAGATGCAAGACGCGTAAAAAGAGTGTCATTTTTGCAGCAGTGCACGAAACTTTGTCATCCTTCACGAAATTATTGCTAAAGTCAACACTTTATGCTTTATCTCTGCAATTGTGTATTTTAACGGTTTGTGGTCTACTTATTTACATTTTCGCCGAAAGGCTTTTGCACTTAGTCATTTAAATTAAAATGTTTCAGTTGTTTCCATACGCGCGTATCTGCTTTTGACTACTTTTGCTTTCTTTGGCCGAAGTTGGCTACTTTCTGGCTAGTTTTTCGAATTTTCTGACTATTTTTGAGGTTTGCGAGCTGGCAACCCTGGTTGGCGTCGTTGGTTGTGAGCGAAAATTCAGCGTTGTCTGTGAGCGAAAAATCTAAAAGGATGCAAATAAAAATCTTCGGTTCGACTGAGAATCGGATCGAGGCCTTCTGCATGGCAAGCAGGTGTTCTACCACAAAGCTGCGCCGTTGCTTTCAACTTCTTCAGAAAAGAAAAACACTATTTGAATGTCATGTAGTGGAAGGAGCCTCCTTAACGCATGTAATATTGCGTGGCAGAAGCGTAAAATCACGCCCGGCGCCAAAACATGTGGATTGCGCAACGAGTGGCTGTTTCAAAGGCCCACCTATTACAAAGCGCTCAGACATATTTAATCATCATCAGCTGCAAAAGCATCAACAAAGTAAACAGCTGCGTAGGTTCTCGTGTGGCCTTACGAACGCGTAGTGGGCCCTTCGCTGATTCGCAAAATGAAGAATTATGGCGTAGTGGGAACTCCGCAACTTTACTTGCAGTAGACATTCTACGATAGTTTGAAATGGCCCATGTTACGCGCACAGACGTTCGTTTCCTTGCCGCACGGTTGGGGCATGCACCAAGAAGCGACGCCAGGTTAGCAGTTGAGAAGGCAATGCGCACGGGACCACACTCACATGGTATTTTCTTTTTATTTCGCGGGCATGTGTGGTAAGCGGAAAAACGCCGATACTTAACAGACAAGAACTTAAAAAACCGGTTAATTGAATGTTTTGTAAACTGATCTACAATTGAATTTTCTCACTGGAATTTTTCGCCTAGCTCTCTTGCTTGAAAAGTTAGTTAATTAATCTGGCTTAATTAAGCAATTAAGAAGAACAATAAAATAGTGGGACTTACTTCATGCAATAGTCAGCAACGCACATTTGGTCGCTCGTCATAGGGTGCGTCGGATTATTTTTAAACTCCGGCTACAGTCAGCTGGGGCTCCCTGTATACCCGGTGACCGGTTTATGGTTGTGCAGCGCGAGCGGTGGTCAGCCTATGTGCTGTAATACTTTGCAAACATTGTGCGCACGTTTGTGTGTGATAGATGTTGTGTGCTTTGTTGCCACCAACAAGCGTTTAATATTTTTCGATGATTGTACATGAACATGCACAATCGGCGTCAAATGAAATCTGAACAGCGGCAAGCATTCGCAGTGGTATTGGCCACGAGATCGAGCAGGGTCGGCACCTAGCGGCGAGCGGACGAAACCCCGTGATGTGAATGGCTCCTTGCGTCGTCTACTAACCACACTGTGTTCGCATGCGTGCAAACGTCATGCACGTCCTCAAAGGGCAGCTTATGTTAGCACAGTACGAAATGCCTGTACGTATGCCTACACGATATACACAAGCATTTCGCCTGACGAGACTTGTATGCACTCCAATAAGTGAGTACATGCACGTGTCGGTATGGCACTAGGTCTAACCATCGTACCGTGCATTCGCCAAAATCATTTCAATGTGGCTGCTACTTTGTCGTTCAAGCACATCACATAGTGCATTTGGCGTCGTCCTAAACGAAAAACAAAGTATTAAATGTCGAGGTGTGAATGCAGAATTTTAGCGACACCATCTCGTGGAGTGTTGGCGATTTGGAAATCCTTGTGATACCTCAAAGCATGAACTAGCGTCTGCAGAGGCCGATCAGCGGTAAAAAAGTCCTGAAGCCACACATTTCTATAGAAGTACGCGCATAGGCGTGCGCACAGAGAGGGCAGGGGGGCACCCCCCTCCCCTCTTGGTCACCTAAAAAGAGGGGGGCCAAAGTCTGCCCCATACATTGACTTAATAGGGCGGGCAGGGGGGCGCCGTGATGAACCTTCGCCCCCCCCCCCCCTCCGCCTCCTGAAGGGGAACCCTGCGCACGCCTGTGAGTGCGCGTATTCATGCAAACAGAAAAGCAGAATGCACAAAGTTCTACTTCATGTAATTACGCAGAAATACAGGCTCTCTCTTCTTTTGTAGCAGCTAGAGCAAGAAGTAAATACTTAATTGGCTCAGTCGCGCAACACTATTTATATTGTGGTATAGGCAAGACACAATTTAAATGTGCAAATATACCAAGGAAAAACATCGAGCATAGTGCGAAACATGAATTTGACCGAAGGCCAATACCTCATTGATTGGCACATTGCGCTTCTCTTACACGCAATAGGAACGTTAGTCCGGTTTCGGGCATTAATGTGGCAATGCGTATAGATCACCGCTAGGCTGCAGTCAACGCGCTTTATTCGCCGACAATCGATTAAACCGCCTACAGCGAAGCGCCGCTGCGTACATTTGTATATGCGCCGCCCACCGCCTATCCACACAAACTCGGAGACGGTGCTGCCACTTATAGCCCGATCTCGTGGAGAATAGTGCGCGCCGTCCGGTTATCATCATGGACAGGCGCGCGCATCCGCTTTGGCAGCACTGCGCATATATGCAGCCTGTCCATGGCGATAACCGGACGGCGCGCACTATTGGCCGCGAGATCGACCTATATGTGGTAGCACTGTCGCCGCGTTAGTGTGGAGAGGCGGTCGGCGGCGCGCATACTAATGCACACAGCGGCACTTCGTTGTGAGCGGTTTTAGCCTAATGTCGGCGAATAAAATGCGTTGATTGCAGCTGACCGGTAATATATACGCTCTTCATTATTGAATCGATGCACCAAGATCATTCAATGTTACTATTACTAGTGAGACAAGCGCAATCTGCCGATGAAAGGGATGGTCACCCTGGATGACAGTCTGCGCTTACGCACGATAAGACGTTTCTTGTTGTTTTCTCTATACATGTTTAGCTTGTGTTCTATGTACTACGCACTGCTGTGGCACGACTGAAATAAAGTGTTTACTTCTTGTTCATTTGTATACCAGCCCATATTCCTGCGCAATGAGCTCAATAGCACTGTTCACGCGAATACGCATACGCAGGTAAGAGTTTAGCACAGATCTTTCATCGATTGATTACGTGCACGACAGTGATGCAACAAAGGTCCGGTTATTTTATGGAATAAGTGTCTTTTTTTTTTCTCAAAGTAATAATGTCCGCTGCCTTCCATCAATCTATAGCAACTCCGCACAAACGCTCAAGATAATGTAAAAAAAAGGATGAAGTTTTGCGTGAAATTATACAACATAAATGTAAGGCACGCCGTCGGGAATAATTTTAACGTCTGGGTTCTCCAAAGCGTACCTAAATCTAAGCACACTGGTGCTTCTACATAAATTTTGCCCCAAGTTAAATATGCGCGCGGCAACTCCGTTTTATCACTGCCGCGTCATTCCACTGTCTGCTTTTTTTTTTTTAGGGGACAGTTTTAGTACCGAAGTGTCAGACTTCACTTGATAGAAATATTTCGCTGTAGCGAGACCACGACTGTAGAATAAAAGGACATCTTAAGCACAACTACAGCTCATCATGAACTACAGTGCCGCAGTTATACACCTAACAACAACGCGAAAGTGCATGAGCCTCGTTTTTGTTCACCACCGAGTCGCTAAAACGCTGCATTCACACACTATTTAATGCTCCTCATGTTTGGGACTATGCCAAGCGCACTTTAGGATGTGCTTGAACCAGATAGCGGCACCACTGAAATGATTCTGGCGAACGAAGGGTACGACACCAATACACAGCACTCTCGAAAGCCGCACTCACTGATCTTATTACAATGCGCATGCAGCCGAGCAAGCCCATTTGCTTCTGTACACCATGTTAGGCATACGTACTCGCGCTAACATGACAGAGCAAACCACCCTTTGAGAATGTGCAGGACGTACGCGCACATGCAAACACGACGTGGCTAGCAGACGACGCAGGGAGCAATCCACACTAGGCGCGCTCCAGCCAGTAGCCGCTAGGCGGCGACTCCGCTCGATCTCGCGGTCAATACCACTG
This sequence comes from Rhipicephalus sanguineus, assembly GCF_013339695.2. Taxonomy (NCBI): domain Eukaryota; kingdom Metazoa; phylum Arthropoda; class Arachnida; order Ixodida; family Ixodidae; genus Rhipicephalus; species Rhipicephalus sanguineus. The sequence goes on from NC_051176.1 coordinate 184,495,965, forward strand.
CGAGTGCTTGCCACTGTACGGGTTTCATTTGACGATGTTAGTACTCCCATGGCTACCTGCAAAAGTTCCCCGATGGATGTAAACAAAATGATGTGAGACTGAGCGAGTTTCTTCAGGTTCATGGTTTAAAGCAGCGCAAAAGACGGAAGCACAAGACAAAGAAGACCACCGGACAGGGCGCTGACTATGGTCTTCTTTGTCTTGTGCTTCCGTCTTTTGCGTTGCTATAAACTATGATGTAAACAAATATTCCCCTCAGTCCACCCAAGAGCTCCGTCCGGTAGGGGAGCAAATTTTTTACGCCGCCTGACCGGAGTATATGAAAATCCCCTGGGGAAATGCGCTAGAGGACAAGTCGCTTTACTCCTGGGGTCGGCAACCTTTTGAGGCGGAGGGCCAAGTTGCATGAAGCCGACCCAACGGGGGACCGGATGGCAAATCGAAGGGAGGGGGGGGGGGCTTGCAGGCAGAGAGAGGAAATTCCGTGAATCGACAGTAATGTACTACTATACTGGATTACAAATAGTATTTATTTTAGCACGCATGTCACAAACTTGTAATGAAACATAGGTTACAAGCGAAAATACCATTTTAGGTCAAAACTGTCACGTCGGTCTTCAGATATGAAGTGGTAAGGGAAGGGGAGAGAGGGATTTGACGTCGTGTCGAGTGCCACATAACACTGCGCCGCGGGCCGCAAGTTGCAGACCCCTGTTTTATTCCAATCTAGGCTAATATTCGCTTATACAGTGTACAGGGTGTGGTCACCTGTGCTCACGCGCCTATGTCTTTCATCACAATGTTTGCGCTGAAGCCATAGACCGCACGAAGGTCGCTTCGCTTGCTGCAGCGGCCGTGTTTTCTAAAGGAGTGAGCTGCTAGCCTTTCTACGTATGACATTCCAATTTGCTGCTATCGCATTCAGGGGCGTAGGCAGAAATTTTTTTCTATGGGGAAGGGGGGCACCTCCATGATCTGAAGTGAGGGCAGGGCAGGCAGATGTGGTCGGGTGTCATTTTGTGTTGTGTATGCCATGGCAAAAGAAAATATTCAGGAGGGGGGCACGCTCCCCACCCCTTCCCCCTGGCTACGCAACTGATCGCATTCATTGCTTCACCCTTGCGGGAAAACTTTGTCTTTTTTTGTTATTCGCATAAACTGTATATCCGAGGAATATCTACTGAACATAAAGAAAGAGAGAAAAGACTAATTTAGCGGAGCATTGCAATGTATGCGCGTGTAATCCCCGACTAGACGAGGTCAGGATTATCGGTTGAAGTGACAACGCGAAGGCACGTCTGATACTGTAATCTTCAACGAAGGCAAATCAGTGCATTGGTCAAGGTGCATCAGTGATCCTTCTTTAAGCATTGTATAACAGAGAGAAGGTTTTTCTTCACACGCCTGTGCAGTAACAGATTTCTGTCTTGCTTTCGCGAATACGCTTTTTCTGTCACGTTTTCCAGCTTACTTATAGTAACCCTTGACAATGGTTAAACAGTGTGAGCATGTGCTTGTTCAACGCACCCTTCACTTGTAAAGTAGACTATATGCTATATTCCTTGCACCACTTAATAATTGCTGGTGTTGTACGTGCCAAAACCAGGATTTGGTTATGAGGCACGCATTCTCTGTGCTACTTATGGTTCTGGTTATGTCAAGTAATGTCTAACACGCCAGGCCATGAACAAGTTATGCGTTAGAGGGAAAATTGCCATCCATAAATAAAGAGAAGCTTTCTCTTGACAGCACGTATAGACACTGCATTTATGTCCCGTCGTTGCACTGGTGATTGCTAGCATCCTGGTTAGCTCAAATGGTAGAGGGAGTTCCTGGAAGGCGTTGGCCCCGGGTTCGAAACCCCGTACCAGGACGAACTTTGCGTCAACTAATAAGCATTCCTTTCTGAGCAACCCGTGTGGATTTTCGTCTAGCTTTGGTCTACTATTAATAGAGTAGATGACAATTTTTCTTTTCCTAAACCTCGCTATATATGCCTTGCGGGATTCCGCAGAACTGACTTACCAAGTTCTACCTTGAGCTATCTCTAGGTATGCTGCATATGTCAAAAAATTCATTGTCGGTTGCGATGGTAAGGGATGCGCTGCAGAGGGACACAAAGACGAACCATAAGGGGGGGGGGATGAAAAAACAATGGCACGGACCTGGCACACTAAGAACTTTACTCGGTCTCTTTCGCTGGTCACATATATACGCGGACAGCGAAATATGACATGCGCAATGACGCAAGAAAGTCAACTCAATGCCACGGGTTCCTAAATCGGTGGACATCATAAGAGAAATTTTGTTTTTCCTTTAGGTACTATAGGCTTTGGATATGCCGTATACAGTGCAATGCGTATCCCTGAATCAGTCACCGGTGCTAGGCGACCGGCGAGCATTTGAATGATACGATACGTGACATTTTGCACCTGTAGTGCTCTAGACGCGTGCGTGAAACTGAGTGCTTGCCCGGGGCGCCACACCGCGATACCCTCACAGAGCTGTCCCGCCCACCGACAGCTCCCACAACGTGCTGGGACGGCAAAGGCGGGGTGATTGCGCGCTGCTGGCCTGCGGCGGCGGCAGTGGCGGCGCGCAGCCTCAGCGGGCCCGAGCCAGACGGCGCTCGGAGTGCGACCCGCTGCCGGCGCCCCTCCTCTCACGGCCCGAGCGCCAAGCGCTCCCAGTGGCGCCGCTGCCATCGGAACTGACGAGCGCGTGGTCAGCGACTCCTCCGGATCGCGGCTTCGTCGGGATCGCCTCCTCCGAACGTAAGCACGACTCTCCTCTTTTTTGCCGGCTCCCGAGTGAGCGGCGCCCGGTGGGACGCACTGCGCGGGACGCCAGGCGTCCCGCGGCATGCTTGCCGCCACAGTTGCTGGCTCGGGACCGTTCACTCTCGTGACCTGTTCATACTACACCGAATTATTTCGAAACTGTCATATGTGATCACGCGTACACGCGGAACGCCGCTAACAATCACCACTCTCGACAGTCCTCGTGCGTGAACGGAGCAGGTGTCGGCGACGCGTGCATAATACGTGTGTGTCATTGCCATCCCACTGAGCGGCATTGTAACTTGGAGAATATGTTCAAATCAACGCGCTATATGTCAAGTGTCTAGTTTAACTCTACAAAAGTATGTAAAGTCATTGTCCTAGTTGAAGCTGTGAGCATGAAAGCCTTCTTCTGTGCGGCGGTCCGTTTCTATGATACAGTTATGTCTGAGTAAATACCAACTTGCTCGACAACATATCCTTCTGCAGAAAATGGAAGAAAAGTTATCACGAAGTTTTCTTGCGCCTCGGGTGTGGCACACAAGCGCCTCGGCAACGCAACTGGTACAGTTGAATTAACTTAGTCCAGAGAGCGGCCCCACGGTGCTACTCCGGGTCGAGATCGGCAAACTTTTGACCTAAGGAACGGAGGCCAGCCTATCGTTTGTGTATATAACGAAATGTACGACTCTGGTACCACGACTTGTGAACAGACTTTACCATTCTTTTTTATCTTGAAAACATGGTTCTCGACTTGGTGCTCATGCTGACTTGGAAGGTTCGTCGAAGCCTAATATAATCGTCGAGAACACGAATCTAAATACTCGGATCACGTTACTAAATAGGAGTTCACGTGTATGCCCGTTTTTTTTTTTGTGCACTGTAGCAATTCCAAAGATGCAAATTTCGCAATGTCTCATAATTCCTTGGTTTCATGAAATGCACAGCTAAATGCAGATAATCTGTGTTCTACAAAGCTATGATAACCGCCCAAGATCGTGACAACTGGTCGACGCTTTAAAGAGCGCTAATCGACATGGGGGATTCAAAATGAACATCAAGAAAGCGATATGTACTTCGTTAAAATGCAGCACCAATAGAGGTGATTTTAGGTCTGAGCACACGTAGTTAGCAATCTCGAAATATTACGCCATGCTTTCATCTGTGCTTCAAACAATAGTTCGCGGAATTGGAACCTGTCGAGAATTATATATTTCGCAGAAAGCAAGAATATGAATAGGACGCTGTTCATACATCGATTGCGGCATTATTTAATCCAGGACTCATTGATCAAAAAAAAAGAAGAAAATTCACCATGGTTTTTGTTCACCGCTACGAATTATTCTCGCTTCGTTCAAGCGATAGATCCCAGTCCACTTGTGAGCGCTCTAATTTTCTAAGAACTTCTGGGCGTGCGGTAAGTAGGCCTTAAAATTTACACTAGCACAATAGGTGCGCGGATCTTTCAGTCTTTGAGTATAAATATCCCATTTAATATAAAAGATCTGTTTTCTGACACCAACAGAGCAAGAAGAATAAGACAATAAGGAATGCGCATGTTCATGCGGATATCTGCGAAGCAGCTCACGTGCTTTCCGTTTCACAAGTGCCGTGTATTTACTTTGCTCGGGGCGTTTTGTTTCGGAAGAAAAAGAATGGCGTTTCGCCATCGGAAAATGCACCATCTCTAGAGCATGGTGGTTTTCACGATGGTTGTAACAGCTGTATACTAACCTTGGTGTGATTACCCACCTACTTTACAATTTTACTGTTGCTGACGCGAAATATGTGGTCATAGTGTGGATCATAGAAACCACTTAATTGTGGTTAATCAAAGCGGCAGGTGTGTAGAATTCCAAACAGAAAGTTGGTCAGCTGTACAATGGCTTCCCTGAGCAACAAAAATGACCATTGGACGAACTCCCGGGGCCATCTCTCACTGGCATTGAGCTGTGAACCTAGCCGAGGTCGGCGCACGCACAACTTCAAAGCGCAACGCCCAATTTTAAGGTCAGTTAGGTAGAGTGCTTTAACGTGTACAAGCTCATCAAGCGTCAGTGGCACAGTTCAGTGAACGCCAATGAAAGGCCATTTGTAAATGCTGCAGCCCTGTCTCGGTTGTTCACTAGCGTTTTTCTTTTTTTTTTTTCACGTCGTTTCTGCCCGTTGTCGGTATCACTGAATTTTTTATGTCAGCGTGGCTTCGGCTATGCACGTGGCACGTTGTATTTGCATAACATAAAACCCATTTGCTCATGCCATGATAGCGGTATTGCAATGACGGCACAGCCATCACGGCGAACGCGCATCCCTAGGAAAATATTGCTGAATTTCAAGTTTGCTGTATGCGGTGTCGTCGTATTGCGGTTAACAGCGTATAGGATAAAATGAAAAATGCAAATAAGACAGAAAAGGTTTGTTAGTATCCGTTGCGAATATCCGCTATAGGCGCCAGATGGGCCCCTCAGTGTTTTATTGCGAGATCGTGGGCCAAGTGCGCAATGCAACTATGCTCTTTTTTTTGCTTAGCCGTCTGTTGTTCTGTTGCCTTCATCCGCATATGCGCCTCTGTTGATTCACTGGATTTAACGTACCGATCCAACACGTGCATCTGAGAGGCGCTATATATGGCGTGTAACTCCATATTGATTTTAATCACCTGTGCACATTAGCGTGCGTCAAAGCACGGTAGCCAACGATCAACTCGATAGTGGTAGGAATAAAACCCGCTACCTCGATCGCGCTTAGCAGAGAATGCAGGAGCCACTGCGCTACCGCGGCTGGTAATTTTCTCTGCTAGGCTTGGGTCCTGGGTCTGTATGTGCTATTTATTGTAATGGCGCATAGTGAGAGAGAGAGATGCTAATGAGGGAGAGGCAGGGAGGTTAACCGGAATCGAAACATCTGGTTTGCTACCCTACATTATAGGGGCATCTGACTGTCATGCTAGCTTAAGCTAGTCATTTGCACCAACAAAAGCAGTATATCCCGGGTGTCATAACTCGCTAACCGCAATAGTGGCCTGCGGAATTATGAAACACCAGCGTTTTAATTCCAGGTACGTTGTAGTAAGCAGTGTATCTCCGATCAGGTCAAGTTTTGCAAATGTCCGTTTCATATTGCTGTATATGTGCTTGAGCGGCAAGAGTAATTCATGATAAGAGTTTAAAGATTTCTTACAGCGAAGCTGCGTACTTCTTTTTGGTCTGCAAATCCACGAAACTTATTTAGCGCGTATGTGCCACAGAAATTCGGCAAATCTCACTACTCACCACGGACTATCGCGTTCTCCTCTGCTAGCAGATGCAAGCACTCCTGGCGTTTTCACCTCGGACGCTGATGAAGGGCATTCGGAGAGGTGGACAGACGAGCCGACGAGCGCAGCGTAGCGAAGGAAAGAGCGATACGAGCAAACGCGTGTAACGCCACCAGCTTTCGGTGTAGACTAGTGCACAACTGCAACGTCACAACTAAATTTCGACCTCTGGGTGGTTTAGGGTCCTTTTAACAATTGAAGACAAACGGCATATCTTTCTTTTCAATCAGGCATGCGGCATAGAGCTGAGTATTCGTTTCAATAAAGGAAGCCACAAAACAAGCATCAAAAACCGCGCGATGCCTGTGAACAATGGGAACACCCTCCCACGTGTTCCCGGCAAAGATTAGGTTGCAACTGCTTTGCACTTCAAACGAGGGCTTCGAATGACGCCAAACGGCCATTCCTTCTCCCGGCGTGTGTTTTCCGCTTTCATACATAAAAGGGAGACCCGTCTAGCAACTCATTCAGTTCATTCTAAGACCACCATGGTTATACCACAGAAATTAAAGACACCAGAACAGCGTGAATGCAATGCTCGACGAAAAAAACATAGTCGTCTTGCTTAAAAAAATGTCGTGGAACAAATCACGGTCTACCACAGCGGCCACGAAGCGATTATCACTACTATTACTCCAAAGTAATAATAAAACATACCCCCCCCCCCCATCACCGTGTGGGGTGTTTGATACATACAGCTTCGCTGGACATTCACGTTAGCAGGGCGGGATGGCGGCCAATTTTTTTTGAGCCACAATCTGATCATCTTAGGAAAATATCACCAACTGAATGTGGAGAAAGTGCACAGTCATTTTAGCCGTACGAATATTATTTTGCCCGTCGTGAACCTGGAATGAGTCATTAATACTGTGAGTGAGTGTGTGCACGTCTGTAAGCCGAGATATTTTGCTACAGTGTCGTCAGCTTTAAAAGGCAATACCTTAGAGATTTTCAACATGCGCAGTTGTAGATAGGTACGGTTAAAAAGGGATACAACCAGAGAGGTTGGCATAAGTGCTGCTTCGGCTGCTCGTGGTAGAAGATGGAAATTGGGCATGCCAAGTATGTACAGGCCGCTGATTTTTATTAAAATAGCAATAGTTGCTGCTTGTGTGTGTGAGAATGTGATGCAGTGAAGGAGTGCCTTTCAAACCAGAATGTAAGAAGCGCCGAGATGATAATTTTGGGGACTCGTAAAGAGCACCCAGGGGTCGTACATTTTGTTCTCCCTCTATATGTGATTCCAATGGTTATGATGCCGTCATCAGCTGGCAATGATATGATGGGGATTTAGGGCTTTTTCTGTGCTTCGTACATGTGCAATTTAGACGCGAGCTACGTGTGCCGCATCAATCGATGCAGGAAGACTAATTAGTTTGGCGGCATAGTTTGTTTATTTTTACGTGGCAGTCTCACATTAAATGGTTGTTCGGGGAATAGTTTTCACAGACATCAGAGAATGGGAAGAAGGCCCAGTGCGCGCTTTTGATGCGAATCGTGCTATAGCTACTCATATAGGATTTTATCGAAGTAACTTTGCCAGTTTTCAACTAGCGTCAAAAAGATATACAGAGTCCGGGTAGAAATAGATAAGAGAGGACATCATAGACGCAAAGCCAGGCATCAAATTGCGTAAATGAATAAAAACCAAGTCTATGTCTCCATGAATCGATTAGTAATTAAACGCTAATTTATCTCTAACGTGCATTTCAAGGAGGGTGGTTCGTTTAGTGAAGCTTTTGTTCAGTTTACGGTAACGAAGACGAAGACGAAGTGTTCGCTTTACAGAACGCTTGTGACTACCGATCCGCTAGTTTCTTAATATTTCTGCCTTCACCGCTGGATATCCGCCTCGTTTCTGGCGCCGATGCAAGTATAGACGTCCCCGGGCCCTGCCGGGAATGGCGGCGACAGCGGCGGCGGTCTCCAGGAAGCGCACTGGGCTCCATAGTGCTACGGACAGCGACGAAACCAGTGTCTACTCACTCAGCAGTGAGAACTGGTCCGATGACGACTTTCAGCTTGTACGACGCCGTAAGGCGAAGCGGAAAAACACCGGGTCTCCCCTGTCTTCAGGCAAGTCAACTCTGAAATCTATTCGGGAGACCGCAGTCAGTACGATTATTTTCGTACCAGAACTCGCTACCGATAACCTGAGACATCTCAACAGACAGTCAGTCTCGGTGCTTCTCGAAGCGGCGGTGCCAAATGAAGTAAGGGACGTGAGAGTCAACACACGCAAAAATGTCCTGGCAGTCGACGTTGCACATGAGACTGCACTGAGCACATTGAGCAAAATTGCGGAACTTGATGGCATAAAGGTTCGCTCGTACATCCCATTGGCCAGTGATACCACTACTGGTGTCATTTACGATGTGGACGTCTCTGTTTCCAGCACAGACTTGCCCAGTCTGGTGAAGCCGACAGTAGATGGCACCCCTATAATACACATGTCGCGCATGGGCACATCTCGTTGTATAAAACTAACATTCAAGGGTGAATCTCTGCCCTCGCATGTCAAGGTAGGCCACTTTCGGCATCCTGTACGACCGTTCATCCCAAGGCCACTCCAATGCCGCAAATGTATGAGGTTTGGACACGTGAGCGCCGTGTGTCAGAGCACGATCATTTGCTCGCGCTGCGCCGAACCACACGCTGCAGACTCCTGTGATGCCACGGTCCTCAAGTGCCGCAATTGCCTTGGGTCCCATGACGCTTCGTCAAATGAGTGCCCCAAGAAACAGAAGGAAAACGAAATCCTTAAACAGATGGTGCGAGACCGCTCGTCTCGTCGGGAAGCTGTTGCTGTCGTCACAAAGCGACGCTCCCGACGCCGTAGAGGCTCAAGGAACTCTGTGAAGCGCAGTTCACAGGTGACACCTCATCCTCTGCTTCCTAGGCTAGACACGCCCGAGTTGACTTCTGAGGACAAGACCGCACCAGAACACATGGACACTGAAGCATGGCCGCCATTGCCAAAGCTGCATCCAGAGTCACAGCCTGAACCACAGCCAGAACCACAGCCACAGCCAAAGCCACAGCACCATACACAGCGACTCCAATGGTCGCAGCAGACACAGACTGAGTCAACGACAGCGCTGGTTCCCCACGACTTGCCCGAGAAAGACAAGGACATTGCTGCTATGCTTCGCTCTCTTCTGAACACCATATTCATGCTTTTGAATAAGCTGAACACTCCGACTGCCCGAGCTGCCCTGCAAATGCTGGAGGTTCTCGATCCAGTGTTTTCAGCCCTGCAGTAATCCCAACGGCTCGCCCACAGCCCTCTCAAAGGCCGCGATTCCCCAATGGAATATCAGAGCGCTGATGTAATGTAGGCCAGCCTCAGCCTCAGTGACTGATTGTACCCCTTTGCACGTGCAGTGCTCTCCTTCTCTCTCTATCTCTTCCTCTTTCTATTCCCCGTCCCCTTATCCCCAGTGCAGGGTAGCAAACCGGACGTTCTTCTGGTTAACCTCCCTGTCTTTCCTCTTCTCTTTCTCTCTCTCTCTTTGTTCAGTTTACGTCCATTTATGACGTTTGATGGCCCTCTAATCACATTTGGCAAGTTTAGTGCATCCCAGTTGCTTAGTGAGTCTCCTCGAACGTTAGCGTCAAGTATGTGGAAATAAAGCCTGAAACGGCGCCCCCTTCTGACGGCGCAAGCGCACAGGTGTTCGTGTTCTGACTTCCGGGTAGCGTGAGGGGGCGCCACATTCGGAGGGCTATAAAAACCCAGACGGGCTTGAGCATCTGCTCCTTCAGTTTGCCAGCTCATACAGGTATGAGCTTGGTGTGGAAGTTCTGTTGTCTCGAGTGGAACGGATGGGTCTCGTAAAAATGTTAGTTTGAGTTAGAACGCTTCGCACTTCGATGATTCCTCTTAAGAGAGTTTCAGCTAGGTGTCTGTATTAATAAGCGTTAGCCGCACAATTACTCCTGGCTAGAAACCGCTTCGCGCCACATCATTGTCATATAGGTTCTGCGCGCCTATCTTAACTGGGTAAAATTAACCCTGCACCTTTTAATATGCCGATTAATGTTATTCACGCACACTTTTGAGGTCTCAGAGTATAACACTGAGAAGTTATTTTGTTCTTTAAGTGAATCTGATTGTCCTTGCGTCAAGCGAAATATGCTGAATTTAATATGTGCGCTAACGGCTGAATTAATGTGAAACTATTACTGTATTCCTCGGAGTGTTCGGAAACTAGTTGATCATTATTTAGTTCCTATCCTGATTCCTCATGTTGCCGTCACTAAAAGTAATATTACTATTGACATTTTTATGGAAAGCACCACGTATATACATATTGGCATATGGGCTCCGATAAAAAAGAATTAGAACGTGTACAGCATATTATTGCCTTAGGTTTTTAACCAGCGATTCTCGGTATCTTCGATATCAGTGCAAATATGACGACAGCTAAGCACCCACCACCATTTTGTATGCTTAACTTATGTCGACTAATTTGGCTCCCGCCGTTGTAGCTCAGCTCAAAACTGTATTGCGCTGTCAAGCTCGAGCACGCGGATTCGATTCCCAGCAACGGCAGCCGCATATGGATGGGCGCGAAACCCAAAACCACCCGTATAGTTAGATTTAGGCGTACGTTAAACAAACCCAAGTAATCGAAACTAATGCGTATTCCCCCACTGCCGCGCGCGTCATAATTATGGCGTGATTATGACGCGTAGAACACCAGAATTCGTTATAACTTTGCTCTAAGACATATTTAACTTGTAACACGAACTAGCTATTTATTTGGAAAAACATTGATAAATAGCAGAGGGTGAATGCTAAGCTAGTAATTCAAAAATACGCGATACTATTCAGGCGCGTGCTAATTTACTTTAGAGACGTATAAAAGACAAGCTGTCAGACGGGTCGAGAGTGACTTTCCAGCAAAACGGTAGTACTCTGTGGATATATTTTTCTTTCGACAGATGTCTTTTCGATAAATGACTAATGCAATGTCGATGCGACAAACGTTTGCTTCACTAGTTCATTTTTTTCTTAAGTCTTTAACTACGTCCATACATGAGTTAATACGTGATGGTGCCTCTAGACAGAAACGACAGGAGCAGCCTTGAAGGCTCGTTTCTGGGTACAGGAAGATGCGCTAATAGGAGAATTGCATCATCATTTATAGCAGAACTATGATGAAAGCAACTTTTTCATACATGAGAACATATATCTGGCACGGAATACTTTAGAGTATATATATATCGAGTCAAACCGCCAGTTAAAACGCTGAAATAAATGTTTTCCACTCGTTTTCGAGTTATTCTGAGGTATGTAGCGTAGTCTAACTATGTTTCAAGCAGACGTTCGCTTGTTTGCCTGGCCTTATATGGCCACTGTTTAGGGTACACAGTCATCCTTCAGAATTTTTGAAGAAAAGTGAGTACTGGTTCGTACACTTCTCTCTCACTCAGCGACCGTCGACGCTGCTGCTTCACATTAAATTCGCGAAGAGAAATGCGCCTGGGCTTTCCACGCAACAACGAGTATTGTATTTTGCTAGACAGTGGCGACGTTGATCGAACGGCGGCACTGTGTAGCCCTGGCTGCATTAAATGAAGCGCATCGCGCATATATGTGGGTGCCTGCAACTGAAGTTGAAGACGTGAAAAAAGAAGCACACTATAAAGAAACAATTCAAAGTTCAATGCATTGCGTAGAAATAACTATACTACCAGCTTTGTACATTGCATCACTGAAACAGTAGCCACATCGTAAAAAAATATTCTGGCACTGAGAAGGAATGGTTACTGCTTTTTTTTTTTGAAATCAGGGGATTTATTAGGGCAAGCGCAACGAGAATATTCAAGAAATTTAAGCGGGTTTGAGTTTCCGGCTGTTACCCTATATACTCCAGCAAAGGGTCGCATAGTAAAAAATAAACGACAGAGAGAAAAGAGATCAAATGTTATAAAAAAAACCAGGAATCTATGTGAAGTGAATCATGACAAGTGGGCGAAGGTCTGGGTATTGTATGGGTGAGTAACCGTACGTTACCCGAGCGTTGCCCCATATAACGTAAATTGAGTGACATAAAGTGACACAAAGAGTCGACGACAAAGCTAGGTCAAAAGGCCCATAATGTCTACGTTGAAATCGCCGACTAGTATAAAGGGTTTGTGCTTGTAGGTGTTTTATATTGTTCTGTCACAATTATTATTGAGTCTACTGTAAACCTTTTTCTTTATTCACATACGCACATATATGTTTCGACTATAGCAACGGTTTTCTATATACCGTGACAGCGGACAGTGAAAGTCGACGACAAAGCTAGGTCCTAAGGTCTATAATATGTACGTTTAAGTTGCCGACTAGTATAAAGTGTGTGTGCTTGTAGGTGTTTTATATTGTTTAGCCACAGTTATGATTGATAGAAGTCTATTGTTAAACCTGATGTTTCGATTTTACACGGTGCTGTGCCGTGTGCACGGACGCCCTACGGACAAGCCTCGGCTTTAAGGTGCTTCGCCCCTAAAATAAAACTTCCTGCTCCTACCTAGGACTTCAATATTGCGAGCTATCGACAATGACTGGCTCATGCTACTCGACAGTTCAATCGAGACAGACATACGCAGTAGTCGCGGGTCTACGACTGTGCGCCAAGAAGGTTTATGGGGCGCAGAACCGATGACTGTTACAGCTATTCACCAAGGACAGTCTCGAGCCTCTTATACATGCAGCGCTTTCTCTGTGCTCCTGCCTCTGCTCGCGCTCTCTTCGTCTTGATTACAACGCTCCCATTACGAAAAAAGAAGCCACCCTGGCGACTTGCGTATGCTCACGAAGTGACCTTAGCGTCATGGTATCGTGCGCGAACCGCTGGATACAGACGACTTCCTGGTCACAACATGTCATGACGAACTGGGGTATATACAGGCGGCTCAATGAGGTAACTGACGGGAGAGCTTGGCACCAACATGCGGAAAAGACCATCGTACTTCTTAAGTTCGGCGTAAGCTCTAATCTTGTGGTTGGTACTGACAATCGCGCGAGGAATACCGGGAAAAGAGAAGGAACCAAGTTGTGGACGTCATATATTTTGCTTTTCGGAGTTTATCGTCCTCTGACGTCACGTGGCGACCCGCCAGAGGACGACATTTCTCTATATATCTGTTGGTGCCCAAGGCCGGCGCACGCGCTGACAGACGCGTCAGTATAGTACAGAATAGTATCAATTGTGTGCGAATAATTATGACCGTAAAGAAAGAAATAATGAAATAGGTGAAGGTGGCAGTGATTTCCGTAGCGGTGCTTTATGCGTAATGATGAATGCGACAACTTGGGTCTCCCTTAGAGCTATTTTTCTCGACGTACCTAGTGAGTACGTCACAAAGGGCGCACTCAGAGTGTTCCGTAGTTTTATTGGTCAGCGGGTTATAGGCGGTGTATGCGTGACGAGCGATAGCACATTCGGCAAACAATTTTTTAACGACTTTACACAAGAAGACGTGGTGGCGGTCACACACATATGCTTCATTTCTTGCAACATATAGAGACATTCCTTACAAGTCTCCAAAACCCCGTGTAAATAAAACAGATTTCTAAAATTTGAAGGCTGGTTTTGTTTAGCTGTGGCTATCTGAAGTAGGTCAAGCAAAAAGAATCCTGACCACGTCATGGAATATTCTGCACCCAAAAGGCGAGTCAGCTATATTTGCTGCGAGGGCTGAAGAAAGTTGCTGAGAAGTCGTACATGTTCTGTATGCAAATATAATAAATGCTATTTGAAGGCTCAGAGATTCACGACTAGCATTCACTTCTACAGAAGCCTCGAAATATGCAAATTAAGTTGCGAAGTATGTTCTTCGTTGCGAGTCAGTTTAGGCAGCAGAGGATGCGCCCAACGTTTTCCCTTGAAGGAAAGGCCAGTTGCTACTGAGTGTATAAGAAATTACATTCATGAGCAATGAACGAGACGAAGGTGAATCTAGCGGCTCAATATGTATTAGCGAAAATCATATGAAGCGAACAGACTATGAAAACCAGTGCAAGCATAGAGGAGGTTAGTCGATTTATTGAACTCAAGTGTGCAGATAAAGAAGTGCACGAAAGCACAGCCAAGACGACAACTTCGACAAGTCGTTCTTTTCGAAGACTAACTTCATCAGTGGAATAGCTCAATGTTAAAGACAGCAACACAAAAGGCAAGACAACACAAGCTCTTGTGTTGTCTTGCGGTCTGTGTCTATCAGTGTGTGCTAGTTCATGAATGTTGCGTAGCAGCAGGTCGAATCTGCCCTCATAAGTTTCATTTTAATTTATAATTTGAAGCATAATCATTGCTAATCGCGAGCCAAATACTCCAAATTCGTGCCAACCGCAGCCCGAGAAACCAACGGCCATCGGTATTATTATAAAAACAACAGATGAAAAGAGAATCGAAGCTGTTTTTTTTTTTTCACGGAGACCCCTGTATGCGGATATGTTAGCATAAAAAACACAGCATTAAAAAAAGCGAAGAGACGCTCCAAGCATAGGGACAGTGACACATACCGCTTTACTCGGGATTAAAAAACTAACAAAGAAAGAAAATCCAAAGTGACTTTTAATGGCTCTTCGCAAGGGCAACGCACAGTCGTCCTTCTTTTCATCGCTCATATTAGAGTGACGGAAGAAGACGTGTGGCTACCAGTACAGCAGTTAATCAAGTTGCACCCTGAAGGCAACCACGGTCGCAACACACACACACACACACACACACACACACACACACACACACACACACACACACACACACACACACACACATATATATATATATATATATATATATATATATATATATATATATATATATATATATATATATATATATATATATATTTTGTTAAGCTGTTTATTGGACGGCACTCGTCGACAATGCACTATGGCGACAGTCAAGGCAAAAGCACGGGCTCCGAGAGCGCGAGCGGCGTTTTGAAGAGGACGACCCACTAGGAGCCGCTGGAGAGCGCAACCGTTAAGCAGCACCAATTGCTTCGCCACAATTACCCCGGGTACGAAAAGGGAGCCGTCCGGCGACCTAACAGCTCGTTACTATGAGTGGGTCATAGTAGGCCTTAAGGCGCTCCACGTTGACTATGTCGCGCCCTCGACGGCGCATGTCCGAAGCTGGTTCGATGGGTTCGATCAGGTAGTTGACCGGGGATGTGCGCTCGACGACCCGGTAGGGGCCTTCGTATTTCGGCAGTAGTTTTGAGGAGAGGCCGGTTGCAGTGGTAGGGACCGAGAGCCACACGAGCGCTCCGGGGAGGAACGTGGACTCAGAAGTGGTGGTGCCACCGCGAAGGCTCTTCTGCCGCTCTTGTTCGTGCGTTGTAAAGGCCTTTGCAAGCTCACGACACTCTTCAGCAAGCCTGGCTGTGTCAGAAATAGGCGCACAATCAGGTGCATCCGGCTTGTAGGGTAGTATCGTGTCAATGGTGTGCAACGGGTGCCTTCCGTACAACAGGAAGAAGGGTGAAAACCCAGTAGTGCTCTGAGGGGCGGTATTATAGGCGTAGGTGACGAAGGGCAGAATGGCATCCCAATTTGTGTGATCGGCGGCGACGTACATTGAGAGCATGTCGCCGAGCGTGCGGTTGAAGCGTTCGGTTAGGCCATTAGTCTGCGGGTGGTAAGCAGTAGTTTTGCGATGAACAGCATGGCACTCTTTGAGAATGGCTTCGACGACTTCCGACAAGAAGACACGGCCTCGATCGCTGAGAAGCTCCTGGGGTGGACCGTGACGCAGCATGAATCGGTGTAGCAGGAAGGAGGCAACATCACGCGCTGTAGCCGCTGGGAGGGCAGCGGTTTCGGCGTATCGCGTTAGATGGTCAACGGCGACGATGGCCCAACGGTTACCAGCCGACGTCAGAGGAAGTGGTCCATACAAATCGATGCCCACGCGCCCAAACGGACGGTTAGGGCATGGTAATGGTTGTAGACCGACTGGTGACACGTGCGTTGAAGGTTTTCGGCGTTGGCAATCGAGGCAGGAGTGGACGAACTTCTGCACGTAGCGGTACATCCCTCGCCAGAAGTATCGTTGTCGAATGCGGTGGTAAGTTTTGGATACCCCAGAGTGCGCGCATTGCGGATCAGAGTGGAAGGACTCGCATATTTCAGCACGCAGACTTCGGGGTATCACAAGTAGCCACTGGCGGCCGTCGGCGTTGTAATTGCGTCGGTGCAGTAGGTCTTCACGAATGGCGAAATGGTGCGCTTGACGACGCAACGCGCGAGTGGTTGGTGTTGTCGACGGATCAGTGAGCAAGTCTATTAGCGAAGCGATCCATTTATCCTTGCGCTGCTCGGTAGCGATGGTGTGAACATCGATAGAAGAAACAGCAGTGTGAGACACTGAGCAGGAGGCATTGTCGTCAGGCAAGGGGGAGCGCGAGAGGGCGTCGGCGTCAGCATGCTGACGTCCGTTGCGGTACAACACGCGGATGTCGTAGTCTTGCAGGCGAAGTGCCCAACGGGCGAGACGGCCCGAGGGATCCTTCAATGACGACAGCCAGCACAGTGCGTGGTGATCGGTGACGACATCAAATGGGCGACCATACAAATAAGGTCGGAATTTTGTAAGGGCCCAGATGATCGCCAGGCACTCTTTTTCCGTGACAGTGTAATTGGTCTCGGCTCTAGTAAGCGTCCGACTTGCGTAGGCGACGACATATTCGGGGAACCCTGGTTTGCGTTGCGCAAGAACAGCACCGAGGCCTACACCGCTGGCGTCCGTGTGTACCTCCGTTGGGGCCGTAGGGTCGTAGTGGCGTAGTATGGGAGGAGACGTCAACAAACGACGGAGCTTTGCGAACGCGTCGTCGCATTCGGACGGGTGGGCGAAGGCCAGGAGAGAGAACTGGCGTGCGATTTCCTCGCGCACGAATGCCTTCATTTCTGCCAGCAGCGTGGCCTGGTCAGGTATGGCCGCCAAGCCAGCAAGCTCCTCGTCGCGTGATGGAGAGCGACGGGTCATCGAACGTTGCCGGCGGAGCTCCTCGTAGCTCTGGCACAGTGTGATGACCTCGGCCACGGTGGAAGGGTTTTTAGCGAGCAACATGGTGAATGCATCGTCGTCAATGCCCTTCATAATGTTCCGGATCTTGTCAGACTCGGACATGGTGCCGTTGGCTTTCTTACACAAGTCCAGGACGTCTTCGATATAACTGGTGAAAGATTCACCGGCCTGCTGAGCTCGTTCGCGTAAGCGCTGTTCTGCTTGCAGCTTACGAACTGCAGGGCGGCCAAAAACGTTGATGACGGCGGTTTTGAAATCAGACCAAGTAGCAAAATCGGACGCGTGGTTGTTGTACCACAAACTTGCTACTCCCGCGAGGTACAAGACTAAGTTGCTCAACTTGCCTGCTTCGTCCCATTTGTTGGGTACGCTCACGCGCTCGTAAATTGCGAGCCAGTCCTCCACGTCGGTACCATCGGCGCCAGTGAAGATAGGTGGATCGCGGATGCGTGGGACACCGGGACATGTGGTCGGTGTGGGAGGCGGCGTTTGCTGAGCGGCGTCTTGGGGCATGGTAGATGGCAGAGTACGGGAACGAAGCTCCAGGGGCATTGAATGGGAGCACAGCACTCTCCACCAATTTGTCAAGTTGTTTATTGGACGGCACTCGTCGACAATGCACTATGGCGACAGTCAAGGCAAAAGCACGGGCTCCGAGAGCGCGAGCGGCGTTTTGAAGAGGACGACCCACTAGGAGCCGCTGGAGAGCGCAACCGTTAAGCAGCACCAATTGCTTCGCCACAATATATATATATATATATATATATCAGAGTTATAGTAGGGCGCTTCGAATATTCGAACGATTATCACAGTATTCGATTTCGCTTCGATATGAATTTATGGGCTTCGGAACCAGACCCCGACAATTCTGCCCTGCAATAACGTCGAAGTCTGGGTCAGTTGGTACATGACGCTAAGGAAAAACTAGTCAAAAACACGCCGGACAAGGGGAAGAAGTGACAGACACAACGACTGATTGTGTGTGTCACTTTTTCCCCTTGTCCGGCGTCTTTTTGACTGGTTTTTGCCTCAGTTCTGCCCTGTTTGAAAAGCGTCCTTCGTTGAGACAGCCCTACTCACTTCGTGTGAGGGTCCTAGCTGAGGAAATGGGTGCGCCACTTCTTGAACACCGTTTGGTGGCTCCCGCTGCAAATCCCCCGCCGCGGCAGTGGCAGCTCATAGAATGCGATGTATCCTTCGTGTAAGTTACTAAGCACGTGCCTACTGCACATATCCGTACACACTTCCTCTAACTCCTGCACAAATACACTTTTCCAGAATTTTTTACTGATGCCTCAAAGTGTCACACTTCTGTGTCCTACGCAGCGGTTGGCCCATCCATTTCAGATGTACGCGTTCTGCACCCCAATACAAGAATCTTCACAGCAAGGCATAAGCGATATTTGCGGCCATCAAACAAATCAAATAATTCATACTACCAAGTGCAGTGATATACACCGATTCCCTAAGCGTAGTAAAAGCTCTGAAAACTTTTAAAAAGAACAAGAACCATGTCCTTGTCTTGTTCTACTCACTTTTATGCACGCTCGTAGTGTACTAGGTGCCAGGGCACTGCGAAATCCAAGGAAACGTGTTGGCCGACCAGCTAGCCGCTTCTGCCCACGAAAACGCTGCCGCCAATACATCCATAGCTGTCCCTGCACTTGACCTAAAACCCTTCCTTAAACGAAACCTCAGGAATTATTGGCAGTGGTTATGGGATACGCAAACACAAAATACACTTCATCTCATGAAGCCACATCTCGCGAATTAGCCGCCAGTATCAAGGTCACGCCGCACAGAAGTAACACTTACCAGGTTAAGAACAGGACATACACACAGTACACCCCGCCACGGTGGTCTATTGGTTATGGCGCTCGACTGCTGACCCGAAGGTCGCGGGATCAAATCCCGGCCGCGGCGGCTGCATTTTCGATGGAGGCGAAAATGTTTGAGGCCCGTGTACTTAGATTTAGGTGCACGTTAAAAGAACCCCAGGTGGTCGAAATTTCCGGAGCCCTCCACTACGGCGTCTCTCATAATCATATCGTGGTTTTGGGACGTTAAACCCCAGATATTATTATTATACACACAGTACACACTCATACCTTTTGTCCGGTGGTGATCCACCTTTGTGTGATAAATGTGGTGAACCACTCACTGTCCTTCACATACTCATTCAATGCAGTGGATTCGATCCTATAAGAATAAGCTCTTGCCATTACCATACCGAGAGCAAATACCACTTCATTCATCGATGTTCATAGGTAGGGAACCGGTTTTTAAAGGGCTACTGACACGAAAATTTTTATTTGTCGTTTTTTTTACGTCAAATGAAAGGTGAAGCCTTCAAGAGCCTAGAAAAGGTAGTACTAAGCGCGATTGCACCCTGAAAAAAACGGCCGCCAGCGCACCATGAGCGTTGAACGTAAGTCATGCTGTACATGACATGCGTCTCATGATTTTCATGTTAACTCGTGTTATTTATGTTCGTTACACAGTCACGTCACAAGATGCCAATTTTGGTGTATATAAATCTAGCGAAACGGACGCCAGCGCACCATGAACGTGGCACGTAAGTCATGCTGTACATGACATGCGTGTCATGATTTTCATGTTAACTCGTGTTTTTATGTTCGTCACACAGTCACGTCGCGCAATACCAATTTCGGGGTAGATCAAGCTAGCGAAACGGCCGCCAGCGCTCCATGAGCGTGGCACGTAAGTCATGCTGTGCATGACATGCGTTTCATGATTTTCATGTTAACTCGTGTCATTTATGTTCGTTACACAGTCACGTCGCAAGATACCAATTTTGGTGCATATAAAGCTAGCGAAACGGCCGCCAGCGCCCCATGAGCGTGGCACGTAAGTCATGCTGTACATGACATGCGTGTCATGATTTTCATGTTAACTCGTGTTATTTATGTTCGTCACACAGCCACGTCCCAAGATACCAATTTTGGTGTATATCAAGCTAGCGAAACGGCCGCCAGCGCACCATGAGCGCAGCATGTAAATCATGCTATATACATGACATGCGTGTCATGATTTTCGTGTTATGACTTCTCATTTATGTTCGTCATAGAGTCATGTTACGCCATACCAATTTTGGTGTACATTCGATTAACCAAGCGACCAGGAGAGCACAAAGTCGTAGGCGGCTAGATAGATAGATAGATAGATAGATAGATAGATAGATAGATAGATAGATAGATAGATAGATAGATAGATAGATAGATAGATAGATAGATAGATAGATAGATAGATAGATAGATAGATAGATAGATAGATAGATACGCTCAAAGTCGCAGAAGTTCGCTAAGAAATGCTTCGCATTTAAAAAGTAATTACAGTATGTTTTTAAAAGCTAGATTCGGTTCCTACTGTACCCTGACATCACAACACGGTATGAGCTTCTCGTCACGTGCTCGCACAATATATAGTGACGTTTCCACGGTCGCTCCGCACCGTGGCTCCGTTGGCGACGTACAAGGGGCCATTTTGAATGTTTTGGTGACGCACAAGCGGCCATCTTTGAAGTTTTGGCACCTAACGTCATCACAACTAGCCAGACTGCTGCGTGAAGTCACCAGAATTGGTACTATAGCCTGAGGTCAAGCTAGTGTCGATGTCGGTAGGTGCGCCGCGGGAAAATCGACTTTAATATCAAGTTAAAATATCTTATCAGCATTTGCTGAGCTTGACACTTGCTCAGAGCCGTCTCTGCATGCAGGATATTTGTATGGCAGTGTAAAGTCGCCTTCGAAAAATGGTGTCAGTACCCCCTTAAATATCAGTCATTTTTCGCATTTTTGAAAGAAGTTCACAGCTTTCACGTCATATAACCAATCAATCCGTTGCACGACCTCTGCAAAGAGGTTGTTGGTGCGGTAGCTACACTACAGAAAGCACTTGACTCCCTGCCTTTGGTCTCAAAGACCTTGAGGAGACATTCGTGCTTTTTGCCCATCTCTAACTTGTAGATATCATGCTCACTTGTAATTGATTCCACATGCATAGATCGCATCACGTACCACTGCCATAATTTTAAACTTTTTGCACTCCTTTTACGCTTCTATACAGTGCGTGATTTTAGGCCTCTATACAGCCATAATACACCCTGTCATCGTGATCATTGGTCATCGCTAACACCACATAAAAGATATGGCGCTCTTTGTATACCCATGGTCCCTGCGCCACAAAACCCCACTAATCATCATCATCGTCGACACGAATTTAGATTATTCGAAATATATGTATACTTTAGCGCATATAACCGCCTGTAGAAGTAGTTTCACTGAATTGTCGGAGCGCTATGCTATGAAACCACTTAATCAGGAGAAATACGCCCTGCCGCGAAGCCACACTTCAAGGTTAAATGTACATAATATTACCATCACCTCAATTAATTATTTTTTAATTCCAAATCCTGTTATACGGTCTTATGTGCGCTAAATATAAAAATCTTTAAAGCGTAACAAATTTTACCAGTTATAACTTGCACCCTACTGCTGTAAAAATCTTGCTACTACTCAATGTTGATTCCACTTCACTTCGAACCAAAAAAGTGGCGTTCACACATGAATAGTTCCAATTCTTAATTATACTGTCTAAGTTAGGTGGGTCATTGCAAAAATGCTCATTTTTCGTAATAACATGTACTATATACTATTCGAACTATTCGATTGGAAATTATTCGACCAAATCACTATTCTCTTCGAATTCGCTTCGAACCTCAAACTTACTATTCGCCCATCCCAAAATTATAGTCAGAATTTATTTTTATGCTGAAAAAGCACCGCATCTAATGCGGTGCTGCTTGCGATTAGTGAAGTATTCATATGGCGTCTCACTGGACAATATCAAAGGCACAATTCTCGAGTCTGGTTTTCAAACACATCATTGACAGGGAAGTTCGTGAATCGTTTTAAACTCAATACAATCACAGGTTGTTTAAGCGAAAGTGATCGAGCGCTCAAAGTGCTGGCGAAGTCAAAGTACCGGAGTTGCTTCCATCAGTGACTGAAATTAATCTTACTGCTTGGAAACGCCTGTCATCTTGCCGCATGTGGCGCACTTGTCAATAAATTGCACGGGCGTAGATTCAATGTAGTACGGTGCCGCAACGATATATTTCATTTCAGTGTTTCACTTGATTCCCATGACTTATATGCTCACGTGGTCTCTATAGCTTATGAGCTTATATGCAGTAATATACAACACAACTGTCGCTGCTGTTAAACTGACGAGGGCCGGCCCCTTGGAATAAACATAAAAAGCAATCCTTTTTCGGCGTGTATATGCATATATGACGGTCAATAATAGACAAACGGGGGGACAAGCTTCATATTTTCGATCTGCGGATAGTTTCCGTCGAGATCAGCTACTTTTGTGGAGTCTTATGGCTGCAGTCATAGGCGTTCGCACGGGGGGCATGGGGCCGGCCCTTCCCCCACTAGTCACCTAAAAAAGGAGGGCGCAAAGTCTGCCCCATACATTGACTTAATAGGGAGGGGGGTGGAGGCGCCGCGATGACCCCCCCCCCCCCCTGAAGCACGCCTATGGCTGCAGCATACACAGGTGGCACACACCTCGGACGTCAACGCAGTGCAGGCAAGGGGAAAAAGGGTTCAGCGTTTCTGTTGTGGTTGTGCCTGCCACGGTGAAATTCGGCAGCTTTGGAACACCAAGCCGCGCAAAGCGCGGTACACGCTTATTCGCTTTCGGGGTATAAGACGATATGGCGGGTCCCTGAAATTGGATTGGCAGTTTCGGCGGCGTGCTTTTTTCACCGGCAATCGAAAGAGACAGCCGCGAAAGCTGGTCCTTGAGTGGCTGTCAAAATAATTCTTCCTGATAACGGTAACGCTGATGTTGTCGTGGCCTAATCGCCATTCCATGAGCGCAGGCTCAAGCTCAGGCTCAAGCGCAGGCTGTGCCGCAGAAGTGTGGGTTGAAAGTGCGCTTATAAACGATAAAAAGATTTACAAACCGATCGCAAGAAAAAAAAAGACAGTCTGGGAGCGTAATTCTACTTGAGTTGAATTTTCTACGCGTAACTACTGGTATAACGTTTACGCCGTAACTACAGGTATAATTAGCATATCCTGGCAGTCGAAACTGACGCGACTGGCGTGTTTCTCTTATTTAACAGCTTGCCTTTTCATTCCGTACAAATAAATCATTTCCATTTTTTTTGTTAGTTCAATTTCATGACGTTAGCTTGCACTCTTTTGTTATTGCCTTTTTTTCTTTTTTTTTAGAGAAAGACTAACTTTAACCTGCAAACATCTTTTTAAGCACGAAGAAATTATGCAGAACTTAACACACCCTGACA
Organism: Rhipicephalus sanguineus; assembly: GCF_013339695.2. Lineage (NCBI taxonomy): Eukaryota > Metazoa > Arthropoda > Arachnida > Ixodida > Ixodidae > Rhipicephalus > Rhipicephalus sanguineus. The sequence continues at coordinate 184,519,434 of NC_051176.1, forward strand.
CTCACGCATGGCCTTTTTTGCGTTCACATAATCTTTAACGCCAGCGACCACGTATTTGTAGTGTGATGCAAGGTGGTAGCCCCTCTTCTAGCAGCCAACTGCAGACAAACTTTATATTATGTGTATATTATTTCATGTTGAGCACCATATTCTAATGAGATTTCTTGTGTGTTCAGACAACTTGTGTTAACAACAAACTGCCATCAAAAGGAGGGCTCACCTCTATAGTATGTGCAGACAGCCTTACAAGAAACGACTGCTGATTTTAAGAAGCATTTTACTGCAGTATACTGCAACTTACATAAAAAAAATTTGCTTTATTATGGCCACTCACCTCATCAGTTTTATCACTCGGTAAGGCTGTCTTCTGTGTCAAAAGCTTAAGAAAGAGCCGCCCTGAAACACATATATAAGCTGTAAAAAACTGTTTTCAACAAAATTATCCTATAAGTATGCTACAACCGTAGCTTGGTAGCCACTGAAATATTAGAATTCCGTGCCCGTTTTTCGGCGCTTGGTAGTATGCCCTATTTGATACACAAGCCATGGAAACTACGACGTATGACAATTTTTTTTAGTTTGCATGCCACTGCCTTTGAATTGCACAGAAAACAGCCGTACCATTAGGCGGCTGTTCGACAAGAGCAGAAAATTGAGCTGCCGCGTTTTCCACTAATACAAAAATCAATGTGGCTTACAAATAACGACGCTATGTCGAGTTCACGAGTGAACGAAATTAGAAGGAAAATGATGAAAGAAAAGGAAAATATGACCAGCAATAAGCAGACGGAAGTTGCGACATGACAATGACAACATTTGACAATTCGCGAGTGGCATTTGAAAAATTAAATTCTGGGGTTTTACGTGCCAAAGCCAGGTATGATCATGAGGTACGCCGTAGTGGGGGACTCCAGATTGATTTGGGCCACGTGTGTCTTTTAACGTTACCTAAGTCTAAGTACACGGGCATTTCTGCATTTCGGTCCCACCGAAATGCGGCAGCGGTGGCCAGGAATCAACCCCGCGACCTCTTCCTTAAGAGCGCTGCAAAAGCCACTAAGCTGCCATGGAGGGTGCACTTGAAATTCCGGACAACGTAGCCTGTAGTGTGACACAATACAAGGTAGTTCATAACGTAGGAATTATCTACAGGTCATGTTAACTGAACATGTGCAATTTTTGCGAGATGAAAATATCGCAGACGAACGCAATATTCTGGAAATAGAAAGTTCAATGAATGATGTGTCTTGATTTCTTCCTTTCTTCCAATTTATTTTCAACCTTATACTCAGTAGAGTGGCAACCTGTTTCGTGAGTCCCCAGCTAACGTGTTGGGCGTGATTTGTTTGCGCAAATCCCGTTCTTTTCTTTTCATTATATATTGTTCCTAAGATGTTCCTGCGTTGCTTCGATCCTTATCCTCACTTAAAATCCATGAAAAGAAGCCTTCTTTGCGACGACAAGTTAAATTACAGGGCAAACTTCGGAACCGATCCGCTTGAATTGCCGTTGATCGATATATCGACTGCAGAACCTCATTTAATGAAACACATTCACGTATACTTTTTCTCTTTATTCGCCTTTCCCGATATTGCGAAAGGGCCAATCAACATCTCTATCTACACGAAGTGAATTACGGTCTTTGCAGGCGAAACTGTAGTTATCTAAACTTAAATTCTCTGCTTAGGCAGCTCTTTCTTGACACACGCCGATTCGCACTTTTATTTCGCATATATACGAAAACACAGAAGCGCAAACAGGTTGTCATGGGGAGCACTAGACAGCGACAAAGAAGGGCGGACGCTTTCTACCCGTAAAATAAGGGGCATGAGTATTTTGAATTGATGAAAATTATCACATGTTAACCAAGTTCAACAGATCTTTGCACGTACGGCCGCTGATACAGTAACATCCATTTATGCGTGAAGGTTGTCAACGCCGAAGATGCAGGTACGCTTTCAAAAAAAGCTGATAATAAAATTGAAAGTTTAACGCGTCGCTGCTGTAAACACACACGCCGTGAAAAGAGAAAAACTGGAGCAACTGTGCGACGACAAACGCGACAGAGGTGAAATTTGCTTAGCGTCATTCTTGAGCTTATCGACAACGACGCCGCGCGGGTTCTTGCTGCCAAGTTGAACATACGTTGGAGCGGAAAAGTACAAAATGGAATAGAAGAACCGCGCACCAGACCCAATTCTGGTTCACATGCACAGACACGGTCATTTTGACTCATTTTGACTCTGTCGTGATCACTTTCTGTGTCTTTCCCCGGTCTTGGGGCTTGCCAGCATTGGGACTAAGTTCGAGAGCAATTTCATGAATGCGGAATCTTCGACCGCGACTGTCTGGAGTGTAATCCTGGAGCCGAATGCCTGAAGAAAGCAGCATCGCTCCGCTGCCCTATACCGGCGCGCTGTCTTGCCACTTTTCTGCCCTCGTGGAGAAATTCCTGGTAGTTTTCGAGAGGATTCTCAAGTTGTTGCGCCGGAAGCGTTGTCGAGCTGCCTATATTGCCGCGTTGCGACGTCCGAGTACAAGTTGGTGCAGGTGCCCCGCCAGGTTACCCGATCAAGCAGCCACGCAGTGTCCCGAGGAATTCGGCTTTTTCTAAGGAAAAAACGTAGACATTCCGTTATAGGCGCTTTCAAAGTGTGGGAATGTCCCGTGCAGTTATTCGTCAGATGCACTGCCGTGTTATTGCATGAAAAGCAGTATTTTCGCAAAAAAGATTATGCGAATCAGAACATCAGCGAACCAAAATATTCAGAGACATATAAGAAACAAAATGGAAGGTAAAAAAAACAGAAAGTAGTCAAGAAGAAAGTCACTGGAACGGGATACTATCGCAGTTTTCTTACATGACACACAGCGGACTCCCTGTATATCCGTGAGGTGGACATTTCGCAAATATACAGCCGGCTTCAGCCATTGCATTGAGCCTCATTCTGTTTTTGTAAGAATCGCGAATATTGCTCAAGAAGGAGCAGGTCAGAAGAGAGTGGAGCGGCCTCGACTTTCACTTTTCCTTTTTAACCTGATATAAAAAGCTATAGTAATTGCATGCCCGGGCTTGTTATTAATCTTTTATGGGCTCTTTACTGTTCCCGCACACTTGCCTCTATTTTTCGTAGCACGATTCTGCGACTAGGCAAAGAGAGTTCATAAAAGTTTATTGTGGTTGGCGCAGTACACTTCCATAAAGTAGGACATGTGTGCAATACGGGTAGAAAAAGAACACAGTTCATCCAACAAAAAAAAAGGATTACATGCTGGATGTGGCCGTCAGGAGTATGTATAGCATTATATATGCCTAACAAAATTATTTAAATACTGTCGACGTTCTCTTACACAATACACAAAAGCTTAGTTAAAACAACATCGAGGCAACGCAGAAGATTTGTGGACTTTTATTAAAAAGCAGTCATCCCGCAGCTATTCCAACTTAACTTATCAGTTATGGTAATAATTTCAGATCTAATTCCTGTCGTTCTATACCGCAAAAGCTGAAAGTGAGAGAGGTTATATATCCGTGCACTTATATATAGTTAGATACCCCTCTCACATTAAACCAACTGCATTGAAAGTCGACACGCGATAATAAATCTAAGATTTATATCACCCGTTATAGTATAGGTTAGCGGGTATAATGTTTCGCTGCTGTGCATAAGGGCGCGGGTTTGATTGCCGGCTGCAGAGGCCGCATTTAAGTGGAGGCGAAATGCAAATATGCTAGCGTACTTAAACTTAGCGTTAACGAACCCCGTGTAGTCACAATCATTTCTGAGACCCCACTACGGCTACTTTTAATTACTGTCAATTTGGTGTGAGCTCCACTCCCCTATCTTTTTTCCCACTGTAGGGTAGCATACCTCTCCCTCCTTCCAGGCGCGCAAAACGCCAGAGATATGTTAAATTTTTTTAAGTGTTTCGATTTCTCGCAGCTACAATAGCTTCCGTCCGGCATATTCAAGCTACATTTGGAACTTTCCGTTCCAGGTTCATTATTTACTCTGTTGTAATTATCACTATCGATATCAAAACATATCAGTATTTTGGAGATGCGAAAGTTCACAATGTTATTCCTCTTGATTTCATATTCCCTGGTCCGCATCGAATGCAGGTTGTATCTATATGTATAGTACACTGGCAGAATGGTGCGCGTGTTCTCTGCAATTAAATACAGCATAAATTCAGCAACGCTTATGGGGATTTCGACACTTCCATAGTTCATGACATGCGCTTCTCGTAGCAAAATAATATCAGATTAACATTCTGTACTCTTTTTAAACGAATGCCATGGTATTCTACTGGTAAGGCGCGCAAGAAAACTTAGTCCCGAGAAAGAAATCTGTGGTTTCACGTAGCGTAGTTTTCACGCTTCGACGTTTCTTTAGTTCAGCTTTGCGCAGTACTTTTGAAAGGGTGCGATACAACGGAAAGGGGCACCTGGAATCAAACTAACCCGTTAGCCTGCGATTTTGTGCCTTTGGACACTACCATTGCCCCGTCATTTAGTTATTCTCAGTTTGTGTCAAGCCAGAGATTGTAGTTATCGGGCTTCCTACCCCATACACGCGCTTTAGACACAGAAATTGCTTTACCTACTATAACCCCATTACAAACAGCTGAAGATGCCCTATACTGACACTTCCCTAATGGCCGAGGCTAGGTGCCACACAGGAGACGCAGGTATTTACGGAAACGTATGTTATGTGAGAATACTGTCTTTATCTTGCAGAAAGGTGTTGGGCAGCCCGTATAGTATATATCTTATTTGAACGAAAGTAACAAAAATACTCCAGTGGCGGGCTTGCAAGTCCACGGCGTAATATGCAGGGCGTAACAGAGGGCATCTCTGAAGCAGCCGCATTGCTACAGTTATCGTCTGTTCTTGATTTTGATCTCCCTGCCGCATGCGGCCCAATATTTAGCTCATATGTTCATTGTCGATTTGTTCTGTTTGCGAACGTTTTCTTACCGTGTCCAAAAGGTGTTCTGGCGCCCTTTGAACTCTCTAATAGGATATCCTTACTCATTTAACGTGCTTTAACTGGCAGTCATTGCAGCATGCAGTACATACTGTGAAGTTTCTACAGCATCCACAAACAAAAAAAAGTGCTGAAAATGACCATAGTTTCGGTGCTAACTAGGTTAGACGAAGTATATTTCTTCTCTTCTGCAAAACGGACCAAATATTTGGGCAGAATCGATAAACTCCAGTTGACATTCGTTTAATGCGAAACAAGCCACAGAATCGTTTGAGTGACTGGTGTAAGTATCTTGAAACAAACATTTTACAGCGCTTGCGACATAGGTATCCTGGGGGTCTGTTTATTTATAATTACATAAAAATAGGCGCATTTGTGCCGGTGCTTGCTCAGTGGCACTGTATGTATGTCTGGAAATTCTCATGTGTCTGGAGCGTAGCGAGCGCATCGTCCGAAGAGTGTCTGAGGAGCAGCCCGAGGAGCGAGAGGGTGCGCTAGAGCTTAATCATCATTACAAGTGCGGCCTAAATTTTGAACGAGGCTACCTGGCCTTTGATGCAAAGTGGCTTCTTAGGAGGATCAGTGGTAGAGGAAATGCTCAAAGGAGGAAGAAACGGCAGTGGCCCTTTTTTCCCCTTTTGTTTGCTTTTGAGGAGAGGTATACGAAGCATATATACACACACGCGTTAAGGAAAGCAGTCGCGGTCTTCATAAAGACAAGTCCGCTTGTCGAAATGTCGGCTCCGGCGACACGCCGTGTTCGCGAATGTTTCATCTTGTAGAGAAAATGTCGGCACTTCGTTTGCGAATAAGAGTTTTAATATCATTTTAAAGCAGCAGGTTTTCTCGCGGACTATTCGAAAGGCGATTTCTTTGGATGTACTGCCTGCTTCGAGAAACGGGCCAAATAGCAGATATAAGAGAAAAACCGAGTTCCTTCGAACACGGAAGCTCCTCATTAAAAGGAATGACTTTGCTCCAGGGAGCCGAAGCTCGGCGATGCTGTGTCATTGCAATGATTCTTTTACGATAAACTTCCATTGCTCAAGCTGTCTCAGAATGATTGCCGCAGGTCACAATGTCCCATACCGCGGCTACTGTGTGATTGCTAGGCGCTTATTATTCGGCAAATTTGTCGTTTCCGGCGTACGAGCATCACTCCACCTGCTGCTGTTCATTCACATTTTTTTCGATGTTCTGGAACAAAAATCTGTCGTTTTAATACTATGTAGTTAAATGTAGGTACCCTGTGCGTTCCATTCTTTAGCTTTCGGAGAGAAGTGGCACCTTGTTTTCCCGCTCAGTCCCAGGCATTCATGGTCATTGTCAGCGCCACCTAAGCAAGTTCCACTACGGTCTGGAAACTGCGTGGATTAGTTGACAAACTTGTGTGAAAGAATTGAAAGGAGATACTCACGGAGAAGTTACTCTGGTAGCAACATCTTACGTGCACCGCAGACCAGTTTTTCAGGTAAGAAAATGAGAAGTGAAACAAAATATGCGAATGCAGATGAAAAGAGAACTGTTCAGTTAAGTGATACTACTAAATAAATTCAGAAGATGCCAAAAGATGTGGGGAAGTATATAGGTTAGTTTAACACTGACAGGTTACACTGAGGTTACACTGCCGACAAATGGGAAGTGTTTACCAGCAGCAGTGCAAAGCTTCGATGATGGAGATGAACTGAAGCCGTCAGTCTATTGAGGTTCATGATGCATACAACTAACACTGGCACCTCAAGTAAGTTCGTGTTCTCGAATCAACAGTCACAGTGGTGGAAAAGCGTATGTTGTTAAAGCAAACATTTTAAGAAAATGCCTTCTACTCGCCAGGACAGCAAATCTTTTCCTTGGCATTCGCAGCGATGTTCATGTACACATGGCTCACTTCACCCTATTATTGCTATTATCTCGCGGATGAGGGTGATAGTCAGCTTGCCTATATAGAGGGGTGTGAGAAAAAAAAGAAAGAATGGTTAAGTTAGCTTGTGGTATAGCAGATAGGCGTACCAGTACTGCTGTTGAGGTTTTTCTACTGGTGAAAGGAGGTATTGTCTATCCTGACAACATTCGCAAGCGAATCTTCCAGGTCCCTAAAACGCATACTAACTATGGCAAACAAAAATTAAATTTCCAAGGAAACGCAACCCTTAATACAGTATCGGTAAATGTTAATTTTGATGTGTCTCTGAAAGTACTTAAAAAAGAAACTAAGCAATAGTTAATTGATTACGACTTGCGTTTTGCATAAGACCGTTTGTGACACCTGCATGTGCACTTGTACTTATATTGTTATATTCTGTGTTACGCATTTTGATGTCAGACTGTGCAAGAAGGCAGAGGCCTTCCTCAGGCATTCCAGCATCTAGCCCAGGCTTCCCCTTTCTAAAATCAAGAAAAATGAAGCTCCACGTTGGGTCGAGTGACTACAGATTCGCATACGTGAGCGAGCTATAGCGTAAACTTTAGTCAATACATATGCTGCTAAAGTACTGCACTGCCGGCCGGAGGTAGGATGCTGTTGGTCTGTTTTTTTAGTTTTTGTTGTCTTTTTATGCTATGTTCACCCCTCATACCGCAGCATACAGGTCGCTGCAGATGCACTGTTCTTCACTTGCCTCGATGCTGGCGAAATCGCTCGAATGGAGTTCTTGTTATCGTGAGCTGGCGCCATCGACTTATTTCTACCGCCATTACTTCCTTTGCAGGCGTGCAATGGTTCTCGGGCTTCACTGCAGACGTAATACTGCTTCTAGCACAAAACCGGATTAAAGGGATGTATTCGTTAACAATAGTGCCTGTTCTGCGTTGCATCTCCTTTTGCATTGAGTCGCTATAGCTTTACAACATAGTAGCATACTGTGAAACTGTGAAAGTTTTGTTTTTCTTCCCTCCTCCACGTTGCACCAGCTGTGTCTGCCTGAGTGACGTGGTATCACAATGTTTCTATTATTTGGCGTTTCGTATAGCTTGAACAATTTTTTTTTACCAGCACGTCATGGTAGGGCGCCCTTGTCTGCCTATAAACAACCACTAAATCGGTGGGTCGTAGGCGCCCTTGGCTGCCTATAAACAACCACTAAACCGGTGGATGGCATTTCGCGATTCCAAAGCGGCCCCCAAAGCTCTGGTGTCAAGACGACATCCCCATCCACATGAAGGGCTGGTACCCAATATTACAAAGTTTTACCAACGCGCTGTCGCTGACCGCGGCGCCATTGCGACATAATTTTCTACGAAACTGCCGGCAAAGTAGTGCCCTCAGCCCACCGAGAGTTCAGCGTAAGCCCAAACAGTTTTCTACGAAGGCTACATGCAGCTCGTCAGCTACACATACTTGCTCGTCCTAAGGCATTGCAACATTGAAATTATTTCGAATGTACGAACTTGGGACGTATATTGTTTTGATCTTTCACAGAACCTTGAAGTACCGTTTCATCAGTCTTGACGCGACGCAGCTTCACTGCGTCGCTTGCGTCTAGTGGTTGATTTTATAAACACCTCACGCTTTCGGGTCGGCACGATATACTATTCTTTATAGAACTTTTACGAGTGCGATGAGACCATAGGTGGTATCCTTATCGACTGCACTTTAGATGAAGGGAGATAGAATGAGCTGTCTGAAATACGAAAAACTGGGCGGCAGAGCGTTCACAGAAGTTTTTGGACCACACACTGCACCACTATCCGCACATAAAGGCACCAGGCCGCTGCTGTACTACATTTATAGGCGCTAGGTGATGCGACGCTCTCGTCTTCAAATGGATTGTGAAGGTTCTTTCTTTCTTTCTTTCTTTCTTTCTTTCTTTCTTTCTTTCTTTCTTTCTTTCTTTCTTTCTTTCTTTCTTTCTTTCTTTCTTTCTTTCTTTCTTTCTTTCTTTCTTTCTTTCTTTCTTCTCAGGCGCTGTGCTTCTGATCACGCAGCTGTGCTACAGTGTGAGGTGAATGCCGCAGCGTGAGGTGAAGTCACGAAAGCATGACCTCACGCCGAAATTGCTGTGCAAGCTGCTTTTAGCGTACTCTGCTAACCCCTACGCTGTGACTCAATCGTTGTCATTCTACGCTCGGAACAAAATCGGCTGTAAGTTGGAGTCGGCTGGTTGCACATGCGTGAACATATCTTCTTCTTTCGAAATGTAATTTAGAAGTCCCTAGCTTTGAGCTAAACGGACAAGATTTCCCGAGGAACAGGCAGCGCGAAAAAAATTCCACACATCCCACGCCTTGTGGGAATCGGTTTCATGCGAAGCAGTCAGCGAGCGGTTCTATGCTGCACTTTTTTGGCTTTGAGCCAAGCGTCACGAGGCGGATCGATGTGTTTTTGTAAGTGTAGTAGTTGTGTGCACATCGTGGGCTTACCGGGCACGTCGACAACATTGGCATTTAAAGGGTGACTTATGGCCTGACGTAACGTCAGCACTCACATTAGAGCACATACGTCAGTAAAGGAAGTACACTTTACGGTTCGATGATGTGAATATCGTATTAACTTTCGTTAGCGCATTCCTCCGGGGTAGAGCAATGCTTGAATATAGCTTGCAGAATCGTATGAATACAAATGTAATGTTTATTAGACTGCTATAAAACCGGAGCCAACACTGGTACCGCAGACGTTAACCTGAGATGGCGCCTGTATCGTAGGAGTGCATATGTATTGTTTATTGCTTTGATATACAATTAGATAGCCAATGCCACAACTACAATTAACGTTGCGCCGACGCCTGCATAGGGTGTTTTTCCAAAGCAGTTTCAAGACCTGGCGTAGCTCTGTGGTAGAATGCCTGACTGCCACGCAGAATGCTTTGGTTCGATTGCTATTGGGATCCTAATTTTATTATTTGCATTCGTCGGGTGAGCGCTGCCGATGTCAGTTTTTCTTAACGCTCTGGCATCTGGGCAGATATAAACTGTCAATCACGTGTGGCGCATACCCGTACACCGCGGCCCGTGGTAAACGGGTATGTACCACACGTGTCTGGAGGAATGGGTTTGACGACGCACGCGACAAGATTTTCACGTCATTGATGTCATGAGCAGACAGTCATATTCGTAACATCTTCTCACCCTCCCATGCCGATTTTTGATCTTCACCAAGTTAAGGAGGCGATCACGAGCGCACCCAGACGTAGGCGGCTATCTATCTATCTATCTATCTATCTATCTATCTATCTATCTATCTATCTATCTATCTATCTATCTATCTATCTATCTATCTATCTATCTATCTATCTATCTATCTATCTATCTATCTATCTATCTATCTATCTATCTATCTATCTATCTATCTATCTATCTAAACTTGGTGTATACCGAAATAGGCATAGGAGGACATCAGTGCACAACCAGCATGATTCGCAGGGCATGACATGAATAACGTGACTTCCCTGTAGCGTACGTCATGAAATCTTTTCCACCACTCACGCGTGGCACATATCCACATACCCGCTGCCTTGTGGGTATACGCCACAGTTGATTCGCACTCTATATCAACCCAGACACGGGAAATCTTAATGCGACAGCGCGAAGGAGCCGGTGTCGCAAAAAGGAGCCCATGTCGTCGTTGTCGACGGGCGAAATATCCCGATTGAAGCAAGCAATGAAAATCACGGCTCCAGCCAGAATTTACTTTTATATCTCGTTCTTTTTCGCGCTGTAAATCAGGAAATGCTTCATTCGCCCAGCATCTGCTTCGCATGAAACCAATTCCCACAACGCGTGCGATCTCCCGAATTTTCCAAGACTCCACTGAAACTTTCTTTTTTTTTCTATTATGTGTAACGTCTGGTTTATTTAAACCCGGATGAACGTGAGAGTTACAATCTTCAATTACAAGTAAACGCTATCAAGACATTCAATCGGTTTGTCTAGTGAAAAAAGAAGGTGGCCCCTAGTCTAAAGGGGGCATTTTGCTTCTGTTATTTAAGTTGATAATCGGGGAAAAGTGTTCTGAATAGAGGATGAAAAACACAGTACGTCAGTGAGCACCACATTTAGATTGGTACAAAATGCGATAACACCAGCGTAGATTTACATTTATGCACGCTTCAAAGAAACCCAGGGAGTTAAAATTCTGTAGTGCCCTACTATGGTATGCCGTATAAACCTATCTTGATTGTGGTACACAACACCCTGGAATTTTATTCGATGATTTGCGTTCCGGTTTCCTGACGCTATTCGCTTAGTTTCTCCCCCTTTTGCTCATGTACTGGCGATGTGGATTAAGATTAGACACGTATGCATGCACGCACGCATGATGAGGGCTGAGAAGCTCGTACAAATCAACATTGATTTTCAAAAAAAATTGTGTACAGGATTGAAGGCATGAAGAAAAGTAATTCATAGGCAATTTGACTAGCGCCAACCTTCCAGTGATTGATGGCAGCAATGCATAAAATTTTTCGCAAGCGTATTTGTGAAAATCCTATGCGTCACTAACATCGGCAAGAAATGTCGAGCTCGCTCAGACTCACTCATGAAATATATTTTGCCCTTTGAGCTCACTCGGACTCAGACTCACCAAAATTTTCCTCAACCGGACTCGCTCGGACTCACTGAAATTTTTCTTAGCCGGACTCACTCGGACTCAAACTCACCAACATATTGCTCAGCCGGACTCACTCAGACTCACAGCTCTATCTGAGTCTGAGTGAGTCTGAGTGAGTCGACTCATGAGACCGTTAGCGTATAATTGGCTTCTTATACCATGGTGTCACTGCTCTTTAACACCAATATCTCGCATAATTGGCGCTCTACTTGGCGCCTTTTGATCTCGTACCTTCCAATATGAGTTGTGAGTGGTGGCAATCCAGTATGGACATTTTTCTTGAAAGAGGTGACTCGTGCACACGAGATATTTTTACCAAGAACTTCCTGTGAAAGAGTTTGCGGGTGGAGGTCAACCTACCCGCCCCCCTTTCTACGTAACTCACGCCTCTGATTAATAAATATAGAGCTGGTGTATGAACGCTAGTGCTTTGAAGTGTGAGTCAGCGGGAGTGTAAACGTGAGCCGACATAAGTGTGCTAGTGGCGCTGAAGTTGTGTACATAGAAAAATTAGTCGGCAAAAAAGTGTGGAGCTCACTCAGATTCACTCAAGGAATATATATTGCGCTTAAGGCTCACTCGGACTCAGACTCACCAAAGTTTTCCGCTACCGCACTCACTCGGACTCAGATTCACTAAGATTTTTCTCAACCGGACTCACTCGGACTCAAGCTCACCAAAATATTACTCACGCGGACTCACTCAGACTCAAACTCATGGCTCGATCTGAGTCTGAGTGAGTCGACTCATGAGTGAGTTTGCCGACCTATGGTCACTAACAGAACAACGGTAAGTATGGAATGCAATAATATACAAGAAAAAAACTTATGTTTTGGTAGAGTGAAAGCTTTCCAGAATTGAAATTATACAAATCGGATCGGCAACTTGTAACTGCATCAGTTTGGTTAACGACAAGTTCATTAAACAGGCTTGAGATTCTCTAGCGGATGACCTGCATACCATAACTTGTACGTACCTTTAGCATACACTAAAGCTCAGGTTAGCACGCAATACAAAGTTTTTCATCAGGTTGACAATAGACGTAGTGCGTGACAGGTGTCTTTTAACATTGTTTTTGTAAATAAGTTTAGTGAGGTTCTCATAATAATATTTGATTGGAGCTCACGGAAGGAAATATATGAATGAAAGTTCGGACGCCTTCTATATGGCACGAATAACCTTTCTCTGCAAGAGCAGCAGTCTGGTAGTTATTGTGAGTTGTAGAAGCAGTATCCCAAACAAATGCCACAGGAATCTTCGCGACAAAGAAAGAGACAATACACAAGTTTCACTGAAAGAGGTAGGTAAAATGAATGGCTTAGTACAGCAGATGGAGCAAAGCTCAAATCTTAAAAGCATACACGGAGTTCATGCATTGAATATGCTTCGTAGGTGCATGTTAAATGCTTGTGCACGCTTCGCACGTGCATGAAGCATGCTCCCGAAGCAGGTAACACCATGCTTTTAACAAGTTTCGTGTATGTTACAAGTCGGCCGTGGTCGTACAGTGGTTATGGTACTCGGGTGCGGACCCGAAAATCGCGGGTTCTATCCCAGCCGCAACGGTGGCATTTTGATGGAGGCAAAATCCTGCACGCCTGTGTACTGTGCGACGTCAGTGTACTATCGCGCTTAGTATGAGCTACATCATGCAAGCGCGTGGCCGAGCGCTCTGCAAGGTTGTACAATGGCGCCGATCATGGCATACTTTCGAGTTATCGGGAGAGATTCTGGCTGCTCGTGCGAGCGCGAATCGCCCCAGCTTGCTTGCTTTCACCATCGAAATTATTTTCGAAGCTGATATCACCAAAGGGTAAAACGAGAGCGAAGGTGGAAGCAAGTGGAGGCGATACGCGCTCGCAGGGACAGCCAAACTCCCTCCCGATAACTCGAAAATATGCCATAATAGGCGCCACTGTACAATCTTGCAGAGCGCTCCGTGACGCGCTCGCGTGATATAGCTCATAGTGAGCGTGATAGTACGTTAAGGAACACGAGATAGTTGAAATTTCCTGTGCCCTCCACTATGGCGTGCCTCAAAGCCAATCATATCGCTGTTTTGGCACATAAAACCTCGGAAATGACAAAACTATCAAGTATGTTACGTGTATACAGCGTGCTTGTACGTGCTTCGCATATATGCTTCATGCATGCACGAAGCATGCTCCCGAAGCTTGCACGCTTCTGCATGTCCCAACATGTGCGCTTCATCGATTCACATTATTATCTTTCACGTGCTGACACCTTTATTTGAGCGATAGCAAGGAGATCCGCTTAGGAACAGGGCAAAATGGTACGCTATTGCAAAAATACACTGGGCAAAATGGTACGCTATTGCCTTTCTTCACGATCAAAGGCTCATGTGTTTGAACGCTGACATTACCGCGCGGTCTCATGGGCCCGCACGCAAACACCCGTACGATGCGCTTTTGTTATGTACCCTTTAACTTTCTGTGTGCCTAGTCCTCAGATTAGGTAATAAAACAGGTAGGTGTTTGACCATAGCAGGATCCCTCCCCATTCTCGCTCCCTACGGAAGGCGTTAGCTTAGTTCACACGCACGCACACACGCCGGCATCGAAGCACAATGGTTATAGCGTTGGGCGCCTAACTCGAGGCCACCTATTCAATCCCGGCCACGTCAGCTGCATTCCAATGGGGCCCAAAATGCGAAAACGCCCGTGAACTTTGATTTAAATGTTTGGGCGGGGTCCGTGTTAAAGAACCCGATTGGCTGATCTTGGTTGCGGGGAAATGAAAGCGCGAGAATTAGAGTAATCCTCTTCAAACACACGCCGGCGCATGCTTCTTTCGTCATCACGTTACATATAGGTACAAGTTAGCTGCTGTAAATTTACACGAGACTTTCAGCTTCAGTAACGAAAATTCTTTTATCGGGGACGTCCTGGAGGCTTTGTAGAAAAGTTGTTAGTAACCAAATAGGGTCCAACTCTAGTATTAAAAGGAATGGGTGATCAGGCGGTTTGGGAATGTGACACATCAAGCTTTAAAGCTCGCCTAGGGAACCTAATAGAGGCGAAGTCATCAGTGAACACAACAAGCACAGTATTTCGATCCACCTGCCACTGGCCGTTTAGGAGCTTTGGCGCGGCTGCAGTAGTATAGCCTTGGCTGACACTGAACGCTGATGGGGCTGAAAAGCAGATCATTCTTGTTGCTCATTTTTCTTTCATGACCTTCGCAATTACAACCATGCTATCTGCACTATTTACCTCAGCCGTAAATTATATCACTGATATTTTCTAGGAAATTGATGCGAGCACAATCGTGCATAAAGCAAGGTTCTTTTTTTGCTGCTGCTTCTTGGGTCGGCTATATACAGCCAATGGCTGGGAGACTCTTCAGCTAATTGTCCGCTCGAGTTGAATATTTAGTCAGCTCGATGTATTTAGAAGTGAAGGGAATAGGTTCGACACACGATGTTCTAGCTGTACCACGAACTTCTAGGTTCCTTTCCACGCCTAACTTTGCGAGAATTCCTGGGCCCTACCGTATGTTTTGCCCAGCAGTACACATGCCAACCCGCCAATAATCTGTTCTAAATCGAATTTAGAGAAACATTTATGTGTCGGGGAAGAAGCATCCAATTAAAAAGAATAAATGTTTGATACAAATAACAAGCAAAGCATGCAGCGTAGTTAGGTAGGAGAGGGGCAGGCCTCCCACTCCTGTTTTGCGGTTTCATTATTATGGACATCGAAAATAGAGAAATCCCCTTTCACGCGCAAGCGTCTCTGACTAAGTCGGAGGTCACAATGATAGAAAACACTCACGGAATTGAAGCCGTAATGGTTTCTGCTCAGGCGCACGCATGGTTTGCTGTTTGCCTTGAGAGTTGTAACAACGAAGTTGCTTTTCTGTATAGTACTGCGGGCAGTCAAAAAGTGATTTCCTGCTGACTTGCGCGAGGATGTCGGGACAGGTTCCAACGTAAACTATATTCGCATGCCCGAAGTTCGTGTTTTCTCATTTGCATCGGTTAAGGCAAAGAAGGTGGAGCAGATAAAGCAGGGACGTCAAGCCGACGCCAGTCCGGTTTGCGTACTCTACTGTGTGGAGAAGGGATTAAGGGACGAAAAGAAAGAACAGGGAGGAAGGCACTATCAGGTTGAAACACGTGAGACTCTATAGCTGATATGTTTTATTGCGATAGCAATTGTATGGACACTCTCGGCGAATTTTTGCCGTCTCCATCGCCGTCATGTCCCGGATATATATATATATATATATATATATATATATATATATATATATATATATATATATATATATATATATATATATATATATATATATATATATATATATAAGACAAAGAAAAATAAAGCAGAAAAAAAATTTCTGAAATACCCGGCCGGAGAATCGAACCATCGACCCCTCGCTCCCCAGCGCGCTTTGTTAGACAGCACAACCACACGCCATGTATGCGCCGGCGAAAGAACGGTGAGCTATTTATGTTTACCATTTACCGCTGGTGGTATGCAGATCTCGGGGAAGCTTGGGCGTGCTTTCTATCACGCAACGCTCCTATCTTTTCTTTCCATTTGAAAACTGTCCTTGAGACGCGCACGACAAAGTGGTCCCTTTCTTTACCCACTCGGGATGTGGAACGAAAAAAAAAAAGAACACCGGGCACACCTTGCGCCAGACGCCCCTGTGTGGCAGGAGACGCAGATGGGTCACTCCACGCGCCGCAGTTTAAAAGAAAAAGAAATATCTAAGAGCGTCTCATTCTACCAAGGAGGTTACAACAAAATTGCTGAAGTGGCGATTATCGCGCAATAGTGAAGCCGTGCCCACCAAAAGATAGTGGCTGCGCCCGTCATCTTAGTAGGGGCACGATAAACCATCGGTGTTTGGAGAAGGAAAGCGAGCGTTTTCCTTGCACGCCAGACGAGTTCAATATGGGAACTTTTACGGGTCAGATACTGCTCCTAGTGTGTATGTGTTTTCTAGTTTTTGTAAATAAGCCTCAAAGTCCTGGCAGATTTTATTGGAGATCAATCGCCAATACTCCTCTCGACTGGTTACTTTCGTCGGCAACAACAATCTTTTATTTTATAATTAACGTAGTATTTACACTAACAGATCAAATCCATTTGATCTCTCAGTACGCACCACCAGAAAAGCGCATGTTTCCGAGCTCTTTGGGGGGCAAAAGCTGGCTTCACATTTGCTGGCAAGGCGTTGCGAGAGCTTCCACTCCAGAATTTTTTTTAAACCTCTTTGCATTCTACATTGTCGACACGCAGTCTTGGCCAATTCCCAGAGTGGGCATGTGCTATAGTTTTGAGCAAACAAACAAACAAATATTGTCGACACTTGCAGCACGTTGCTCAAGCACAAAGACGTAACAACTGTGACATTTGTTCACGCTTGTCCTGTGTATACCTGTGCGTTCATTTCGGGCGTCCTTCTTTGTGCAGCGGCGCGCTGCAAGTATCGAGCTGCTTGCCGTTCTTCGTATGACATTCCAATTTCTTGCTATCGCATTCATTGCTTCGCCCATGCGGCAAAACTGTGACTTTTTGTAATGAGCAAAGACACTGGTCAGCAAAGGAAAGGAGGCCAAGAGACAAGGTTGGAAGACTAAGGAAACGAGGCATTTCAAAGGGACTAAGTACCTCTCCTTCCGCTTCTGCACCACATCACGTGGGTTCTCTGCTGGTGCCCTTAATCTGCAAAAGTAGATTCTGAACAGCGGGTAAGCAATGCATCCGTTTCCAGGGTCTTCTTCTGCATATGACAGGTACCGGTAGGGACACCACGTGACGTCAACCACAAGCCCTGTAAAACTAACCCACCAAGGATGAAGCGACTCCTTTTGCCAAAGATAGGTCCAGCTATTGGAACGTCGGTCAGTCCGTCTGTGGCACTTTTCCTCTGCTCAAACATCTTTCATTGCACATTGTTTTTCCAGCTGTCGGCTCCCATATTTGCATCGTAACTGGGTAGAGTGATGCGGGCATTCCCAAATTCTTTTAGGCTTGCCACTTCGCATTATATTCTGTTTGTCATATAGATAGGTCATATAGATAATCATATGGCACGTACGCCAAAGACGCGATTGCCAAAGACTGTCTTCTCTAGAAATATATAAAATAAATAGAAGTTATCGTCAGAATAGTACGTACGACTACAAATCGTTTAACGTCGCTGTCATAGCTCATTATTCTTGACGTCGCATTACTTCAGCGGTCTTTTCGTTACATACAATACGTTATTGTCGCTGATAATATGGTGTTCAGTTTCAACACGGTGTTTTCCAAATCAACCAATATGGATATCTGAGCGGAAACAACAGAAGCAACAGCTTAGATATCCACATTGTCTGATTTGGAAAACAGCGTGTTGAAATTGAACACCATATGACCAGCGACAATAACGTATCCTATGAAACGAAAAGACCGCTGAAGTAATGTGACGTCAAGAATAATGAGCTATGACGGCGACGTGAAACGATTTGTCGTCGTACGCACTGTTCTGACGACAACTTTTATTTATTTTATATATTTCTAAGACAAGATAGTCTTTGGCAATCACGGCTTCGGCGTATGTGCGATATGATTATCTACATGACCTCTTGTTCAAAATAAAGAGAAAAAAAATACCAGGCCTACATGGAACACACAGCACAGTCACAGCGAAAGCTGACGGAACCTGTTGTAAACTATCTTGGGATGAGTACTACAAGTTCAATTGCGTGGTATCCACTACGCCACAAATCTACATAATTCTGCGAAGTTTAGAGAAGTGCCCACTGTGCAATTATTCATCAATCGAGAAGCAAGGTATCCGCTATACATCTGTAGGGCTTTATGCGCGCTTTGTTGATGTTTTGGCTGATGACGATGAAGAATTGATGAAGCTGAACCCTTAATTGCCCAAACATTTTTTTCTTTACTATAAATCATCTTTTCCGCATATTCATTTTAATTTATTTTTTCACAAAGTCTACTGCCGCACGCTTCGTGGCCGATCCCCCATAGTGGGTTGAGCTATTCCCCTAAGGAACCAACCAACCAACCAACTTACTAACGGGTGCGAAGCGTTAAACCACTCACTTGTTACGCAATTCGTATTGTGTGATGCATGGTGTTATTTTACTCTTCTACCACCAGAACACAGCGAATTCCATGCGCATCGCCATATTTGCATCGCGCGTCGCGCCATCTATCGCACGCGCGTCGAAACAACGCGCGCGGGCTGCCACGCCAGCAGACGCTACACAGAGCAAACGTAAAACTCCCGAAACTCAGCCCGTCGGAGAGCGTGTTTCGCGTCTTTTCTAGCCTGGACACTTTCGCTGATTTTATTGGAACATCAAGAACATCTTGCTCATGCAAGTCCACAATGTATACAGTACGTGCTGAGTGGGCTGCGGAAGCAACCTCGTGAGGATACGTACGCTGTTACATTTGTAAAAAAACGTTCTCACTGTAGTACGCGTGAATCGTAATTGCAGTGCAGCTCGTGAAAGAGTGAAACGATGTTTTGTTGCCCCATATTACAAGTTGTGCACAAAGTTTTGTGAAAGCTCATCATTTCAGCATGCATCGCGTAATAATTAGAGTACGCTTTACGGGTAGTCTCGCGGAACGTAATTTTTGTTTCACGAGCGCTCTTACAATATTGCGTCTTGCTCTCAAAAGCGGGCTATCAGAGAGTATAACCTGCAGTATCGTTCAGCGATCCCTTTTGGAAGCTACCTGCGCGATTTTATTCTTGGAACGATGGTGCTTTACAAGCGAAACTGTGCTACTCTTAGTTAAGCCGGTTAGCTACGCCTGTGACGTAAAGGACACTGGCGCGAGTATGTACTGCTTACTTACGTGCCAATATATGTATTATGTGCAGCTGGATGCCTTGTGTCCAGATAAATTTGGGGACATCAAACACTGAAATGAAAGCACGAAATTCTGGCCAGCTGTTGAGGAGCACTGGGCCATTTATTATCTTTTGAAGACGAAATCTCGAAGGCGTGGATGCCATCAAAAGCACTAAGGTTTAATACTACGTTGAAAATGGCAAAGCATGCTGATTGCTTGTGCATGAAAGCGCTACCTTGCACTAGATTTTCGTCAAAGGAAACGCTCAAAGGTATGAAGTGCACCCCCACACAAAGCTCGCGGCTGCCTTCAACCCAACTGCGTGTCACGCAAATTAGGTTCGCAAAATAAAATAGGTGGACATCCCACTGCAGAATACACGCATTTAGTGTACTTACTCGCCCATTTTAACTCGGCTCCTAGTTTTTTTGCTTGAATCGCAGTAATCCACTCGTGGCGAAGCTGAAAACACCGCACCGGCACCATTTCCGTGGCGCGTCGTAATCGTCGCAGACAACGCTAATATTCTCTTGTTGCGCTGCTTGTTTTGGCATCCAAAGACGACGCAGTAGTGCCCAGGCGAGCTCTTATACGCTGAAGCGGCGTGAACGGGTACTTTTTCGCACTTTAAAGCCTCAGAACTGCAGCTTGGCCTGTTTACTTGGTGCAGCCCGCGCGCGCCTTGGCAGCCCCGTCAGCCCGGCGTCTGGGTGCGAGAGTATCCGCTCGGCTCGCCAGCAGCCTGGGTGCGAGACAGGCGTGCTCTGGTGTATATTAGATCTGTTAACGTGATTACTTGCCCGACATGATGTCTGTATAGCGTCTTTTTGCGAAGTAGTTTCATGAACCTGCGTGGCTATGTGGTAGAATACTCTACTGCCACGCATGGGCCTGGGTTCAAATCCCTCTTTATCTTGGATTTTTTCCCCATCTTCCGCGGTAGTGGTTACGGACACCGGCGGCCGCGGACAGCTATGCCACCGAATTCATCTATTGTTGTGATCTCATACTAGCTTTCACTCTAAAAAAACAGTTTTCTAACGCCTACAGGACATCGGTGCAACTGGCAAACGCTTTCATAATGTTGGTCTCGACTAGAAGGGATGCGAAAATTAACCACGAAGGTGGATAACTTAACGAAATGGACAAACATAAGAGACTCAGAAGAAATAGGGAGTGAGCATGGCTGACGACTGCCACCTAGAAGAGCACAACGCCTGCCTGCACCTTCGGGAAGCGGGAAACATAGAGGAAAGAAGGATGGGAGAAAAAAACGAGAAAAGTAAATAGCGAAAAATTCAGCAGATCCCAGGCATTGTGGGGATCAATTTCATTCGAAGCAGTCAGCGAGCAGCAGCCTATGGTGGATTCTTTTGCTTTGAGTCAAGCGTTACGGGGTGTATCGACGTCTTTGTGTAAATTGAGTAGTTTTACGCGTATCCTGAGCCCACCGGGCACGCCGAGCATACTGGCTTGTAAAGTGTAGCTCATGGTTTGACGTAATGTAGGCACTCACGTTAGAGCAGAAACGTCGTGTTTATCGCGAGGAAGTGCACGCTACGGTGCGATATTTGCATATTAGAAGTAGCCGTTGTAGGCTTAATCGCGCACCGCTTGTCTGTAGCTTGCGGAGTCATAGGTGCGCATATGTAATGTTTATTACATTGATATAAAAGCTGATACCCAACAGTGCAATCCCAGTTAGTATTGTCCTGACATTACGCTTGCACATGGTTTTTGTCAGAAGCGGTTTGAAGCACTGGCGCTGCTTGGTGGTAGAATGCTTTTCTGCCATGCGGAAGGCCTGGATTTGATTTCAGCTCGAGCAGTAATTTTTGTTCTTTGCTTACACCAGGATATTTGAGCCATCAACAACGCCGCCGAAGCCGGCACCGCATTTTCTGTGACACGGGCTCCTTCACACTGTCGGGTAAACATTTCCAAAGACTGGGTTGAATAGACTGCGAGACACGGGGCTGGTTAACACGTGATAACACAGCCCTACATTTCATGAGATGCTCCGGCGAAACAACTGCTGGCTATGTAGGCCAGGCTAACCGCCCTGCTGCAACATAGCAATCACCACCGCCACTGTTAATCACCTGTGGCTCGTAGTGAAATACCACGGGCCGCGGTACACGAGTATGCGGCATGCGTGATTGGTGGAATGGATTTCATGGCGTACGCGACAGGGAAATCACGTTATTCACGTCATGACCGGCGAATTGTGTTCGTCATACGCTTGCGCCCTGTTAGGCCAATCTTGGTATATACCAAGTTAAGGAGACGACCACGATAGCGCCAAGACGTAGGCAGTTAGATAGATAGATAGATAGATAGATAGATAGATAGATAGATAGATAGATAGATAGATAGATAGATAGATAGATAGATAGATAGATAGATAGATAGATAGATAGATAGATAGATAGATAGATAGATAGATAGATAGATAGATAGATAGATAGATAGATCTGACGCTCGGTGCAAACTCTCAATTTGAAGTAACGCTCTCCAACCTGTTTGCAGCCTCAGGGGCAACTTATGTGCTTCCCTAAGTAATGGAACAGATAGCGTCTCAGGAGGTAAGCCAAGCATGACTCGGCGAGCAACACGATGATGCCGTTCCAATTCAGACGTGAAATCAAACGGCACATTCAAGAATGGCAAGTCATACATAACGCCAGAGAGTACCGATGATTGATACACCTGTAGCGCTTTCGTATTAGCAGCCAGGGTCCCTAGGAATCAAGGCGGCCACATACTTGAGAAGAGACGGCTATTTTCGCCGCAGAAAGGCAAACAGCGTGGCGTCAAAAGAGGCGATCGCCGATAATTACGCCAAGATAGCAGTGTTGTTGTTTCCATTATGTAATGTACGTATCTCTGAGGTGCATCCGGCTCATGCTTCGACAAGCTCGTCGCCTGGAATGATAGCGGCTAACTTAGCAGGTGAAATCTGCTGACCAAGTTATTCCATGTACTCTGAAGTCGCAGCTCTCCCCAAGATTCGAAAGAAGTGTACCGTCGTGATAATAAAATTGATTCAAATACTGTTCATTCATACAAGATCGCGTAATAGTCATTGTCCAAATTTCATTACATATGTGTGTACCGTGTGCGCAATAGCCCTTGGAATACTCATGCCTTTTTAACACGAAAGTGTTTTATGCCGGGGTCCACCACAGCTCCACTGACGCATTTCCGTCACGAATATGACGTTGTACAACATAAAGACTAACATATGGCAAAGAAAAAAACTTAAGAAAAAGTTCCATCACCGGGAGTTGAACTTACGACCTCTAGATCGCCAGCGCGCAGCGCGAAACGACTCCGCCACAGACGGCATGTTCTGTGCTATGCTAACGGCGAGCTATTTATGTACACCATTTGCCGGTGCCGGTACTCAGAGATCGCCGGTACAGCGTGTTTTCGTTAGCACTAGCGAGATGGCGCGAAGGGCTAGGAGAGCGCGCTTTAAAAGTCGTCCCCCATGCGGATTAGCACGCGCCTCGACAAGGCGTGGTCGCTCGTGCGGGCTCTTATCTCGTGATCTCGGTGGTTTGTACATCTTGCGCTCTGCCTGCAAGTTTCAGTTGAGAGTACGAAGGTCACCTCGCTCACTGCAGCGGCCGCTTTTGCGAAGGGAGCGCGCTGCTCACACAGAAATAAGTTACAACTGTAACAATTCGCGCTCATCCTGTGTATGTTCGTTCCGCGCGTGTTTTCTTCTTGAGCAGCGCATTGCAAGTTTCGAGTGGCTTGCCGTTCTTCGCGTAACATTACAATTTGATGCAGTAGCATTCATTCCTTCGCGCTTGGGGCGAAAGAATGCACAACAAACGCTCAACTACATCTGTGAAGACACGTTTCACTTTCGTGTTATAGCAATTCCCATGACAGAGGGATCAGCCATGTTTTTTTTTTAATGCGGGAGTATGCTAGTGCTACTTCCCGTGGAAAGTCGAGGATGCTTCTTCCTTCCGTAACATAAGAGCAAACAGGCCGATCCTCTATAGGGTGCAATATTTAACTGGCTGGGAGATTGCAACCGAGATATTCATAAAATTATTTCATTAGTTAACAGTGTACTCACCGCAACAACCAACTACACCAAGTGCGACAGGCTATGTTAGTGCACCTTCCACACGCCCCTTTGATTTTTGCATCACGGTGACCGGTGATGGGTGTTCTAGAACACCGTATTTACTCGCATACTATATACAAGCACCTGGCCTACTGTATTTACTGACAAGAGACCTGCAGTATTGCTTAATTTCTGCAAATACCGACTAGTGTTGTGATGTTTTGGTTAAACCACGTAATTGGCAGTGATTCTTGCGCACTACCTGACAATTCGTCAGTGGGCTGCCGAATGATTTTACATATTTGTTTGTACAAACAAGTGACACGTTGCGCAAAACACTTATTTATTAATGTAGTAGCACGGCCACTGCATAAGAAAGAAAGCGCCAGGCCTGCGCGGAATGCACCGTCAGATCCCGTTGTAAACTTTCTAGATTTCTAGACCCCGTTGTAAACTCTCTTGGGGCTAGTACTACAACTACACTTGCGAGGTACCCACTACGCCATAAATCATAATTTTTGTGAGGTTGGGAAGCACCCACTACGCCATTATTCTTCAATCCACGGAGAAGCGAGGTACCAGCTACACATCTGTAAGGCGATATGTGCACTATGTTGATGCGGCGGCTGATGATGGTGATGAATTATGGCTCAGCCCTTTGTAATGAGTTGGAAGCTTTAAACGTCCCACTATTTACGTAATTCGCATTCTGTGACGCCCGGTCGTTATTTCACTCTGCTACCCCGCTACATAATATATGTTAACGTGAGAAGGAGAGAGAGAGAGGGGAAAAGAACTTTATTGAGGCCCTGAGGAAATGGATCATGGGGGCCTTATGGGCTTCCTTGGCAACTAATGCAAGTACACTTGCGAGGTACCCACTACGCTATAAATCACACACACACACACACACACACACACACACACACACACACACACACACACACACACACACACACGCGCACACACACACACACACACACACACACACACACACACACACACACACACACACACACACACACACACACACACACACATATATATATATATATATATATATATATATATATATATATATATATATATATATACATCCTCTGGTGTTGGCATAGTAGGCAATCGGTTGTCCAAGGAAAGAACTGCCTCTGGATCCTTATGGCATAAGGTTCGTACCAATAGAAATGACATGATAATGATTCTGGGTCTCCATGGATTGTTGAAAACGCGTATGAAGGTACGCCACGCAGATGTGCGTGTAAAATCTTCAAAAGACAATTTCATTGACAGTGTTGTGCAAATGAGGGTGATTTTCAGAGCCCAGCCTGATCCACCAGACTGGGTCGCTATACTTGACGTACTTAATAATATGAAAACGTTATAGACTAGACAGCGTTGCATCAGTGTGTAAATAATGTATTTGTGCGTATCTTGATATTACTCTACCTTTTGCACTAGGCAATAAAGACAAAGAAAACCGGCATGGCTCTGTGGTAGAATACTGGGCTGCCACGCAGAGGGCCCTGGTTGGAATCCCGTTCCACCGTGGATATATTTTTCTTATTTTGTATTTCTTTTATTATTTCCCGCGATAGCGTTTACGGACACCGGCGGCTGCGGCGGGGGACAACTACGTCGTGAAAAACGGCCGTTGTTGTGATCTCATAACAGCTTTCGCTGTAAAAAGCACCCGACGTTTTCTTCATGTCAAAGCTTCCGCCTGAGTGTACGTGATTCGTGCGTTAGCGCAGGCTAAGATATAAATCTAAAGCTCGCCAAAACGTTCTCGATTAAGGAGTTGGCTTTGCACAAAATGAAAATTGCCATTTTCACGACCAATCACGACGAAAGCGTGAGCAGAGAAAGCTGGGTGCAATACGATGTGGCATCCCTTTTTTAAAAAGAAAAGAGCGAGCCAGCTGCTCGTATCATTGAGCGTCATTCTAAATTAGGCTTTTTCTGCAAAGCTAAGGAAGCAGTAACTGAAGAAATGAGTATCGAAAACTTTTGATCTTGTAAGTAAATTGTAGTCATATAGGAGGCCATGAGCGCTCAACTGCACTCTACATCAGCCTAGCGAAAATCTACTTTCTCCTTTCGTTTCTCATGGGTTAACGCAGTTCACTGGCCGACGGGAACACTGCAGTACGGGTGCATAACCCTAGCCGGCCGATTCAACGACTGCGCTCCCCCTATCGTCATCTCCTGACGCAGCTGCAGATAATCGCCACTCACGAAGAGGCAGCTGGCATTGAAGCAATGGGGTTTTCTCTCGCAATGGGCGCTGGCTTTGAGGCTTCGGAGGGCTTACTGCGGTATAAATAGCGCGCTATGGCCAAGTCTGCGACCGTGATACTGCATCCGACGTTGCGTTTACGGGATGAAACCTTCTCGAAGGTCGATGCGGAAAGCGTATATCAAACACTACTAAGCTTCTTTCGAAAACAACGCAGCGTTGTCGCGCTCCTTTGATAACACCGATATTTATTTAACAGGGTTTTTACCAAAATAACGTCTGAAAGTCTAGTGTGGCATTAGAGGTCGCAAGGAGAAAAACGTGTGCGCCGGCCTAGGTGGCCGAGATAGAGAAGAGCGTAAAGCATTTGTGCAGAGGCGTTCATTCGAACACTCCCAATATATATCGCATATACCTGAATTGGTTAACTTATTCTAACCATGGCTGCACTTGCTGGTGGTCAAGAAGCACTTTTGCATTCCCTTGGTTTGTGTATAGAGGGTTGCCGTTGAGTTAACTACAAAAGGAGCTCAAGCTAAAAGTAGCCAAACGTAGCCATGTCAGGTAATATTATTGTAATATTTGTAGCCAAATCGAACAGAAGCGGCATAATGACTAGAGTTTTCATAAATGAACTATAAATAATATGATTTTGAATAAGCAAGAACATAGAAGTAACAGCGCAATTTTTGTCCTCTTGCTTGCATATAAATGGTTTATTTATTTATTTATTTTAACACGAAAGTGTTTTATGCCGGGGTCCACCAAGACTTCAGTGACGTATTTCCGTCACGGAAATGACGCCGAAAAAAATATACACGATCAGATGGCAAAGAAAAAAAGTTCCGTCAACGGGCATCGAACCCACGACCGCTCGGTCAACAACAACAGATGCCGGGCACGCTATCCACTACGCCACGGTTACAGACTCTAGACGCTTTACAAACGCGCCTTTTATATCTACCACTCCCCCGGTCGGCGTGGTGGTGTTGCCCTCTGGGAGCGGTAAAGTAATTTGCCATTACTGTAGCCTCCGCGATTAGCACCTTCGACGCGTTACGCGTCCTTCCAATTCGGCGCGTTTTCAGTAGAAGTTCAATTTTGTCAATGCCTTAACACACCGCGATGTGGCGACCTTACCCAAGCGTCGTAAAAGCGTCCGCCTCGCTAATAGCTCTGCGACGCGCGCCTGCCTCACCTGGCTGTAACACCGCGTTCTCCGCTATCGCGCTCGCCCCTAGAAAAATCGCGGCCGGGCTACCGGGGCGGCAAGACGCGCTTTGCGTTTCCCTCTAGTCCGGCCGTGGTGTTGAATCACATTTTAACATGCCGCGGGATGTCGACCAAGTTCTGCGTCCAATATGGGACGCTCTTCTGGCTATCACACCTAGTTCTCTGATTACACTTTAACCGTTAAGTACTACAGCTACCACAAGGGTTTGTTTAATCATTTAGCAGGAACATTAGTCATCGGGATGGAGATGTACCACCAATCATCAAAGTGGGCACATCCACGTTAAATGGTGCAATACCTGCCAGACATCAATATACACTGTGCAAACTCTCTTATATACACAGTAAACAGTACAGTAAACATTCAGTTACTTCTGTAAGGGCACGCTTTGCTTTCGTGTTATTCCGATTCCTATGACGGAGGGATCAACCATGTTTTTATTCACCCCCAAGGCCGTGGGGATTGCAGAGTAGGGGAGCTGCTAAAAAAGGGTAAAAATGCAAACAGAAATATAAAAACTGTAGTGGGTAAAAATGGGACATATATTGTGGTGAAAAAATAAATGTGTTGTTAATACATTATGGCTGTATATTTTATGAAATAAATTCAAGCGACGATAATTTCGACGCACTGTTAGAGACCGATGGGATATGCTGTCTTTTGTGGCTGTTCGTTGCCAGACAGCAAAACCAGCCGAGTTATTCTCAACAGGTTCCAGAGCAGTGATTACATTTGCATGCATAGGATCGCACATTGAAGCAACGTATTCAAACTTTAGTTGTACTCAGGTTTTGAAAAGTATTCGTTTAATATTGGGACGTGCGTATTCAAGTATATGGTTGGCAACGGTGATGATGTTTTCAGTATAGACGGTCCAGTTTAGACTACATGTTATATGAACACCTGAACATTTTTAACTGAAAGGTTCTAATACAATGCTGTTCAAGAGGCAAAGAGACGAACTGTTGGTGTATCGAGTGGCACACATAACGCTATATTTTCCTACATTCTGCGCCAGTTAACAGAGCAACTGTGTGGGAATGATCATTATAAGCTCGGTGCACCTGCATATCGTTTGTGCAGAACAGATAGAGTACTTGCCAGAGACAGGGCAACTTTGAAACATTCCAGTCATCAAATCAGTGTGAACATTAGACGTCGAAATAGTTCTTCCTTGAGGCCGCGGACCGAAACCAAATAGTCGAGTTACCTCAATACCAGTCGAGGTTCAAGCAGTGAAATTCTGTTGAAGGTGAATAGTCCAGCTTCATTTTGTTGCGGATCTGTTTTTGTTAAGTTCCCACGAGAACACGTCCTGTGCATCCGCATTAGAAACGTGCTTCGGCATGGATGGCGGGCAGCGTGAACAGTGGGCTATCCACGAGTTTGCCGACATGCACGCAACTCCGTCTGTACAGGCGCACCGCGCGTTGCGCTGGGGTGCATCGATGCGCACCAGCCTGCTAATGGGGGGAAGACATACGCGCGCATCGGCTGACACGACAGAAAAGCTTGGAAAAAATGGGTAGACTTGAGACTTGTCTGTAATTTTCTGTGCAAGTAATAAGAAAATTGGCTATATACTAAATGCGCGAAAATGTCATTTCAGTGCAGCCAGAAAGTAGCCGTGGAGCCAAGCAGAATTTTTCGTTGCCACACGGGGTCGTAAAGTAGCCGATTTGGCGCAAAGTAGCCACCAACGGCAACCCTGTTTATTTAGGACGTCTCTATGTCTACGTCATTTTCCGATTTGCTCTTTTTTTTGTTCCTGTCTTCATTTCCTGAATTTATTCCCTCCTTTCGGAAGAGTTGGCAGGCGTTGTGCCCCTCTTGGTGTCACTTGTCAGCTTGCTCGCTCCCTATTTCCTTTGTGTTTTTGTATGTTTGCGTATTCATATCTGATAATAATAATAATAATAATAATAATAATAATAATAATAATAATAATAATAATAATAATAATAATAATAATAATAATAATAATAATAATAATAATAGTATTATTATTATTAGTAGTAGTAATAACAATCCGTACGTATGTTTTGCGTGTACTACAATGCTGTCACCGAGATCGTGCTTTATTTATACGTTGTTCGCTTTGTACCTAGTCACATAGTTTTGCTGCGGCACCAGCAAGTTGCGGAATATGAAGAGAAGTTTGTTTGTTTTTTCATTTTCTGATTACGTAGTAGCATTACTTCCATCATTTACTGTGTTCTTCTTGCAGCGGTGTTTTCCTGGCAGGCTGCAGTCAGGGTACGTAAGAGAGCGATCGTCCAATGCCGGGCACAGTGCAAACCGGCACCGGATATGGTGCAAATCGAGGTGGCCCGTGGTGGCAGGTTTTGTGCGTAAGCGCGGATGTGATTTCCAACACAAAACAACCATCCTTGTCATTCTCTTGTAATCGTTCTATCACTGTTATTCCGTTGTGTTCATTCCTTCGCTGTCAAACCGTCCTCATCTTACCACCGTCTTCACTTTTTATTCATCATCATGTTGTCACTGGCGCCCCGCCATCCACGTTACGTTTTATCTTTCCAACGTCGTCATACCGTCGCCATCACAGGGCTGTTGTTCTTTCGATCACCGCCGCCGCCGTCGTAGAGTGGCTCGGATGTGACCTGAAAATCGCGGGTCCCATCCCAGCCGGGGAGGCCACATTTCGATCGAGGTGAAGTGCAAGAGTCAGCGCGCTTATTAAGGTGCATTTTAAAAAACCCCCAGTGATCGAAATTTCCGGAGCCGTCCATT
Organism: Rhipicephalus sanguineus; assembly: GCF_013339695.2. Taxonomy (NCBI): domain Eukaryota; kingdom Metazoa; phylum Arthropoda; class Arachnida; order Ixodida; family Ixodidae; genus Rhipicephalus; species Rhipicephalus sanguineus. Next base: position 184,549,130 of record NC_051176.1, read on the forward strand.
ACGCCGTGGCTTATAATCATATCGCGCTTTTGCCACGTAAAACCCCAGGTATTAGACACTTTTAGTTTAGCGTTAGCGTGACAGCGGGGGTTATGGGAATAGCTTTTCGTCGAACTCCAATTCGATAAAGACTAAAATTGAGCGACACAACAGCGCAAAAGTTACACGCATAGAATATTGCTTTCTACAACACTCCGGCTCCTACTAAAGGTCATATTTACTGACTTGCGGCGCAACGTTAAAGGCATCATGAATCACCCCTCGTGCTTGGTGAAAATACACATCCTGCGGAAAACAGACGCTACTATGAACAGCTCAGCCGAATCTTGCAGTCGTGCGGGACGAGGAGCGTTTACAAGCGGAGCGCGTAGTTGCCATTTTCACAAGCACCCTCTTCTCATACAGAGGCATGTGCTCACTCACTTCGTAGTTGCCAGCGCCTCCTGTTTGGCGTCAAACAGCAGATAGCATACTATTGGCTAACAGCCGACATAAATAAAGAGCGGCGTTTGGATCAGATGCGCTTCTTGCCACGGTATGCCGCCACGTGCTGGTGCCGCGCTCCATACTCTGCTAACATTACAGAGTATAGCCTCACTAGCGCGCACAGGAATTGCAACGGGAAAGAGCGATCGCGTTTCGTCGATCTCTGAAGGTCATGACGCGTACTGCATTAACTGCTTTCCCCCGTGTCGCCCCTCCCTGTATCGCTTCCAGGGCGCTCGTCAGAACTAAAGAGAGACAGCACTGAAAGCGTGCTACAAATCCCTGTAACTAACTGCTCCCGTTCTTGACGGATTCGAGAAATTTTTGTGGCAATCGATTCGTGAAGAAATAAACTTCAATACTGAGGTTGTTCGATAGTTATACGGAAACGTGGTTCAGGACCCCTTTAAGGATATATATGCAGGGGCTATAGGAAGCATCACGCAGGCCCTGATACTGTCGGAACGTATTTGAGACATGACACACGTTTTAGCACAGTTTAACTAGACGTTTCGGCCGTGGGACCGGCCTTCGTCTGGGCCAGACGAAGGCCGGTCCCACGGCCGAAACATCGAACTGTGCTAAAACGTTTGTCATGTCTCAAATATATATATATATATATATATATATATATATATATATATATATATATATATATATATATATATATATATATATATATATATATATATATATATATATATATATATATGCATGGAAGGGACGACGACACTTTCTTGAAAGCGCCTTTACTGAACGTTTTCAGCTGGTGGAACCAGCCTTCATCAGAGTAAATCACTAAATTTACGTCTTAGAGGCTCATGTTTCTGTCATCTGTGACCATACCAAGTACGCCCCGTAAGCGTGGCCCATAATAACACCCCTTAACGAGCCTGTGTGGAGATAGACAGTGTATACATGCTCCGTAAATGATGCCGATGGAATAATGACATCTCTAGCCCGTCGCACCGCATTTGAACTTTAAAGACGTGTTTTCTCTTTCCTGCTCAAAGCTGCTATCCAAATTTCACAATTTAGGAAGCACAGGGATATTTGCATGATGGTCACAATGAAAACTGTGAAAACTGGAGACGGGAGAAGGATTTGTTACTTTCTCTCCAAACAGAAAAAAAAAACGAAGTAGGCGAGCGGGCAACAGCAAGCAAAAGTTAATGTTGAAAATAGTAAGGACAGTGAAGTCGTGATACGCCATTCAAGGCACGCCGTTCAAGCTGCCTTTCACAGCAGAAAGCACAGAGAAACCGAGATCGATTGTCAACAAGCAGTTTATTCTGTAGAACGTGACGTGAATTTATAGACTCCGAGTTTTCGAGCGATTCAGGAGAGTAGAAAACGGGCTATCGTTCAGTGCCTGCTCGATTCGTCTATAGATGCACTCCCTCCACTCTCTCCCAATGTCATCACGCACATCTCAAAGCAACTTTCTTTCTCACACAGAGAAGAAGTGCTACTCATTTTGTTCGAATGCACATATGAGTCCTGTTGAAGACAAGTCCCTTTGTTGGCTTTTGAATAAGGCTTCCCAGGTCCGGTATTTCCTGATGACTTCCATTCCCCAATCTTCTGGACCACTTTGTTTTGTTTACATAAGAAAAAGAGGAGCGCACTGTTATATTTTCGGCAAAATATAGAATGCGAAGGTACCCGCCCGAGGCTTCCACCTGTTTACTCAGGCTCAAATAAACTGTTCGAAACGCTTAAAGGGACCGACAACTGGACAGAACGTGAGATCACATCTTGGTATAAATGAAAAGATCGTAAAATATAGTGACAGATTCCAGCATCCTGTTCGCGTTTTGAGCGGATTTATATTTTTGAATCGTATGTAAAACTAACAAAAACCGGTATGTCGCGCAGCCTAGCGGAAGAGCCTTGAAGCTGGATTATGAAGTCGATCACTTTGCTGTACGTAGTCTGATGCTGTCATGCGTGCCATAATTAGTCCTCAAAGTTGGAGTATGTATATTACTATCCAGCCCCACTCAATTGTGTGCTGCTTACGAGGTAAAAGGAGCTGCACAATGAGAAGCAGCGCTGCTTGGCGGCCGCCAGTGGCCCAAGTCGAGCTGCGGCGCATGCACGCGGAGTGCACGCAGGCGAAGTGAACCACCGCGTTCGAACACGAACCGCTCTAGCGCTCACTCTGCAGCATGGAGGAAAAAAAAATTTAGGAGGGAGCGCGCCTAGCTTCCACAAGCCAAGCTCCTCTGAAGCCGCTCCCGCGTCGTTTCTCCTTTCTCTCTTGGTCTTCAGTGCGTTGCCTGCTGGGAAATGAGCCTTGTTTGGTTCTCGGTAGGTTCTAGTTGACACCGGGTTAAAAGGCGAGCGTCGGCCGTCTGCCGCGGTGAGCTTGGTGCGTCGAGGTCAATGTGCATTGATTTCGATCGCTCGTTCCCTAGACGCTGCTTGTCGTACTTATTGATCCTACCGATTTGAAAGGGCTTTTGTGTCCTCACTTTTAAAAGGGGGCATAAAATACTTCGCATGCGCGCACGGGATCAACGCGCGTAACGAATAGCTTTTTTTCCCTCCTAGTGGTGTCAAACTTGCACGTGCGACGCTCGTGCAGCTCAACACACAGCACCTCATGGTATGTGCATTCCGGGGCGCGTCTTGCCTACTCGATGATTCGAACGAGAACGTTGTGGCTGGCTATGGCAAATAGAGATGACCGCAGGCGAAAGAGCGTCCAACGTGCCACGGATTCACCCGTGAAATCATGAAAGCTGCGGGAGCCAGCACGTATATATAGAGTTCCATGGGGCCTCCACGGAGGAACGGGAAAAAGATACGACGCAGCCATCGACGCCGCCATGGATGAAAATGCATGGGTTAATGGCCTCAGAGACGCTACGCGTAAAACTCACCGCTTGCCTATCACGTGAGGGTACTCATTTCCCAGAATGCCCCTGTTTCATTTTTTTTGCTGGGCTTCAAAAATGTCACGTGACGCTCCCTCTTAGTTTTTCTTCCTCCATGCTTTGCAGCATGTGTTGTCACGTGTGTATACGACTTCATATTCGCCGCAGATGGAAAAATTCTGATTACAAATGTGTCGCGGCTTTTTCTGCGTTACCATTCCGTGATTACACACTCTGGCCGGAGAGCTTTCCGTTGCGCTGAAGAAAATAGGTTTAACCTACGTTTCCGAAAGGAGGCCTGTGGTCGAGGGAATACACGACATGAAGGAGGCGGTGCTTGTGCGAAGGGCGACTGGAGGGACATTTAACCCTGAGAAGTCAGTTATACTGCACCGCAACATTCCAATCGCAGGTATGCGCTGCCCACGCTGTAGTGCCCATGAACAGAACGTGCAACGCCACGAAGGACGGTGGATACACTTACGAAGAATTGGCGCTACAGAAAAGGCCAAACGTCGGAAAATATAGCTTGTGACTTTTCTAGTGTGGGCCCCTTCTGGAATACACAATGAATACCCAGTAGGAAGGCCTTCTACTGGATATTCATGATGTATTCCAACAGCATTGCTGCTAAAAGACGGCAAAGAATGCTGCTGAAAGACGGCAAAGAAAATTGCAGAGTGCTTGAGTACGTTTTCTTTTATGGTTTCAGTTTAGCGGAACTTTCCCTTACATGAAAGTAATGATCCTTTTCAAATCGCGACACGCTATAGGGACACCTGCTGCAGTGAACGTTCTATACCAGACTACGTGGGTAGTGAGACGTTAAGTGCTTGAACAGCTTGGCACGAGAAACTCTAAAGTGCTTTTGGACGAAGGGAACGTTTAGAAAGAATAAAGCGAAGAAGAACAAAAAAGAAAGATACGTGCAGAATCGAATACACAGAGGAAAGAACAATATGCCGTCGACACAGGTAATTTGTGAAAGCTAGAAAGAAATACCACAAAACTAACAACACTATGCATTTATACCCATCTGACGCTTTTCACTACAACAAAAAGTAAATCTACATTCATTTATTTTTCTATTTTAGAAAATAGCTGCCAATCATCAGTGCTTTTTAGTGCAAAACGACAATACAAGACACAAGACGACAGGACAAAGCGCCACTCTCAAGTGACGTCATTTATTGCATCACTCCACTCTCTGTACGGAAAGATACCAGAAGATCATGCGTAGTGTACACCATCCGCAGCAACCACCACAAATTTGATCAGCAGAGCGCACTCATGACACCAAATCCAAAAAAGTAAATTCAGTGCTATTCAAGGTTAAAGAAGGAACACTAATGCACTGCGATCCCAATGACCGCATGAAAAAAGCTTACGATGATGCCCGGGTGGTGGTGTCACGGCTCTCATTTAAATAATGGTCTGTTTAAACAAGGCTTCACAATCGCACTTTCTGCACTTTTCAGCTAAATGGGAACTTGTACCTGTCGGCAGGCATCGCTCATGTTATTTTAGGCTCTCATTAACACAGCGCCCAAGGTGACCAACATACGCCTTGCCACAAGAGAGTGGAATGTTGTAGACAACGCCAACGCTGCATTCTACAAACTTCAGGTGGTTCTTTTTGCATTGCAGTTCTTAGATGCGAAGCAGCTTTTGCTCGGGAATGTGTCCGGTGATGCCGTGCGCGCTCTACTGCGCATGCGCCTACTCTCTCTCCCACTCTCCTCCTTTACGCAGGTGCTCGGTCGCCTTCTCTCTCCTTTCCCGCTCTGCAGCCGCGGCGCAGCCTCTCCTCCCACGTGATGCAGCCGCGCCTCAGCCAAATACAGCCTGTAACCCACTCTCTCCTCTCCCTCCCCCATTTCATGTATATATAAGCGCGTGCGCTCGGTCGGCTTCCGTCATTCTCGCTTCGCTCCCGTTCAGATGAGTTGTAACGTCAACGTCGACGCCAGTTGCAGCAACAACAAGCCTGAAACACTAACGGAAACGTCGAGTGAACGTAACGGAAACTTGGTGTGCGCCCCCAGTGCTGCTTCGCCTCCCCTCATGGTTCCCTTGAGTGGGAGATGGTGTAATTTTTTTATTTTCTTTATAAATACGGCTGCACAACATCGGCAGACATCGGCACAACATACGGCAGCACAACATATTTACAATACGGCTGCCAATCATGTACGTTTTATGGAAGTGAAAGCGCAAAACCATTTATTTAAATACGAATTGCTGACTGTAGACTAGAGGCGTGCACGGGCTCCGGGTAGCCCGAAACCCCGAGCCCGACCCGGCCCGCGGGCCGGGATCGGGCGGGCCGACGTATTTTCACTTCGGGCCCGGGCCGGACTCGGGCCATTCGGAGTTTTATCGGGCCGAGCTCGGGCCCGGCGCAAAGCCCGACTCAAGCCCGGAATATTGAAAATGAGGGGGAATTGTTTTCCAGCACGCATACAGCGCATTTTCCGCGACCGCCCTTTACCGCTTTTCCTTTCCATTCACTACTTTAAACAAAAGGGGAGCAGGTAAGGCACTGCCTCTGTTGCACTCCGACAAACAAAGAAGTAACACCACCTAAACTAGTGACGGCGCCACGCGACTGTTCGCGTTAGATTTAAGGCCAAATCCCATATGAGTGAAAATGCACGCGACAACGACGAGCGACCCGACGTAGATAGCCTTCGTGCAAGCTGACGCTTGCATGGGCATACCCCATACACGTGACAGCTTTGGCGAGTGAACTTCATTGTTGCTGGCATGAGGCCGTCTACTTGTATAGCAAATTAAAGGGCCGCGCTGTTGCGGATATGCAATGCAAATAAAATATTTGTTGCATGTTTGTACGTAAAACGTTTACCGTTGTCTCGCAGTATCTTTTATATGCACGTGCATAATTATTACGTTATTTGTTGGTGTACAGCTGATGTGCTTAGTACGTCGCTGATTGTTTTCGCAGCGAACCTTAAAAAAGCCGGGCCAGGCCGGGCCTGGCCCGGGATTGTGTTTTCGTACGTCGGGCCGGGCCGGGCGGCCTCGCAGCCCTTTGCCGTCGGGCTCGGGCGGGCCTTCGACAAAGTCAGCGGGCCCGGGCCGGGCTCGGGCTCGAAATACGGCCCGTGCACAGCTCTACTGTAGACAACGTAAACGGAATGACAAGACTGCCGTAATACTAATACTTCCTACTGTTCTAAAAGTTGATTTCGCATGCTGAAACTAACGGAATTGAACTTGCAACGTAGTTTTCAGAAGCACAACGTTAAATGAACTGAGTTACCGAGGCGGGCCTTTCCAGCGGACTGCTACTTATAACCAGCTAGTCTCAATTTTCGCCTTCAGATACAGGTGCTGCTAAAAAAAGCCTGTAGAAGCACTGTGGCAAGGGAACATGTGTGTCATGAGCGTGTGTAAGAGCACCGCGAGGTACGCATGTGTTGCGTTGCAAAGGTTATATTTTCATAGCTAGACGTCTATCACGAAGAGAAAAAATTGTAGGCGGCGTTATCCGTGAGCAACATCGCTCAATGGGAAAACATTTCAACATTCGCGCCATCTTTCAGCGACCCCAAGTGATATCAGTGCGAGCCAGTCAGTGCAGTCATCCTCCACACATTGGCACAGATTGGTGAAGGGGAAACCGGCGTGTTTTGCCTGTATGCTATCGTTCAGATGTATTGCGGCTGGTATAAATCCCCTTCATCTGCGTGGGTGCCGCTTTCAGTCGGTACACCAAAGGCGGCGATAGCAGCGCAAGGCAAAGGTGAACACGATCGAAGAGTCCCTTCCCCCTTTCTGATGAAGACCAGTGCCGTCGTCGCAAAAGAGGATTCTGATATCGGGAACTGTCAGCACGTCAGCGAGCACCGCCAGCTAACGAAAGAAAGACACGCTAGGTGAAAACAACCAGACAGGCTCTGACAGGTCCAATAACCGAACGCTGCTGTGTTTATTCTCAGGCAACGAAAACAGGACAGAAAGTGCGACAACTCTTACGCCGTTCGTCATTGCTATAAGAGATCCGTTGGGTCTAGGCGCCAAGTTTGGCCGCACTACTATAATACATAAAACGAAGACCGAAATGCTTCATGGCCTGGCGCGATCGTGCGCACCTGTCGAGGCGAACGGCAGATAACCGAAAAGGGGGTAGAACCACGACTGTGCGAACGACATAGATTTTTCTGGTGCACTGCTTTTCCTGAAGACTGACCGGCACCGATCGCTTTCCTTCTGTTTTAACGCCCTGGTCAACGTAAGTCATTATGTTGAGAGACGCCCTTGAAATTGCGGAACAAATTGGCTTCGTTCATGGTCTTTCTCACTTTGTCGACAGCTGCATTGTGGTTGCAGTACGTCATGTTAATACGACTGAAACGTGTTGTCCCATAAAGCGTGTACTTCTTGACACACAGCGAGATCTACTATGCACAAAAACTTTTAGCCGATATTAGACGCCTCAAATAAATCTTAATTGAAAACCCTTCTCGCCGAGACAAGGGTACGTTTTAGTGTCTGCAGAAGCTCACCCGGCTTTAGAGGCTTTATTACATGCATGATTCAAAAAGTTGTGGCTGGTCACTAAACGCCAATTTTCGTTCTCAACAAAACAAATTGTATGAGATTGCGCACTGCATAGGCTCAAAATAAGGATAAGAGTACACTTTTTTTTTAATTTAAAAGCGTTTTATTACTCATTTTGTTAAAACTTCGCTCCAAACGTATTCCAACATATGCGCTGGGTTTGCATGGATGGATGGATACAAACCTTTATCGAAAAATCCTGAGGCATGTGAATCAGCGCGCAACGGGCCGCTTCCACGTTGGGACAGTAAGGCCAAGCCCGACCGCCGCATCGTGAGCCCTCTGGCCAGCGTATAGTTGAGCCCCGGCATCGGGGCTCTTGATAGCAGACAGGCACTTGTCCTGGTTGATTTGGTCCGTACGTCATAACGAGGGGCAACGCCAGAGCATATGGTCTAGGCTAGCGATATCGTTGCAGTGTGTCTGCATATATATATATATATATATATATATATATATATATATATATATATATATATATATATATATATATATATATATATATATATATATATATATATATATATGCTTCGTCATCATCTACATGATTCTTAGCAGAGATGCTTGCATCATGAGTAACATTGTCGTAAGCGCCTTTTCTATCAAGACAATGTTGCTGTGAGGTGCTTCAGACGCGTTGACTGAAGTCGCAATTTGTGGCCACATGTTTCTGTAGATATGCAGTTAGTTGACTGGCAAAAATTTCTTCATGATGACAGAGGACGGGGAGACGTCTGATTATCAAACACGACGTGGAGTGCCACAAGGCACTGTGTTAAGCTCGGCACTACTTAACCTAGTGCTCGTTGGCCTTATGCGAAGTTTCCCGAAGTCGTTTCACAAATAGACAGATGGTATCTGCATCTGGGCGTCTGCAGTGACACGCCTACAGGTTCGAGCCAGAATGCAAATGGATGCTATGCTGACAGCGTTGTACTTTAAAAAAGCATATTTTAGAGCTGTCTCCGAAAAGTGCTGACTTGTTGCATTTGCAGTCAAGACAATGAGGCCTTATACTGTAACGGTCAACCTACAAGTAATTGCATAGGCACGGAAGTACCGCTTTTTACGAGTAATTATCGGTGGCGACCTATCATGGACACCCCACATTTCATACATTAAGAGGCGGAAAGCCGCGGATCACATCAGTACGGCCAATGCTGCAGCTGTGCTATAATGCTTTATTCCTCGGCTTTGTAGGTACAGCCTTCCTGTGACGGTAAACACCTGCGAAACAAATTTGCATGCACTCCATTGACTACAAGCTCAAGCTCTAAGGACGTGCTTCAGTCTTGCGAAAAAAAATATACATCTACAGCGGCAACAAATGTCATAGCGGAGAATCAACTCATATCAACTTTCATAGCCACTGATACTCTCAAGACGCATATTCGACTCGTTGCGCGGATACCTTCTCATCATCTTGCATGTTTAGCTGCAGAAAGGCCGCATACAGCTTTTCGTGAAATCACTGCTGCCAATCGGGCTTCACTGTCATCTAACCACAACCCTGTAGTAAGACCGTCCTCGCTTTTAGGGTGCAATCGTCGAGTGCACATTACCATACCAGAAATCACGAAGCTCAACTGCCGCGGTAATAATTCCAGCAAGGTATGTCGCATTGCAGTTCAAGATGCTTCACCCAACATCAACCACAGCTGCTGAGCTCGTAGCCCTCCTTGCAGCTCTTCGCTTCATAATGGAAGAACCGCTTAATCCATAGTGCGCACTCTGTGATAGCCAAGCGGTTTTTTCAAAGTTTGCTGTCTGCACTACGTGCAGAAAGCAAACTCGCATGAGCAGCTTGTTGCGTGGGCAGCTCGTTGCAGAGATCAAGCATGTCCACGGCCAAGCAATATATCAGTGCAATATATACCTATCCACTGTGGCATTCCGGAATCACACAGGTGCCCGATCTGGCCACGATGGCAGAAGCTGTGTCGCAATTCCTATTTCAAGTTCCAACGCAGCGGAAGTGCTTCGTGGGCTAGCACTTTATCCCACGCTGGACACGTGGAGTTTGCTCATATCATCAAGCACACGCCTCCATACCCTAATCTTCAACTGCGTATCCCGTCCAACCGCTCACGACGTCATTCTACCTTCTGTCTGCCGTCTGTAGCTAGGAGTGGCCTTTTCAAATGCTTATTCTTTTATTATTAGAATGGCTGGAAACCCATTATGTGAACACTGCGAGTACAGCGAAACAATCGCGCGCCTTCTCTGCGAGTGCACCCGCTTAATTCGCAAAGAGCAGCCTTCTCAACGACACCAGGCCATCTGGACAACCACCCACCCACAGAATGCACAATTCGAGGGAACTGGCTTACAGACACTTCAACACGAGACAGTTTAGAGGCGCTGTTGCGGTTTCTTAAACTGGACTGAACAACAGAATGTCACGGTGCACTGACAATGTTCTTGGGCATTCGCTGGTCATTTTCATAGTGTTAATGACTTTGTCTTGGTCCCATAGACTCTTCTTTTACATTCCTTCAAGCCCGCTAACAGCATGCCAAGTACAGAGTAGGCAACTGGAAATGTCCTCTGCTTTTTAAATTATCCTTTATGTCCAGTACATATGTCGCTAGGTTTATATGATATTAATTCCATACTATTCGTGTTATTACTTTTTTAGCCATTATGTCCAACGCCTTCGTTGTTGTCATTATACATCTTTATGGTAATCTTTCACATCATTTTGCGCATATAACCCACTTCCACCTGTATGCCTGGCACTTGAGGGTATGTGAAATAAAGAAAAACCTGCGTGTGTCTCTCTCTCCTAGACGAGGTATACAGTGCACTTCAATCACCATTTTACCTTTATAGAAACTAACTTTCGCCTAATAATTGTAGCTGCATCACTGTTTTTTAATCATTCTCATGTTTTTCTAGGATAGCATTTCACTTACGTTGTAACATTTGTCGTCTCTTCTTAAGGTTAAATAGTTAGTGAACGTTTTATCTATTTTATGCATCAATAATCGAAGCACCGTCCGCGTCATCAAAATTGGGAAATAATAATAATATCTGGGGTTTAACGTCCCAAAAGAAAAATTGGGAAATGAGGTATATAATATATGTGGTTTAAGTACTGGAAAATAACGAAAACGAAATTGCTTTATGATTCGGAATGCCATCGGTAACATCAAATTCAAAACGTCCAAATGTCTGGGATTGCCTAACCTCTGGTTGGCTCCTCTACTACATACCTGCTTTAGGCCAGCCAATTTACATAGCTCGAGGTGTTCAACCAATCAGCTAGCCATGACCTGTGGGGGTTAGTGATGACCACAATACACCAGGAGCATTGAAAGTTCCGATAAGAAGTGTAGCGTTCCTTCTAGGAACTAATAGATAAAACACATGGATTCAATCAGACGGGTGTCGTCCGCCATTTTATTCCAAGCTTCTTCTTCTTTCACCTCTACCCCTATTACACTTCATCTTCTTCCGTGCGCTTAGTGCAGACCGCTTCACTCTTCCTGACTTCTTTGATTACACCTCCTGGTGTAATACTTGAATACGTTGCCAATAGAAGCACACTCTCTTTGACCCGAGGCTGCAGTGTACCACACGTTCTTCAATATCCCGCGTTGAGATGCTGTCTTGACAACTTGGAACGGTCCGTAATATTTAGCATTTGAAGGTGCAACTCCTTTTCTTACAAGAACATAGTCTCCAGGCAGGATGTGTGGTATGTCACTGTTGTGCCTTTTATCAAAGTTCCTCTTCATCCGGCGCTTATATGCTTCTTGACCTTCGGCACTTTTGTCTGCTTCAGTAAGTTGGAGCTTTTCTAGGAGGCCTAGGTCACGATCTGCAGGCAGTATGGGTGCTGTTCCGGTTGCAGCAAAATGAGGACTGCAGCCTAAACCCGTGATGTATGAACGGTTGTGGTGCTTCACAGCGGCTTCAAGGCAGCACTTCCAGCCTCCGCGAAAGTCTGGATACATCTTCAAAAACTGTTTGATGTCCCGTATGGCCCGTTCTGCTAATCCGTTCGCTGCAGGGTGATACGGAGAAGAATACTTAATAAGTATTCCTCGGTCATTATCCCATCATGCTAGCTTGGCACTACGGAAAGCAGGACCGTTATCGCAGACTAGTGTCTTGGTGTGCTTAAAACACGCATCTGTGAGTAGATTGATGACGCTGTTCGCATCTTCTTTCCCTGCTTTAGCCACGATTGTTCTTGTGCATTCGTCAACGGAAAGCAGAAAAGCTTGCGTTCGCATGACTCCTTCCCCCTTCTTCTTAAGCTCTGCAAAGTCTAAATGAACCACTTCAAACGGTACTTTTGAATATTCGGGGTTCGTCATAACGTCTGTCGACTGCTTGTACTTCACTTTGTTTACTTGGCAAAGATGGCATGTCCGGATATAATTAGTGACGTCCTTTTTCATACCTGGCCATGTGAACCTCATAAGCAATTTCTTGTATGTGCGCCAGAAGCCATCGTGTCCACCTGATCCAGGGGTGTCATGGTAGAGATGAAGAATCTTTTGAACCAGGGTGGGTGGTACATAGTACTTTCCATTAATAAACTGCAGATCTTCTGTACCTTCCCATAGCTTAATATGATCGATTATTTCTGGATTTTCACTGGACCCATGAACAAGCAATCTAGACAGTGCATCAGCGTCGGTTAGAAGCGGGCCAGGACGGTGCGAAACGGTGAAATCAAACTGTTGGAGATAGTTGACCCATCTCGCAATGCGTCCTCTTGGCTGTGCCATATTCAAAAGTTGTGTCAACGCCTGATGGTCCGTGAATAGCATGAACTTAGTCCCTTCAAGGTAAGTTCGGAAATACTGAACTGCTTTTAAGACTGCCAGCGCTTCCTTTTCTGTAGTAGAATAATTAAGTTCAGCTGGTTTCAACGTGTAGCTGTAGTATCCCACCACGTAATGCTTCGTTGGATCAGCCTGTTTTGAGGGTTTCTGGTACAAAACTGCACCGGTCGCGTAGTGTGATGCATCCGTATTCAGTACGAAAGGCAGAGAAAAGTCCGGTATGCGCAGGATGGGATCCGACGATATTAGCTTTACAAGCTCGCAATAGACAGCTTCGCACTCCTCATTCCATTGGAAGGGTGTGTCTTTTTGGGTTAAACGTGTGAGGCACCGTGTCTTCAGTGCGTAGTCCTTGATAAATGCCCTGAAGTGTCCTGCGAGGCCAAGGAAAACACGCAGAGAGTGCACATCATAAGGTTTTGCCAGCTGAGAAATTCTTTCTACTGATTCCCGTTTCGTGCTTTTAGTACATCCGTCAAACACCCTTCCGAGAAATACAACTTTGTCTTCAAAGAAAGCACTTTTCTTGAAATTGACTTTGAGTTGAGAAAGACTCAAAGCTTGAAGAACTTTTGAAAGATGACCCCGGTGCTCCTCTTTTGTCTTTGAATGCACGATGATGTCATCAATGTAGACGTTGCAGAATACTCCCAAATAAGGTTTCAGAATATCAGTCATAATTTTCTGGAACCATGCCGGAGAATTTTTCCAACCAAATGGTAGGCGGTTGTACTCAAATAAGTCAAAAGGGGTTATAAACGCGGTGTACTTTTTCGTTTCTTCCGTGAGTGGGATTTGCCAAACCCCTTGCAAAGGTCTATTCTTGAAAAACAATGGCAACCACCAGTCTCGTCAATGATATCGTCGATCCTCGGCATTGGATAAGGTATCAACTCTGTTTGGTGGTTAAGAGCCCGGTAATCTGTGCAGAGTCTGAATGTTTCATCTTCTTTGGGAGCAATAGTTATGGGAGAAGCAAATGGAGAAACAGAAGGGCGGATAATACCAGCCTCCAACATTTCTTGCAACTCTTTTTTCAGCCAGACCTTTTTATCTCTAGACATGCTATAAGGAACTCTGCGCACAACTCTTTTGTCACTAAGTTCGAAAGGGACGACGTGAGATTTCATCGCCGGAGGGTAGCTGCCCATGCACGTAAGTTCTGTGTACTTTCGTTCAATGTCCTCCTGGTCGAAAATCATCCTTGTTTTGTTATGCGCCCCATGGAGATCCTCTGGTCCGACGTTGTCCTCAACCATTAGTCTGTCATCCCAATAGATATTTATCTTAAGCTTCTTCATGTCTGGACGGGACAGAAGGAAATCGTAACTGACGTCAGGAATGGCCAGTACGTCAGTGGTAATTGATTGTCCTTGAAATTTAATGGTTAGGGTAATCCACTCGTTATGCGTGCTCACGGACCCATCGTAGGCTTGCACTCGCAATGCTCTACCAGTATGCAGCCGACCGCCATCCACTCGACTCTTATTGATGATAGAGACAGAAGCCCCACTATCAACAAGGGCCTTCATTTCAGTGCCGTCTACGCTAATAGGGGCGTAAAGTCACGTGGATGATATCAAGTAAACTGTCTCAGTGTAGGTTTTTGCTTGGGGCTTGTCATCGAACGTAATTAGCTCACGTCGAAGCTCTGCCTCGCTTAACGCCGAAAATCGCCCCTCTTCATTGTTCCGCTGGTGAACACTTCCGCGATACTCGTTATCAGGCTCAGATGGCAGAGTGAACGCTTCATTGTTACATTGGTTCGAAAGATCAAGGGCTTGTGTACCACCCTGCTGTTCTCGCGAAGAAAATGTGGTCACTGAGGTCTGTATGCATCGCAGAAGTTCATCAAATGATCGTGGATCACTTATTTGTACTTGACTGCGGATGTTGACCGAAAAACCTTGCGTTACCAAAGCTACAACTGCAGACGACGGGAGCCTTGGTTCTGCAGAATGCAGTAGGCGGCGCTTTTCAAGACAGTACTCCAGCAAAGAACCAGACGCGTATGTGAAGTGTAGCGCTACATCCCATCTTTCTACAGCATTGCCTTGGAAACACGCCAAAAAGTTGCTCTTCCACCTTTCCCAACACATTGGTGCTCCATCGATAAGGTGCAAATCGTGCCACTTTCTTGCGATGGCACCCAAATAACGGCGCATGTTCAGAATCTTCGTGTCGTCACTTTTCCACATATTCTTTTCGCATGCATACTCAAAAAACCACATCCAATGACCCGCATTTTCCGAGTCTCCTTCAAAAAGGTCAGGTTCTACAACTTCTCGTTGTGGTTTTTCCTGGCTAAGCGACTTGACCAATGATCCCATTATTTCAGCTTGTTGCATCATGCACCATTGTTGTCGCTCAATAGCAGATAAAACGCTGCTCACCTCCCCGGAAGCCGTTTCCTGCTTGAAGGTGCCACGGCGACTGGGTTCCAGAATGAGTTCGCTCAGGGTCTGGAGCTGCAAATTCACTTTCACCGATCCTGTTTGCACGAGGGCTTGACGGCTCATCGAAGCTTCTCGCAGTACCGTGTCGATCAGTCCGGTCGAGCTAACTTCGCGAGGAATGTCCATAGCTGGCTCACCGTGGACTTGGTACCGTGTGAAAACAAGAGGCTCCGATGACGCCTCGTCGATGAAAAAGGTAACCCACATTTGCGGTCTTCGCAAGCTGACGGCTGCGCCAAAACGTAGCGTTCCTTCTAGGAACTAATAGATAAAACACATGGATTCAATCAGACGGGTGTCGTCCGCCATTTTATTCCAAGCTTCTTCTTCTTTCACCTCTACCCCTATTACACTTCATCTTCTTCCGTGCGCTTATTGCAGACCGCTTCAAGAAGTACTTCTGAAGACATGATATTTTTATTATGGAAGAACATACTTAGACTGCAATAGCTCAAGAGGGGAGCCCGGGGACGATATAGAACTCCTGCAATTCATCTTTTCTTTTCAAGCTAGACCTTGCACAAAGCAGATTTTAGTTCAGCCGGAGCTTGCATCACAGAAAAAGCCGGCAGATCCCACGCATTGTGGGAATCGATGTAATGCGAAGCAGCCAGCAAAGAGCTGCATACATCGTCTTGTATGTCGTTTAGCAAAATGCGTGTCATAGTTTTCATGTTAACTCCTATTATTTATGTTCGTCACACAGTAAAGTCGCGCAATACCAACTTCGGGGTAGATCAAGCTAGCAAAACGGCCGCCAGCGCACCATGAGCCTGGCACGTAAGTCATGCTGTACATGAGATGTGTGTCATGACTTTCATGTTAACTCGTGTTATTTATGTTCGTCACACAGTCACGTCGCAAGATACCCATTTTGCTGTATATCAAGCTAGCGAAACGGCCGCCAGCGCACCATGAGCGTGGCATGTAAATCATGCTGTACATGACATGCGTGTCATGATTTTCATGTTATGACTTGTCATTAATGTGCGTCATACAGTCATGTTACGCCATACCAACTTTGGTGTACATTTGATTAACCAAGCGAAAAGGAGAGCACAAAGTCGTAGGCGGTTAGATAGATAGATAGATAGATAGATAGATAGATAGATAGATAGATAGATAGATAGATAGATAGATAGATAGATAGATAGATAGATAGATAGATAGATAGATAGATAGATAGATAGATAGCAACTGTATATGGACACTCTAGGAGCATTTTACCGTCGACGACGCCGTCGCCGTTGTGTTCTTTATAAAGTCCAAATCGATAATATCGCCCCGCGCGTCCCTTGTTCTAAAAAAGTACGCGATTGCGACCGACGAACGCGCCTCACGCAGAGATGAAACGGGCTGGCCGTCTTCGTCACGTGAAAGGTGCATGGAGGGGTGCTGGAGAAGGGCTGCGCGTCTCCGACAGGAGAATCGTACTTTGACCGGCCGGGCTTGGTCGCCATCGGGCGCGTGCCATATCTTTAAAGTGGATCACCCGATGGCTCACACCTTTGTACGTGTTGTGTTCTCAACGCAAGGAAGGAAGGCGAAGGAGAGAAAGGAAAGGCAGGGATGTTAACCAGTCTAGAAGGACCGGTATGCTACCCTACACTGGGGGAAGGGATGGGGGAGATATAAAGATAGAGAGAGAGAGAGAGAGCACGCACGCACAAAAAGTCACACACATCTCACGGTCATCATAACGACGTTAGTCTATAACCGACGGTGCAGGTCTGACGCTTTCAAGAAGTTGAGCACTGCCTTCGTCGCCTACACCCGCGATGACCTATCAGGACGACATTCCAGAATGGTTCCTGCCGTCATCGGTCTGGGATCTATGCGAGCAAGAGCGACTGCGAGAGATTTTCTCTGCGCATTGTAGCGAGGACAGTCGCAGAAGATGTGCTGTAGTGTCTCCTCGCTACCACAGTTGTCACAAAACGGGTTGTCAGCCATTTGGATTCGAAAGGAGAATGACTTCGTGAAAGCCACTCTTAGCAATAAACGGCAAAGCAGAGTGGCATCATTTCGGCGTAGTCCCGCAGGTGTCTGAAGAAGCAGATTGGTCGGGCAGTGGCGGTGGTGGTTGTGCAGTCTGTTTGCTGTATTATAAGTGGAGGAAGTCATTTCTTGTGCAGCCACTCGAAGTTGGCTAGCAGCATCGGTCCTTGATAGGGGTGTCGTCTCGATCCTGTCACCTTGAAGAGCTGATCGAGCAGCATTGTCGGCGTGTTCATTGCCTATCAGGCCGCAGTGACTTGGCAGCCACTGAAATGTCACGTGGTGTCCTTTCTCTAACGAAGTATGGAGGAGATATCTAACCTCGAAGAACAACTGCTCGTATGGTCCGTGTCGCAGGGCTGATAGCAAAGATTGTAGGGCTGTCTTCGAATCGCAGAAGACTGACCATCGTTGGGGCTGTTCACGGTTGACTACACAAAGTGCAGCGCGAAGAGCGGCAAGTTCTGCTGCTGTTGATGTCGTTGGGTGGTCTGTCTTGAAAGTGACGCTGATAGCTTTCGCTGGGACGACCACTGCTCCGGACGAACACTGGAGGGTAGTTGACCCATCAGTATAAACATGCACATGATCATCGTACTTCTCGTGTAAAAGAATCAGAGACAGCTGTTTCAGCACTGGAGATGAGAGCTCAGATTTTTTTCTGATTCCCGGGACGTTGATGTGCACTTTAGGTTTAATGAAGCACCAAGGAGGTATCGCTGGCTTAGATGCGGGGCTGAAGCCTGACGGAAGGTGGGCAGAATGGTTCGCAATCGTTGCACAATACGATGCCCGTGGTCTTTCTGAAGGCAATGTTGCAAGATGGTGGCAATCGGCCCGGGAAAACGCAGAGAGAGAGAGAGATAATAAAACGAGAGAAAGGCAGGGAGGTTAACCAGAATTGTAGCATCCGGTTTGCTACCCTACACTAAGGGGAGGGGGAAAGGGAAAGAAAGATGGAAAGGACAGCGGAGAGAAGAGCAGGCGCGCGACAAAAAAAAATATAAACAAAAGGAGGCTGTAGAGCGGGAGTACTAAAGTCTATTCAATAGGCCACTGGCACGCAAAAAGCCTTGTGGAACACACCAAGTTTACAGCACACACGACTGCATAGACTGGACCCGTGTCGTCGACTTCGGCCCCCGTCCGGACTCTCTCGACTCGAGGCAACGGTGCTTTGTCGACTGTGGCTTGGTGTTGCATTCACCGAATCTTTTGCCTTCCGAATCGGTATGGCAGAGAGTGCCTCTTGCAGCCAGTGTGACAGCGAAGAAACGATAGACCACGTTCTTTGTCGCTGCCCTCGCTACAGCACGCACAGACTGTCGCTAGCTGCTGTGTTGGCCCGCCTTGACGACAGACCCCTGTCGGAACAGTCAGTGCTGGAATGCCGACCCGAACTGTCTGCACAGCGAAAATCATTTAAGGCCTTACTGAACTTTTTGCGGGAAAACGCAAGAAAAAAAGAAAGAGAGAGAAAGAGTAGAGGAAGGCAGGGAGGTTAACCAGAAGTTTGTATCCGGTATGCTACCCTGCACTGGGGTTGTGGAATAGGGGGTTGAAAGCGAGAGAGAGAAAATAAATAATAAGAAAAAAAAACAATCACAACCACACACACACAAGAGCGTTCCGCTCAGAGGCGCTCTGACAGGCCAGTGGATCGCAGGAAGGCTAGTAGTGCTTGTAAAGCCTTCTTCTGCGACGTTATGTCCGGACGATGGCGTAAAAGTCTTTCTTCAGATAGAGGCTGGTCGTCTATCTTGTCGAGAGCATGGCATAGGGATTGTCTCTGTGTGCTATACTTCGGACAGTCACACAGAACATGCCGAATTGTTTCTTCGTTGCCGCAGTGTTCACAGGCGGTGGTGTCGGCCATCCCTATGCGGAATGCATATGCATGGGTAAATGCGACGCCCAGCCATAATCTATACAGAACGGTAACGTCACCTCGGCGAAGCCTTGATGGCAGTCGAAGGCTTAACGTGGGATCAAAGGAGTGTAGTCGTGCATGCATGAAATGTGGCTCATTCCAATTTGACATGGTGCATTGGCGAGCGAGCATGCGGAGCTTCCGAGCAGCGTCTGTCCTAGAAAGAGGTATCGACAGGTTGCGGTCCTCTGTATGGGCTGAACGGGCAGCTTGATCGGCCCGTTCATTGCCGACAATCCCACAGTGACTCGGTAGCCATTGAAAAGTAATGCAGTGTCCTTTCTCGGTGAGGTGGTGGAACATCTCGGCAGTCTCAAACACCAACTGTTCGTGCGGACCGCGGCGCAAAGTCGACAGTAGAGACTGCAGTGCCGCCTTGGAGTCGCAGAAAATCGTCCACCTTTTTATCATTTGATCGTTAATGAAAAGCAGCGCGGCGCGAAGCGCTGTGAGCTCTGCTGCCGTCGATGTTGTTGGGTGAGCCGTCCTGAACTTGATAGTTGTGGCGATCGTTGGGAAAACGCAAAGTTTGCGTTGAAGCCATGGGCAGCATGAAGGTAACTTCGCTCGCTGCAGCGGCCGCATTTTCTACGCCAGCGTTTTGTTTGAGTTACGCTAGGTTTTATCTAAATGATTTAGCTGCTAGTCGTACTTCGTGTAACGTTCCAATTTGTTCTGATCGCACTGGTTGATTCGCCCTTGCCGCGAAACTGTGACTTCTTAAATCCCGTTGATGGACCGCACTGTGCTTGCTACATAATTGATCAACGTAAGCGTATGAGCTCTGAAACAATGAAATGGCCAATCCAATATGAGCAAATAGTAGCTCCGTAAAAATAAGATTGAAAAAAGAGAAAATAATGTGCGCATGTCAAAGAACTCCTTATCGAAGCGGCCTGGCATGGGGCGACGAGGCAATGTAGCGTGTAGGGAACTGTGAGGACGACATTGAATTGACGCTGATGAGACTAGATAATTTCCCTAATAAGCTTCATTATGCCAGCTCGAACTCAGGGGGCAGAAGTGAACACGTGCCTGCTGCTCCTCAGAGCATCTGGTCTCTATTGTTCCAAAAGATCACCAGCCTCTTTCTCGGTGGCCACAGCAAGCTCCGGTGTGTGTTTTCTTATTTATTTCTTCGTCTACGACACGCAAACAGTCAGCGAGAAACGTTGCCAGCGTTATGGTGACACGAGACTGCTCGCTGCTATAGAAACAAGCTCTATGGTGCCCTCTGCGGCGCGGATTTGTCGGGGTTTCGGAGGATTGAGATCTCACGACAAAAGTCGGTAGCGAGTCTTGGACAAGAGATAAGTTGGCCCCGGGGTGAGCCACAATCCTGCTTTACAAGGTTAAATCGACAACAGAAAGGTCAGAATGCGCTGTGAAGCGTCGTATTAAACTTAATGCCTAATAATTCGTCCACTGTGCTCAATTCGAATGGATGGACAGGGGCAGATTTCAGCTGTTTACGTTTGTGCGTGCTCTAAGGCTACACAGACCCATGTAATCTCCTGTTTACTGGCGCAGGTTAACCACTGATGATTAGCTTGCTGCATTTATCATTACATGCATGGGGGTGCTGTATTGCTGAATTAACTTCTCCAGCGTCTCATAGTGCCGGTACACATGCTACATATCCGGGCAATACTCAGAGGTGCGCGAGCAAATAATAATAATTGTTGGCGGCAAACTCACTCGTGAGTCGACGCACTCAGACTCACGCAGACTCAGATCAGGCCGTGAGTCTGTTTCTGAGTGAGTCCAGGGGAGTAATGAGTTGTTGAGTCTGAGTCCGAGTGAGTACGGTTGAGAAAATATTTAGTGAGTCTGAGTCCGAGTGAGTCCGGTTGTGGAAAATTTTGGTGAGCCTGAGTCCGAGTGAGCCCTCGGAGCAAAATATATATATTGAGTGAGTCTGAGTTAGCTTCACCTGTTATTACCGACCTATGCATGCATGCATGGGCGTGCTGTAATCCTGAATTAACTTCTCCAGCGGCTCTTAGTGCCGGTTTGCATGCTACATATCCGAGCAATACTCAGAGGCGCGCGAGCAAATAATGATAATTGTTGGGGTTTCAAATCCCAAAACCACGATACGATTATAAGGTACGCCGTTCTTTAACGTGCACCTAAATTTAAGTACGCGGGCCTCAAGCATTTTTTTCGCCATCGAAAAAGCGGCCGCCGCGGCCGGGATTTGATGCCGCGACCTTCGGGTCAGCAGTCGAGTACCACAACCACTAGACCACCCTGGCGGGGTGGCGCGAGCAAAGGCAAGCAGGTAAATGTTTTTATGGCACCCTATGGCGTCCTGTTCAAAAAGAAGCCGAAGCGGCATCCTTAGCCTCGCCATTTAAAGGGGCCCTGCAATACTTTTTCAGCATGGTCAGAAAACGCTGCCTATCGGTAGTCGAGGCTTCTGAGAGCATGCGAGGCAAACATTATAGCGCAGCACGTGATCTCGAATTTACAATCAAATTTCAAAGTCGGCTGGAAATCTTTCTCTCTTCTTTCAACAAATGATGCCATTACCCAAATTCGCTGCCATTGGCTGATTTGAGCATCCTGAGCTGCCTAGTTACTGAGGCCGCCACATACCCGCGCTCGCGCTCGCGATCACACTGAAAGTAAGCCGCGCGTTCGAAGAAGAAAACAGAAAAAGTGCTGAAGTTCATGACGCGCGCGTGACTTTACTTCTTTCCCCCGTGCTACCCCTCCCGGCTTAGCTTCCAGCGCTCTCGTCGGGACGAGAGAAGAGAGAAAGCAATTACAGCGTTCGACAGATATCTCTACCTCTGCTCGTACTTGACGGATCCTAAAAAAATTCGCGGCGGTCGATTCGTGAGGCAATGAACTCCTTTAATGAAGCCATTCGATGGTTACTTGGAAAAGTGTTGCAGGGCCCCTTTAAATATGTTTTATGAACCAGTGATTAACGCACGTGATCGAAAACGAAATCACCTCTTGCAAGGCTAGCAATACGCAGACAGATAATAGAAAAGAAACTCGTCCCGTGGGTGCTGTGTCTTCTTTATCCCCGTCTTTTTTTGTGCAGCGTTGTTCCCTGTTAACTATGAAAGAATTTGTAAAAATCACATTACTGCTTCAGAACAGGCTGAGATGGCTTTCATTTTAGTGAAAGCCACCGAGTGGTCACATAGATACGGCTGCTTAGCGATTCCTTGAGAAGTGCTATAGGGGACGTTACATATCATATAAGCGGGAGAGAATGCGGCACTTGACGAATGCGCGCTGCAGACGCGGCTAACAAGAGTTCGTCACAGTTACTGTCAAATTTACCTAAAGCCATAGGAAAGAAAACGAAGGTAAAGGCGGGATGCCGCGGTTAAGAAACACATGCAGCATGTCGCAATCGCACTACCTCTTGCGCTTCACTGCGACTGTCTGCTACATGAGCCGCTACACAGGAATTCCTTGGGTAGGATTATCTCAGTGAAAAGCTGTTGATAGTGCTTATGCATTTGAGAATGTCATATGGTGCAAAGGAATCTGGGGTCCCACGGTGCCCAGTTCATGGTGTTCTCCCCATCTTCGTAGCTTGCAGTTGCTTCAAGAAATGAAGTTCCCCGAAGACTAAAGATGGGCTGGCGCGCTTGCGGCAGCCATTTCCAAATCATGACAGAGAAGTTACCGCTGTCCCGAATGCGAAAAGTGCACAATCATTTCATATTGCCACTACTAACATATGAGAATGAAACTTCGAGGATAACAAAGAAACTCGAGAAAAAGTTAAGGAACACGCAGCGTGCGATGGAATGGAAAATGATACGCGTAACATTAAGATATCGGAAGACATCAAAATGGCTCAGAGAACAAACAGGCAGGGGTAAACAATATTCTAGATGAGATTAAAAAAAAGGATCTTTGCAGGTCACGTGAAGCATAGGACCGGTAATCGGTGGTCAGTTCGAGCAACGGAATGGATACCTGGAAATGGTAACGCAGCCAAGGACGACAGAGAGGTGAGCTGATGAAATCAAGCAGTTCATAGGCGTAAGTGGAATCTGCTCGCACGAGACTGGGTAAACTCAAGATGGTTGGAAGAGGTCTTCCTCCGGCGGAGGATATGACTGGGACAATGATGATTGTGATGGGGGTATCCTCGAAACATCATGTCTCGTATTCTATTCTTACGCTGGAACGGTTCAACAAATAGGCTGCGAACTGTGAACCTAACCTTTCATGTTTATGGTACTACCTGATACGAGTACATCAACTCGTCAACCAGAGGTACACAAAGCAGTTGTCCAACAGCTACCACTACGAAGTCTTCACTTATACCTTCACAGACCACACATGTACTCCTCCAATGGCATCACATGGGATGCTAGTCCCAAGCGGAGAACCAATGCCTCAAGCTTAAAAGCAAACACATACTGACCTTAGTGACCACCGGTGGTATCGATGATGGTATCGACGTACACCCCCACGTGAAGCGGTGCTCTCCCTGTCCTCTCCTTTACTTTTCATGCGGAACCCTTTATTCCTTTCTCCTTGTACAGGCTAGTAAATCGAGCTGGTGTCTGATTGTCTTTCCTTTTAAGGGCGTCACCCCGCCCTTCTTTAGCCGGAGTTGAGCTGCGCGCCTTTGGCTCCTTATTTTGACCCACAGGGCGCAGTCACCTGTGCTGGCGCACTTATCTTTTGAGGGGGGTTCAACATATGCTTTATAGCTTTCTATGCGTCGTGTTTTCATCGAAAAGTCTGCGTTGAAGCCATAGTCGGCGAGAAGGTCACTTAGCTCGCTGCAGCCGCCGTGTTTGCTAAAGGAGTGAGCTGCTAGCCTTCGTCATATGACATTCCGATTTGTTGCTATCACATTCATGGCTTCGCCCTTGTGGCGAAACTATTACTTTTCTACATTTAACTTCTCTTCCTTAACGAACTCAGTGACACGTATTCCTTAGTTATACTATTGAAATCTGCCTGTTAAGGCCAACCATTGTAAAACTTTTCAGATTCGACTTTACGGGCCGTACATCAGCGTCACTTAAGAGTGCACTGCGGCCTCGGCAAATGCCCAAACTGCGTTGCCGTGCAGAATAAACCACTGCGTCGGCTGTGTTTCGTTTCGCGGACATAGCGTAAAGGTGTGGGTCCACCTCGGTCAGGAGACGCTGTTTTTTTTTACTCTTTCTCAGTAATTCTCTTGTTGCAACATCCAGGTTGCAATAAACTGGAGCTCCATACTTGCAATTTTCTCCTTGAGCCCAGTTCTGTGGCTCCTCTCATACTCTACACGCCAGACCACGAGGAAGCCCGTTGCGATATTCTTGTCTTCGGAGCGATAAATTTCTGCTTGACGACCCGCCACCGCTGTGCAGTGTCGCTCGCACTTTACGAGCGTCGCCGAAATTCACGAGAGCTCATCAGAGCTGCCGTGGTGCCTTCACTGACTTCCCAGCGGCGCCAAGGTCAAGGGCTCTGCTTCGACACAGCGTTCATTCGGCGGTGGCTGCCCGCCTCGGTGCGCTACATTGTTTGGCAGCCCCTGGCTGCATGCAGTGCAGGCTTCGCACGCCTGCTGGCAGCCGCGGTGCTCCTGAGCTAATAGCGCTACACAAGACGCCGTGGGTTGTTTTATAGCGCCGACTTAGCCGAGTGCTCCCAACTCGAGACTCCCGCTCAGTTTCAAAGGACTCGTTCACTCGAATCGTTCTTGGCGGCCAACCTCGGGCTGTATATGGCATTACGGCTTGGGGTGTTCGTTGGGTGCTATATTATTTGTTCGGAGGATTTGTAAGAGTGTTCTTGTAAAGTACAAGTATTCCTTCATGTGTGAAGTTATGCGAGAACTGCCCACACTAAAAGCCAATATATAAGAAGAAAAAAAAAATCCGCTAAAGAATATATATGAGGCAACGTTCATTCCTTTTCTTCTATATGTACTGCAACACAGTACCGCTCCGCACAGATGTTTCTTTTCAGATGGTCGTGGTTACTAAGTCGTTGAGGTTTGTCGTGGTGCTGCATTTTCTAATGTGGGTGAATCACGAATTGCATACTGAAATGTGCGTTAGGCGTACAAGAAAGGCTTCCTCGTGTGCGCGTCCGCTTGTTTTCTTTCGTATGTGTATATATATATATATATATATGTTTGTGTGTGTGTGTTCGCTGCAGCGAAGTCCATTGCTGAAACAGCTTCGCCATGGCCGCTTATTTTTTGTTTATTACCTGTTTGCCTTACGGATCAATGTACTTCATTGAAAACTTGACTCAAGTCTAGCGCACTTTCAGTAATTGAAATATCGCTTCAAAATAGCTAAATATTCCAGAATAGACAAAGACTCAGGTAGCTCACTTTGTAGATGATGTACAATGCGTCCATAAACGTTTGTCCTAATTTGAAGATTAAATATTAATTATATTTATTGTGTAACGTATGCTTTTTGTTAAAGTTCTACTGGGAAACCCAAGATGTTTCTGTACAGTTGTTGGGCGAATGAATGTGTGGTTTGAGTTAAAGTGTAATGTGTGGTGCGGGTTTATGTGTGATCGAATGACTGGGCCGCTTTCTTCCTTGAAGTAATGTAATTTTATGTGTTTACCTAGACATGATGGTGAATTATGCCACTGGCCAGCTACAGGATTTCAAGACACTGTCATCTGTCAGCAAGATGGCGCTTCCCCTCATTAGGCTCTAAAAATCCGCGATTTTCTTAATGAAATCTTCCCCAACGTTTGGATTGGCAGATACGGCCCACTTCCATGGCCCCCGAGATCACCTGACATTACCCCTGATTTCTTTCTTTCGGGGCATGTGAAATTTATTGTCTACAAAACACGAGTTCCTGAACTCCCGATATTGTGGCATTGCAACAATGCATCAGACACGCCATTGGCACAATCAGATCAGGCATGTTGCAGTACGTGTGGCGAGAGATTGAATACCGCCTTGATTTGTTGCCTATCACCTGGGGGGGGGGGGGGGGGGGCACATGTTAAAGTGATTTAAGTGTTGAACTGTATTACTCGTAATGAATGTTTACGTAAGATTCAAATCTTGAAGATTAGAGGCATATGAGGTATAACGCATGTTTCATTAATGTATCCAATTAGGAATCACATTGTTTTGTTATTGGCGTAAACATTTATGGACACCCTGTATTTCTCGAACTTACATGACGCTCTCAATGAAGCTGATTCGCACCTGACGGATATCAACATCCGCGTGTAGCACTGGCATTATAGCACTGGGAAGTTTCAGAAGATGACGTTTTAAAATGCGTTAGAGATATCGTTATGCCGGTTATCAAAACATACTGTTTTTAAGCTGCACACAAACAACCTACATGTAAAGATATGCTTAGATGAAGTACAAATACATATACGTCCGTCGAATGCTGTTTACTTTGCAAGATGGCGGAGACCATAGAACATATTTTCACTGATGGCTTAAATTCAATACTTCCTTTGAATGTCCTGTAGCAAGCATTCTAAAAAGAACTACCTGTTACACCTATATTCGTTTCATTTTTTCATACAAGTGCGTAATTAAGTACTGTACTGTTCATGCTTCTGGGCCTCCAGAGTGCGAAGAGAATGACAATCATTACGCCACGGACGTAAGCGCCTACAGGGGGAATATAATGCAATGTACCGCAATGAAACAATGCTCCGCAAGTCAGCTGCCGCTCTGAAACGCTTAATGTATTTTCATTTCGCCAATGACGCACAGGCACTACCACTTCGACGCGGCGTGTGCGTCTCGTACTGCAAAGATTGACGCAATGCATCACCGGTTGATAGTGCCTTCATGAGGTGGCGGGCTACGCAAATTCGGTATTAAAGGAGTACTGACATGAATTTTAAAAATTTTCGGGTTATTGCTCTAAATGAAAGCACGGGTGTCGAGAACCCTAAAAAGAGTGTCGTGGTGCCTGGGGATGCATTGCATATATTTTTAATACCGCTTCTTTCAACCAGCAGTTTCGGTTTCGGTTTCGAGAGGGCGGCTTCATAGTGACGTGTCAAGTCTGCCCGTGACGTCACGGGCAGACTGCAACCCACGAAATATGCACCTGCTGTCCTTTGCTGTCAGTCGAACGTGGTTCATGATGAGTGAACTGTCGTCCAGTGCCTCCGACAGCAATTTCTGTGATTTAGGCTGCATGCAGAACCCAGATTTCGCAAACCAAGTGAGCCGACTTGAAACGTCATAGGGCTCTCCATGCGGTGAAGCTGCCTTGCAGATGCTGGGAGATGAAAACTTTAAAATCAAACTTAAATATTTATACGTGTTTCCCGGATGCGGTGTGGGGAGAGCGTTAACACTACATGCCAAGGAAAACAAAAACGTCCGTTTTGCTGCACTTCAAAATCGTGTCAGTACTCCTTTAAGCTTAGCTATCTTAAGTTCCTTCAGCAATGAAGAACCCCTAATCTTTCGTAAATGTGATGGGTACCTGACCAAGCGGCGCTCTTCAGCCGTCTCACCTTAGCCGAAGCTGCCATCTTAAAGTGCGTTACGGCCTCTGTTACTGATGGTGGTCGAGATGTCTCGCGATGCAGATCGAACCAGGACTGTACTAGACCTAGAGGTAACAAGTTAATTGCAGTGCCACCATCCAAGAGGGCGTCACACTTTCGAAGGCAACTCCTAATATTTTTTTTACGGACGCTGCGTTCCTCCGATTTGATAGCCTTTAGGAGACCCGTAGAACATGAAATCATTTCTTGTTCGAAAGGAAGAAGTCTACTGGCGGCTCCATTGCTTAAAAGAAAGATGCTGAACAAACGCCACTTCAAAGAGTCTGTGTCCCGGACGAGACGTATGCAATGGGTATTGAAAGTTTGCTGAAACCGCAAAACACAGGACCCTGGCATGTCAAATCAGACTGGAGTTCACCACCGACTAAAAGGAATTGCCGATGTGTCTCACTTCTTCGTTAGCAAAAGGAGTCTTCGCGTAGTAAGCCACTCCATACGACACTGTTGTACATTTGAGAGTCTCTGACTACTGCGTGCAATCACCGTTGCCAGTGTTGGTAACTACACGTGTTTTGATTAGGGTTCGGCAATAAGTGAAATCGTTCGTGTTAACCCTAAGGTGAATACACCTTATCATCACACGCCGATCTTAGACCTGTCCCGCTCGTGCTTCCATTACTGCGATTAGAGTTGGGAAAGACCGTTCTGGCCCATTACGGAGCCTGGGACGAAGTATCTATCAATGGTCTAGGTATCACCCCGTGAGCTGTACGCCTAGCCAGTCACTATTAGCTAGGAATCGACCTGGCATCCATTTATGTCATGACATCGTCACAACTCTTCAATCGTACAATGCTAATTGCGGATATCCCGTGTGCCACAACCATTGCGGTGCTACCGGGCACAGCCCGTGGTTATAGCCATCACAATACGACACACCATCTGCTTTTCTTTCGAGCCGGCAATATCCGCTTCAGCAATACCTATTTTACAGCACCATACCCCAGGAGCAAATCGCGACAAGGGAACCAACCCATGTTCTCCCGCTCCAGGCCGCATAGGTTGATGTCTCTTTCATCTACAGCGTCACTAGAATTCACTGCTACGGCGTTCGATCAAATCGCCGCCACCGGGAAACTAACTGGCCCTATACCAATGACGTGACATCACCCAAAAAGATTTACTTCACATACCTCCACCTATTCCTATGTTGAAAAGCGAAATAAATTGATCTCATCTGAACCACAGCTTTGTGGATACTAAGTTCGTTGTACTTATGTCACAGCCATCAGTGACAAGAACGTTTTAAACCTTTCCAGCATATAAGTCTTGCTTTGCGTTGCCGTTTCTGAGCATGGTCCCCTTAGTCCCATAATCGACGAACATGGGCTAATGCATTAAAATTATATGCTTCCCTGTTTTGCTACTGCGAACGAGAGAAGCGGTATCTACACTGCCACTAGAGAGCCCACTACACAGATTTAATACAAGCTATGCTCATGCTGTCCGGCGAGAGCCTTACGGAGTGCCGCTGTCGGAGCGCATTGTCATTGCCGAAGTTCAAGATATTCTGCAAAGGAGTATAACTGAAGAGTCGCACAGTCCATCGGCAGCATCATTCAGGAATGAAAAACTGCAGCTGTTCGAGATTTTGCTATGATTATCGACGAATAAACATCATGACCAAAGATGAAAAGTGTTCACTGGCTCATGTTGGCGAGGTCATTGACTCGCTGCATTTTGTCACTTATTAATTTTGTCACTACATGCACGATTAGGGCATTCGAAGATCGCTATGCGTCCTTTTAGCAAGGAGAAGACCCCCTTTGCGATGTTACATGGACTGCGTCAGTTTAGTTTGGCCCATTTCCGCTTTGCAGCGGCTTCTTAACTTGCAATATATTTATGACGAATATTCTTCGCGGCCTAAAATTTGACGTCAGTTTGCGTCGAATTTTAGGCCGCGAAGCGAAACGCCCACTTTTCCCGAACACAACACCCGCTAAAACCTCGATCTGGACTCCACTGGAAAGGGTGGCTTGGTTTTGAGCTTCAAAAAGTGTCGGTTTCGTGAACAACAAGCCTTGGTTGCTGGCCGCCTGGTCAGCGGCGTAGCCAGAAATTTTTTCGGGGGGGGGGGGGGGGGTTCAACCATACATTATGTATGTTCGTGCGTGTATATATACGCAGGAAAAATAGAAAAATTTCGGGGAGGGGGGGCTTGAACCCCTCCAACCCCCCCCCCCCCTCCCGCCCACCCTTGGCTATGCACCTGCACCTGTTTAACGAAAAATGCCTCAGATTAGACCCCCAGCATATAGAGGCGGTATGTGCCTGTAATCCAACCCCTGACTCAAAGAGAACTCCAAGGTTTTATGGGCTTACGTTCTTACTTTCCAGATTTTGTGGCTGGATTCGCGGACTTTGTGTAGCGGACTTTACAATGGGTGCTATCTATTTAACATGTCTCCCGCAAAAGGACAGCTTAACAAGTTAGCAGCCAATTTTTAATTTGCTTTTATTACGCATGGATAGTGTGCAATTGTGTAATTGCTCTGTTATTCGGTACGTCACATGAAAGGCCGCAAAGTTTCCATTTGCGTTTCCGTTCTGCTCGAAGCGCAATGCCTCCCCACCCTCGCAAGTGGGCGTTGGCCCACCCCCTAGCTGGGTGTTCCTCATTGTGTATAGCTCATATTTCAAAGGGAACCATTATTTACCCCGAACATTACTCGCCGATTGCTCAGGCAAGATGACAGAGGTTGCTACAGGTGGAGCGTACCGACGACACTGAGATTCAGATGACGGCCACGACGAAGAACGCGTATGTGTGCAGCCATGCCTCACGCCCTTTTCATCGCAGTCAGACCATACCTTTGATTCAAGTCAAAGGAACCGGAGATTGTGTGCTCAGGTAATAATAAAAGCTGGTTCCCTTCTCATTCTAAGCGTGTTCTGTACTGCAATATAGTGCCCGCGTGCCTGTGAGGTCACGTGCCTCCTTTTTATATAAAAAAAGCCAGTGTTCATGGCGTAAGTATAGTTGAAGGACGTATACTTCAGCACACGCTTCACGTACCCCACCGCGCCTGCATACAGCTTACTCGATTTTTTATAGCCCTCTCGATGTATAAATATGGAAGTCACTTGCGACAAAGTAGTCTGCTCTACTAACAAATAGCTCTGCTCTAACGTCACTACCACACACACACAAATAATAATAATAATAATAATAATAATAATAATAATAATAATAATAATAATAATAATAATAATAATAATAATAATAATAATAATAATAATATTAATAATAATAATAATAACAATAATAATAATAAACAAATGAAAGAAAAGGAACTTCTTTCCTTATTGGGCCGAAATAGGAGTAGAGTGGATTAAAGGGATTAAAAGTGCTCTTCATTTATTCTATTGTTACGGTTTTCCTTCGCACGGCCGTTTAACGATATTGACGCTCTCGCCAGACGCAATGAATAATCTGCGCGTCAGAGCCGCTGAAGGCCTACTGGCGCAGTGGGGATCAAACATGCGCATGTGCATCTGTAATGTTCGTGCGTAGCGCCCACCCTGCTCTCATCATCTCGGGCGCTCACGGCGTGCATGAAGGCGAACGACAATCAGCACCATTCGGGTGCTGTATTCCCCAGCAAGCAGTGCCCGTCAAAGGGACGTCTGACCCTGTTGACGCACATTATTGACATCAGGGCAGCGGCCACCCTCAGAAAGTATTAGAGCGCGGTATCTTCACCTGACGCAACACATCTCTCTTGAACTCGACGCTTTAATATATTATAATAATACCTGGGGTTTAACGTCCCAAAACCACCATATGATTATGAGAGACGCCGCAGTGGAGGTCTCCGGAAATTTCGACCACCTGGGGTTCTTTAACGTGCACCTAAATCTAAGTACACGGGCCTCAAACATGAACTCGACGCTTAAAACTTTGAAGCTAGTCATTCGTTCTAGGTTGGCTCTTTGGAGCTCACTGCCCTCCCGTAACAGTGTATTCAGCGTCTGTTGTTTTGTTGTACTGCGCCTCGTTTCTCAACGTGCCCTCTCCGTTGAACAACTTGGCCAAGCTCCCATGTTAGCAGCTTGGTTTCACGCTACCACTTTAACAGTATATACAATGCTCACGTAATGAAAAGCGTCAATTTAGGGCTACGTAATGTAGGTACTTTCGTTCCGATCTGCTTTATTTCGTGTAACATGGGCGTAATAATGGCTGGTTATCGGAGCCAACATCACCTATATATAGGTAATGTTGGTGACGAACCTGGCCAGTATAATGATGTTCGTAGGGAAAGGGCGACGTGGTCATTTCGAGCAATAGTGCCAACCAGTTCTTACACCTAAAAGTTTTGATAGAGCGATGTCGCGTTTGGTTTAAGCACTGTACTTATAACTGGATGCTGTGTGCGTGACGACATATCCAGCTCAAGACCATGCGAGTTATACAACGTTAGTCGGAATGACTGACAGTGCGACATGCGATGCCGTATACGGCATGCGATGTTGTGCGGCATGCGATGCCGCACAACGGTAATCGGAATGGCTGACAGTACGGCATGCGACGTTTGTGGCACCGAAGAAAAGATCGAACACTTGCTGTGCCACTGTCCTCGTTTTGTCTTGGAGAGACAAAGTACTTTCCAACGCACTGCGGTGACTGGATGATCAGCCTCTTTCCGTACAGGTTCTACTACAGCATCGTCCACACCTCTCGACGGCCGACAAGGCAGTGAAAGCACTCTTGTGTTTTTTGAGGACGACGGGCTTGTGCGAACGCCTCTGACTTGTGGTGCAATCCCACACGATGCAGTGAATTCGCTGCCTTTTTTTTTTCTTTTTTTTTTTTAGGAGCAGAGCTCCTTATAGCACCACCTGGTCGGTCGTCGCTCCATCCAGCGTTCCCCTGCCGTCGCGTCTCCCGTATCATTCAATAGATGGCGCTGTCCCATAGAGATGCATGCAAACTGCAGTTGGGTGACGATATACTAGATGGCGCTGTCCCATAGAAATAGAAAAAAATGAAATAAAAAATAAAAAATAAGAAAAATTAAACTAAAAATAAAAAATAAAAAAAGAAAAATAATAAGAAAATAAAAGAAAGAAGGAAAAAGGAAAAATAATCAAAGCGGCGTATCGCTTTGATTACTGCTGGGCGAAACCACTGAAGATTTCACGGTGTAACCATGATTGCTTCAGGAGCTTCGCCCAAGCTCTTCATTATTCACCCGTGGATATGCTGCAATTTTTCTTCTTTCCATCCCTCCTGTCTCTCTCATCTTTCTACTCCCCTTCCCAAATACGCCAGTGTTGGGCAGCCAACCGGCAGCTTTTCTAGTTAACCTCCCTGCCTTCTCCTTTTCTGTTTCCTTCCTTCCTTCCTTCCTTCCTTCCTTCCTTCCTTCTTCCTTCCTTCCTTCCTTCCTTCCTTCCTTCCTTCCACAGGTTTTTTTCCGAAGCAGTTCCAAGTACTGTCTGTGTGGTAGAATACTAGAATGCCGCGCCAATTTCCAGGGTTCGATTTCCAACTCGGTTAACTTGGTAAAGTTTCTTTCTCGGTAAAGTTTTTTTATGGACACAATTCACGGCACCGATTTGACAGATGGCGCATGTACGCTTGTACGTAAAAGAGAAAATAATAAAGCAATGCAACGTGAAGCGCATAAGGCTTCCTGTAAGTTACGCTCATATCGAGATGCTTACATTCAATCCTAATTTTTTTGCGCGACGCTACGCTTCGAAAAAAGCCGGGATAGTGCAGCCATCGCCGCTATTGTTGGTTCATTTCTACCCTGAAAAAAGTAAGGCAGCTTAGTTCTAGTGGTGCTAAGCGTAAAGGAAGTGCGGAGCTGGACGGCTTTCCTTCTTTCGCTTTATGTTGTCTCCTTCCCTCTTCCTCGCTTACTTTTCTATGTCTTTTTTCTCTTTGTTTATTTCTACGTCTTTCTTTATCTCTCTCTATCTCTTCCTTTTTCTTTATCGAATCCCACCTCGCCGAGAAATCTTTTTCGCCAATAATTTCTGGGTTTTTCTTTCTTTCTTTCTTTCTTTCTTTCTTTCTTTCTTTCTTTCTTTCTTTCTTTCTTTCTTTCTTTCTTTCTTTCTTTCTTTCTTTCTTTCTTTCTTTCTTTCTCTCTCTCTCTCTCTGTACTCGTTCTCTCACCCATCGGAGTTATTGCATCCCACGCAGAAAAAATCGGCGCATGTGTTCTGGGAGCGAAGCAGAAGATGAAGAAGAGGACGAAGAGAGCGCGTGCTGGTTCATGGCGATGATAATTCCTGCTCGCGACTAACGGGGCTTCTCCGAGCTTAAACATATCCGGTGTTAAAAAGGAAACATTTTTAGTAATACCCCCCCGTTACTGCTCTAGCCGACTAGCGCCGCCGACCACCGCCGCCGCTACCGCAGCCCCGCGACTTCTTGTGCCTCTTACTCTACGAAGTAGCGCCGATACAGTAGCGTCAGTTGCGCGCGCATAGGTTTTTTTTTTTTTTTTTTTTTATCAGCGAAGCTGTTTAAGCTTGCCGTAATCTGTCTAACACAAAAAAAAAAAAAAAACTCCGCACCACGTAACGTCACCGCGCGTTCCCTAGCAACCGGTTGCATAGCTGTGAGCCTGATTCGCTAGCCCATACACTGCTCCGCCACCATCCCGCCTTCCTGGACACTGCGCGCAACCGCTCGATCGCTCCAGACATGACGTCACGGTGCACTGCGCATGCACTCCTTAGCTCTATATAAAGCTGGCGCGTGGCGGCGGCGCGGGGCGCCAGACGCAGGCATGTGGAGACCGAAGAAAGTTCACACTGCCGATGATGGAGCCGTTTACCGGCAATCGCGGCGCGCTACCAAGCTAGACTGCTGGACTCGATTCGTTTAAAGTAGTCCACGACGTAGTACGGCCGAAATGGCAAGAGGCGACTGTGACGGACTCGACAGGAACTTGGCATCACTTCGTATGGCCAGCACCAGCTAGGAACTGATCACCTCCGCTGTGACTTTAGCCTTGAGCCACTAGTGCAAGCAACGCCCGGCCTTTTTTGTCTCCCCCTTCACAGCTGCTACTATATACGCGTAGAGCGCCAAGATGTCTTTAGGATGGCGCGGCTTTCGCTCGCCTCCGCGCAAGGTCGTCGGCAAGGTCACCGACAATACAGACTCACAAGGCTTTCGCCTTCAGATCGACTCTCTAAAACCCGCAATAGAAACATGCAACCGGCGGCGTTATCCTGGCATGTTTGGCTGTCAGTTGCTCTACCTTAGCGTCGCCTACCCCGCTAGCACGAGCGTTTCTAGGAAGAAGGCAATCAACTCGGTCTCTAGAAAGAAACTAATTAAGAGGCGCAGCATTTCTTTCCTAATTGATCCGAGCTCTTCAGGGAACACGATGTCTTGATAACCCGTGTGCGGCAGAGTCCTCATTTGTAAGCTGTGAATACACCCTTGTTTTCTTTGCTCTTTCGGTCGAAGTGCGGGTGTAATAAGACAAAGTATCCACCACCGCCAACTTCATGACATACAGCGCGACGCATATTCATTTATGACTGAAATGCCGGATAGCGGCGAGGGCAATGATTGCTCTGCGGAGGAGGCCATCGAGGAGCTGTTGTGCTACTTCCCCTGTTTGTACGACTCTAAATTAGCTAAACGGAAACGCCTTCACCGTCGACAATATTTTGGGACCATCGAACTGCGCATCACACTTGCGAAAAGCAGCGAAAGAGCTGCTCCAATTTTTGAAGACCATCGGACTCATTCGTCGAACCTGCGCCCTCGAGTTTAGCAACGCAACACATTAGACGCTAAGCAATGACTTTGCATATCAAGTAGAAGGGTGCTGTTCGTCGATATCTGAAACCAGTAGGAAAAGACTCCTTGTGAAAAGAAAGTTACGGGCGTTTACAGCCAAGTAAAGCTGCTATGGGGGCTAGTTGGTACAACTTCATGACAATTCGCGCTGCCAGAAACTTGACGAACGGACGATTGAAAAAAGACACGCACAGGGCGGTCACCCTGTGTGCGTCTTTTTTTAAATCATCATTTCGCCAAGCTTCTGGCAGCGTGAATAGTCATGAAGTTCACAGCGAATACTGAACCAGGTGCATGAAGAAAACGGTCCAAGGTAATTGGAACGCCGTCGCATGTAGTGGTCGAAGAGGGAGTAGCTATCGCCACGAGGTGAATTTGGGTTGTTACAAAAATGCGAGATGAACAGTTATTGTTATCATTATTTGTGGCCAGCCCAATGAGCTAATGCGTTACTATTCTGTATGAATTTATTGCGAACGACATATGAAAAGAAAAAAAAAAGTGCAAAGAAAGCCGGAAAGCTTGGCTATGGTTTTAGGTCACTGAGCGCCACGTCAGCAGTGTTCTATGCAACTTAGCTGCATGTGTCTTTCCCAGTGAGATATTGTTAGCACAATCACGGTTGAAAACTGCTACGAATCAAAATGTAGAATAATCCCAGAGCTATCGAGAGCTCTTCTTATCGGAAAAGATAAAGCTCTTGATCACTCAAGTGCAAATTTATTTGTGTGTTCACACAAAGGACGTCCGCCACCGGCAAAGTAGAAAAAAAAAACTTAGAATGAATTGTACCAAGGCACTTAATAATACTAAACGGGGCGTTGAGCCTACTCAAGCGAATTGGTGCTGTTGTCGGACTCCTTTCGCCAGGGTCTTTTTCATCCGACCGAGAAGTCACTCGACGACGATTGTTGAGAAATGCGCGAAACGATTCCATTTCGAGCGTCGCGTGAAAAGCTCGGCTTTCTTCGAGCCTCCTCCGCTCACCGCAGCGCTTCTCTTTATTTCTACTTTTCTTGGAGCCCACAAAAGCGGTCTTCTCGCGAGCTCTCTGTTAAGGCTCGCGAGCATGAAAAGGAGCCGCAGCTTTCACGGCCAGCGAGCGTCGCTTCCCAATAACCCGTTCCTGCTTTGTGTAGACATGCAAAAACGAACCTTCAGAATGTGAAGGCATCTCGCTCTCTCCCGTTTAAGTTTCGCACGGTCGTGTAAAACCATGGGGTGTTTCTCTCGCGCGTTCTGCTTCCCACATTGCGTTTTGTATAACTGCCAGAACGATGCTCTATTTTTTTTTTCTTTAATGAGCTGCGTACTGCTTGTAAACGGCATATTATTACATTCCCGCAAGGAAGGTGTCCGTAAATATACAAAACAGATCATATATTGCAATCGCTAATTAACATTCTCAGAGAACTTTGCACTGGTGCGTTATTGCACGGATACGAAGATAATAATAATAATAATATCTGGGGTTTATCGTCCCAAAACCAAGATATGATTATGAGGGACGCCGTAGTGGAGGGCTCCGGAAATTTCGACCACCTGTGGTTCTTTAACGTGCACCTAAATCTAAGTACACGGGCCTCAGACGTTTTCGCCTCCATCGAAAAACGCAGCCGCCGGGATTCGATCCCGCGCCCTTCGGGTCAGCAGGCGAGTGCCATAACCACTATACCACCGTTGCGGGGCACGGATAACAAGACAGATAGGTGCAAGTGAAGATACAGAGATTAACCACACGATATCTCCGGTTGGCTACACTGCTTTTGGGTCGTCGTATATAGCGATTTTCCCATAAGCAGGAGGTTTTTTTTTTTACTTATATTCTCTAGATGCCCTATCCATGGATTAATAATTGCGGGTGAGGCCGGAGGTGCACTACAATATCACAATCACAAGCCTATTGATTCTTTACAACAAATGTATAAATAACCACTTAAAAGATAATGCGCATATGTAATATTATACAATATGAAAAATCACACTACACCAACTTCAACCAAAAATATCCCGCAATAATAGCATCATGAGCCAAGCAATCCTACTTTTATTGTTGGCACGGTCACTAGACGCCAAATAAAGGAAGCTCGCCCAAGATATGTTAGAATATAAAATATGCGGGTAATGTTCACGAAATAACGGCATGTTCCACTTTGTTTTACTATCGCCATTACGTGCGACATAGCCTCTCCATGTGAAACACAGTAAGTTCACTGTATATAATTCATTCTAACATGGCGAATCGGGGAGCAACCATCATGGCCAGTAGCATTGTTAGACCAGAAATTATAACTTAGGGACGGAAGTCTTAAAGAAAGCTCCAAGTGAAAGACTTTTGCTGAATTTACACAGTAACATTTGCATCTGTCGTTTTTAATCTGGAATATGTCACCTGATTAGCAGCCACAGTCGGGTTAATGTTTCTGTATGAGTAGAGTTCTTGTATAAATTGAGAGAGCGATGACAAGGATAAAAACTTACAGAAAATCTTTACAAAAAAAAGCGCATCAGAAGACGAAAAATAAAAAAAGCCAGCAAGTTAAATATTAATTATACGCGTTATATTTTGATCTTATGGAACTTATATTTGTTTAGGAATTATGTGCTCCAAAATCCTGGAACATATATTTAGTAAAAAAAATACCTGTAAGACGAAAGCATTGGCATATTGCTAGTTTTCAATATAAGGATGACATCACCAGCACCTTAGGCGTAAGTAGCAGTGCACGAGTCAACTTGTTTTAATAAAAAAGCTTGGTAACGAGAAACGGATTCCGAGTACTTTTTTTTATGTTTTCGTTATTCCATTTATTCCGTTACCATAATGAATTTCGCATCTAAATGCATTACACAATAGAAGATATTTCCCAGACTAGATCCAAGATTGAATTTTCACGTGCGGGAAGTATTCACAAACTGTCCTAAGTTCCACAAAAGCAGACATTGTAACCTCTATCAATGACATTGGCTCTATGCGTAAATTCAGTACAATTTCAATGAAAGAGCGGCCGCACTGCCACCGCGTCCAAAAATCCCATTTCTCTAGAACCTTGGAAACAAGAGTGAAAGAAACCAACAGCAAATATAGTTTCAGTGCACCGTGTCCCGGTTGCACACGCTAAAGAGGCATCATAACCATCTATACGGGTCATCTGTTCCCTCAGGTGTTACTTTAAGTGATTCCATCAATTCTGATTTCAAGGTTTAACTTTCGGTTAAACTTTGACGCAGGCTCCAGTGTGAACATGCCCATTTCATCGCCGATGCGATCGCCATCTGGTCGCGCGATAAAGAACTTCCCTGTGTGAACGCGCCTTTATTGTGGTATTTTACGCCTACATGCAGCAAACCGAACACCGTGCGCTGTGCAGTATAAATTGCAGAAGGTAACTCAAGCGTGCATGCCTGCATCTGACATTGATGGTATTACTAAAGCTAACTTTTACGCCGCACAACCACTCATTGACATTTATTAAATATATTTAATGGGTGTGCATATACCAAACTTTATCTTAATTTAAGTTCAAGAGCTTCTTGAGCAGGAAGTATGGATAAGCATGCTGTATAACAGAAAGATAGGGAAAACCAACTGCGCTGGCGATCATGCGCAAACGATGAACTCCCTTAGCGTTAAGGAAACAGAAAGCGAATTTATTAACATACCGGTGAAGTCGAGCGAACTAAAGAAAGAAGAGCTTTTCTTTTCATACCCCCCCCCCCCCCCCCCAACATCTTTTCGTTTAGCTTCTGTGACTTGCAGAGCTGCCTCTTACGAAGGGCATATTTATTGCAGCTATAAGCCCGACTCTTCAAGGACCATGTCCACAGAACTTCCTTCACATGCTTTTGCATATGCCAATAGCAGAAAAAGTGCTTCAGTGACACGCCAAATAACCCGAATGTCTTCATAAAGATGCTTTAAGTGGTTTGGAGTGGATTCGGGAGGCAATTTACTTATTGATGGGTATGCTAAGTTTACTTTTACCCTTATTTCTTGAATAACTGCATGTTCGCAAGAACGTTTCGGCTCGTGGGCTGCTAGTTAGGTTATTGAGCTCTTGTACGCTCAAGCAAGTTATAGTAATGGTAGATAAGGCAGCAGTCAACTCATGAGCCGACTTTGACGAAAATATATGCGGTCTCTTATTTTACTACACTGCTGCATGGCAGGCTCTGCATGATGAATTTGGCCTGTGCTTCCCCAGGTATTGCCGCTATTTTCATGGCTGCTGCATCCAGTAGTAGGGAGTCACTCTAGGGCAGAAAACAGCCATGGCGTTTATTCTGTCGTATGCACTTTATTTCACGTTTGGTCTTCTCTGTTTAAAATTCTATGTATGTTTTAAAGGCTGTTTTAAAGGCTCCAAATATTTTTCTTTGTATAATCTAGTTGGCTGTGAGAAGAAAGACTTCCACTTATATGAATAAAGTGGCCAGAGTTGCCAGGTTGAACACCAAAAAAATAGCTGGAAAGTTAAATAAACCAGCCATAAGGTAGCCAACTTCAGTCAAGGGTAGCTAGAGTAGCCACGCGTGTGTGAAACAACTGCGCCTTTTTATTTAGATTGCCAAATGCAAAAGTCTTCTGGCGAAAATGTAAATAAGCACAGCATGGACGCTTTGAAATGATAATGGCTGAGATTCAAGCATTAATTGTTGGCTTTAGCAATCCTTTCGTGCAGGATAACGAAGTTTCTTGCGCTATCGCAACGCTGACACTCTGTTCACGTATCCTGCGCGACTTTTCTTCAAAGACTAGATGTAACGTTCTAGTGGCGACAATAAAAATGAGTACTGTATGAGTGGGTTCAAGATCACAATTTCTGGGATTGAAGCATAAGTTGTAGTTTCGCAGTCATCTCTTGTGCGCTGCCGAAGGACCAGCAGTTAATATCCCTGAGCCGGAGTGTTTAATTCTTCGTTTAAATTTCAGTTTCGTATTCTCACGGTGTACATATCGTCATTCAGTTAAATTTGCTATGTAAGTGGCGTGACTTACAAATAAAGGAGTAGCTTACGTACTACGCTTGCAACGCTTGCGTGGTCCAGTATCATCCGTCGGGCGTCAGTCCGTACCCAATCCTATGCAATGACACAAGCAGTTCGTCGGATGTACGATTTCTACAGTCGATGAGTGCAGAGCGCCCTGGATGCGGACCACTTTCGATGGTCCTGTTCACTTACAACTACGGTTTAAAGGGACGCTAAAGAGAAACAATGAATTGGTTTAGTTCGATAAATTGTGCTCCGAGAACTCTAATGTCGTTAATTTCGCCATCATAGGTTTATTAATAGAGGAGAAAATCAAGTTCAAAGACTCATTTTTAAATTTCGCGCCGAAATCTCCCCGCGTGACGTCATAGATTTCAATTTTTATTTATCGTATTTTGGCGCTTTTCCCTCAACAAAATTACCCCAAACTTGGTATGCTAAGTCTATGGCTCCATCAGAGGACAATGTACTTCATCTTTACCCATAAAGAACTACGTAGTCCCTAGTGGGCGCCGTCAAAACATGTGACGTCACGGCGAATGGTGCGGAAACTTCAAGGCTGCGTCGCCGCCCACATTTTGTTTTTGCGCCTTTTCTCGCTTATTAAGCGATCCTCTCGCAACAAGCGTGGTGTTTTTGACATCATGAAGGAGTACTTTACTAATATGAGAAAAATCGTCTTGGTCTTTAGTGTCCCTTTAAAGTCGCGTTCAAGAGTAGGTTATCTGCAATATGAGGCGTCACACAACAGCTTTGCCCGAGTCCCGGGCACCTACCGAAAGCCTTTTTAAGTGCCAAATTCAATTTTAGAGCTGGAAACACAACCTGGCCGCTGCATTCTGACACCGCATGCTTGAACGCCAGCGGCTGCACCGTCACCAGATCTTCATAATTTGGTTCAAATCGAGCTAGCAAAAAATTAGTCAAGCAGCCAATAAGTTTTTTTTTTTGCCGCCTCCGGCCCTCAAAAGTAGCCAAACTGGCGCAAATTAGGCAAACGTGACGACCCTGAAGGTGGCTGTCTTCTCACATTTAATATCAGAAGAGGTGCTTTTCATATAAACGAACCGATAAAGATTTAACATCGTGTGCTGGTGGATGTTTCCGCTACATGGGGATTGTTATGCCATTCCACGCCGTTCATAGTATATCCCATGGTTTCTTTTTGCCGCCTTTGACGATGCGACGGCCTATGTAAAATTAGCGTCAATGCTCTCTTGAAAAAATATGGCGGCACGATAACAAGTACCCAATCTTTAAAAAGTATCGCGTTGATCTGACTTTATGTTCGTAATCTGTATTTAACGTAATGGTTTATTAACTACTTTAAAAATCAATGAATCCGTTGTGCAATGCAATATATGAAATGGTCTCAGGAGGTTACGAGCCTTCCAGTACCGAGCCTTTGTTGGCGCAGTTCTTTAGAACTAACCAGGGGACTCGACTGCGAGAACCCTAATTGGAGAGGGAGCTGGGCAATTACACATGGCTGCACGGATACTTACACGAGAGGCTTCATGCCGCATCAGCGTGGGCTTTGATGTCACTGCCCAGAGGAAAACGGACTAGATTAATGGTAGCGTCGGTGTCACCATCCCAAGGCTAATTAGCAGCTTTGACATTCGCCGTTGAACACACTGCTGAATACACTATACAAGGGCCGAGCACATAGACGGCGTTATTGACATCACACCCGCTCGTTTACCGATGAGGGCGGAAATCAACGATTACATGTTAGAGAAGCAGGTTGTCCAGGCCACCATCCCGTGACCGCTAAGAGACGAAGTGCGGGAAATCAACATTCACGATTATAAGTGATCTGACGTTAAATCCACTAAGCCGCAATTTTGGTAAGCAATTTTTCAACGAATTTCTTCCGCGATGATAAGAGTGCAACTGCTGTGGCAGTAAGTCCCGCCATGGTGGTCTAGTGGTTATGGCGCTCGACTGCTGACACGAAGGTCGTGGGATGGAATCCCGGCCACGGCGGCTGCATTTTCGATGGAGGCGGGAATGTTTTAGGCTCGTGTACTTAGATTTAAGTGCACGTTAAAGAACCCCAGGTGGTTGTGATTTCCGGAGCCCTCCACTACGGCGTCCCTCATAATCATATCGTGGTTTTGGGACGTCAAACCCCAGATATTATTGTTATGCTGTGATAGTAAATCCTATGCTACAGTTAGCTTAGAGCGTCGTGCGAGGACAGGAACCTAATAACAGTTCGAATTAAACAACAAGGTAAGACAGCAGTGCAGTTCAGCCTTCGCCCTGTATGCTCATAGCGCATCAGGCTCTGGTAGGCGAGGCTACGCTTGAAACAAGCGTCTACTACTCTCTTCTTGGAGCTTCTATCTACAGGCGTCCACAATAATGCTAGCAAACGCGACAACCCTAGCGCACTATCTGCAACTGCAGAGCAGTCACAGAGCATTCGATATAATGAAATCCTCAATCGCTAGGAATCTTACGATTGCAGAACCAAAATGTCCACGCCAGACAATTATTTTGTGCACCGACCACACGACGCCTGTGTCTTTAGTAGTACAGCGCCATGTCAAAAGAGATGCACCAGAATTGAAGGCTAATTATTAGGGCATCCATCTATCACATAGCGTCCATCCATCTCATGGTGCTTTTCTAAGTATGTTGTGTCTTTCCGACTGTGTCATTAGAACCTATGGTTATTCAACAACGTGTTCAAGGCAAAGACTAAACATACGGGCACATGTATACAACGCTATCAGAGAAATCTTTTCAGCCTTGGCAGTCGGCGCCCTGCTTGACATTTTAACGTGATGTTTTTAGTTAAGCGGTTATAGGTAATCTTACAGATAACACTAGCCCACGATGAACAGACCCACGACAGTGGTTTTATAGTTAAAATGGGATTCCGCAAACTTGTAGCATCCATAATATGTTCTAATTTTATGATGACGCAAATACAGGGGAAAAACCTTGTTTGATGTCATTCTTGTCCATCATATTCAAGACCCCAATTATTCGACGACACAGCATCGAACAACGATCTAAGTGACTCTCAGTAACACCATAACCTTCGCACTTATCCTATTCAGGGATTTTCATGATCCAGAAGACGCACTGGAGTTGAGTAAGAATGATGGCTGAATCTGAAGACTCCGTCGATCCTAAGCTTTAGCTCTATCACATATATTTCCGATTTTAATATTAAATGGCGGTGTTTTGATGAAACTGAAATGTACTGTGTCGGCTTATCATCTCGTGATTGTTGCTGCAATATAAATCTCCCCGGAAGGTGGAATCAAGCACAAAATTTGACATAGACAAAGACAGGAAGCAGCACAGGCGTTTACAACTGAGTTCGTGAAATCCAAAGCACTAAAGGAAAAAAATTACGACATCTCCCGCTAAAGGGGACCATGAGGCGATGCGAAGCCGGAGCACTTGCACGATTGCGTTCCGTTGACGGTTGCTAGGCATGCTACTGACCTCGCGTCGTGGAACGCGAAGAGGAACACGACGCGAGGTCCTAGCCGTTATTTCTCACAGGGCGAGCGGGGAACGCGGTCGACAGGCGCGCGAGAGGGAGGCAGCGAAGGAGAGGAGAGAGAGAGGGAGGGGACGCTCACGCGCTGTCGCTCATGGCGGCGTTGCGCAGGAGAGAATTTCGTCATGTCGAGCCCGTATTTCAGAGGAGTCAACCGAAGCAAGCGCTGGACAACGCGCGCAGCGCTCTACCCGCTTGAAGTAGAGGAGACTAAAGGAGGAGAGTAGCGCATGCGCCGTGAGAGCAGAAGCGAGAACGCAGGAAAAGCTCGAGCAGGTGCTGGGAGAGAAGAGGGGAGAGTAATGCGCAGCTGTTGGAGAG
Organism: Rhipicephalus sanguineus; assembly: GCF_013339695.2. Lineage (NCBI taxonomy): Eukaryota > Metazoa > Arthropoda > Arachnida > Ixodida > Ixodidae > Rhipicephalus > Rhipicephalus sanguineus. The sequence goes on from NC_051176.1 coordinate 184,593,398, forward strand.
AAGGAAGGAGGAGAGTTGCGCATGCGTAGTGTGAGTGCAGACGCCCACGCCGCGGGACATACCCCCGAGCAAGAGATGCTTCGCATCTAAAATAGGAAATAGGAGACCTTCCCGAATATTCTCTGACATGTGCAGACTGCATTCCCTGAGTAATTCAAAGTAGGTTAGCTATCATGTAAATTTCCTTGTTTTGAAAACGAAAAACAGAATTCTTTGTCTCCTGTCTCGTCCTTGGCAAAGTTATGTTCCAGATCCCACCCTCCAGAGATGCAGCAAGTATCCTAAAAGCACACATATGAACTGCCTTGTATGTTTTACTTTAAGATATGTGTTCAAGTTTCACTCAAGGGCTAAGGAGTAGCCGGCGCCATAATTGTGCGCCAACATCTCCTTATATATCATATCAATAAAAAAAAATCCTAAAAGCACGCATTGCGAAGCTCCCATTGAAGTCGTCGGCATACGTTTGCGAATGTCTACTGTGCAAGCAGAGAGGCTCATCGTGTCGGTGCGCTTCCCTGATCTTTTCACTCAAGTCACTAGTTACGCTGAATATTCTTGTACAATATTGGAGAAGCGCAAGTACATTGCATTGGCATGCATTCTTGTGCATAGATATGAACGAATACTGCATCAGACGCGCTGTAGCGAAAGCGAGTATTTGTAAGCTTGATAATTTCGATGTTCTGATATGACGTGCAGGCGTAAATGAGTTCTGGCCGAAATTCTGTTCTATCGTCTGCGATGATATGCGAGCATTATCATTGAAAGGTGCCACTTTGCGCTATGTACACGTGATTATTCACGTCAGAGGTCGAGGGCGTGCAGTGATTATGCTTCTTGTCTTATGGTCACCTGATAATTCGAGTAAGGCGTGAACTTGAGCACACAGCCATGCACTGCATAGAAGAGCTCACATGAGCCACATGCGTACAGCGGAATTCATCTGAGCCACCCGTGACATGCCAACTCCGCTCATATGCGATGATATGCACTACGTGTTTGCATAGTACATATGCATTGCATCTGCACTACGTATGTTTCACGAAAGGGGACGTGAAAACATGCTTTAGAACGTCTGGATGCTCCACAATGACGCAACGCTCTTACAATCCAAGATATGTCATCGCTCAGGGGCGTAGCCAGAGATTTTTTTCGGGGAGGGGGGGGGGGGTTCAACTATACTTTATGTATGTTCGTGCGTGCGTTTGTATGTGCGCGTGTATATATGCGCAAGCAAAACTAAAAAATTTCGGGTGGGGTTTGAACACCCCCTTAACGAATGAAATTATGAATGTTACCGCTAGCCTCATTGAAAGTCAGGGGACTTCATTGGAAATCCCAAATTATTTTAGTGCGCTAGTATGTCAAGGTCTTGACAACTGTACCGGCTCGTCATTCACATTGAACGGCAGTATGGCTGTGTATTTATTATTGAAGCGGTGGAGGCGGTTGTGGGAAGCAGAGTAACAGAACTCAAATTTGGGCAGGTTTGCATGAGTTTATACTTTAACTCGAAGCGAAGAAAACGGGAACATGCGAAATAAGACCGAAATAAGTCCCTCTTGAAAAAAATTTACTAAACAGTTAGTAAATGCATGTATTTACTAGTTTCAAGCTTTCTTTACTACCCTCACGGAATCTCTTTACTAACCAGCACATATTAAAGTCAGTAAATGCTTCCATTACCAACGAGGTATGCTTTCGTAGTGGCTTTAACCAGCATTAATGGCTGTACCTGATTGATGACGAGAGAACTTTCTGGTCAGAATGATATTTTGTCAGCGACAGACTGAGAGTATTGCGGATGTGAGAATATCTGCAAGTATTTCCAAAAATATAATTGTTGGTAAATGTTTAGTAATTGTTTAATTAGTAGGTATGTTGTGTATCCTTGCTTCAGTTGAATAGTTGAAATCATGTGCTACACAAACCTACAAACATGGCGCCTGTCCCAACGTTTGAGAAATGCGTCGTCAAAATGACCTAATATTCTATGGTTCACACGTTTAGCTTCGAGTTCAACACTAATTATGACACCTTTTGTGTCCCGTGAGCGTCTAAGAATATTTGGTACACTACAGATACTTTAAGAATGAATGTTCATGATTGTCACATAAGCAGAATAAAAATAAATTGATGTCATTTTAACTAATAAATGATAAGGCTAGCAGTTGTCATATATGATAATCACTATTGAGGCTGTTGACTAAATTTATTTAATTAGATGACATTAACAAAGGACGCACAGTGATACCTAAACTTCCATTTCTCCATATTTAGAAGTTTGTATTTATTGAAGGTTACGATCCTAGCAGTAGATTTTATATATACCTGACCAAAACTTCAAGCAAGATGCATTAATTTGTCTTTGATTTCATTTATTTTTCCTAATTATACTGTTACCACTCTCCGCTCTTTAAAAGAGGTGAATAGGTAGCGACCAGGTCAGTTAATGTGACTGACCCTTATTAAGCTTTACAGCCTACAGGAACACACAAGTGCCAGGAGGCTAAGTCTGTAACGGCCACTACCTCCAGTAGTCGTAGAATATTATGCTATAATTGCGACCGTCTAACGCAAAATTTAGCGAAACTTTAATTTGCTTGATTACAGGCACGTAGCCAGGATTTTTTTTCGGGGAGGGGGGGGGGCAAGGTTTAATTTTTCGAAAGAAAGTCTTTCTATGGCAAAAAGACAAAAAAAAAAAGTTGCCCGGGAATACAGAAGGCTGGACAAAATTCGGAAGGCGGGGGGGGCTGGGCCCCCCTTTGCCTACGTGCGTGCTTGATGATATTGTAACAATATTTCTGTGATATACGTAATGGCACACATATGGAAACGGTGAGGTATAAGAATCTGGGTCCAAAGCACCGATTATTTTTCTAAATATTAGCGCTGCTCACTGGTGCCACTTGTGCTACGCCAAAGTAGGGCCATAACAATCTTTCAGATCCCACGCATTGTGGGAATCGATTTCATGCAAAGCACTCGGCGAGTAGCAACCTATACCGGATACATTACATTGAGCCAAGCGTTGTGGATCGACGTCCTTGTGCATGTACATCGAGTAGCTGTGCGCATATCGGGGGCTTATCAGGGACGCCGAGTACACTGGTGTGTGAAGGGTAGCTCACGGCCCGAGGTAACATGGGCACTCCCGGTATAGTGAAGACGTCAGCTGTGTTTCCACAGAGTGGACGCTGTGGCGCAATGATGTGCATATCATAAGTAACGGTCGTACGCGTAATTGCGCAACACTTCACTATAGCTTGCTGTCATGGGGTATATATGCAATGTTTATCACATTGATGTAAATGCGGGTAGCCTACGCCGCAACCACAATTGACGTCGCCCTGACATAACGCACTGTGTACATATATTATTTTCCCGACGCAGCTTGAAGCACTGGCGTGGCTATGTGGTAGAATACTTAACTGCCACACAGAGTGCGTGAGTTCGATTCTGGCTCGAGCCGTGTTTTATGTTCTTCGCTTCCATCGGAATACTTCCCCACCTAGAACGCCGCCTACGCCGGCATCGCATTTTTTTGCGACGCGGGCTATTTCATGCTGTCGCATTAACATTTCCACAGTCTTAGTTGATATAGACTGTGAATCTCGTATGACGCATACCCTCATACCACAGGCCGCGGTATGCGGCTACGTGCCCCATGTACGTGAATGGTCGAAAAGACTTCGTGACGTACGCGACAGGCAAGTTACGCTATTGATGTCATAACCCGCGAATCGTGTTCTTGATATATATACTCAGGCCCTCGTACGCCACTTTTGGTCTATACCAAGTTAAGGAGGCGACTACGAGAGCACCAAGATGTAGATAGATAGATAGATAGATAGATAGATAGATAGATAGATAGATAGATAGATAGATAGATAGATAGATAGATAGATAGATAGATAGATAGATAGATAGATAGATAGATAGATAGATAGATAGATAGATAGAAGCGGTCGAAGTTTCTTTGGTTCGCTAAGAAATGCTTCGCCTTTAAGTCTTAAAGTTTCTCTTACAGTAGCGGTCGCGTTTGCAGGAGCCTTGATACTCTGCGTGTGCGTCGTTGTATATTCTCCTTCATGGTTCAGTTATGCCTCTGTGTATATTGTTGGCTGAACCTGTCATTGTGATGGGCATCACGTAATCAGCAATTATTAAGGCGAAAGCCTTAGGTGCCTCACCAAACTCGAAACCTGACGGTCAGCGTCGGCGTCCTCGAGATTTGGTGACACCTGACGATACTTCGCGAGGCCGGCGTCGGCGTCAGCACGAGTGATGCAGAAAAAATTACACCATCTCCCGCTAAAGGGGACCATGAGGCGATGCGAAGCAGGAGCACTTGCGCGATCGCGCTCCGTTGGCGTTCATTGGGCATGCTACCGACCTCGCGTCGTCGAACGCGAAGAGGAACACTACGCGCGTCGTGTCTTGCCTCTAGCCTGGCCGTTAATTCTCACAGGGCGAGCGGGGAACGCGGTCGACAAGCGCGCGAGGGGGAGGCAGCGTAGGAGAGAAGAGAGAGGGGGAGTGAACGCGCATGCGCTGGCGCTCAGCGCATGCGCATGCGAACAGTAGAGAATTTCGGCATGTCGAGCCCGCATTTCAGAGGAGTCAACCGAAGCAAGCGCTGGACAACGCGTGCAGCGCTCTCCCGCTTGAAGGAGAGGAGACTAGAAGAGGAGAGTAGTGCATGCGCCGCGAGAGAAGAAGCGAGAACGCAGGAGAAGCGCAAGCAGGTGTTGGGAGAGAAGTGGAGAGAATAACGCGCAGCTGTTGGAGAGAGGGAAGGAGGGGAGTTGCGCATGCGTAGTGTAAGTGCGGACGCCCACGCCGCGGGACATACCCCCGAGCAAGAGATGCTTCGCATCTAAAAATCGCCAAATGCTATGACGTCGCACTATGACGTCATCATGACGTCATGGATTGTCAAAACTCGTAACGCCACCGTGACGTCACATGATGACGCTTGGTCATAGGTTGGCCGAATGTGGAGGCACGTGATGTGCACAAATCCTGCAATGCCTCCTATTCGTGTAAAACACCGCTAGGTGCAGAGAGCTTTCGGGGCGGAGGGATCAATACAATTGACTTAGAAGAAAAATATGGTTGTCGCCTTCGAGTTATCTAAGGCGAATGCGCGAGGGACCCTGGAAGTTTTAACAGCGGAGCTGTTTAAGCTTGGCCAACCCCCGGCTCGCCTCCACAAGGAGCTATCATCATCATTAACTGCACGCGCTCTCTTCATCCTCTTCTTCATGTTCTACTTCGCTCCCCGAGCACATGCACCCGGTGCGCGCTCTTCCACTGCGCCGATTTGTCCGGAGTGGGATTGCAATAACTTGGATGGCCGAAAGAACGAGTACAGAAAGAGAAAAAGGGAGAGAGAGAAACAAAGAGATAGAAATAAAGAGAGGGAATAAAGGGAAGAAAGAGAGGAAAAGACAGGACAGAGAAAGAAATCCACAGAGATACACACAGAGAGAGACACAAAAAAGAAAAAAGACAGAGAGCAATGCAGAAAGAAGAAGAAATTGAGAAAGATAGAGAGAGAGAGAGAAAGAAATGGAAGAAAGAGAAAAAAGACAGAAAGAGCGCGATAGAGAGACAATGCAATAAATAGACAGAGAAAGAAAGAAACAGGAAGAAACAGAGACAAAAAGATAGGTGGAAAGAACAGAGAGAACGAGAAAGAAAGAGAGGAAGAAAGGGAAACAAGAATGACCGCGCAGCTCCGCTGTTCGTTCTGGCCGTGTGCCATTAGTGCAAGCTGCGCTAATATTTAATTCGTGAACATGAAAATGTCACATCGTTCCTTTTTGCATGCTCGTTATGCGCGGATATAGCGAACCTAAAACATATGCTCTGGCGGTGTCCCGCGTTAGGCGGCGGCGAAGGCATCACGGAAGCCAAAATGGGAGGCTGCTATTACTAGTCCCGAACTCTGAGAACAGCTATGGGCAGTCCAACGGGCCCTCGACGCAGCAGATAGACTTGGAATTTCTGTTCCAACGTGGGAGCGGCCTACTACGTGCTAGTGCGTGTTCCGAAGGACCTTAATAAAGTTTTTCCAACCATACATCTATATGCTTTTTTATTAGAATTGACTTGCTATGACAATGGAGACGGCACACATAACCAAATATGCGTAAACCTATCGTTGGGTAATTGTAGTCCAGTAGTGTTTGTAACTGTACTTAATAACCGGCTAACAGCTTGAGTGCTATTCACTAGCTGCATCCGGCAGTAGATTTCACCACCTGCATTTTACTACCTTACTAAGAGGTTAGTGGTTTTTGGAAGAAGTAGACTGTTAGCATATAGTGAATATGCTGACTGTTTTTTTTTTTTGGCGGTACTGACACCAGTTTTCAAAGCTGAGTTAACTCCGACATACAAATTTCCTGTATACAGAGACAGCTCTGAGCAAGTATGAAGCTTAGTAAGTGCTCACAAGCTATTTTATTTTGACATGAAAGTCCAGTTTCGTATGGCGCACCTACTGACATTGACAATAGCGTGACATCAGGCTATCTGTATCAATTTCGGCCACTTCACGCACCATTATGGCTAGTTGTGATGACGACGGAGACCAAAACATATATAAAATTACCGCTTGCGCGTCGCCATCGGAAGCACGGAGCGGAGCGGCCGTGGAAACGTCACTATATCTTGCGCAAGCATCCGTCGAGAAGATAATACCGTGTTGTGACGTCAGAGCACCGTAGGAACCGAAACTAGCTTTTTAAAACATATTGCTATCGATTTTGAAAGGCCCACTCACGCTTACCAGTTCATTTTATAGGCTCTTGAGGGCTTGGTCTTTGACGCAAAACAACAACTGAAAAAAAAAATTGTGTACTATTTTAAAAGTGTGCCTGAACTGCTCGCCGTAAATAAAGAGAAGCCTGTAGAAAAGGTCCACTCACGCTTACCAGTTCATTTTATAGGCTCTTGAGGGCTTGGTCTTTGACGCAAAACAACAACTGAAAAAAAAATTGTGTACTATTTTAAAAGTGTGCCTGAACTGCTCGCCGTAAATAAAGAAAGTGTCAAAGTATGATATTTCATAATATTAGAAAAACTCCCACTTTACAGTCACATGTGGGCCACCTGAGATACACAGAAAAAAGCGGCCCTACAGCCTCCTTCAACTTGACCTTATAGTGGCACAAAAGTAGATCAGTTTTGCCTGAAGGATGAAGCATTGAAACTGATAGCATTGTTTAGAATTGCGTTCAGCCTCGCCGTTTTAAAGAACGCGTGAGAGCGACGGATTGGTGGTGCTTACAGCACTGGAACCGCAGTTCAACAGGAGTATGGTGTTTGTGTGCATACATTCGTGCCAGAAGCGGAAAGCGGAAGGCTGCCTTGACCCTTCTGCACAGTCGACTTAGCTCGGAATCGTCTATTCTTAGCTTTTCGCTGTCAAGTGTACAAGTGCCCTTCTCGCGTGTCTGGAGGATTTTGTAACCAGCACAAGCAGGCCTAGTCAGCCTCGTCTTTGTAGAATGTTCTGACCCGTATATCCTGCGCGTTAGGTTGAAAAGGTTGTCTTCTTATTTTTTCGTTTCTTGTTTTCTCTGGCTACCAGCTTCCGAAGGCAGGTACACTGAGATCACTGTGACCGAAATGCTGGTAGAAACAGTGCACGACTTTGTCGTGTTGGGTCCGTCCACAAAGCTTATTTCAAGGCATACAAGCCAGGCGTTCTTATCAACAAATATCGTCGAGTTCGACAAGTCCTCTTATGGCTGAACGGCAAACAATGCGTTTAAAAATCATTAAAGGAATAATCTTTAGTTGTCTTCTGGAAGCTACCAGAACCACACCCTCTGTGTCAATGCCGGTCAGTAAGCCGTGACCTGCGTTTCCTGTTTGAGTTCCCAATGAGTTTGAAACGCCACAGCTTTATTCAAACTCATTGAAGGAAATTAGTTGTCTTTGTGCTGTCACTGGAAGCAGCAAAAAGCCTCCGTAAAGCTGAGATTACACACATTAATACACACGCTTCACAATGTAAAAAAGGGACTAAAAGCGCGTCCATGACAATTTTCTTCTTGAACAAGTGGGCAGCTTCTATGACCGTTTAGGTGTTGTGAAGCAATTTGCGATTTCTTGAGATAATCGTACGTTCGTTCGCACAGATGCTATAACATTACATACTCGTTTATTTTTTACCATAGCACTCGTATCTGCAGCGGCCTTTTAAGCGTCATGAATACGCTTTTTCTTTTTCGTAACACTTTTTTCACGCCAACATTTCAGGTTGAATATTGATACAAAACAAAGGTAACATGTGTTTCCCCTTCTGGTACAGGCGATCGCATTTAAAAAATGAGTAAATCGTGGCGGTAATGACAGTGTACCAGATTAAAAATGATGCCGAGGAGATAATTATCCCCTGCTCGCCAGGTGTTTAATGTACAAGTCATCGTGTTTTAAGTAATAAATGAAACATAAAAGTACGTATCTCGTCAATGGCAAACCTTAAAGAGATAAAATATATGGCGCGGACGGAGAAGGCTTCTTTTTAAAATCCTAACGTTGCTTGAACTCTCACACCGCTCTTTTGTTAGAACATCAGTGCTATTCTTTTTAGTCCACGTTTTTTCTTTCTTTTTTCGTGTCCTGACCATTTCTTTAGCGTCATATACAGAGCACGTCCATGCCAGCCTTATGTTCCGTTATTTCGCTTTTGAGAAGAATTATTCAAAGATAGACAATTTGCTGCTCACTGCTTGTTTCATTTTGGTTATGGTAATTTTTCTGCCGTGCACATGAAGGAGACAATATTGAGCGGAGCTTTAGGAAGACATTGATTACTAACGTTTTTGGTCTCTCAGAAGGCAGCTTGGTTCCATACCGGACTATAGCTCGGATTACTTTTGGTTAACCTATCGGATTCTGCGAGTTAGAACATAATTATAGTAGAAAAGCATTTTTACAATGTGCTTTTTCGGGAGTTTAGCCTTCGTTGATTGGACGTCGATGCCGATGAGCAGATCTAAAGCTCCTATAGATCGGTAGCTCTGAAAGACTTCTGCAGTGGCTTCCAGTCATCTGAAGAACTGGTTTCGATTAGGCTAGCTGAGTAATATGAACGTTCGTATGAATGGGACAAAAGCAAGCGCTCTCCTTTTGGTATTCCACCTGATCAACCTCACACAGGGACCGAGTAAGTTGCCGCGGTAATTATGTGAAATGGAATGCTTCGGTATTCCTTAATAACTGCTTGAAAAATATTCGGTTTCAAATTATAAAAATTGCTGATGTCGCCCTTTTCGAAATTGTCTTATGCTAAACTCTAACTTAGAACCTGGCGCTGTAAGGTGTTGACTGAGATTGCTTATGACGAAGTAATGGAAATGTCAAGTTCTTAACCTTACGCGCGATGCTCTTATGAAACACGCTTTTCAGAACGTTACGCTATTTTCACGCAGGCACGCCTTAACCTAGCAATCGGCACTTCCTAGGACTTATATTGTTTATGAAAGCCGGCAATTTTCAATACGCCGTCGTACTTGTCAAAATGAACACCACATTGCAGTGGCATAGAGTAAGTTTACCGAAAACCAGCTCAAAGCAACATAAAAAGTGAAAACTATTTTTTTGGTGGCTATGATAATACTAAGTGTGACATTTTCTTGGAAAATCTTTCTGCAAAGACATGTAGTGTCCGCGTATGCGAGTAATGCTGTTAAGGAACGTTTCAAAAGTAAAAGAAAAAAAATTCACCGAAGTATTACGCGAATGGAGATAGCGTGGCCTGAACGTAAGGACGCGTTCTTTAGATTATGGCTGTGTCCGAACGAGAATTGGAGGTCATTACCTTAGCTCATAAAATGCAAGTCTTTGATTGAGCATTGTGACTGTACAGCTACAACAGCCACATGTCATTTCGTCGCTATTTAAATAAGCGAACTATGTACGACTTCTTCGCCAAATTTTAGGACACACAACACATAACACGCAAAACACACAACACACAACGCACACACACACGAACGCACGCACACTTATATTTAGACATGTCCACGCCTTCACCTAGAAATCAGCGTTGATTTCTGATGAAAGTGCTTATCATGCCTGACTGTTATCGCACGTCGAGTTTTGAAGGCGACGATGCAGCGATCATCCTAATTTGTTTATTACACGCACGAGCACGAGAACACTAGTGGGTCTGAAGGCACGACGAAAAGAAACCAACCTCTTTTCCTCCCCACGGATTCGAAAACAGGCGAACGTCGCTGTGAATGTGCAGAGAAGGCGTAGCGGCATTTTAAGATTGAGGCGACAAAGTAACAAATTTTGCTACTACTTTATGTTTGATGATATCGCATATAATCAAGCGTTTGACGAAGACTCGTGATATGACATTCCATCGGCTTTCAAAAAATGATTGCCTTTATTGTTGCCCCTATTTAAATATAAAGCATTATTCGGCCGCTTACATCCCCCCCCCCCTTCTTTTTTTAAAGGTAATATCTAAAGGTTTCAACTCATCTAAAAATATCTCAATTCTCTTAAAGATACATAAAAATTACTTTTAAATATAATGGTGTAATGCAAAATTGCAGTATGAAATCAAGTCGGTCGGTATCAGTATTTCTGAATTAATATTTACAAGTACGTTCATCTTTCACGTGAGTTTAAGAGATATCTGGCTCGTATAACGAACTTGTATATGTATTACTCGACACAATCCCGCCTCCTCCTTCACCGCACCTTAAAGGGATCGGCAACTGGCCTGGTGGAAATGAAAAGACCGTGAATTAGAGTGACAGATTCAAGCGTACTTTTCGCGATCTGGGTAGGATTTATACTTTCAAATCACGTTTAAAAGACACACACAAAAAAAAAACGCCATATCGCGCGGCCTAGCTGAAGAGCCTTGAAGCTGGATTATGGAGTCGTTCACTTTGCCGTAAGCAGTCTGATCCTTTCACGCGCACCGTAATTAGTGCTCAAATTAGAGTATGTATGTTATTATCCATCCCCGCTCTATCCTGTGCTGCTTGGGACGTAAAATAAGTTGCACGCTGAGAAGCCGCGTCGAGCCACGGTGCATCATGTCGAGCCACGGTGCATGCGCGCAGAGTGCACTCCTGCGCAGCAAACCGCCACGCACAAACACGAACCGCTCTAGCGTTCACCTATCACTGTTTGCAGCATGTGTTTTGTGTATGCGACCTCATTGTCGCCGCAGGTAGGAAATTTCTCATTATCAATGTTTCAGGGCGCGTTACCATTCCGTGGTTAGACACTCTGATCGGTGAACTTCCCGTTGCGCTAAAGAAACATTAAGGCAGCCTCGCACTCGCGGTGCCAAGCCGGAAGGAAGTGTGCAGCTGGGCGGCCTTCTTTGTTTTTCATTTTTCTCTTTCTTCCTCTGTTTCCATGTTTTGCTCGCATCTATGTGTCTTTTTTTCTGTGTCTTTATTGTCTCTGTTTATTTCTACTTCTATATTCCTCTCTCTTTTTTTCTTTCTATTTCTTCCTCTTTCTATCTTTCTTTCCTATCTTTGTCTCACTCTCTCTCTCTCTCTCTCTCTCTGTTTCTCGCTTGCTTCCTCTTTCTTTCTATCTTTTAAATGCGAAGCATTTCTTAGCGAACTTCTGCGACTTTGAGCGTATCTATCTATCTATCTATCTATCTAGCCGCCTACGACTTTGTGCTCTCCTGGCAGTTTGGTTAATCGGACGTATACCAAAATTGGTGTGTCATAACATGGCCTTATTACGAACATAAATGATAGGTCATATCATGAAAAACATGACACGCATGTCATGAACAGCATGATTTACATTCCACGGCCTTTGGGCTCCCTGGCCGTTCCGTTAATCGGATGTATACCAAAATTGGTGCGTCATAACATAGCCTTATCACGAACATAAATGACAGGTCATATCATGAAAATGATGACACGCATGTCATGAACAGCATGATTTACATTCCACGGCATTTGGGCTCTTGCGGCCGTTTCGTTAATTTCATATATACCAAAATTGGTACGGCGTGACAAGAGTTCATGACGAACATAATGACAGGTCCTAACATGCAAATCATGACGCGCATGTCATGTGCAGCATGATTTACATGACATGGTCTCGGGGCGCTCGCGGCCGTTTAAATGAAGGGATACACACGATAACTGGTATGACGAGACATTTCTGTATGACGAACGTAAGTGAGACGTGGTAACATGAAAATCATGATATGCATGTCATGTATGACATGATTTACATGCCACGCTCATGGCGCACTCGCGGCCGTTTCGCTAGATTTATATACACCAGAATTGGTCTTGTGCGATGTGACTTTATGAAGAACATGAATAACAGATGGTAGCACGAAAACCATGACATCCATGACATGTATGTCATGATTTACATGCCACGCTCATGGTGCATTCGCGTCCATTTCGCTTGCGTGATACACACCAAAATTGGTGTTACGCGACACGACTGTATGACGAACGTAAGTGAGACGTGGTAACATGAAAATCATGACATGCAAGTCATGTACGACCTGATTTACATGCCACGCTCATGATGCGCTAGCGGCAGTTTCAGTAGATTGATACACACCAAATTGGTATTGCGCGATGTGACTGTATGAAGAACATGAGTGACAGTTGGTAAGATGAAAACCATGACATGCATGTCATGTATGTCATGATTTAATTGCCACGCTCATGATGCATTCGCGGCCGCTTCGCTAGCTCGATGTACACCAAAATTGCTATTGCGCGAAGCGACTGTACGACGACGGTAAATGAGACGTGGTAACATGAAAATCATGACATGCATGACATGCACGACATGATTTACATGTCATGCTCATGACGCACTTGTGCCGTTTCGCTTGCTTGACACGCTAAAATTGGTATTGCGCGACGCGACTGCATGACGAACGTAAATGAGAGGTGGTAACACGGAAATCATGACATGCAGCTTATGTATGTCATAATTTACATGCCGCGCTCATTGTGCATTCCCGGCAGTTTCGCTAGCTTGGTATACACCAAAATTGGTATTGCGCGACGCCATTGTATGACGAACGTAAATGAAAGGTGGTAACATGATAATCATGACATGCATGAAATGTACGTCATGATTTACATGCCATGCTCATGGCGCACTCGTGGCTGTTTCGCTAGATTGATATGCACCAAAATTGGTACTGCGCGATGTGACTGTATGAAGAACATGAATAACAGGTGGTAACATGAAAACTATGACATGCATGTCATGTATGTCATGACTTACATGCCACGCTCATGGTGCATTCGCGGCCGTTTCGATAGCTTGATATACACCAAAACTGGTATTGCGCGATGTGACTCTATGATGAACATTACTGACAGGTGGTAACATGAAAAACCATAATATTCATGTCGTGTATGGCATGATTTACATGCTCTACTCATGGTGCACTCGCGGCCATTTCGCTCCTTTGATATACACCAAAATTGGTATAGCGCGATGTGACTGTATGACGAACATAAATGAGAGGTCTTAACATGCGAATCGTGTTATGCAGGTCATGTACGGTATGATTTACATGCCACTGTCATGGTGCGCTTCCGGCCGTTTTGTTTACGTGATATATACCAAAATTGGTATGGCATGACACGAGTGCGTGATGAACATAAGTGACAGGTCATGCATTTATATACCAGAATATGCGTTTCAGTGGCATGGTGTACACTAGATTGTGCATGCATGCGTGCATGGCAAACATGCGATATATGGTGGACTAGATGCCATGGCATGAATGATTTCATTTGGCTCAAGGACAAACAAGGCGATGTATGCAGCTCTGTGCTGGCTGCTTCGCATTACATCGATTCCCACAGTGCGTGGGATCTGCCGAATTTTTTTCTCTCTCTATTTCTTTCTTGCTCTTTCTATGATTCTCTCTCTTTCTCATTCTCTATATGCTAGGCTTTACTCTCTCCCCTCGTCCCTTCACTCCTTCTCACCCTCACTTCCCTTTTACACCTCCTTGCTATACGATACTACACAAGGTAATGCTATGTTCTATCAGCATGCCTGGATAGCCGAGTGGTTAAGACGCTTGCCTTCGCATCGTGCGTACGTGGGTTGGCATACCGCCGCCTCACGAGAAATTTTTTTTCGCCAAGATTTTCCCTTTCTTTCTCTCCCCCTTTCTTTCTTTCTCTCTCTGTACTCGTTCTCTCCTCATACCCATCAGGGTTATTACAGTCCACGCCAGAAAAATCGGCGCACGTGTTTTGGTTGGGGAGAGGAAGATGAAAAAGAGGACGAAGAGAGCGCGTGCTCATTCATGATGATGATAGTTTCTGTTCGCACTACCCGGTGCAACGAAAAGCTTAAACAGGTCCGCTTTTAAAAACAGTTCCTTTGTGTTCCAAACAGTTTCTTTTTTTCTATCACCCGCGTTTAACGCGCGCATATAATATCTCCTGTTATCACCTGTCGGCCTGGCCGCAGGGATGCCGCGTTTCGGAGCTTAACAGCTAATGGCGAGGAACTAATGGCGGCAAGCAACCAATGAGGACAGGCTGGATGCTATTGTGGTCGTCCATTCTATCTGTCCTCGGGAAAAGATGACTGCCTCGTACAAGCGATAAAAATTCCGGTCTATAGAGCTAAGAAACTCCTGCATTTTTAACTTTTGTTAACGAATATGAACGACTGTAAATCCTCAAGCATTTCCTGCAAGATGACAGCCTGTCTTCCATCCACTAGGATTGTGGAGGAAAGTCTCTCAAAAGGGGATCAAAATATATCACGTATGAAATACTGCTCTGAAAAGCACCAAAAAAAGCTTGAACGATCGCTACTATACCATACAATATACCAGCCAGTGTTAATTCAGTAATGTGATTGGAATCAGCCGCTTTAGCCCCGTGTTGGTCACCAATTGTATAGTTTATCGTTTCCTGGCACATTATTCTGAACTGAGCATGCGTTCTCCCGCAACATGAACTCAGATACACGACCTCGACTCGACACCCCATCTCCAAAAGCTCTACTCGAAAGTGCTAGCGCCTGTGAACATTCATTAAACGAACGGGCGTGTGGAAATTCCCCCCGTGGCCGCCTCCATGGGATTTTGGGGGAGGTTGCGTTTTTGCAGAACTTTTGGTTTTAGACCTTTTTCTTAACAATCTCAACGACATTTGTTTCACAATGCCAAGATCTCAATCAGTCTGCGCTTCTATTACAGTTGGCATCGAATACTTAAGTTTGTCTTTGTTTGGCCTTTTTTTTTTCATTTCCGGAATGAAGACCACGCGCGAGAGAGCAAGCCCATCGGCGAAGAGCTTCGCGGCAGCCGAAAAGAGGCAGCTCTTTCGTTCCGTGGCTTTACCGCGTTCAACTTTCCCTGCGCGTTCTCTCTCTGTTTTGTTTCGCCATTGATCGATGCAACCGCGCAAAGTTGATCTAGCCGCCGGATTACTGGCGGCTTTCTCGGGTTATTTTTTTTAGCTTACTTCTTGCTTTCGTCGTTAGGAGTTTTCTTCGAAAGCCACTCTGCAAATTGCTACAGAACCGATGTTACAGAAGCTAGCGAATGTCGGCACTGCGACGGCCACCACTCTGATTTTGTTGAGTACAGTACGTGAATCGGTGGCAAATGTCGACCGATCGCTATCTCGCGCCTTTTATCTGCAGGGCTGGAACTCGTGAAGCAGCTGCAACGCACTCCCTGCACAACATAGCGAACACATCTATTGCCCTGTACAGATGTACAGGACCGCTTTTGATGCTGGCCCTTTGCGCATGTGCATGCTGTTGCTCATATTGAGTGTTCTTTCGAAAATAAATCAGTTGGTAGTGTGCGCTTGTACTTGTTCCCTCGTCTTCGTATTTGTCCCGTGTTGCGCCACTTTCCTGTATTATAACTATGCACCAACTAGCCCAGCAACAAGTTTTATTAAACAGATGTAAGCCTGTAGTGTTAGCTGAACAGCGATATACTATCGTGGAACGGGTACATCATTTACGAGGCTTTTATTTTGTGGGCGAGCTGTTTCGTTTTGCCTATAGAGTTGGTGTAAGTATTGTCATAGTGTCGTGAATTCTCGTAAAAAATATATACCACGTGGTTCCCGCCTTACGGGCGATGCCTTTAACGCCCTCAAATGCAAGGTAAACAAACTATCAAGGGCTGCTCCGCGTACAGAGGTCAATTCAACAGGCTGTCAGTGACTGCGATGCACGTTAAAGGGCAAAAGTGGCGGCGTACCGTTTTCAAAAAAAAAAAAAAAAATTCGTCTTAGAAAAAGTGGCAACCACAGGGAACTTCGCTAGACCGACAACTGCAAGTACAGTTGGAAGGCACCCACTACGCCATAATCATCATCATTTTGCAAAGTACGGCAGTTCTCACTAAGTTATAATTTATCATTAGAGGCACGAACGGACCACCAGCAGGAGAATACAAACACACAAGCACACACAAGCACTACTAGGCACGCGCCATGTACTCTAACAGCTACTTGACGGCTATTTATGCCTCTACTTTGGGATAGAACACATTGTACCGGTTAGTAGCCACAGAATTGAGAAATACAATGGATGTTTTCTACCCACTATCTTGTGCCCTACAGTTTGCATATAAGTGTGCCGTCACGTAGCACAATACCGTTATTCGAAGATAATAAAGAAAATTAAAGTTTCTCTTAATTTTGCATAAGACTGGCACAATTACGGTATAATATACAATGACATCTACGAAGCACCTGGCAACATTGGGGGCTTAGTGGCTACGTTGTTGAAATCACTAAGAAGCCCTGCGTGCTTAGTAACGGCGAAATTCACATGCTTTACTAACTGCTGGCTAGTAAAGAGATGGCGCGAAGGTAGTAAAATACTCTCGAAACAAGTAAATGCACGCAGTTACTAACAGGGTTGCCAATGGTGGCTACTTTTCGCCAAATTGGCGAATTTAAGAGGCCCGTGGCGACCTCAAATTATGAATGGCGACGTGGCGAATTTTTGGCGATTTTCGGCTTAGGTCTCCACTGAGTTATGCATCCTAAGATGAGTGTCTTCCCAACGAATGAGCGGCAACATTCTCTCTATTTTTCTTGGTTTTAGACCCACGAGTAGAATGTGCGCATTACGCGTCATTCGGTATGTCCGTCCTGTAACTCGTGTGTATCTCGTCAATTCATCTAGATGCAAGAGGTACTGGAACGACCCCCAGCGACATTCTAGCAAAATGTAAGTCAGCGGACCGCCTTGTAAACCGCGAGGGGGCAGTGTTTGACTATAAGTTTAAAGCTTTCGGTGCTTTAAGCTTCTCTAAAGTTTCGCTTCTGAAGGGGCTAGATGACGGGTTGGCCGCGTGTTCCGTCCATTTGTTCCGCCAAAGCTCAAACTGTTCTGAATAGCTTGGCGACTTATTCGCTTTTGCAGTACTCCCAATTCAGCTCGTAAAGACTGTTTTGGAATATCGAAGAGAGGCGGATACCCGGCTATTTGTGGAATAAAAAAATATTTATTGAGGCATTTTCCACTGTTCTCGGAGAGCGTGATATAACATTTTACATTGCCTACCTGTTCATTAATAACGCATCGGATTGACGCGTGTAGGTATAAGTGACTATAAGAAAGGGTCGGTGGCGTCCGGTATCATATAAGCTCACACTGAAAAGGTGTAAGACTCACTAATGATTGGTTCCTGTAAGAATTCTGTCATGTTACCTTCAATAAACCTTTTAATGCTTTTAATTTATATAAGGGTACATAAAGCTGTCTACAAACAACGATTTCACGGTTTTCGCCCGAGGTTTACCACACTATTACCTTTGAAACAAGCGGAGAGGGATGGAAGGATATCATGAGCGTTTCATTCATTCATTCACCCCGCACATCCTGCGGTTAGTCGCAGAAGCAGCAACATGCACTTCCATGGTGAAGCGGGCGATACGACTGGCATCGAGAAACGTCAATATAATTTAAGGGTCTTGGATCGTACTGTATTCTACGGGGCTATACGTGAGTGGAGATTATTTATACTAGGTATGCCGCACATATCTAGAATGGCGACTTTTTTGGCGAAATTTGTAAAAAAAAAATGGCGACTTTTGGCGACTTTTTGCTCGTCGTTTGGCGACATTTATTCGAAAGTCAGTGGCAACCCTGGACTTACTAACTGTTCAATGACTTTTTTTTTTTTGAGGAGTTGCAATGACGTCTTCATAAGTTTATCCCACATCTCCTCACATAACGTTCAACGCAGCTTTGTAGAACGCTTTAGACGTGAGGTGAACTCCAGTTCAGTCGTCACATTCAATGTACGAGAATTAGCCGCCAGCCGGCCGGCTATCAATTTCTATAGTGATGCCGACATCACTGCGGATCCACTGGAAGTCAATTCTGTGGCCCGAATGTGAAGCAATGGTCAGTGTCCTTGCGACTGAATGCTGTAGCGAGATTGAATCGATTGATTTTGAGCCTTAATATATCACTCATTTATTCTTTACTTCGCTGTCAGTAATGTGTTTTGCTGCTTGCGTAATCCGTAATGCAGGTTTCCCGCATGCTTTACTCCAGGCTGTAGCTGAATCCCTTTTTCAGGTCGTATGCCACCGCACCACTGCCGCCGGTGAAAACGAAACAGAAAAGAGAGACAGGCGAAAGTTTGAAGTGATGCCATATGTCCACAAGGTGTCGCATGGCATCAAAAGGGTGGCGGGAAGATTCGGGGTTGACGTGATTTTTTCAGCGCCTTGCAAGTTGTCGCGTTTGGGTGCTATTTCTAACAAAGGTAAAGAACGATGGATGTGGCGTGAAACACAGACGAGTGTATGTACCATGCAGAACGGAAGTGGTGTATGATTTTCCCCTGACCTGTGCGGTTGTCTACGTGGGGCAGACCGGGAGGTGTATTAATAAGCACTTAATGGAACATTCGAACTCATTAGGGTATGGCAGCGGGAAGCATCTGCCTGTTCATTGTAGCACATGTGCGAAGAAGTGCAAGCCCATTTTTAGTAGCACGAAGGTGCTAGGGCGAGCGAAGGGCCAGAGGGCACGTGAAATCCTGGAGGCCTCGTAGATAATTATACATGGCCCAGATAAGTGCGTGAGCGATACATCAGTGTACCTCTCTGGGAAGGAGCTTGATTTTCTTACCTAGATAGGGATCTTGTTGGGGGAGTGGGCTTTCGTCACGCGGTCATGACTCTTCTTGCGCACGCGCATTGTTTCAGGAGGGAAGTTTATATGATTTCAATAAATCAGTTGTTAGTCTGCGTTCGTCCTGTCTGCTTCTACTCTGGTGTCTCGTCCTAAGCGCAGTTTAAGTTTCCATAATATCATAAGTCTCGCTTCTTACACCCCGGCAATAAACTGTTTAATTACTATTAAGTTACCTTACGAGTACGAACACCGGGAAAATTACACCTCAGTTGCAATACGAACCCCTTTTGATACATTCGTGACACCGTACAGTCGCGCTCAATATGACTTGCAACACGAGAGCACGTGACCTCTCGAGTTTAAAATTTTTGGATTCCTTCCACTAGCCCTTATTTTTACAACTAAACGCTGTTCTCTTACTAGGGGATGTTTCCAAACCAGAAAATGATATTAAGTTACAGAAATGAAGCAAGTTGAAGCCTTGCGCAATGATTAAACTCGTGAGGCCACGCACTCCCGTGTTGCAACTCATATTGAGCGCAACTGTACATGTCACTTCATGGCAATCATATTTTTCTTCATGGCAATCATATTGTTTTATGTATCTTCGTCTTTATTAACTTCTCAAACATCATTAACGAGTTTGACGCCCCCCCCCCCCTGATACGTTACTTCGGAACTCAGGAGGATATAAAGGAGGGTGATGTGTCAGGGCAAGGTAAGTTCCCTTTGTACTGCCAAGCTTGTTTTGACAGAGATGTATTGTAGTCAGTCAGTGGATAATTGTCAACATTTCGTTATCCCTTTTTCTTCCATTGTCTTTATTTCACATAATGTTTGGCGCTTTACGAGGCTTCTCCACTCATTTAGTGTTCTCACGCTTGCCTTTTTTTTCATCCCTTATATTCATGTTTACATTCGACTGAACATCTATGGTGGTTCCCGAAATGCATTCCAGGAAAGTCTGGGCAGTATCGCGATACAAGGGTATCGCGATAGTATCTTAGAGACACTTTTTTCTATCTGTATCTGTGTATCGAGGTACATTTGAAAATATATATTTGTATCTCGGTAGTGAAATATTTTGACGATGTATGAATTGTGTTGCGATACTGTGCAGGACACGGGTGCCTCGTAACTTTGTTTTATTGGAAATAAGCGGACCTGTTTCTAAAGGGGAAAGGAAGTCTTTTTTTCTTTTGTGCTAATCCAAGCAAAGGCGCGCCGCTGGTCGGCGACACGGAAAGTGCGGCGAAGGGTTCCCCAGACGCACACAATCGCCCATGTGGTAAAGCGCGCGACACCGCTCACCGAAAAGGCGCGGAGTCAGTATTGTCGGCCTCTGCTGACGAATCTCGCTGTGTGCTAAGGCCGGTGCAGCACCCCTAATTTTTTGCGTTAAGGCCAAACCGATGCAGTCTAGAAGACAGCCTACTTGAGAAACTACTGTTGCTTAAAAGTAATTAACCAGGCAACCTTCACCGCCAAACTGATCTCGTGTGTAAAATAAATGAGTACTTATTTATTAATTTTCCGTTAGCAAGTCGAGCGATATGCTTGAATCATACTTTATGTATGTTCGTACGTGCGTTTGTATGTGTGCGTGTTATATACGCAAGCAAAATTGAAAATTTTAGGGGGGCGGGGGTGACCCCCCCCCCTTCTGGCTACGCCCCTCATAGAAAGGCACTGTTAACGACGCTCTTCAAAGCGTAGCGTCTTGATTTGCGGTGCCGGGTGGCCATGATAGCCCCTCTTCGCTTTAACGTGACTCGCGTCGCGACAGACCTCCGCTGCTCGAGTTGTGTTCATAGAGGAGGGTGTCATGGCTCTTCCTCGGAAGAGTGTGAAAGGCGCGGAGATCGCGAAATGATGCCGCCGCGCGGCTCAAACTTCTGAAGAGCGAGCGGTGCGTTTGGCTGCGAGTCGTTAGTGTTGTGCGCTGCTATAATAGGAATCCCATAGCTAGACGGCGTCGCAATGTCGAAGCGGCACGAAGGGGCACTGCTACCGAAACGACCGAGCTTTATGCTGCACGTATCGAAGCGGTAATAGCGGTAAAGTGTAGGCTCGTAGAGGTATTATATGGCTGAAAAATTATGACTGGGCATCACTGTACAGCTCGCTAAGCGGTATATAGTCATAAAGTATGCTTTAAGTATTCATCCTGCGTTTATTGGTAAATTGCTCATGCGGAATTCGTGCGCGTGGGGTGCATGCGCCACCACTAGTGGCCGTTCAACAAAGAGCTTAGAAATTTAACCGTAGTGCCCTGAAGTAACATAGACAGAGAGAAAGAAAACAAAACCACTGGAAAAACGATCTAAGCACACACTTCCAGAGATAGAAAGAGCGACAAAAGTTGTTCATTTGCACTGACGCTTCCAATTTGTGTCTGACTCAACTGGTATGACTATAACAGCGTCTTCACAATTGTTTTTTAGCTGTCGCCCTTGATATATCTTAA
The DNA here is from genome assembly GCF_013339695.2 of Rhipicephalus sanguineus. Lineage (NCBI taxonomy): Eukaryota > Metazoa > Arthropoda > Arachnida > Ixodida > Ixodidae > Rhipicephalus > Rhipicephalus sanguineus. Next base: position 184,615,026 of record NC_051176.1, read on the forward strand.
ATATAGAAGATTCTCAATTTATATAGGTACAATGGAGCTACATAAAACATCCTGCTCTGTCATGGTGCTACAAGATTTCAATGAACAATGAGTGTATTCACTATGTTAGCATGACAGGTACACGAGTCACAGTATTTTAATATTTTAGTGGTGGAAACCCAAGAAAGTTGTTGGATCATTCCATATATTCTATTGACAGAGATTATCAGACGTGTTTTTCTAAAATACCCTGTATATTGGCGTACATATTTATATGGTCACATGCTTCTATGTAAACTTATATATGTGTTTTTTGTGTGCGAATTGTTCGTACATTTGTTGTCGGAATACTTTTTCAGTCGTTCCCTAGCGTGTTTGCACAAACAAACGAATAAATAATGATAACTAAGTCAATTAATAAAACTTCTAATTACCACACTCGAAATAATCTGTAGATGCGAAAATGTGACACATTAGAGTTTGTCATTCAGGTTTTAAAATATGTGCAGCAGTATTAGTGTACAAAAATTTATATCGTGATGCCTAATAAAATTTCAAGATCCATGCGCAGTGGCTTCACAGCTTGTAACGTCAATCGACTGGCCAAGCTACAAATAAAAATTGTTTCCTTGATACAATCCAGTGGAAGCATCACCGCAACGTCATCGCACAATGGTGTAACGTGTCTTCACAACCAATGCGGGCAACAAAACCAGCCACTCCGTACTCTGCTCATGCCACCAGCGTAGAAAACAACCTTGTGTATAGACGCGGCGTATGCATTTGGCCGATAGCCTCAAACGACAATCGAGCCGTGCGGCCACATCATCACGTGACTTCGCTGTGGTCTTCAAAGATTCCATGCTGACGTTCTTCGTCTACGCGTTGATCGATACTACCAGATTACAGTTGTTCGTCGTCGTCTTATATTTTCTCTCGCGCCGATTCTCATTTCAAAGTGACGGCGTCGAGAAAAACGCAGCGTGTGTGGAGTAACGGAGACAGCGAAGAGCATCAAAGCGAAGAAAGAGGCACTCGCAAGCCGTCGTGATTCGAGACCGCTTCCGCTTGGGCGCCGGGGGAAGCATCATCTTCGCATGGACTCTTCAGCGTGACGTGCGTGGCGCGACATATTTCCTTACTCGTGTATTTGGTGTCTCCGTTTTGCCGGAATAGCCGTTGTCGGTCTCAGCTCTAGAAAATAAAGTCAACCATTCACGCGTGGAACTCGGTCACGTGTGCCATGTGTCACATGGTGTGCCAAGAGTTCCTGTCAAGTCAACATCTCAAAACAGGGCCCTCCTTCGCTCTATAAGGGAAGCTTTATTAAATGCATCGCAATGAAATGATCAATTCAAACTGCGTCATCGCTTGTATAGTGTGATTCAGTCGCTCTGTCGGTCTGGCTGCTGAGGAAGTGCGCGAACGGATACTCGACTGGAGGTTCTAGACCACTGAGTTTTGGTTCGAGTAAAATAATGCAGTAGGAATGCAACTCTTCTTCTGCTTCTTCCCCACAGCGCTTATTTCTGGGTTCTATAGCCCGGCAGTTGTTTTTCCTCCCTGGGTAATTTCTGTCCTTTATTGACGGTTAGCCTATACGGGATCAGCTGACGCAAACACCAAAATCGAAGCACATTTATTTCCCTTATTACCGCCGGAATTCAGCAAACGCATATTGATATCCGCTGGTTGTCTTCCATCTGTGTGTTCAATACTCCAAGAAAAAAAAAGAGTCCTTTGACGCCTTTCGGGTAGTCCTGACTTGCCACGTATATGACTCTCTTTAAAGAGGCACGTTAACTCTCTTGTGGGTCTCATGACTCTCAGAAGAGAGTATAATGACCCCCAAAGAGAGTTGACGTGCCTCTTTAAAGAGAGTCATATTCGTGGCAAGTCAGGACTACCCGAAAGGCGTCAAAGGACTCTCTTTTATCTTAGAGTGAAGGGCGCAACAACAGGTCAGCATGAGTTTGCCGGATAAATACAAGAAATGCCCACAGGTTGATGTCACATATGTAGACTTTGAGAGAGAGAGAAGCAAGGAAAGACAGGGAGGTGAACCAGACGCAGGTCCAATTTGCTACCCCGCACTGGGGGAGAGGGATAAGGGGGCGAAAAGAGACACAGAGGAAGAGAAGACAAGAGGGATGGGCACGATGAACGAGCACACTTGGGGGAGCACATCCAGTCTACAGGCGGTCGCTCAGATTTGTTGCTTTCAGGTACTTCAGTAGCGCTTTAGTTGCCTTCTGCTCTCTCGAAGCAGATGCCCGAGGTCCTAGAATCTTGCCTACAGAAAATGGTCTGGAGTCCAGTTGGTCCAAAAGCATCCGGAGCGGGCATCGCTGGGCGTCATAGCGAGCGCAGCTGCACAGGCCGTGTTCGATTGTCTCTTCGGTTCCGCAGGAGTCGCATGCAGAGGAGTCCGCCATACCGATGCGAAACGAGTATGCCTTTGTGAATGCGACGCCCAACCAAAGGCGGCATAACAGCGTCGCATCGGAGCGGGAAACTCGCGATGGTAGCTGTAGCTTGAGCGAAGGATCAAGTTTATATAGATGACACCTTTGGAAGTTGGTTGACGACCAAAACGTGCGTGTAAGATTTCGAGCTAGTAAATAAAGTTGTCTTGCTGCATCAGTCCTTGATAGAGCAGACTCGCGAACAAATAGCGCATGAAGTACGAAACTGTCACCATCAAGCTCGCGCAAGAGGACATGATATTATATATCAGTGGCTACCAGGACATACCGGTATTACTGGGAATCAATTAGCCGACGATGCAGCCGCTCAGCCCATGACGGAACCAGAGTGGTTCCAATGTAGACTTTGGTTATCGGAAAATGCCATTATACTACCTACACTCTAAGAAAAAAAAGAGTATGCGTGACTCTTTTCGGAGAGTTCTGACTTGCCACGTATAGGACTCTCTTTAAATAGTCACGGTGACTCTCTTGGTGGGTCAGGGTCAGCTCGCTCTAGGAGAGTCCCCTGACCCTCTAGGAAGAGTGCAAAGACTCATCGGGAGGATCACGTTACCACTTATAGGGAGTCAGACGACTCTTGCCGGTAACGCTGCTAGGGGGGTCAAGGGACCCACACTGAAGCATCAAGCGACTCCACAAGTATTTTAAGCTACTCATTTGATCCTTGCTCTACTTTTGCGCGACTACTGTTGAAAATAGAGGAGTATTCGTTTTAAGCAAGTCCAATAATACTTGCCGTTCTGCCCAGCGACTGTAAAAAAAGAATAGTTCAGTTTTAGCATTATTTTACTAAAACTCGTCAAAACAACACATATTTTCCAGCAAAGTTATATAGAAAGCGCGAAAAGATGGTCTGTGATTTCCAATTAAGAAGTTTGGGTATTCCTCATTTACATGCTTCTATGAGTATAGCCAACTAAAATGTGTGACTGTGATGTGCACAGTGTCATATGGTGCTAAATGAACAGCAGAAATCGCAATCATGTTTCCATATTTATTCCTTGTGATTAAGAATAAATCAAAAAGTGGTGACGGCTTGATGCATCAGACTTGTGACTTGCTAGGTTGTCGCTCCTGTCCAGCGTGAGCACCATGACAAACGGTATCTGAAAAACAGAACGTGATAATATGATGAGAAAATGAAATTGCAGTGAAGGTTTTCAAAACCTACACAATAAGTGGCTCACACAGACATAATAAAGGCTAACAACAAAACAACAAATCACATCCTCCGGCAGCCAGGGGCATGCCGTGAGCGGTTATTGACCGCATGTTTTACAAACGTAACCCATCCTTAAATACTCAGATAAACAGATGCGAGTACTAGGGCCCGAACGACACCCAGCGCGTGCGTACGCCGTCTACGTCGAGATCAGACATGTCATATGCTAGAGTTAGCGCACATAACTCCCACAATCACGTACACTCACTCGATTCTGTTATAGCGCCCAACGTCATCGCAGTGTATGCAAACCACGAAAACAGAAACGAGGGAAAAGAGTGCACGCCGGCGGCCGCAACAACGCGCGCCGTCAAAAGTCTAGAGCTTTTTCACTTTACCGGCAAGGCGTGTCCAACTTGAATGACTACCGCGTGCGTCCTGGAAGCCACCGTACTATATCTGCACCTCACACTACCGTCTTTAAGCCAACAAAAACCATTACATATAGTGCGTCTGAGAGTTCTGTACACAGACTTTTTTTTCACGTTCCCACGCGTGGAAGCACGCTGCACACTCAAGGTCGATGGAAATGCTATTATGAAGTCGACTAAAGTGCATCTCAAAACGACATCTTGCACCTTCAGTAGTGCAGACACAACGTGCGATCAGCAAGAAATGACCCTCGATTATTGTTTCCATCGCTCACTTTATGGGAGCTTGTACAGCAACGCGCAGAACGGTGGCAACTCGTTAACTGACATCTTTAGTTGGGCATCCGCAACAGCCCCGCGGATACAGGCTACTGTTGGAAATGGCTGGCAGGTTCCGCAGAGCTGCTGCAGACACCCAGCTAAAGCTGTATAATTAGTACCTACGAAAGCAGTACACTCACCGTTAACTGGCGCCCGTTGTCGGTGTCCGCAGCTCCATGAATATTCCGCCCTCCAAGCGTCACTTCGTACACGGCTCGAGCCGGCGTCAACACCACCGAAGACGTGCAACCTACGCAACCACGCAACGCACTCCAATAGACCAGGAGACAGACTGACTGAGACGACTGAGAGAGGAGAGCGGCACGCCACCCCGGCGCCAACCCCGTCTACGTTGCCGAGCAAGGCGCCACAACGGCGCCAAAGGGCGAGCGTGCGGTATGTATGGCGTATACGGCGGCTCTTCCGTATACCGAAGCCACTCGAAACGCGCTTCAGGAGGGTCCAGTGACTCCTTCCCAAATGCGAACTCTTTTTCTCTGCCTGTACATTCCAAAAGGGGTCAGATGGACACCCGAAGAGAGTCACGATTCCATGAGCCTCTTTTGACTCTTTTTTCTTAGAGTGTACTTTCCATATGATATCTCTTGTTGGCAGAACTTAGATGTCATCGTGATTGTATTCCGAAAGCAAACGCTAAGCTGATGTCATATCACGCGCGTCGGGAAAGATGTAATTGCCGAAGTAGATGTAGAGGCGATTTTCGTGCTTGGAGTGCGTTCGACGGGATCATAAAAGTTCGTGAAATGACACTCTGCGGTCAGGAATTCTACAGCTGTCATTGATGTTGGACGAAGGGATGGCGTGTGGTTTGGGCGTCGAATGGTGTGGGTCGTGGTACGACAACTCTTTAACGGATTCAATCGATGGCATCGATAAGTGACGTCATTCTCATTGTACCCGACACGGTGTTCTAGTGGTTATGGTGCTTGACTGCTGACTCGAAGCTCACGGGATCTAATCTCGACCGCGGTGGCCACATTTCGATGGAGGCGAAACGCTATAGAGGCCCGTATGCTTAGATTTAGGTGCACGTCAAAGAATACCAGATGTGCTTTTGGGGCGCCAAACCTCCACAATTATTAATATTAGTCTGATTGTATTTTTAATTATCAGCCATAGATCTAAATGGGTGGCGCTGTCAAGGTGCTCCACGAAGACCACGAGCAGCTGTTCACACGTGAATCGGAAATTTTCTGGAATTCGAAAACTCGCAGATACACTGGTCGTTGCGATGTTAGTTTGTCCGCGGGATACCGTATGCAGCGTTGAATTCTACGAAGCTCCTACGTAGAACTCAGTGCATGCAAAATTTTCAAATAGAGTGCGTGTCGAGCTGAAGCGCACACTTTGTGGCGCCCATGGCCAAAGGATGAACAGCGAGGACCCCAGTCTTTTGTTATTGACTTGAAGGGCGATCAGTCTGCACACCATGGATGGAAACACGCCAGACGGCGCCTCATTTCTTGGTTAAGTAGGAATGTGTAAGAAGCATCTTGACTATTCGAGAAAAAAAAAAACGTGAAATAAAGCAAGACCAAGGGAGCTAGTATACACTGTTTTATGCAGAGAGCGGCATATTTTATGGTTAAGCAAATTACTTGTTCGCAGACAACCTATATCATCAAAATAATCTCAGATCGTCTGCTGAAGCAGTTGTGGATATTATCACTGCTCACTAATGTCGTACCAGGCAGTCTGTAGTCAGGGACAATCTAAGAATAAAATGCAAAATATACCACTGTCCGTGCCTAAAATGCTCTTCCAATCGCGGCCGCTCTTTTCTATTACCTAAAGCTTAAGAAGAACCAATAAAAAATGCAACATCGAGTCTTTTGCTGAGAGGAGAGGCGTGGGACCGCTGTAACGGCAGCCGCCATCGGAATTTTCTTGTCACGTTTGTTTCTTTCGAAAGAAGGTCTCTCGTTCGTACCTCAGCCTCACTCTCACCAGTCGTCATTCGATGCAGTAGGAGCTTGTGATTGTGCCGCTTTTGAAGTATAGCGAAGCGGCAGGCGCTCGAAGTGTACATCGCGTACCATCCTTTCGACAACGGCAAGTTGCGACGCGGCAGGTTTTTTGTGAACTACTTGCCTTGCAGCGTGGAGGCACGCAAAAAAGAAAAGAAAGCGCTTTAGGCTGCAACCGACTATACTATAGATCCCCTTAAGAAATTGCAGACTATAGTCTAGAGTAATAGACTGACACCATAAATTGTGCAATTGAAATCTTTTGTCTCAGACACACGCGCTAGTTCTTAGGGCCAGGAGCTATACTGGGCGGTAAATAATGTAGTGCTGGGTTTAACGTTCCGAAACTGCTTGTAGCGGGTTATGAGTAACGCCATATCGGATTAGTTTTGACTACCTTGGGTTCTTTTATGCGCACCCGAATCTAACTACACGAGAGTATTTCGCCGACACCAAGATGCACGGGATGTCGAACCCGTTATCTGGTGCTCAGCAGCAGCGCCATAACCGACGAGTAATACTCTGTCACCATGAATACGCGCGGTCGCGGCACTGGTGTAACGACGACAGCCGATGGCGGGGGGCAATTGCTTTTTGCCGCCACGTTATCGTATCCCAGAAACTTGAGATTGCAGGACATCAGCCACTGGAGCGCCCGGCATGATAACGCACACGAAGTCACCAATCATCTTGGCGCGGTCAGCCTGTACACACGTCGCAGATTGCCTGCAATACTGGGTGCGTGGATGCGCGCGGCCAGTGGGCGTACGTGCGTCTGTTTATTAAGCTGGACAACCTCCTCATGCATCGTACGCTTTGTTACATTAGAATAGAATCGAGTATTTGATAATTTCCGGAAAGTGAATTCACGAATCGAAAAGGCAGCCAGCACTTGATCCGCATTCGATTTTTCGATTATAAGAGCCGCTATACTGACGCCGAACATCGGTATTTGCTGGCATCTGCTTTTAAGAAAAGTGCTCGCGTGAGATATATTTGGGAATTTTTGGTGAATAAGGACGACTAACTGTCTCATTCAGAAACCTGAGTGATCATTTTTATGAGCGCGGAAACAGCTAGGACAGAAAGTCGCTTCAAGAATGGGGGAGCTAATAAGAACGTGCGAGTTCACGCGGCGACATAGTCCACGGTGCTTTGAAAAGCTTCAATGAACCCGCCTCCGGCCTTCACTAACAATGGATCCATGACAGATTGGAACATATCACATTAATTCTTCACAACTTTATTCGTGTGTGAAAGGCACAGGCTTCTCGGCGTTTCGACAGCGCTTTGCCCCCCATGAAGCGGCTGTCGCTAAGGGCCGACTGTAGTAGTTTTCTTCTTGTCCCCCAAAGGAGGGAAGAAAGAGTAAGAACAAAGCAACTCATTAGCGGTGCTTTTTTATTCTAAGTTATGCCACACGAGGACTCATATACTGTCAATTGTTTCCTCCGATAGTATTTTTCAAATAGAGACGCCCACTGTGCTAGCTTTTTTTTTTGCCTCTTCTCCTCGGTTTTAGTTATTGTGCACGTCTGGCGTAGTGGCCTCGTCTTCATGGTTTATGCGGCCCTCAGATGCGATGCCTGATTCCCCAGGGCTCATAGGGCTGGAACGCAGTTGTCATACGGGATACGTGTAGGACTTGTTTAAAAAGCTCTTCACGGCTGTTCTTTTCTTTCCTTCTTGTTTTGTGTACTACTTCTGAATTCTAGATCTAATTGCTTATTGCCCATACGGGAAAATGCAAAAAAAAAAAAACACGTCCGATGAATACGATGGAACAGAGAAAAGCTTTTGCAACCTTTCATTCAGGGTCCGTTCTTAGCTGTATAGATAAACGCCAGCTGCACATTATTTGCTTACGATAATCGAATGTATATCCATACCCCACGTGTATTACAATGAAATAAATGCAACATTGTTATTTATGTGGTTTTATCACACTTTCCATGTCTATTAGCGCGATAGTGCTGCTTTATAGTCCCTACCCAGATGTGTTGCAAAGTTTTAGCTCAATTAAGAGGGTCCATAATTTGAGTCCATGGTAAATATAACGAAGGTCATATGTGCTTGTAGTGTTTAAAGCATTTGCTGCTCGAGCGTCCCTCGAGCAGCAAATGTGAACTTTGATCGAAAGAGCATGGTCGCGAAAGATGGCGCGCGCGCTATCTCGACATGCATCAGTAGACGGCTCGTGTACCCTTGTAGTACGTGCTGTGCTCTCACCGCTTATACTTCGCGTTGAGGCGAAAGAGCGGACGAAAACCGTTTCGCTCCCTGGAGCGGCCGTATTCGCTTAAACCAGCATTTTGTAGAGTTACGCGAGATAGATCCAAAAAGGGTTAGCTACTAGCGTTACTTTGTATCACATTCCAATTTCTTGCTGTCGCATTCATTGCTTCACCCTAGCGGCAAAAGTGAAACTGTGATATTTTTTTATTCAGTTATACCCGCACTTACAGTACCCGAGGACTAGAGGTGCATGGTAAAGCGCAGGGGTCTCAAACACGCGGCCCGAGAGCCTCTCGTTTGCGGCTCGCGGCCCACGGCCCGCATATGACTGCCTTCGTGCCACGTTTTTTAAATTTTTTTTAATAAGTGTGGTCGTGAGCTATGCAGGCATGACTAGTCTAAACCTCTTTTTTTGTGAGGCACCTCACGTGGTCACCATGTGTTGAAACATAACCATGAAAAACAAAACTGTATTTCAGAATTGGCGTCCTGATTTTAGTCAATCCTGCGCGCCAAATCTCCTTCAGAAATGACCCGTATATTATATGAGAAAGGTTTTCTTTCAAATGGTAACATTTGCTGACACTTTGTACAAACTACACCCCCCCCCCCTCCTTGCTTTTACCTTCATCCGTTTCCCGGCCCTTGCGGAAATAAATTGCTTGACTGCGGCCCGCAGGCAGCGGGGAGCTTGAGAACCCTGGTATAGCGGAAATAAACACAAAGCATATTTTAAAAATGACACTTCTTAAAATTAGCTATTTATAGGTCAAATGTTGCAGCAAGGCAGAAAATCAAACATTAAGAACGTCATCGCAATAACACGTTAATAGGCCCGTATCATACAAAAATGGAAAGGGCAGTTTATCGCATGTAGCGCAACGATGTGCGCCTACGGTAGCTTGGAATATACAAGCGACCGAAACTCGGAACACCCTTTATATTGAACTGTATCTTTGGATACGTGCAAGTATGCGAGAAAAATGAATTCTAACAGGTTGTTTTAGTTTGTTTAGTTTATGAGGTTTAACGTGCCAGAGCGACTCAGACTATGAGAGACAGTACGACAGCGCATTTCAAGGTCTTTAAACCCGTGATCACAACATGTAGAGATGAAGTGAGCTGAAAAATGTAGATGTTCTTGCGTATTTCTTTGAGACCAGAGTAAATTCGCTCATGCGCTTTAGAGGTTCCTTCAGAGGTGCCTGTAACATTCAAACCGGCGTTTTTGCATTTCACCCACATCGATATGCGGCCGTCGTGCCGAGCATAGGCGTGCGCAGGGTTCCCCATCGGAGGGGGGTGGGGGGGGGGGGCAAAGGTTTATCGCAGTGCCCCCCCCCTACTAAGCCAATGTATGGGGCAGACTACCCCTCCCCCCCCCCCCCCTTATGACTAGCGGGGACGATTGCACCCCCCGTGCGCACGAAGATGGAGCCGAGGAATCGAACCCGTGACCTGATGCTTAAAAGGGCGACGCCATAGGCCCTAAGTACCCACGGTGTAACCATGTTAAGTAACCTGTACATATTGCAGAAAACCATCGCTCATTAGTTACTTTAAGCCCCATGGTGTCACGCGCTTGAACAGGCATCGATAAACAGATCTCAATCAACAGTAAGCACTTGCTGTCACAACACCTCCGTGATGGACCTACATGGGGTGCTTGTGCGTATGCATATGTATCAACATTTTCTAAACTACTAATGTAGGTAACCAACACCGTTCTAGCTACAACTTGAGAGTTCAAGTTGCAGGCCTGACATGACCATACAGTGTATTAAACGTAGCCGCATATAATAAGTATTTGTTCTACGGACAGCCCAATTATATTCATTCTAATTCTAGTTTGCTTACTTCGTTTACTGCGATAGAGTCCCAAAGACATAAGCCTTAAGTTTTTTACCTTTTGGGTAATACTCATACTCCATTGACAATAGTAACATGAATGCATTCGCTCTGACCGCTTCATTTAATTGTCCAGGCAGTACCGGCTATTTGATTTTCTTGTATAACAACGCCTCGATTGCGCTCTCCAGCGTGAACACTGTCGCGAAGCACTGCACGAGTGCATGTGCTAACTGCGCGCAATCTTTTTGCAAGGCGCTGTAGCCTTGCGTGGAAACACTGCACCCTGGACAAAGACTCCAAGCGACATCGTCGCCTTTTTGGCACCAAGGCCGGCACGCTTTCTTTTCAGTTCTTCGGCGTATGAGCTTCCTGGATGTGCATGGATACGCTAATTTTCGTTCCAAATAAAACAGAAAGAAAAATGAAGGGAGCGGCCGAAACGAGACAAGAATGCGGACGCCTATAGAATCGATACGGCGGCTATGTGAAAACGACCGAGAAACGAAGGCGAGTGCGGATGCATTCAAATAGAGTCAGTGTTGAGTAAACGCTCAGACATACACCCCCGAATTGAGGAAAGACAAACTAAACGTATGCTGGACCGAACTCTCCGATGCGGCATTTGCATAGCGCACAATACATGCGGGCCTCACGGCCCCTCGGGAATGTTCAATGGAGAGAGCACCCCCGGAAAGAGCCGTAGCCATTCACAGCCTGCGGTTGAGTTGTCAGAGGGCCTTCACGGGGTTAAGCAGGGCAGCTCGGCTGTGGCATACATTATCTTCAAATTAACATTACCAGGCGTCCCCCGCTTCACGATTCGTGTCGAATGAGGCGCCGAAGGGCCAATTCGCTCATACCCTTCCCGCCTCTGATATTGGCTGTTGTTTTTTTCCCTGTATTTGGTACGTATTCCCACTGTGCCATACACAGGCACGCCGCCAGGAAGTGAACGTTGTTGCAATCGTAATGAACGCGGCATGCTAATTTTCTGTCCAAGTTCAAAAGGAATCGTATACTCTATAGTGCACGCGCTGAAACGTTCACACAGGATGAAAGGAAGACCACGTTCTAGTGATACGCAGAGGAAGAGGAGGATTTTGTAAGTTGCAGGCGGATGCACGCTTGCTATATATGTAGGCAATCGCCCTGCCCGGTTTCCTCCTTTCGGGTTAGGTTGAAGACACGTTAATTTATTAAAGGGCCAAGAAAGGTATCGATACCTTTGTTACGGTGCACAAATGAACAATATTGAACTACTAACTGGGACGCCGCGAAAACTGCCGCAGCATGCGGATAAGGCCGTTTCTTTACAAGTGAATCTACATTTTCAACACTGACTGTCTCTGAGCGCTTCCAATGTACAAAGTTAACTAAGAAAATTAGGGCCTTTAAAGTATATGGCATTCCTGAAGTGTGTTCAGAGGTAAGGAAGAGAAGGCAAACAGACATACAGGCAGGCGGACGGAAAGATGGACGCCTCTTCGTAATGACATCTACCTGCTGTGTACGAGGCTGCGTGACGTTCTTTTAGAGTGCATGTGGCATCACACGGCGAACACGGATAAGCGATAACGGCACATTCCTCTTTTTCGAACACAATAGCAGTCGCATATATATGTGTGAAGAATATATGTTGAGATAGGTAAAAACAAAACGCAACTAACCACTACTCATCACTGCCCATCCTTGTAAGTTCCTTCACCGCTCTACCAAATCGCGTCACAGTGAAAATAGAGTCACTATGGGCCACAGCCTAAGTTGGAGACACCACTGAATATGTTGCAGTCGACCAATCTGTGCTGTGAGCCAGCTGTGTGGCGCTTGGCTACTCTTCATTTTATTGCGATATACTATATGTGGACCTCTCGGCGGATTTTGGCCGTCGACGGCACCGTGCCGTTCCGTATATGTGTAGGTATGTATATATTTATAAAACCCACAAAAGGATAGTTCACATTTTTACCCCCCCCCAAAAAAAAAAGTTCTCAACTCTGATCCCGTGTACTTTTGCTATACTGGAAAAGTAGATAGCAAAACCATAACGCACTAACGAACACGAGACAAGAAGAAAAGCGCTGGTCCTGTTTTCTTCTGAAATGTCGGTTTCTGAAGCAATACCGACACTTCCGCACCCGGATCGATCTTGGCGAGAGTTATACCGGGTGCTCCAAGAAATGTGCCCGAAAAATCCTCCTTTTCTTTTAGCCACTTTGCGCGAAACAAACAATGACGAAGAAAAGAGCACACACGTACAAGCGCAATCTAACAATTTGTGTGTGCTCTTTTCTTCGTCCTTGTTTGTTTCGCGCAAAGTGGCTAAAAGGTGAATTCGTTCCAACTAGGCCGGCTAGCAGTTTTGCTTCGAAAATCCTCAATAATAAAGGAAATGCGATGTTTGCCCACTGCCTTTATAAGGACCTTTTCTGTGGCGGAACAGGTCTTAAGATGACTAGAGAAATCGATTAAAACACTAATTAAGAAGTTAAAATAATTAGCTTTTAATTAGAAGAGATACGCGGTGAGGTCAGACGGGAAAATGCAAGTCCTTCCTTCAAGGAGTGCGTTGCCGCTTTGAGATTTAACCAATTTTTTTTTTTTTTTGACGTGCATGGAAGTCAAGTGTTGCTTAACGCCATGCGGACTTGGCTACTTCTTTCTGTCTTTTTTTATGTTTTATACCCCTTAATCTCCTTCCCCAAGCACGGGGTAGCAAACCGGATGCGCGTCTGGTTGACCTTCCTGTCTTTCCTTCCTCTGCTCCTCCTCCTCCTCTAAAAAAACAGCCTCTGGTAATTTTTGGGACCCGATGAAAGCCGATTAATTTCGCCGGCGAAACCGAAACCAAAACGCTGAAGAGCGCAGCTGTCACACCGATAGCGTGTACCATTAAAGTCGTCAATCAAAATGATCCCTCACGGAGTTGCGCGCAAATATCTGGATTTTTTTTTTCAGGACACGCACTCCAGCAGTCCCTTACTCGTGGCTATGTTACAAACCGGAATTTGTGTATAGATAGATCACAATGACTTTTGAACCATCGGCGTTTACTGTGCAAGTATATAAGATGGCTCTTGTGCAGACAAGTCCCTATTATACATCGATTACCAAGAGCGACACGCGCCCCCACTGGACATGACGTCAACACTAACCCCCTTGAAGCTAACAAGCCAAGGATGACAAGGTGCCTCTGACAAAGATAGGTCCTCTTATAAAAGATGTCGGCCAGCCTCTCTGAGACACTTTCTCCTGTTCGTTGAACCTATTCGCTCTTTGTGTTTCGATCTGTCGGCTCCCATCTTGACTTTGGAGTATCAAGGCACACAGAATCGTCCCAAAGGGCGTCCATCGTTTAGAAACAGCAAAGAATAGCGTCAAAGCATGCAAGGCTTCCACTGACGCTCCGATAACATGGTTTTCCTTTTTCAGTTATTGTGTAGGTACTTCCCAAGCTTCTAAAAATTTTAAGTCTCAAGTCATGTGCCTCGCGCAGACACCCTTCATTCGTGATTTCTTTGATATTTCACCATTTCCTCGCTTCCTTTAATATTTCATAATTTCTCGCAATAAACTCCGAGAGCAATTTTCGCAGAGACCCATGGCCATGCCGCTAGTTGGTGCGTGGCTGTTGTAACAGTATTCACTAAACAAGGCCGAAAAAGCGCCATCGAGTTCTGCAGGGAGAATTTTCTTTGTAAAGGTATCGTATACCATTTAAACAAGGCAGCTGTTTCGCAATGTCCAGGCGGCACCAAAGCCTCGACTTCTTTATTATTATTTTTTTAACTTCTAAAGCGCTCATCCTGCTCTGAGTGTTCCGAACGCGTCGCTCCGCCATTTAGAAGTTTTCTTCGAATTATCAAGGCTATTTAGAACATCATGAACAGTCATCTCTGCAGATATTTCTTAAGAAAACGAAAATATTTTCTCTCCACATAATGCTATTTTATGTTTCGTTGGAAAAAAAGAATAACTGTATTGTTGTGCCTACCACCTGCACATTATTTGTCCTGGAAATTCTATTTTGCTTCGAATGCCTTGGTCTTCATATGAATGAAAGAAGGGAATTTTGAGGGCTCGTTTCTTTTGCTTGAAACAGCCTTAATGAAAGCCAACAGATAATGAAGCTAATGAGGGTATCATCATCATCATCATCATCATCATCATCATCATCATCATCAGCCTGTCTACGTCCACTGCAGGGCAAAGGCCTCTCCCATGTTCCGCCAATCAACCCGGTCTTGTGCTTTCTGTTGCCACGTTATACCTACAAACTTCTTAATCTCATTTACCCACCTAATTTTCTGTCTCCCCCTCATGCGTTTCCCATCTCTTGTAATCCAGTCAGTTACCCTTAATGACCAACGGTTATCCTGCCGACGTGCTACGTGCCCGGCCCATATCCATTTCTTCTTCTTGATTTCAACTATGATATCCTTAACTTCCGTTTGTTCCCTGACCCACTCTGCTCTCTTCCTGTCTCTTAAGGTTACACCTATCATTTTCCTTTCCATCGCTCGCTGCGTCGTCCTTAATTTAAGTTGAACCCTCTTTGTAAGTCTCCAGGTTTCTGCTCCGTAGGTAAGTACCGGTAAGATGCAGCTGTTATATACCTTCCTCTTGAGGGATAGTGGTAGATTGCCATTCATGATTTGATAATGCTTGCCGAATGAGCTCCAACCCATCCTTATTCTTCTAGTTATTTCACTCTCATGGTTCGGCTCTGCGGTTACTACCTGTCCTAAGTAGACGTACTCCTTTACAACTTCTAGTTTCTCGCCACCTATCGCAAAGCGCTGTTCTCTGCGAAGATTGTTCCACATTACTTTAGTTTTATGCATATTAATTTTCATACCTACTCTTCTACTTTCCTTATCCAGTTCAGTAATCATGAGCTGTAATTCGTCTCCCGCGTTACTGATCAATGTCATCAGCGAATCGCAGGTTACTGAGATACTCTCCATTAACTCTTATCCCTAATTCTTCCCAATCTAGGGCCCTGAAAACCTCCTGTAAACACGCGGTGAATAGCATTGGAGAGATCGTGTCTCCCTGCCGTACGCCCTTCTTTATTGGGATTCTGTCGCTTTCTTTATGGAGGACTATAGTGGCTGTGGATCCGCTGTAGATTTCTTCCATTATGTCTATATAGGCTTCGTCGATGCCCTGATTCCGCAGTGCCTGCATCACTGCTGATATCTCCACCGAATCAAATGCCTTCTCGTAATCTATGAAGGCTATGTATAGGGGTTGGTTGTATTCCGCGCATTTCTCTATCACCTGATTGATAGTATGAATATGGTCTGTTGTTGAGAAGCCTGTACGGAATCCTGCCTGGTCCTTTGGTTGATTGAACTCTAATGTCGTATTAATTCTGTTAGCTATTACTTTTGTAAATACCTTGTAGACAACGGACAGCAAGCTGATGGGTCTGTAGTTTTTCAGGTCCTTCACGTCCCCTTTCTTATGGATCAAGATGATGTTGGCATTCTTCCAAGATTCTGGTATCCTCCCCGCGAGAGAAACTTCGTATACAGGGTGGCCAGTTTTTCTAACATGATCTCTTCACCGTTTTTTAACAGGTCTGATGTTCCCTGATCCCCAGCAGCGGCTTAGCCTCTTTGCATTCCCTTTAGGGCTTTCTTTACCTCTCCTGTCAATACTGGTGGGATGTCAGATTCCTCTTGGCTATTACTGCTTCTTACGTTATCATCCTGACTGTCTCGGCTGTTGTACAGATCTCTATAGAACTCTTCCGCTACCTTAATTATTCTATCCATATTGGTTGTGACCTTGTCTTCCTTGTCCCTTAATGCATACATCTGATCTTTGCCTATGCACAGTTTTGTCCTGATAGCTTTGAGGCTTCTTCCGTGCTTTAGAGCATGCTCAATTCTCTCCATATTATACTTCCTTATGTCAGCTACTTTACGCCTATCGATTAACTTCGAAAGCTCCGCCAGCTCTATTTTGTCTGTTGCACTTGAGGCTTTCATGGCTGGACGTTTCTTAATGAGGTTTTTCGTCCCTTGGGATAGCTTACCAGTGTCCTGTCTAACGACTGTACCACCGACTTCCACTGCACACTCCTTAATGATACTAGTCAGATTATCATTCATTGCGTCAACGCTAAAGTCGGTTTCCTCGGTTAAAGCCGCGTATAGGGGTATAGGGGACGTTAATTGTACTGTTTTAAGTGTATTGTAGGAATTGTGACAAAGATGTGAAGGAAGTAGAGTGGACGAAACGACAACTTGCAGCCGGTAGGGACCGAACCTGCAACCTTTGGATTACGCACCCAACGCTCTTACCAATTGAGCTACGGCGGCGGTCGTCCCCTGGTTCACTTCATTGGGTACTTATGTGCATTCAAACCTGGGAGTGTTAGCGCCGCTCGTAGCCATGACGGCGAGCGTGGAACACTCTTTGTCTTTGCCAGGTGGCGTCACGTAGCACGTGATCCTTTAACGAGCGGACAGCTGACCAATAAGCCCTCGCATACTACCCGAAGGCATTAAATCCGCCGGAACGAGACCCTCGGTATGAATGAATGCAGGAAGGGAATTTTGAGGGCTCGTTTCTTTTGTTTGGCACAACTTTATTGAAAACAAGCACATAATGAATCCACGAAAACAGTGTTATACACTCGCCGTCTTGGCTACGAGCGGCGCTGACTAACACTCGCAGGTTTGCATGCCCATAAATACCCGATGAAGGGGATGAGGGGGCGACCGCCGCCGTAGCTCAGTTGGTAAGAGCATGAGCCGCGTAATCTGAAGGTTGCAGGTTCGAGTCCTGCCGGCGGCAAGTTGTCTTTTCGTCCACTTTACTTCATATCTTTATCACAATTACTGCAATACACCTAAAACATTACAATTAACGTCCCCTGTACCTTCCTTGGCTTCTATATCTGCTGGTTTTCATTAGTATTTATATGTATGTTCTGCAAGAAGGAAGGAAGGAAACAGCAAAATTGGCAGGCTGGTTAACCATAAAAGTGAAGGAGCGTGCCGCAGCGTGTCTTGAGCACTGCCAAAAATCTCTATAGTGCGCGATTTTGATAGGCATAAATGATGTCACTAGATGAGTGCTCTTCAGTGGAAATCAGCTTTTAAATATAATTAGCATCGTGGAATCAGATCTCTCGACTGCGACAACATGACGGGCATATTTTATAAGGAATTAAAGAGACGTGTGCAAAAATTTCTATTGCATGCCACTGTCAACATTAATTGGCACCTCGTAGTAGCGCAAAAATACGATAATACGCAAAACACCTTTGGTAGTGTTTATGAGAGTTCCATTTATAGGCTATACTCTAAGGCAAAAGGGTGTTAAAAGGGTGTGTGGTCCGTCCCTTTGCGGTCTAATGGGGCTGCCACGACCATTAATCATTAAGGACTAACTACACCGGGTCTAACTGTTAGTCCCCATGCAGCTAACTGTTAGCCCCCACAGATCACCTCAATTAACTAACATGTAGTCCTTACATTTACACCTTACCGGGCAGTCCCGTCAGATCACTCAATGGACTAATATTTAGTCCTCACATTTACACCTTACCGTGCAACCCTTAGCCCCCGCAGTTGCACCTCGCCGTACGAATGGTCGGCCCACTGAAATACTCTATTCGGATGAACTTTTTATCCCCAATTCAATTGAACCGTTAATTCCTAGGGGTGAGTTTTTGCAGTTATTCTCCGCAAGGCTTAATACTTTATTCGCGTGTTTTTTTTCAGCGGTGAGCAACAAATAGCGCGGAAAAGAACACGCGAAAAAATATTTAGTCATGCGTGTGTCGCTGCTTTCGCAGTCAATGCGACAATGAAAGACAAAAGTAAGACAATGAAAAGTTTTATTTTTCTGTGTACATATGAAGTTTTTCTTTCTTTTATTGAATTCACTGTAAAATGTCCGATACAGGTCCAGCCGTGGTGTCATATCTAGTACTGTCCTTTTTATGAAGGTGCTCCAACGGAAGCGACAGATGACTGGAATTGCATGCGCCAGCGCACAGAGCATTCTGCACGTTGTGGACAACGGCTGCATCCTGCAAAGCACAAAAAGATTGCAAATAGTTAGTCACACTTGACAGAGAGGATGAAGACGCACGCACATGGCAAATACGTGCATGGTGAAATAAAAACATACGTCTAAAATATGACATGCAAATAATTTCACCGTGATGTCTTACATCAAAGACGCATTTCAAGCCACATAGCGCAACAGCTGAAGTGCTCTAGCCGCAGCCACCACGCCGAGGCGCCGCCAACCACCGTGCCGCCAATGAGTCGGCAAGTTTTCTGCGAACGGCATCGCACAGCTCGAGCAAGCCCGTCAGACGCCGCTGCCGCCAGCGAACCTCGAGCAGAAGAGCGAGCCAACGCGGGGCCGCCGCCACGAACGGCGCCGAACTGCTTGCGAGCGCGCGACGAGGAAGCCGACTGTAATGACGACCAATTTCAACAAAAGTTTCTCGAGCGAGCGGCAGTACACCGGGCAAACGCGGCGGCGAGCTATTTGCGAGCTAGCGACGGGGAAGCCGATGGTAATGGCGACCGGTTTCCACAGAGTTCCGAAGCACAGCTTAAGTCGGCTAGCTAAAGCTCCCGCCAGCCCATGTCGGTGCCCTCAAAGCGCGCGACATACAACCGAGCTCGTTGCCGGCTACCGCAATAAGTTTTGGACGAGTCGCAGCGCAGCGGCGATTGCTCTGCCCAATATCGCGAGCCCGCAGCTCATCACCACGGTGAACACTCGATGAGTGAGCGCAGGCGGCCTACGGCAATGGCGGCCAAATTCCAGGCGGTCTCAAAGCACAGGCGAGCTGACGCCCAAGCCGGCCTTCGCGGTGCATTTCGTGCGTGCGATATCCAACACAATCGAGCCCGTTGCCAGCAAGCACGTTGCGTTTCGCGCACGCGGCAGGTACGGCAAAATAAAGAATGGTCACTTACTTGTGAAAGAATAAAGCGCCGATATCTGCCCAGAGTCAGGTCGAAATCGTGAATCCGGTAAGCCTAATGTCTTAGCCGCCATTCCCAGCCAGTGGCGACGCAGTGCCGTGACTACGCCGGAGATATACAGCGCGGCGTCGCGACTTGTCGAGACCATCTCCATACTTCATGAGTGCCGCGAAACGTAAAAACAGCCACACACGCTCATCCACGCATACGTGTAAGGCACCGCGGCGTAGTTGCTAGATCGTCGAACTCTCCGAGCGCGACACAACCGCCCACACGCCACCACCAACACACCAACGCAAGTGGGAAGACTCACCCAAGAGCGAGGAGGACGGTTAGTTCCCATGACAACGGTCTTCACATAACCTGCATCTCCCGCGCTGTTGATCCCTACGCAGACTGACTGGTTTGCACACGGCACGCATCCCTCTGTAGTTGCTCCTCACAGTCTATCTGTTACTCTATCGTCCGTCTATCGTGATTGAGTTCCGTTACTCCTCTTTTGGGTAATTTTGCCTCAGAGTGTATAGTTTAATATGTTTTTTATGCGTATAGAAAGATAACATAGTGAACTAATGCTCAATGCGGTGTATTACCCCTTCGTGGTGGGCTGCAAGCGTGTGCATTAGGAATATGTCAGCTGCGAGGCTCGATCGTTTTTTCACCAGTCGCAAGGGTCATTACCAAAATGGTCTTTGCTTGGTCCTGTTGTTACATGTGGCAGATTCGTTCAGATGTCTCACAGGCCGGATGCGAGCTCTGATGTTTGTAAGCAAGGCTGCAGTTGGAGCTAGTTCAATATTGGTTGTGTTCCATGAACGCGCTGTTTTGCACGAGTTGACCTCATGCAAGCTAAATAGCATAGGGAAAAATAAAAAAAAAACACATGGCTGATCCCTCTGTCATAGGAATCGGTATAACACTAAAGTGAAACGTGCCTTCACAGACGTAGTTGAGCGTTTGCTGTGCATTATTTCGCCCCAAGCTCGAAGCGATGAATGCTACAGCAACAAGTTGTAATGTCATGCAAAGAACAGCAAGCAGCTAGAAACTTGCAACGCGCTGCTCACGCAGAAAGGGTGCACGGAACGAAGATACACAGCATGAGCGCGAAATGTCACAGTTGTAACTCATTTCTGTGTGAGCAGCGCGCTCCTTTCGCTAAAGCGACTGCTGCAGTGAACGAAGTGACCTTCGTGCTCTCAACGCAAGCTTGCGGAGAGAGCACAAGACGCCACCGCCATCACGAGATAAGCCGCGCACGAGCGACCACGCCGTGTACAGGCGCGCGCTCATCCACGTGGGGTGACGACCTTTAAAGTGCGCCCTTCGAGCCCTTCGTGTCATTTCGCTAGTGATAACGAAAACACGCTGATGTACCACCGATCTCTGAGTACCGCTACCGGCAAAATTATGTATATCAATAGCTTGCCGCTAGCATGGGAAGGAACGTGCCGTCTGTGGCCGAATTGTTTCGCGCCCCGCGCTGCGGAGCGAGGGGTCGTAAGTTCGACTCCCGGGGACGGAACTTTTTCTGCTGGTTTTTTCCTTTGCCAGCTGTTAGTCCTTATATTTACGTCATATCCGTGACGGAAATACGTCAGTGGAGCCATGATGGCCCCCGGCATAAAACACTTTCTCGTTAAAAACTTTTCGCTTGCAAGTATACATGCTGTCGCCCTTTGATATGCCCCGTACACTTCACGAGCGGTAATGTTCTTTTCAGAGCAGCTTTAGCGCTATAAGAATGTGGGCGCTGACATTTAGCGTTTTTTCTTTGAGGGGCTATATAGTGTACGGTGACGCATGCTAGATAGCGGAATTGCTAGCGGTGGAAGTGGTGACGCCGCCTCAGTACCGTAATTTTAGCTTATGACCTATTCATACATATTCCGTACGGGTGCAGCCTGTTCTGCCCATTCGAAACGTACGTTAAGGACGCTGTTCTCACTACGCGGAAGCCATTGGTAAACTGGGCACGTATACGCGAGAATTTATTACATTAAGACTGTTCGCAAGAGTGGCACGCCTATTATGGGGTCAACGTAATATTAGCGAAAGCAACCCGTGAATGGAATACAGCAATTACAAACGAAACATTTGTGGCGTTTTTTTTCGAAATGGGATAAATCCAGAAACCGAAACTAGATCAAATATTGCTCCATTGGCAAGTACATTCTCTCAACTTTCCTCTAAAAGAGAGATCGGAACGAAATGAGTCAAATAACAACAGCTACGTGTGCTCACAGATCCCGTTTCAAAACGAAATTGAGCCGGATCCATGCGCTGTATGGATCGAAATGAGTCAAATCCAGTATGCCGATAGTAGAGCGCTTCGGCGATCCCGTGATTCGGCGAACGTGGAAGCCTCCGTGTGATTTCCCGCCTAGCCTGACTACTCTGCCTGTTTTCTGGGTGTTTGTGCAAGTTTTTTTTTTGTTTTTGCCCTTTCGGAGCTGGATTATCATGGATTCTGATGGAAGTGAAGAGATCGGCGAGCGATCGGTCCCGAGACGTGGACGACATCGTGAACAGAAGCAATGTCGACGCCGACGAAGCAAGAATGTGCCACTGCCCGAAATTCAATAAAGTTTTTTCAAGAACACCGCATTGAATTCCATGTCTCAATTCGAAATGAGCCAAATCCAAAGTTATCATGCTAATAATGGTGAAATCCGCTGCATATTTTTTAATTGATTGTGGCCAGAAACTTCCCCTAGCCGACATGTAAAACATATCATAGAATAGCTTTGACAGCGTTGTATTTAGTTTGCATAGCAAATTTTTGCCGTTTTCTCAAATTCTCTTTGGATGGATTTGACCCATTTCGAAAAAAAACGCCTCATTTGCGTTTTCTGCGTGCATTTATGATGCACATAAAAATATGACTTCATAACCTATGTGACGACAAAACTGCCAGAATTATTTGAGGAAGAGGTCTGAGAAAAGCTCTAAATAGCCATGAGCTCCCAAATGATGGAGATAATTCAGTAACGCCCCGGGACACTTTGTGTTGAGATAGCCATATGATGGAGACGGAAGCCGTTTCACGCAATGCTGTGTAAGTTTATGCGCAGCCAAACTGCACATAAAAAGCACATTTCTTCATTAACAGCGAACTGGGCAAAAAATTCTTCACGGCCTAAATAGTTTAATTGTAAGATACTCAAAGGTACGAAGATCACACTGCGTATAGGCTCTTTTTTTATTGCCTGATGGGAACCAGCGTTTCTTTTTTTCTCGTTCCGTCAATGTTATTGAGACTGAATATAGACTGCGGGGAAATGACGGGCCACTACTGTAAAACGTATCCGGTAACGACCCGCGCAATTAACGAGCTTAATCAAAAGGTTCGTGGTCGCGTGTCCGATGCCGCACAGCCACGCTCTTTTCGTAGATTCCCCGCACAGGGAAAATCATACGGGACACCTCCTCATTTATTAAACCGTCTTGCGGAGCGTAATGACATGGCCTGCTATTGACCGGCCCCGCCGTTGAGACGGAGCAAAGAGGCTGGACTCTCGAGTCTTCAACATATATCGTTGCTTGCCCCTGGAACGTGATTCTGTCTGAAAAGCAGAAAGCGGTGTATGAAAAAGAAATCATCAAACGCTTCGTACTCTGTCGCCAACGCTCTTACTCATTGGGGGACGGTCACTGTGCTGGGTGATATTGCCAGGCCGAATAAAATCTACATGTAAAGGAATTGTTAAAACTAAATAGCAAATAAAGCGAATTTATGCATAATTTATTTTATGCTATGCGATTATACAGATAGAAAGAACAAAATCAAATTGCATTGCTTGGTTGATTTATTTAGGGACGGATTCATATTACCAATTCAACGGATGATGACCGTATTCGACGGCTATGAGAGCCATTAGTCACATTAATAACCGTGGTAAAGATTTTGTCCGCTTTTGATAGGTGACACAAGGAAGTATTTACGTTACGTCCCCATAGAAATGCGTGTGTCGCAGCCAGGAATCAAGAGCTGCATTCACGCTTCATTCAGTAGCAAAGCTGCACCGTCAATAAGACTTTCCGGAGCGGGCGATTTCCTCTTTACGCAGCCACCGCACCATGTCAAAGAAAGGGCAACTGCTGTGGACCTGGCCTCTTACGTTACGTAGAGGGCAACGTCTACGCCGAGGTTCCTCTTTAGTGCGCTCATTTCTATACACAAGGCATGAGGGTAAACAAGAAAGCCGCTTAAACTTCGCAGATTGGAAAGAGGGCAACCTGTGCATCAGGACGCTCAAAGCTCTTCGAACGCTGTCAGAGGATCGCATGCTCTCATAAAGGTGCAGCAACTTTCGCGTCATAAATTGAGGCCACTGACATGCGGGAACGAAAAAAGAAGCCGCTGTCCTTAATCTTACCGCGTTCTAAGTGGCGCCGTTTCATACGTGTCCCCAACAGCGCCGGGCCGGGCTGGGCTTTTTTGATGAAACATTCGCGAGCAACTGCTGCTTCGGGCTGCCCACGCAGTGCTGACCAGCGTATGCTGGGGAATGCCACGGATCGTCCCAAGTTTGTATGGGAAGAAGAATTCACTAAAATGAGACCAAAACTCTATTAAATGTCATTGCGAGGCGCCATTGAGAGGTAGCCAGAGCATGGCCGGTCCGGGCATACCCTTCGATGTAATCCTGGCGCAGGGTTAATGCTTAGTTCGCTCGCTCACCAAACTCGCGGCCGGCAGCTTCTTTCAAGCTGCGATTCAAAAACAAGGGAGTGTTCGAATAGCGAAATATCCTAATTGAATCCTACACTAACATTGAGATGACCACAGAATAAGTGGAGTCGAATATCGAATGTTGGCTTTGTAAACCGGATGCAGTTCACGCGGAGTTCGTTTGTTAAGAAAAAGAAAAAAAGATATAGGGCCTATACTTTTTTATTCGGAGAATTGTCATTAATTCTCAGCGACACGATGAAAACTTCGCCATTCCTTTGACAATCACTAAGTGCACGGCGAGCGAGTTCTTCAATCCCAAAATTACATTTCCTGGTCGCGTCCCAGAGGGAGGAGGAGGAAGTGATAGGCGGAAAGAGAGGCTTCCGCGCAAAATGTACTACGAATAAGCCCGAGGACGCACACGGGCGCTGGGAATTTCCATTTGCTTCACCGGACATTTCAGAAATTTCATTAACTGCTTTGCAGCACGAGGTAAGCCACTGAACATTCTGCTTCAGAAGAATTTTGATTTTGTTTTTACTGAGGAGTGTGCGATGTCCTACAACACTTTTGTGTCAGCCATGTCGTGAAGTTCGATCCTCACACTTCCATATTTCCCTCTTTCCTTTGCACTTACGACGGATGCTCCTAACTACTACGCAGGCGATATTCTGTACCGGCAAAAGAACGCCACTGCGAGTAAAATTGGAACCGAATTAATTTATTGTTATACTCATATACATTTACGAAGCTGGAACAAAGTTACAGTACTACAGAGAAGACTACATTAGCGGAAGTGCTAGTTATTAGGTATTTCAGGCCTTACCTCGCAGATAGGAAATTCAAGCTACGTCTATTTAATGATAATCAGGTGCTTGCCCGTTTTCTCAGTGTTTTGCTATCAAACGCCGAAGTTGTTCGCTGGATTGATGAAATTCAGCAGTTCCACATTAAGGTAGAATAGCTTTCGGTTGCTGACGCACTTCAGTATCCGACAAGGTGACAACGTGCTCAGCAAATTCTATATTAAGGCGAAAAGTCGATGTTCCAGCTACGTTGATAAGAAAGGCACTTGCACGTTCTACATCAGCCTATAGAGTCGGGAAAGCACGATGGGTTTCATCGAACGTGCCACTGTCACAAACGGCGATGACTTGCATGTCCCAGACCGAGGAATAACAATTGCTGGGGTTTTACGTACTAAAACCACGGTATGTTTATGGGGCACGTTGTAGTGAAGGGCTCAGGAAATTTCGGCCATCTGGGATTTTTTAACTAGCACTGACATCGCACACTACACGGACCTCTAGCACTTCGCCTCCATTGAAACGTGACCGCCACGGCCGAGATTGAACCCGCCACTTTCAGGCCAGCAGCCGAGCATCTTAACCACTGTACCACCTTGGCAGACCAGAACAAAAAAATATTTAGTGATTAGATCAAAACCCTTCAAAAAAGATCTTACCGATATGGCCAGATATAATAAGAAAACATACATTACGTTTAAATTCATGCGAATGGGTTGTTTGAGAGTGTCCATATTTAGTCCACCGAATAAGAAAAGCATTAAGCTGTAACGAAAACGCAGTATTTTCCTTCGTGTATTGTTGAATGCGCCTAGATTGTAGCTGCTGAGCTAGGAAGGGATAATTCACAAACGGGTTTTACCCTGCTTACCAGAGGGGTTTCACAGACTAAAATAGCATTTAACCGTGGCCCAAGTTTCAAGACCTGCACACTTCTACAGTGAGCACGTGTAAAGAACGTCACGCTGGGTTTTACAGCCCCTTACAATTCACCTGCCAATTGATTCACAGAACGTATCATGCGAGTAAAAAGCAATGTACAAGCACGTACTCGAGATTCCCACGAGTGTAGAAGTGTTGTCTACGAGCAGGACACAACAGATAACATACGAATGGTTCGGGATGTAGTCCTCAGTAAACACTCTTCGGAGAGCCGGCGTATACTTGACTGAATACGGTCTTAGAGAGAAGGTTCCCCTGGCGAACACAAAAAATAAGACCAGCTGTACAGAAGCAAGCAAAGCCTCGGAAAACATCTAGCCTTATTTTACGAGCGCACAAACAGCAATATTACCTTTCTTTGTTTAGGCAATGTGATTCCAGTACTGAAAGTCTACTGTGGTCTTAACACAAAGCCACAGGCCATGTAATGTTAGAAAAGACGGAATACTCAAGACCACTACGTGACAGTGGAGGATGGAATAGAAATAGGTGCCACCAGCAACATTATTCTTTACATCCAGATTGAGCGCTAAACTAGAGAGAAATGTTTATTATAGATGTATCTTACTGGTACTTACCTGCGGGCGGAAACCCGGATGCTTATGAAAAGGGTTCAACTTAAATTGAGGACGACCCAGCGACCCATGCAAAGGAAAACGATGTGTAACGTTAAGAGAAGTGCAGCAGCAAGAGGCGGAAAGTTAGGTGGGCAGATGAGATTAAGAAGTTTGCGGCAATAACGTGGCCGCAGAAAGCACACGACCGGGTTAACTGTAGAAACATGGCAGAGGCCTTTGCCCTGCAGTGGGCGTATTCAGACTGATGATGACGATGTTGATGATAATAATTAGGTATAAAATAAACCCCGGGAAAGTGTAGCAAACTAAAGAGATAAAAGAACTGATTTACTGCGCATAAGGGGATACATAAAAAAAAATTCACAGCATATCCACGGGTGAATGATGAAGAGCTTGGGCGAAGCTCCTGAAGCAATCATGGTTACACCGTGAAATCTTCAGTGGTTTCGCCCAGCAGTAATCAAAGCGATAGCCCAGAACATCACCAAAGACGTGACAAACACTGTATATATTTATACACGAAATTTTAGTAATCGTAAGTGGTAGCTTCCGTTCCCCCTTCATTATAACGGCTTTATGGTCGGTCAAGTAATGGATCGGTGATGGATCGTAGTGGGATGTTTGCAAAGAAGAAGTAGTGGGCAGTTGGCAAAGGATCGGTGATGGGTCGTAGTGGGATTTTTGCAAAGACGAAGGAGTGGGCAGTTTACAAAGGTGGTTACGCCGGACAACGGAGACGTGACAAGGTTAGACTAAGAGGAGCTTCGCCCCTAAAATTAACAATAAACAACGTTCTGCTCATGGGAACCTTGCGACGTTATATCATACAACATCGTCCTTATACTTGACCCGTTTAGCAACATAAACTGTCGCACTTTAAAGGGGTACTGACACAAAAATTTTGGCTTCGCGTTTTTTTTGCTGCAATGTGTTGCTGGGGGCCTGTTAGTCATAACACGGCACATCGTTTGCTGCAGTACGCGGCAGATAATTAATTACAGGCTCCTCATTACCGACCAGTGTCAGTTTTGGTTTCAAAAACGACAAGCCTCCGGGTGCAACTATCACGACCTAGCGGGTGCAGCGCTCGATCACGTCAGCACACAGAACTGTGACGCACTTCCGCATGGTTCGCGAGCAGCCGCCGGGAAGTAGGCTGCTGGAGCAAACACGGCGAAAAACATGGCGGCTATAACGTCATCATAACTTGTTGCAGCGTGGTCACGTGAAGGAAGTAGGCGGTCCCCAAGAGTCCTCTTTGAGAGTGTCAGTAGGGCGAGGATGTCGACCGCTCACGCAAACTTCAAAATTCATTTAAAATAACTTTCGAGCTATATTCGCTGTTGGTATTTTGCAGCTGATATACGCATGTTCACCGGAATCGATCCCGCAGGCTATCTCAGCCGCGAAATATTGTGTCAGTACCCCTTTAAACCACCACGTGTGCAGTACAAGAGCCTAAGGGTCTTTATTGGGGACAGCTTTCCACCTCTATGCAACGAAGTTTCCAGTGACGAAAGTTTTTCTTCGGTCTGTGGCGCCACTACGCGTAGCCAGTAGTGGATGCGAAACTACATTTCAATTTATAGCACACCTGTCTTATCCCACGCAGTTTGTCTGTACGCTCTGGTATCCATTCACAGAGAGGTATTAAAAGAAGTGAGACGTGCCGCTCTTCAAATTAAGGCGGCTTAAATCAGTAGTTTACCTCGCAGCTCCTGAAAAGTTTGCGAGCTCGGTACATCGCTGTACTATTCGTCTAGCTTTCAATCCTTGCTTACTTCGACTCCTGGAGTCAAAAATCGGGGCAACTCGCGCTTGCCATTTCCTGGCGTGGCGTTCAACACGGTGCATAAGCGAAAATCGAATATTCGATGCTCCACGGTGTGAGGCACCTGTATATGCTTGTGCTGAGGTTGCAAAAGGCGATGGCGTGTTTTGAAGCCGCCCCGTATTCACCGGCTGCCTTTTCAACGACGTGGCGGTGTGCGAAGGCAGAAATCTCTTTTGTGCGGAGCACGCACAATTCAACCACAGGGCGAGACCCGCCGCGGAGACATCGTGTTGCCGCGCCACTGGAGATGAGACGAACATAACAAGAGGCGTGTATATGGAGCTAGCGGAGGCCTGCATACGTGCCGCTGGGTCGTATTGCGCTCGAAAAATATTCGCGCTCAACTCCGGTGAGCTTTATCCTTGCAAGAGAGCATCCGCGTTTCCTGGCAACGACACTTGAGGCTGTTTTTTGCCCCGTTTGTTTCTAACAAAATTCCTTCAAGTTACGGGGCTGCACTTTCTCTGCGAACGACCATTCCACTTCTATGTTTCCTGCAGCACAAAATATGCCAGCGGCGCTTTTCAAATTCTTACCATAGATATCGTGTTCACCTACGTGTGAATACTTAACACCAACAAAATTTCGGTACCTTAGCTCACTTTGGGCACAATGAAAAAAAAAGTGTGAACAACGCAAAAAAATTCATATATGTAATAAGTAGCGGCCGGATTTTTAGGCATCAAAAAAGCTCGTTTTAGGCACCGAAAATAGGCAGGCAAAACAACGTTTTAGGCCTCTAATATCGTAAATATAGGCACAATAAAATTTTACATAAATGCAAATAATTTCAAAGGGAGACGTGCTCGACGTCTGTTTACGACAGGAACACAAGAAATGTTGTTGTTTAAAATGGCACACAGGCACCAACAGTTGAACCTAGCCGTGCAATTGTCCTTTGTAACGCACGCTTCGCTGAACATGGTTTCTCCGCTTATTCTGTAGCCTGGTGGGTCAAGTGTCCACTGTCGAATCACCACACACCTCTGTGGCTTTTTTTTTTAGCATGACTGAGAGGATAGAGCAAGAGCAGACATGCAGATCGCTAAAAGGCCAGAAGGAGGGGATTCTTCCTATTGGCCGGGGTCGAATCGCGTAGAACCAGTTTCTGCCCAGGCGGTGAACACCTTAACCCTTTCACTATCGAGTTTTTTTTTTAACCAAAAACGGTACGGATTTTTTTTCTTCGCCAATTTTATTCGACGTGTCTTGAAAACTAAAAAAACTATTTAAAGGCGCTTTATTCTCAAGATACAAGCGAAATGTTTTTTTTAATATGCAGAGAATTGGTTTCGCTGCACTGCTCCACGGAAAGTGCTCTAACCTCTCCTGTTTTCGGTGCAGAAAATGTATTTGAAATTTAAAAAATAAGCACAGGTACAAGGGAGCCCGTGAAAAAAAGCTTTGAACGCGGCGGTGGGGGTTTGCTTACACCTATCGGCGTCTACTGCCGAAACGTTGGGACGCGGTCTTCGTCCGAATCCGATGATTTAGAAAGGATATGCTGCTCTGTGCAGTCGCTGCTTCACTCGCAGGAGAACTGAATTTATTAATTCCACAGGAACCTCGGCGAACAAGCATTTTCTTCTTTTTTTCTGAAAAAAAAAAAAAGCTGCTGCCGGCATGAGCGGCTCAGAGGAGGGCACCTTTTTCTAATTCTGGTTACCAGAATGCAGTACTTTCTTGACCAAAATGCATGCTTTGAGCGCGTATTTTAATTTTTTACTACACCAGCTGTTCAAGCCAAAGAGAACTCAGCAAAATGAATCTGGGTAGCTTAATTTCTCTGTGCGCAAATGCTACTTTCAGCGTGGACGAGCTCAGCTCTTCTTCGGTAGGCAAAGGGTTAAAAAGTGAACTATAAACTAAACAAAATCCGCGTGCACCCCACATTTTTCTTCTTTCGCTATTCACTCTACCCCTATGGCTCTCCACAATTTCGCATTCGCCAACCGCCCGCGCCATGTCAGCGCGGCGGCATATGCTCGCCGGTGCGTCCCATTTCACTGCTGCTAGCGGCTGTTTCCGGGAGTTTGTTGAACTAAAGGACTAGGTTGAACCCCATAGAGTTCCGAACAGTCAATGGTGCGCGGTAAAATGAATAATGAGCTCAATCTGCACCCGGAAGAGAAACTTAAGGCTAAATAGTGTTCATATAGGCGCCAATTTTCAAAATAGGCATCTATAGGCACTATAAAAACACTATAAAAGCCCTCCTTAGCATCTAATTCATGCTCATATATCAAAATGGCGGGATAGGAGCGTAAGGAACATAATAGGCATTTGCCTAAATCCGGGCTCTAGTAATAAGATGCCGGTGCACATTACGCAACCAACAGTATCATTGCTTCTATTTACGTAATAATCTGCTTGGTACAGAACGAATGTCTCCCTTCATTCGCTGGTTAGAAAGTTCGATTTCAGGCGTGCTACCTACTACGTATAAAGTTTATGTATTTAGAAGATTGAGAAAACGCCGGTTCTATTCAAACAACGCGAAAAGAAAAGCAGAAAGACATTTTCACCTGAAAGAAGCCTACTCTAATGCCAAGCAATAGCAACGGTGAGGTAAGTGCTAACGTCGAAGTGCTTATTCATACGGCGATTCACTGAAACACGCGGCGAATTCGCATGCGCATCACGTCCGCAAATCGCGACGGCCATTGTATTACGGGTCAGCTTTAGTTGCCGGGTACGCCGATTTAAGGATCATACATGACAGATGTACATTGAATTGATGCCTGGTGTACTGATGTACACTGCACCAATGTACTGATGGACAGCTGCACTGATGACTGTACATGAGATACACGGTAAACGAAAATAGCAGCTTTCGTGCGCTCTGGAACGAACAACACAAGTGAGTCCTCTAGTACACATTTACTAGCCTATTCAGATGAAGGAAAACAAAGCTAAGAGGTCCCGTGGAGTTTTACGCTACAACACATACACACGCACTCACGCGCACACGAGCATGCGCACGCACGCAGACACGCCAAATGTGCTTGTAATGGCGAACCGCTACAATAAAAAAAAAACAAATAAAAACAAAAAACAAGAAAGGTATCCGTGAACATAAACTTTTCAAGAAACAAAGAGAGTGAAACAATCGCTGCTGTATACGAATAATCATGTTATCAATATAATTTCAAGATGATAATCAAGTTAATAGTAATGCTCCTCGTCCTGATGTCTTATACCTTCGTCCAAAAAGAATGTCTGTAAAGGCAGCGTCTTATCAACTCTACTTGCTGCCGTGTGGAAAACGCATCTCTCTTGTATTGACAATTGCTTATTGAAAGAATTATTTTTGAACGAGTGATCACAACATAGTATGACAGATACAATGAATTATGAATATATAACATTATTGATTTGTTTGTGTGTGTGTAGGACGTAGAGACAATCATAAGCGTGCGCAGGGTTCCCCTTCAGGGGGGGCGAAGGTTCGTCGCAGCGCCCCCCTCCCTATTATGTCAATGTATGTGGCTGCCTATGCGCCCCTCTTCTCGCCCCCCCTACAATGCATAGGGCTGACTTTGCGCCCTCCCCCCTTCTCGCCCCCTTGCCCCCCCCCCCCCCCCCTGCGCACGCCTGTGGGGACAATGTTACGTCCTTCTAGTGAGCCCTTTATTGGCGTTGAAATGGGCAATGTTGGATTGCGAAGAAATGCGCGCACAGACTGTCGCTAGCTGCTGTGTTGGCCCGCCTTGACGACAGACCCATGTCGGAACAGTCAGTGGTAGAATGCTGACCCGAACTGTCTGCACAGCGAAAATCATTTAAGGCCTTACTGAACTTTTTGCGTGCCAGTGGCCTATTGAATAGGCTTTAGTACTCCCGCTCTACAGCTTCCTTTTGTTTATATTTATTTTATCGCGCGTCTGCTCTTCTCTCCGCTGTCCTTTCCATCTTTCTTTCCCTTTCCCCCTCCCCTTAGTGTAGGGTAGAAAACCGGATGCTACAATTCTGGTCCTCCCTGTTTTTCTCTCATTTTATTATCTCGCTCTCTCACGGCACATTCGTAAACAGCCAATTACCAGACTAAAACGTCAGTGAACTTTTTTTCTTAACAATTCATGAATTCGTTTTCAAATTTCAACCATTTTTCTACTTTCGAGTTCTTTTTCTTTCTTTTTAGCAGTCTTTGCTGAGATTTGGTGTAGCTAGCCATTATTTGTGGCCATACTTTTTTATTTGTTCTTACTTGTTTTTACTTTTCTTGTCTATTCGCTCTTTTTTACTTGTTTAGGAAATATATATTGCCGCAAGTCTTATATTTCATGAGTTGAAGCTTCACCCACAAAGACTGTGGGCAACGCGCTGCGCAGGCCTCGCCGTGATGTGTAGGAAGCTTCGCGATTGTTTTGGAACAATCCGTTAGGATTGCGCGCCGCACGAGAATGTTCCAGCTTTGTCGAGAGATAACGCCGCCAACAGCGATATCGCTGGAAAGTTCGATAACACCTGTATAAAAGCCGACGCACTTCGCCGCTTGTCAGTTGATCGACGGACGACGCCCTGTTCGCCGCTATCATTGTACAGCGTGTATTGCTGTAGTTCTAGTTCTCATTTTCCCGGCCACAAGTTCGGCCGAATAAACAGTTTCATTCTGCAAACGCCGACTGCTTTCTTCGTCGACGTCACGACCACGTGACATCTGGTGGAGGTGCTGGGTACAAGGCTTGTCGGGGGCGTCCGGAACATGAACGAAGGCATTGCCCAAAGGCAGTGCCGCGGAGGTAGCCAAGTTCTTCGTGGAGAACATCGTCTTGCGTCATGGCGCCCCAGAGGTCCTCATCACAGACAGAGGTACCGCCTTTACAGCGGACCTAACTCAGGCGATCTTAAAATACAGCGAGACGAGCCACCGCCGCACCACCGCCTACCACCCGCAGACCAATGGCCTCACCGAGCGTCTAAATAAGACCATCGCCGACATGCTCGCCATGTACGTCGACGTTGAGCACAAGACGTGGGACGCCGTCCTTCCGTACGTGACCTTCGCTTACAACACGGCCGTCCAAGAAACGACGCAGATGACGCCGTACAAGTTGGTCTACGGAAGGAGCCCGGCGACGACGCTCGACGCCATGCTACCCAACGTCACCGACGAAGAAAATGTCGACGCCGCCGCTTACTTACAACGTGCCGAAGAAGCTCGACAGCTGGCCCACCTGCGCATCAAGACCCAGCAGCACACCGACAGCCGTCGCTACAATCTTCGACGACGCTTCGTCGAGTACCAGCCCGGCGACCATGTCTGGGTCTGGACGCCAATACGACGACGCGGACTAAGCGAGAAGCTTCTTCGACGATACTTCGGACCGTACAGGGTACTTCGACGTCTCGGCGCACTCGACTACGAGGTTGTCCCCGACGGCATCACGAACTCTCAGAGGCGCCGAGCTCGACCCGAGGTCGTGCATGTGGTGCGCCTTAAACCGTACTATGCTCGTTAACGCACCTGAGGACTCTAATGTTTGCTTTCTTTATTAGTTTTCTTTAGTATTGCATGTATTCATGTTCTGTTTTTAAGCATCGGGACGATGCTTTTTCAGAGGGGGGCATTGCCGCAAGTCTTATATTTCATGAGTTGAAGCTTCACCCACAAAGACTGTGGGCAACGCGCTGCGCAGGCCTCGCCGTGATGTGTAGGAAGCTTCGCGATTGTTTTGGAACAATCCGTTAAGATTGCGCGCCGCACGAGAATGTTCCAGCTTTGTCGAGAGATAACGCCACCAACAGCGATATCGCTGGAAAGTTCGATAACACCTGTATAAAAGCCGACGCACTTCGCCGCTTGTCAGTTGATCGACGGACGACGCCCTGTTCGCCGCTATCATTGTACAGCGTGTATTGCTGTAGTTCTAGTTCTTATTTTCCCGGCCACAAGTTCGGCCAAATAAACAGTTTCATTCTGCAAACGCCGACTGCTTTCTTCGTCGACGTCACGACCACGTGACAATATCGAGCAAGTAAAACTGTTAATGGCAGTGGAAGCACTCCCTTATCTACGAAAAAAAAAAAACTGTAATTCGGATACCGCAGGCTAGGGATTAGCAACACGACTCGAAATGAAATAGCAGCTTCTGTGTTTTACATATACTTGCCAAGTCACAGGAGCTCTGGCATTTCCTTTGTTGATTATGATGTCCTGGCGGGATTCAGCTATATCCGCACGACGGATCATGTGCTCTGGCCAGCGCATCGTCCGTTGCGCGGTCTTGCATTTCCGGTTTAGTGATGGAAATTCTGGTATTATGTCTGGTTCTGATTTGGAAAATGAGCACTCCCCCCCCTCCGCACTCTCTCACTATTTTTTTTTTGTTGTTTTGAAAATCCATTCAGTAAGCACGCCGCCTGATATTTAGTCTGCACATACGGAAGTGGGCGTATTAGATTTTCGCGTAGGAGTAGATGGATGTAAAAAAATATACTTTGCTCATTTGTTTTCTAAAGCTTGAATTCGGATTGTCTATAGACCGCATTTCTGGAACTATGCAGGCATTGAAGCATGGAAGCTGAAAAGCAGGGTTCACCCGCCACGGTGGTCTAGTGGTTATGGTGCTCGACTGCCGACCAGAGGGTCGCGGAATCGAATCCCAGTCGCGGCAGGCGCATTTCGATGGAGGCGAAATGCTAGAAGCCAATGTACTTAGATTTAGGTGCACGTCAAAGAGCACCAGACGGTCAACATTTCCGGGGCCACTACGGCGTCCCTCATAATCATATCGTGGTTTTGGGACGTAAAACCCTAACAATTATATGAAAAAATTAGGGGACTATTAAGCTTGGTCTCTACGAGTTCAACGCGATAGCGATATCCGGCCCCATCTTCATCGCGCTGTGTTTCGCTTGTCATTATGTTCAGTTGCCCAGCCAGTCAGCCACACACGCTTACAGACGACATACCTATAGTAAAGGTAAAGGTTTGCGCCCTTTTCATCGGCACTTTGATGACAACAGTGTACCCACTAAGTGCTTGTAAGAGAATGCACGCACTAATGTGTATGCCCTTTGGTGGCATGCTTTGAACCAGCAGCAATTAGCCGCGTGATACTTTTTCCAAGTTGCGATGCCCCCAAAACGTGTTCGTAAGTGAATACGTACAGTAATGTGTGTGCCTTTTGTAATGGGTGGCCGGCTTTAAACCACGAACTCATTATGTAATTCGCATAGTGTGACGACCGATTGCAATGTACTATCGTGAGCAATATGAGCGCGAACGCGCGAGCGCGTGGCGAATAGCCTCGAACCCTACATCGTCTGATTCGTAGCGGCCACTGTCGGAAACAAAGTGGAAAGGGCGCCGCGCTTCCGCTAGCTGTTGACGCTCCCACCTCAATATCGTTGCTGCAAAAACTGTAGCTTGTAGCGTGTCTGTAACTGCTAGCGGTGATATGAATTCACATCAACGCGCACAGCCACATCCAATGACCCATCAGACTGTGTAGCTGCTGAGATATCGGCTGTGACGAAGCCTGCCGTGATGCACAGGCCATGCTTGTATTATATCTAGGTGGTCTTGGCTGAGCGTTTTGCTACGCCTCTTTTATTTGTTATTATTTTTCGTGCAATCTTTTTTTTGCGTTTTCATTGCTAGCGGCCGATGGCACGCAGACAGCAGCCGTTTCGCAGCAACGCTAGCGAAGCGGGTGTGCGAACAGTCAGCGGAAGAGCGCCCCTCCCTTCCCCTCCGGTTTCGGCAGCGCCATGCCCGTATCACGTTATCTCGGTTTTGAGGCTATTCGCCACACGCTCGCGTGTTCGAGCTCATATTGCTCACGATAGTACGCTTGTACCCCGTTTTACTGCGATATTACATCTCGTACTGTGACACCTGTACACAGGACGCGTATGTTTGTGAAGCATGAAAGCTAATTTCAGTGCGATTCCAAGCAATGGCGTAGCTCTGTGGTAGAACACCTGTTTGCCACGCAGACGGCGTGGGGGCGTTTCTCACTCAAACCTAAGATTTTTTATTATTTATTTTATTTGCATCTTTCTCGATTTTTCGATCACAGACAAGATGATGAATTTTCGCTCACAAACAATGACGCCGACACCGACACCTACGCTGACGCTGACGGCGGAATTTCTGCGAAACGAGCTCTTTAACGCTATCGCGTTAAAACCGGGTCAACAGAACCCTTTCCTGCCCACCGCACCGAAGAGGATGTGAGGATGATATTCAATAAAGATCGAGGTGCCCGTGCTATTTACTTTTACATTTATGTTTGTGGTGTCCTGACTTCTTTCTTGTGTCCGTGTTTGCACGCCCTGTCTTTTTAGAATGAATACTTACCAACTAGCTCAGCTCTCTGTTATTCTAAATCTTACTTCAGCAAACTGCTCGGGAGCCGCCCGCTGACTGAAGCTAAGGGCAAGTAAATGGGTTCTCTAATCTCTTGGCGAGATCTTCTGCAAGCCATCCTTCGCCCGACGAAGTAGCGCAACCATATTTAGGTACTGCACTGTAATTTACGGCAACGGTTTCAGCGCTTTAGGAAGGAAAGTTCACAACCTTACGCTTTAACCGAGGAGACTGTAAATTATGCCCTTCAATTTCGAACACTATTGATAAGAGGCGTGTGTTCCTGGACAATGTAGCCTTGGGGTAGCTCGTCTGCAGATTTGAACATCCTGGGCGCGGAACAAGGTTTAGACAAAGAGATTGAGTTTTACTTACAACAAGCCTCTCACGTTTGATTTTGGAAGAAAGGTGCGTGTTGTAATCGTATACAATCGCTTGATTCCGCGTCGAGCTCTTTCTGTTGTCAAGCAAACGTGTTCGAAAGTATCAATGTTTGTGCGAAAAGTAATGTCAATGATTAAGTTTTGAAGCCTCTATACTTCACAACAGGCTAGAACCGCTCGATATTGGTGGAGGCGCGAGTTCGCTTACGCACATGCGATCGCACTGTCGTATGCTACCATCTGGAGAGGAAAGAGAGACTCTTCCGTGAAACTCGTTTTCATTTCCTGTGCAAGACACAATGCAGCGCTCATTGGAACAAGCGATTGCCATCAAGTTTTGCGTGAAACTCGACAAGTGCGACGTGCAAACTTTTCCCATGATAAGGACCTTTGCTGATAAGTGTTAGTCATAACGTCTGGTGTACCGGCTGCATAAGGTTTTTTTAGAAGGTCATCAAGAGGTCAGCGATGAAGACCACGCTGGACGGCCGTCAACGGTCATCACCTATGGCAAAGCGCCAGTCCACACCGCCTTCGTCTTGACCCACTTCCTTGTCCATTCAAAGGTGCCAAGGGTTTCCCAGGTGCCCTGCAGTCTTGACATGGCTCCTCCAGAATTCTTTTTGTTTCCGTGCTTGAAGACTCTTATGAAAGGACATCATTTCGGGCCAGTTGACAAAGTCAAAGAGGCTCGTATTAAGGCTTTGAAGGACATTCCGGATGAGGCCTACCGTGACGCCTTCGATGCCTGGAAGTCTCACTGGAAGCGATGTTTCGTCGCAGGAGGAGCCTATTTTGAAACCTTTAATTGCGTTGTACTGAGCTGATCAATACATCTTTTTTAATCAACTCATTGACATTATATTTTGGACATACCCTGTATTTATGTCGGCCGTAATCAAAACTTCTTAGTGCGGAAGCGTGTAAGCGTTACACGACGGCAAACGCTCTATAGGATTGTGGTCGTTACATCCTGCCTCTGACACTGCGAATGCAAGAGGTGACCTTAAATTATATAAAATAGGCTGTCTGCTTTACTTGGACGGCTAAAGTCTCTACTCGATGGCGTTATATGCATTCATGAGTCACAGAACAGATAGATGCTGAATTCAGTTATAACTTATTCTCTCAACATCTAGCGGGGAACTCGAACGAGACATACAAGAAAAGTTAGATATAACTGAGAGCACTGAATACAGCAGAATGGCGTATTCGCGTTTATTAAAAACCACAGGATTCATTGTTGCAGCGAATGGCGGATGGTGCGTCACCCCTGTATAAATGATGCTTACAGCCATACCATGGATGGTCGCTATATTTCACCTGAACGATGAACTATCGGGCAGGTCCGTCACATAAGTGTAGCTTGACACATATAGAATGCCGACCTCTACAGAAATCCTAATGTCGTCGAAAGTAATTTAGAGTAAAAAATTTCACCATCTCCCACTAAAGGGAACCATGTGGGGATGCGAAGGAGCGCATGGGTCGACTTAAAGTTCGCGTCCTTGCATGTGGAGCACACCATGAATTCACTGTAGTTGCTGTTGCTATTACTCGTCCCGAACTCTTGTTGGAGCACGCCACGCAGGTTCATCGCGTGTCTGCAGAATCTTGTTCCCCGACGCCATCACATGATTGCTGAGAGAGTGTAAGGGGGAGAGGCCACAGCGTCTTACCCAGCCCCTTACACAGGCCCGAACGCCCTAGCGCGTGCCAGCACACGTGGTTTTGCCTGCGTTACGCAAAGCTAGGACAGCATACGGCAGCCCGGGCCCCTAAAGTGCTCTGCACGTATCATCATCAAGGCGGTCGAAGAAGAAGACGAAGAAGACCTCTCCTTGGCGCGAGCGCGCTCAATATGTTACAGATGCCTATGGTAGGTTTTAGAAAGCGGACGGTCGCCAATGGAACTACGGACAAAGCCCAGCGCAAAAGCTGCTTCGCATCTAAAAGGTACTATAGCGCTAGCAGACAGGGACGAGGAAGACAAAACAGGACAAGCAACAAATGCCTCGTCCCTGTCTGCTAGCGCTATGGTACCTTTTGATGCATTTGACCAACTATCCCAAAAAGCCACATTGATAATCTAGAGTCCCCGACAGAATTTCGCGCGGTCTTTGCTTCTTTAGCCAGACAAACCTTCCGAATGAACTACACACTGCATAACATAATAATGCTCTCATGCTTTAGCACTGTGACAAACAGCCGGTAAGGGGCACAAGATGTCAATAAAGCAATGTGTGCATTTTTTTTGTTTTACGAAAAATACAGACATTGATTCGTGGCTGCTGTAAGTTAATAATGATTGTTGGGGTCTAGCGATCCAAACCCATGATATGATTATGAGAGACGCCGTAGTGGAAGGCTCCGGTAATTTCCACCACCTAGGGTTCTTTAACGTGACCTAAATATAAGTACACGAGCCTCTACCATTTTCGCCTCCATCGAATGCTGTAAGTTAGTCCGACCTAAGAAGCACAAGATCAATGCCTTTCACGTAGTGGAATGGTTGAATTAGGCATTACATATGTACGCATAGTGGTGACCATATGCTCCAAAATGACATCTGTAACTGTCGCATAGGAAGTTGCAGGGAAATGAGAAGGCTCCTGTCTCTTTATCAACGTAAGTGATTTATTAGATGTGGAGCATCTTATAGCGGAGTTCAATCCGGTGGTGGTGGTGGTGTGCGGCGTGACCACCCTTACTGCGCATGCGCAAACCTTCTCCACTTCCCCTCTCCACTCTCTCTCCCCTTTCCCTCTCCACATCACCTCTTCGCTTCACTTTCCCCCCTCTCATTTCCCTTTCCCACCCCTCTCCACTCCTCCTCTCCCTCTCCATTTCCCCTGTCCCGTCCCCACCCCTTCCCCTCTCTCTTCCCCTCCCCTTCCCACCCCTTTCCCTCCCCCTCTCCACCTCCCCTCTCCCCTTTCCACCTCACCACTCCACCTCTGAAACGCAGGCTCTACATGCCGAAACACTGCTTCGCATCGCCTCATGGTCCCCTTTAGCGGGAGATGGTGGGATTTTTCTTAATGTGCTTCATGGCGAAGTGTAGTTCCGTAAGCTAATAAGGTAAAAAGCATCTCGCCTAAAACTTAAACATATTGAGGTCTAATAATAACAATAACAAAACAATAATAACAATAACAAAACATATTGAAGTCTAATAATAACAATAACTAGGATTTTGCGTCCCAAAACCACGATATGATTATGAGACACGCCGTAGCGAAGGGCTCCAGAAATTTCGGCCATCTTGGGTTCTTTCACGTGCTCCTAAATCTATGTGCACTGGCCTGCAGCACTTCGCCTCCATCGATATGCGACCGCCGCAGCCGGCATCGACCCCACGAGCGTCGGGTCAGCAGCCGAGCACCATAATCACTGCACCATCGCGGCGACTTATTAAATTGTCGCTATTATGCCTCATTTTCATCAGAATTGCCTAACACAAACAAAGCCGTGCTTGATTACGATATTTTCGCTTTTTCATGTGGTCTAACGTGTTTCCCGTCGCATTTATGGGCTGGGAACCTTTAAAACAGAAGTGATGGAGTCCGAATTTTTCTTACCACGCGAACTTTTGTTTGCCCGTGTAGGATAACGTTTAAAGCCGTTCAAATTAACTTAAATTGTATGGGACCTTTGTTAGTCGGCGCGGTGCTTGCGGAGATCGTGTGTCTTACTGAGTGCCTAGAGTAAGGTACGGGGTAAGCAGCGAGCCAAGCAAACATCTCTGTCTTCTCATTAAATAACTTTAACGCATCTGCAAGCCTTGAGGGAACAGTTCTTTTTTTCTCCCTGGTTTCCAGCCTATGCTGTTATTATCTAGAAAACAGCTCATTTTTTACCCATTTAAGCCCATCAGCGAAATTTTACGGCCGACAATAAATAAATCAATCAAAGGAACGAGAAAGTGGC
Organism: Rhipicephalus sanguineus; assembly: GCF_013339695.2. Lineage (NCBI taxonomy): Eukaryota > Metazoa > Arthropoda > Arachnida > Ixodida > Ixodidae > Rhipicephalus > Rhipicephalus sanguineus. The sequence goes on from NC_051176.1 coordinate 184,655,916, forward strand.
AAAGGAATTCCGCCTAGAAAATAAGTGCGCAAAAGGTGGTTCACAGCATGAGCAATTCAGTACACAAGCTAATTGAAGAGCTCCCGCTGGACCTGCGGGAAACATTAGTTGGCGCTTTTGATATTTCGTTCTTTGCTTCGGAGCTTCCATATACCTAGTGAACTTTTCATGCTAAGTGCACGCACTTGGGGGCCTTGGGCACACGCTTCCTACGAAAAAAAAAGTGATAAATAAAGCAACGCCGTCCTGCTTTATGAATATCATACCTATAGTTACCGTGTGCAGCCTTGGAAAAAGCACCGCTTACTTCTTTTTGTCTTCAAAGCTCCTCATTTTCTCGCTTCTTCATAAACTAATAAATATGCGCCGCTCTTCAGATCTCGGTAATTGCGAAATTAGTGCCAATGAACAATGTTCCAAAGTGTTTTACAACTTTGAAGACATTTGCGCCCTCTTTCGTGCCTCTCAGCACAAAGGCACTCATCAAATGTTACGCTTTCACCATGTTCTGGCTCATTATATTTTCTATACAGTATCATAGTAGTGCGCGCAGAACTTATTGGAAATGTAATCGCTATGAACCCAATATTTGAATCGATAGTAATGAGAATGAAAAAGAAAAGGTCAATATCGTTTCGTATATAAGCAAAGAGCTGCCTCGAACATTCTCGAAAGAAGCCCGAATAATATAGTACAAATACATCTTAACCGTTCTAGCAATTGCCACCGATTACATTACGGATAATTTTTTTTGCCACGTGGCGAGCGATATTCGGAAAAAGCTGCAATAACTGAGGGTGTAGCGCGAATTTAGACTGACCTTTTTGCTTCAAGTCACTACAATTTGGAATTACAAAGCCGCGACTATACCGTGCCGGCCCACCAGAAAGAACACAATACCTAAACTTTTCTTTCTAAATTAGTATTATGCACTACGATTGAGCGCATAATTGTACGATTCAAAACGAAGTGAAGCCGAGCGAGAAACAGCCGTGTAGGCAGAGCTATTCCGTATTCTATGTCAAGTCGATATAGATTGCCGTTTTTGACGTCTCTGCGAGCTTGACAGCAGGCAGAGCTGAAAAATTCGATCAGGATTTTTCTTACTTGCCAGGCCTTGTTTTTTTTATTCTTTTAGTTTTTGCGAGGCTTGGTTTTTCAAATTCGTGAGCTCCCACTTTATGATCGCGATGGCCAGGTCCTCCATCAAATTCGGTGATTACGGTTGAAAACAAGTTTTCCTTTTCTTCGTAATTATACACTGTAGCTACTGGAGCAGCAAACATTGCGTTGTTGTATTTTGAAAATCTATTATACACGACATAGTCTGTTAACATATGGTACAGGCCTGAAATTTCTGATATTGTAATAATTGCCTCGTACGATCAGATAACAAGGATATCATCGGTAATTCTGGGACATTCTATACTTGCGGCGTATGTCAGCGAACAGGTAATGACAACCTATATGTAAGGCTATTTCGCCTCTGTATTGCTGCCCTCCTGACTAAATTTCTTGCCTGTGGTAAACACCTTCGCAACTTCGCATCACGCCCGCAACAATGTGATGAATTGAATTTTTGATATTTTCAGCATCGTCGTTTGACGTAGTTGATTGACGTTTCATGCATAATACGCTGCATGAAAGAGAAAAGTTCTCCCCCAGCCTGGTTTCCAGAAAGCTCCCGAGATGAAAAAGAAAAAAAAAAAAGAAACTACAACTCCATCTTTTCGCGTCATTGTCAGAAACACGTGTCAGCCTGGTTGACGTCAGGGCATGCGGCTTCAAATATCTAGTGAAATATGAGGTCACACACACCGTGAATGCTTAAATGTGCAACGGGCGCAATTACACATGCGCAGTAGTACCATTTAAAGAGGTCCAGGGACGTTAAGCTACGTTCCTTGCATGGAAAACGCAGACCATTCACTATGAACTGGGAATGTTCCGCACGTCAAGAACTTGAAAAATGCCATGAAATAGCGTAGGGAAAACCATCTATATTACAAAGGACAATGTAGAAAAAAAAAAGCTTTTGTACATAAACCGTAAAAATGCGGGGCATACGTAGTCGAGCCGTTCTACCAGAACTTCCGAAATTTGTGCCAAGTATAAATTGAAGCGGAAGAGCGGCTGTCGTCCCAGTATACAAAGCCTTCTGCGAGGGGGCGTCGATGTAATTGTAATTGGGACAGGTGTCTATAGCTCAATTGTTTTTCTAGAAATCTTATCTCGGACACGCCTTAGTCCTTGTAAACATACTGTGGCTGTTTCGAAGCGGAAAAGGAAAAATGGGAGGACAAGGAGGTTAGGCAGTTTAAATACCCGCTAGCTACTATGCGTTGTGGAAAGGAGTATCAAGAAAGGAGCATGAGAGCCGAGATCACAGAAGAAGGAAAGATGGCGCTCACATAGACGTGCGCGCGCCGCTAATCACTCATAGCGGATATGGTCTTAAAGCGGAGAAGAAGCGGTTCAAAGTGACAATTTCGCCATGTTAGAACTGAAATATTGATGGCAAGCCCAAAGCCAGAGGGAGGATACGCCCCCCCCCCCCTTGAACATTTTGATGGAGGGGGGTGTTATGCGAAAATAAACAATATAAATAGGTGTAAAAATAGTGGAGGTTTTCAAGTAAAGTAAAGGAAAATAATAAAAATAGTAAAGGTTTTCAGCAAGTGCCCCCCCCCCCCCACCAAAAAAAAAAAAAAAAGATTCCTGGCTTCGGGCCTGATTGATGGTGAACCAGGCGAAGAAACAAAGCCACAGGGACCACCGGAATCTCAACGAATGTGCTTGTCCCTTCGTGTTTCTGCGCTGGTTTACCACTGATGATGCGTTACGGTTAGGATCCGCGTCCAAAGATTCTCCCCTTCGTCAAGGGCCGATCGTCCAACGTCTCAAGCGCAGTCGAGGGTGCTTATAAGCCAAACAGTAAGAGGGCAGTCATAGAGGAGATTATTAGAGAAGTGAGTTGGGCTAGTTGGTGCGTATTAACTGTGGACATATCTACTAGCGCGAAAAACACAAAGGACGAGGTAAAGCGCTGTGTCCTGTCTGCCGTCTTTACCTTGTCCTTTGTGTTTTTCGCGCTAGTAGATATGTCCACAGTTCATAGAGGAGATGTTTGATGGGATACTCGTACGCACAGCTACTGCATGTAGACCAGACGGCCATTTCAATAGAAAATGAAAGCTCAGGGAGACCCCAAGCGCAGTGAGAATCGATGTAATCGAAGGATTCTTGGCCCGGCAAAGCATCGGGTTACCGATGTGAGTGCATCAGGCTCGAAAGAAACCGACGGACGTGTGCAATTTCCTCTTATTTCATGCTATTTTTGTTTCACACTGAAGAGGTTAGTTTACTTTCTAAAAACATCAATGATGACGAGTGGCAAAGCCCATTGAAAAGGTAGAAAGAATTCGTGCTAATAGGTATTCGTGAACTCCTTTCCATGGCACAGGTGACACAAAAATGTTCGTGCAGCCCATGGGCACCTGCGCGAAGACGATCGAGCCAGGGTAATCTCGTGTGCGAGGGACTGACACTTGTAGCAGCGTTTGTTCTCGATTGCCCGCCGGTGTACTGTAGACAATACCACGGGCAGTGACATGACATCCACTGAGAGGCTATGTTTCGCTCTCTCTCGGCCCCTTGCGTGAGAGAGAGCGAAACAACCTTGTTATGGTCGACAAGACCGTAATACTAAACAAGCAATAATAATGCGTGCTAAAGCCATGACATGATTATGAGGCACAACGCAGTTGAGGGCCCTGGATAATTTCGACCATCCGGGTTCTCTAACGTGCGCTGACATCGCACAGTGCTCAGGCCTCTAGCATTTCGCCTTTATAGAAATGCGACCACCGCGGCCGGGATCGAACCCGCGTATTTTGAGCCAGCAGTGCTGCTACGTAAGATCGCAAGGAATAGGCAGAAGAAATCCTGTCCTGTCTGTTTTAAATGCGAAGCATTTCTTAGCGAACTCCTACGACTTTGAGCGTATCTATCTATCTATCTATCTATCTATCTATCTATCTATCTATCTATCTATCTATCTATCTATCTATCTATCTATCTATCTATCTATCTATCTATCTATCTATCTATCTATCTATCTATCTATCTATCTAGCCGCCTACGACTTTGAGCTGTCCTGGACGTTTCGTTAATGGGATGTATACCAAAATTGATATGACGTTACATGACCGTATTACGAACATAAATGCCAGGTCATAACATGAAAATCATGATATGCATGTCATGAACAACATGATTTACATGCCACGGTCTTGGGGCCCTTGCGGCCGTTTCGTTAATTTTATATACACCAATATTGGTACGGCCTGACAATAGTGTATGACGAACACAAGTGACAGATCCTAATGTGCAAATCATGAGAAGCATGTCATGTACAGCAAGATTTACATTATATGGTCTCGGGGCGCTCGTGGCCGTTTAAAAGAGTTGATACATACCAAAACTGGTATGATGAGACATTTCTGTATGACGAGCATAACTGTCACATGGTAACATGAAAATCATAACATGCAAGTCATGTACGACATGATTTACATGCTACGCTCATGGTGCCCTCGCGGCCATTTGGCTCGCTTGATATACACCAAAATCGGTATTGCGCGACGACACTGTATGATGAACTTAAATCAGAGGTGATAACGTGAAAATCATGACATGCAAGTCATGTACGACATGATTTACATGCCACGCTCATTGTCCGATCCTTGCCATTTCACTCGCGTGATATGCATCAAGATTGGTATTGCGCGACGAGACTGTATGATGAACGTAATTGAGAGGTGGAAACTTGAAAATCACGACAGTCATGTACGACATGATTTAAATGCCATGCTCATGGTGCCCTCGCGGCCATTTCGCTCGCTTGATGTACACCAGAATTGGTATTGCGCGAAGAGATTGTATGGTGAATGTAATTGAAATGTGGAAACTTGAAAATCATGACAGGCAAGTCATGTACAACATGATTTACATGCTACGCTCATGGTGCCCTCGCAGTCACTTCGCTCGCTTGCTGTGCACCAAAATTGGTATTGCGCGAGGAGACTGTATGATGGACGTAATTGAGAGGTGGAAACTTGAAAATCATGACAGGAAAGTCATGTACATGATTTACATTTTACGCTCATGGTGCCCTCGCGGCCACTTCGCTGGCTTGATATACACCAGAATTGGTATTTCGCGACGAGACTGTATGGCGAACATAAATGAGAGGTGGTAACATGAATATCATGACAAGCATGTCATGTACGACATGATTTACATGACACCGTCATGGTGCGCTTCAAGCCGTTTTGTTAACTTTATATATACCAAAATTGGTATGGCATTACACTAGTGCGTCATGAACACAAATGGCAGGTCATGCATTGTATATTCCAGAATATACGTTTCATTAGCATGGCATATACCGGATTGTACGCGCATGCATGCATGTCAAGCATGCGATATATAGTGAACTAGATGCCATGGCATGATTGAATTCACTTGTCTCCAAGACAAACGAGGCGATGTAGCAGCTCTCTGCCGGCTGCTTCGCATTACATCGATTTTCACAGTGCGTGGGATCTGGCGTATTTTTTTTTTGTTTTCCTTTTATTTTTGCGTGCGTGATAGTGTGCTTCAATATTTCACCAATATGAACACAACCAACTGGCCTGAGTAGACATCTTAATGCCTGGCAGTTTCTTTAGGCTCCTTATATGGCGTTCATGGCGACATTTTCGCGATCTGTAAGACGCATTATGAGTTGGTTGTATCGGTACAATTTTTTGTCGCTACTTGAATTCCGGAATGGTTTATCTGCCAAAATAACTCGATGCATTGAAAGTTTTTTTGTTTTCAGTTGCACTTTTTTTAAATAAGCAGGAAAATTGTTGAATGCGAGAGAAGCGATCGTTACTTAAAACAATTCTCACCGTTTCGCCATTTTCTAGCCCATGTACGCTCTGCTCATTAAATTATACTTTGTATTTATTTACTATAAAACACCTTTCGCCGCTTGTTTTATGCTTGAACTGGATTCTTGTGCACATTCGCCTAATCTTTTCTCGATTATTCAATCAGAAGTCTTGCACTTCATGGCCGCATGTACAGCCGCAGGTTTCTGTAGACACTTAAGAGAGGAAAAAGAAAAGGGGTTAACAACGACTGTCTTAACTACTCCAAATGGAATCAAGCTCAGGATGTCGGCCGAGGTTAATGCGTCGTTAGTTTTACTGTTTGCACTTATTTCGAAGTACTCCTCAGCACATAAACGTCATAGTCCGCGCGCTCCTAAAAAATTGAAGTCTGCTCTCTTTCCTGAAACTTTTTCTATAAATAACGCCTACAATCTGCAAGCTTTACGTCATGCAGAATGCGGCTCGCTAAAAAAGGAAAAAAAAGACAGGTTATTAGAGCAGTAAACTGCCTCATTTGAATATTAGGTTTTTACTGCTCTGGAGAAAAATAATGGCTCGCTTCACGTTTGACCCTCAGAATAATAAATTGTGATGAACAGTCACGGCAGAAACAGATTAGAGTGGCGCGCGTAAACAAGTGGCTGAAGCTTTTATCGCAACACTGGCGGAAAGAAATGAGCGCGTGTTGTCGCACGGTCGATTTATTCGGCGTTCATCATCCACACAGCGCCTGCTAGTTCACTCTCTTGGTCCACGTGTAGATGCAGCGTTGAACCGAAGCCGGTGCTACGGATCTGCGCTTTCTGTCTGGACTGCTTTTTTTCCTTTAGCTGCGCATGCACACTATGACCGACCACCGCAAAGCACGGAACAGTGAACACACAGGACACAGCGCGGACAATAAGGCCAAATGTAAAAGAAATGCATGGACAAGGGTTCTTAGGTATATGCTAGTTGATTGTGTCCTGTCTGTTCGCCGTCCTGTGTTTTGCGCTGTTCTGCCATAATGTTCATGAACCAACTAGACCACCTAAGAACCCTTGTGCATGAACCTAGTTCGCATAGTCAGCGACACTGCCAACCGCACAGGTTTCGCATGAGTACTAGCGGGAGATTGCAGCCTCGAATCACCCAAGACTTTTGCACAGTCATCGTATTCACAACGACATCAGGCAACAGCGATAAGCAAAAATCGTGCCTCTTTTTTAGAAGGAATGCTCTATAGGAGAATGTTGTCTTTTTTTTTTCCTGGGGACTGCTTCAAACTCATCCATTTTGAGCAGCGCGGTGGTATACACAGTTTTTTTTTTTTTTTGAACAATTCATTTTTCTTCTAAAAATGCTAATATATAGTGAGGCCCATGTCGTCTGCACGCACAAACTCTACGTCGACACAGAAATACATTGTCACTGCTAAAGTTACGATAAAGAATTATTAACAAACACTTGTTAATTAACTTTATTACCACCTTGAGAGCGCAGTTGCTTATATCCGGGAAGGTTGTAGGGCGTGAAAATTCACGGGATACCTATCTTGTGATAGATGAAACAAACAAAAAACTAAAACTCGCACGTTATTTGAGATATTCATCATTCAGTTTCAAAGCCCCGATCAAGGCGATATCGAAACCGAAGACACCGGGCGTGCAGAAAAGGCGGCCGCTTGGTTACGTCAGACCGGAACGCCTGTCGCTCTGTCTAGAAGAAGCGCCGCAGTGGCTGTCCCTGAGTTTTGCGCTGTAGAGTGAAAGAAGACGTGGAAATCGCGGTTTTCTCGCGCACAACGCGAAAGAAACGGATAATCAACAAACATCACACGCTAGTTAGTAGCGCGATCTGCTGGTGCAAGTATGACAAGATGCTGCCGTGACGCGCCTTCCTTCTATGTTCTTCACTTTATCGCCACGGGAAGTTTAGGTCTGACGTAACAGAGCGGCGCCTTTCCTGCGCAGCCGGCACCCTCGGTTCTGATATCGCCTGGATAAGGGGCCTTGAAATTCGGTGATGAAGACCTCAAATTACGTGCGAATTGTCGGATTTCTTAAAATATGGTATGCCACATAACGTGACGCCCTACAACAATTTCATATGAAAAACGCCCTCAAGTTTCCAATAAAAAAAGCTAATTAACAAGTCATTTTAACTGGTCACTTCTATGCAACTTTAGAAATGGCAAAGTATTTATGCATCGAATTAGAATTCGTCGGTCAAGACAACAGGCGACTCAGGGCGATAGCCTTTTTGCAGAAAATCTGCACTGTCTAAAAACACCCAATGGCTTCGTAGCACTTGTGGCTGGTTTAGTCGGTTCATACTGTCCGAAAAGATAATAAAGCTATGCTGATTTATCACAAGAAAGAAAGAATTACACGGGGGACAAACACTCCCTTAGCACTCTACTTGCTTGTGCCCCTCCTATTTTATTGCGATAGCAATTACATAGACACTCTTGGCTGGTTTTTGCCATCGCCGCCACCGTCATGTCCCGTATATTTATGTATATTTATAAAAAAGCCACAAAAAATAATTCAGAAAAACTTGTGTCGAAGCGCGGATACGAACGTGCGACCCTTCACTCCGCAGCGTTAAACGACTCGGCCACGAAGAGTTCGTCTCAGCGTAGTAACGGCGAGCTATTTATATACACCATTTACCGCTGGCGGTACGCCGAGATCGGAGGCGTTGCAGCGTGTTCTCTTGATTACCAGCGAGATGTCGCGAAGGGCGTGCTTTAAAGGTCGTCGCCTCACTGGTTGCGGTGTGCGAGCGCCTGCTACTTTTACCAGCTGTAATTTGCCCTACAGGGCGTGGTCGCCCGTACGAGCGCGATTATCTCGTGATGGGGCGGTTTGTACGTCTTGTGCTTTCACCGCAAAGTTGGAGTTACAGAGCGCACGATGGTCGCTTCGCCTGCTGCAGCGGCCGCGTTTGCGAAAGGAGCCCGCTGCTCAAACACAAAGTAACTGTGACAGTTGTTAGTTCGCGCTCGTCCCTTCTATGCCTGTGCGTTCATTTCGTGCGTCGTTCTGGGTGTTCGAGCAGCGCGCTTTAACTGTCGAGCTGTGATAGTTCTTAGTTCGCGCTTGTCTTGTATGTGTTCTTTTCACGCGCCTTTTGTGCTTGAGCACCGCGCTGAAAGTTTCGAGCTGCTTGCCGTTCTTCGCGTCACATTTCAATTTGTTGCTATCTCATTCATTGCTTCACCGTTGCGCCAAAGCTGTCACTTTTTCTTTTCTACTTTTCTATTGAGAGCGGGGGGGAGGGGGGGTTGGAGGCTAAATCCCCATTGTCCAATAGTTTTTTCGAACACTATATGACTCACGTGCAGAAAGCGACGTGTATTCTCTTACACACAAACTGAATCTTGTATGCCGGTTCTGACACTGAACGACATCGGCAAGAATGACACCTGAGCCCAGGAACACCGTAACGAAAATGCTGGGCCAAACACACGAAATTCGCACATTCCTGTAGAAGACAACCCCAAATTGTGCAGTCTAAAATGGTTCTCCATAGTCACAGCAGAGGAAAAGATTTGAGAAAAGACTATGCAGCAGAAACACCCGACTGGAAAATTTTGAGATAGTGGGTAAGCATTCTCTCACAGTCTCACCACTAAACCAAGCTATGGCAACTCTAACCAACATTAGTCAATACTAGCCAACAATATCCATGCATTAAACGAAAGCTAGCCAACATAAGCTGTCATATAACCAACACTATATCCTAGTAACGTGATACAATATCCTCTGTGTTATGGTTACTACTAACACTACTGATATACTACTTACTAATACTATATACTACTATAATGTACTATATACTAATACTATATTACTACTATATACTAATACTACTACTATTACGACTAATATGTGTGTTATGGTTACTTGTTGCGATGACTGCAGTGATTTACTTTCTGCCCCAACTGTATGGGGCGATTTCTTGCTGCGGAAACTGTACTGTCCTGTTTTCTTTCCTGGCCGACTGTATACGATTACTTGCTGCGACGACTATGCTGTCCAGCTTTCTTTTCGCTATGAGAAAAACGACGCGCAAGTGGACAGGACGAAGAAATGTAACACAACACAAGCGCTGCCTAACACAAGACACGCAGCGCTTGTGTTGCGTTACATTTCTTCGTCCTCTTCGTTTGGGCGCTGTTTTTCCCATAATGTATCAAGAAATTGGACAACTTCCGGTCTTGTTTCTTTTCGCACCAACTGCGCAATATAGTGAGTTCGCGCTCCAAGCATAGTAGCCTACTCTTTATTGCTATAGCAATTATATGGACACTCTCGACGGGTTTTGGACGTCGCCGTCATGTTCCGTATAAAGTCCAAATCGATAACATCACCCCGCGCATCGCATATGTTCTACCCGCGGGTAAAAGCGCGCCAGCGGGAACGACGAACCCGGCTGAAGCAGAGATGCAAGGAGTCGGCTATTTCCGTCAAGCGGAGGGCGCCTGCGATAAAATTATCCCGCGTGCGAGGCCTGCCGTAGATTTCTCCTCAGGCAGAGAGGAAACGCCCCACCCATCTCTCCTCGGAAGAAGGATCATGGAGCCGAAGGAGTGGGGTGGAGAGGGAAGGCGAAGGGGGGGAGGTTGCGTCGCTCGAGCAGCGAGTGTGAACTTTGATTATAAGGGTATGGTCCTGAGCGCTGGCGAGCTGTGCTCTCACCGCTTCGCGCTGAGTCAACAGACTGCATGAAAACCGCTTCTCTCCCTGGAGTGGCCATATTCCCTTACACCAGCGATTCGGACTGCGCCAGGTTTTACCTGAAACCTACGTTTGTTCAAAAAGATGGTAGCCCGTACCTGCAAAAGCAGGGAGTTTGTATAGGGTCTTCCTTGGCACCTGTTCTTAGCAGCCTTTATTTAGCAGAGTTGGACAGATCCATGTTAGAGCGCATTCAAAGTACGAGTGTTCTTAGGATTTTTAGATATGTGGCCGATTTTTTAATTTTTCTTGACAGCACATCGGAAAGCTTTCGAAACGAGTGTGCTGGTGCTTTTTACCTTGTACGTGACTGCCTTAGTCCACTTGAACTAACATGTGAAGCGCCTACTGACGGAACCATAATGTTCCTTGACATTAACTTCGTGTTTACCGACAACCACACGTGCTTGTCTTATCATCCTAGAGCTAACAAGCCACTTCTGGCTTTTCATTAAAATCATTGCAAAATAGTAAAAACGGAAATAGCAAAGCTTTGCTTTAAGAACGCTTTGCAGAAGTCATCTCTGCACCTAATGGATGCCAGCTTCAGGTTGCAAGCAAAACGACTTCAGGGGGCTGGCTACCCAAGTCATGTCCTAGTATCAGTAGCAGAAAGCATGCTCAAGCAAGCACGTCTTGGTGAAGACGTGTCCTCGACGAGAGAGGAAGTTAATCGCAGGAAAATCGCTGTAGTACCAGGGCTGGGCAAAGATACTTTGAAATTGTATCGCGATACGATACAAGATACTCGGGCAAGAAGTGTTTGAGATACAGATACAAGATACTCGCGGAATAATTGTATCCGATACGATACTTCCCAATTGTATCTTAAGATACTTCGATACATTTGCAAATTTGCTGTTATATATAATGAAGCAGCAGAGGCCTATGTAGAAATGTGTTTACTTGAAAATTTCTTAACTGCGACCAGCTTTGTTTAATTTCACCAAAATACCTGTTTGTATCACAAGACACAAACTTTCTTGCTCAAGGCGTATTAGTTTCATTTCTAAACGACTTATTGGGATTTGTTTGGCTGCTTGACATGACAACCCTTTAACTGCTGCGCTGTTAGTCGTTTTTGCTTGACACTTCTGTAGTTTATTGGTGTCGCTGCCCTACTTAGCGACCAGCTAGCTGGTTACCATCTACTTGCAAGTGCCTCCACATGATGGCGCAAATACCGCTGTGCAGTCACACCTTGTCCGCAAGCGTATTGTTTTCGTAATACCGCCTCCACCGACAGGTGCACAGCACCAACAACGTTGGTAGCGATATTGTTTGTGACGCGTCGTGTAAAGACGATGAACTACATAGTCGGCGCTCACAATTAATTGAGGACATAAAACTGCAGTGATTTTTCATATTTTACTTATCTGCTGGCCTAAAGCGTTCGTTAGCAACATATTCACTAACGTGCAATCTTTTGCCACTTGTTCTCCGAGAGAACCTGAGCCGCCATCAGACGTCTCAGACGTATTCTAGCTGCACAAAACGCCGCAGGTTATCACTGCTATTCACACTATTGCCACTTCTAGCTCTGCTTACATGCGGATTTGTAACAATAGGAATACCTTAAGGTGACCTAAAAAAAAAGGAAAACGAATATATATAAGTCAAATAGCAAGGTGGTTCCGTATTAAACAATCAAAGTGAATAAGAATACAGGGTGTTTCACGTAAGTAGAACCCAATATTAAAAAAAAAAAACAAGTGGTTAACCGCCGCTGAATGAAACCAAACGTATTTGGTTTGCCGTCATGTGGCACTCGTTATGGTATGTTTTGTACTAAGCTTAACTGGTTAAATAAATAAGGTCAATTATGTGACATTGCGACCTTTTTAATATTCACTTTAGGGACAACTGCGCTTCGACACGTCGTAGAGCGAATTTAAATACGGCCGACCTAATTTTTTTTTTTTTGGCAGCGTACATGCTGCGTGGTGAATATTTTCGGGCTTTTATAGAAAGCCCGTGAAATATGAAACAAAACCACGTTCGCAGACAGTTAAAAAATAATAATAAAGCACAGAACGTATTTGAGCAGCAGGTTACAAATGACATATTGCAATAAACAGACGGGCGAAAAACTACGCAGAGGACTGGGTAATGGGATGCAAACGGAAGACGGCAAAGAAAGCGCTTATGCTAACAGTCAAATGATCATTAAAATAATTTCTCGAATAAATTAGCTGGAAGAACAAAGATACAGTACGTCAAAATATGTCCTGTTACTTAAATGCCGGTTCTATTGCATCTAATGTCAGCACCGATAGTGGGACCGTTGTTAGAATCTCCTTTGCATGTAAGTCGATCTGATCGTACTGTGTAAGTCAAGCTTGCATCGACAAGATCTTTCAAATCGCTAATGTGTGAAAGGCGCGACACGCAAAGCAGCCCCATTCTTGCATTCTTGAGACATTGCAACGAAGCATCACTGCTGTGTTTTGGTTTTCTTTCGGATAAAAGAGTGGATCGTTGTGAACTTCGTGACCAGATTTGAATTGGTGAGCCCAAAAAAGTTAAAGTGGTGAAGTGGAACAGCTGAATTTTGCTGAACTTCGTTTTGCGACAAAGCGGATGCAGGCGACGCGGAGCCAAACGGAGCCGAAAGAAGGAAGTCTAGACAAATCCGTGTACTACCCACCATTCCCATGCTGGCGGAAGCGCCATGCGTTGCAGCTCCCATAGACACTAGCGCCAGAGTTCCCTCTAGTGTATCTATATGAAACTCTATGGCAGCAATATCAGCTTGAGAACCGGAATTCCGGTCGACGTTTACCGTTTCGCACGGCGGTGTTTCTATAGCAGTATCTTGTATCTTAAGATACACGATACATTATTGAATGTATCGGAAATACAGATACAGATACTCGTTTTTCAAGACGTATCGCGATACAGATACAAGATACCCAAAGAGTATCTAAGATAGTATCGAAGATACATGTATCTTCGATACTGCCCAGCACTGGTGGTACCATACATTCATTGCTTCTCCCACAGCCTAAAGAAAATAGCACAGCGTGCAGACATCACTGATTTTTTCGGCGCCGAACAAACTGGGTAGCCTGTGCCGGAAAACTAATCCAAATGGTGTGGCGAAATCTAAATGTGCAAAACAGCACACTAACAGATATGTGGATTGGTGTACGGGCGTTGTATACCGGATTCCGTTAAGTTGTGGAAAGAGTTACATAGGGCAGACGGGCAGGTGCATTAACGACAGGCTGCGTGAGCATAGCAATAAAGTGAAAAAGACACCGCCAGAGGGATTCCTGTCCCTGCACTGCAAGAAATGCAAATGTTATCCACGCTTTCAAGACAGCGCCATCTTAGGTAGGAGTGTGTGTGAAGTAACACGCTTAATTCTACAAGCTGAATGGATAGATAGGGCTGGTAGAGCATGCGTCAGCAGTCCGTCGATTGCGCTCTCAAGAAAGGAGCTACAATACCTGCGCATCGGCTGAAAGGCGCGATAAATGCATTTTGTTTCCGTGTACGATATGAAAACGCTGTGTGCAACAAAAGTGTATAAGAACCACGGGGTGCCCAAAAATAAACCATTTGTTTGAAGTGTAGCGCTGTGTGTGTGTCTCCGTGTTCTTGTGTCCCGTTACCTTGTGCTACCATAGTTATTCAAAAAAGACTCTTATTGGTTGCACTTTCACAATGTCGCGCGCACACACGCAAGCACACACGCTTTTTCTCGGATATCATGCCAAGTGATGCTTACGCATTAAAGAATGTCAGGGTCGATTTAGTGGTACATGCACGCTACATGCGTTAGCATTACTTCGGGGGGTGGGGCACCGGCGGCTTGATTACACGAGTGATCAAGAGCTCCGCCAGCGGTGATGCAGGCCTCGCACCTTGACGTTTGTAAGCAAGAAATGAGAGCGGTGGCAAACCGCCAGTGTTGTGAAAACACGTGAACCGCCTTAACCCGCTCGCTTGCACGAGGAACCTCAAGCGTTCGAACGCGCTCAGATACATGCGCGACATTCTCAAAGGCGTTCTGTAGCGCCTTTTAAGCACGGTGCAGTGGTAACAGCAGCTGGCTTCGCAATTAGAGGTCCAGAGTAGAATGCAGCCGTCGGGAGAGTGTGAAGGAAATGCGTTTTAATGCCGCTTCCATCCATATTTGGTAACAATGGTGTATTTTCGATTTCCGACCGAAGTAAACATCAAGAAAAGAAAATGAAGTGAACAAAGGAAACAGTAAATTATCACGTAATAAAAAAACATAACAAAGGCTCCTAATAGATAGATAGATAGATAGATAGATAGATAGATAGATAGATAGATAGATAGATAGATAGATAGATAGATAGATAGATAGATAGATAGATAGATAGATAGATAGATAGATAGATAGATAGATAGATAGATAGATAGATAGATAGATAGATAGATAGATAGATAGATAGATAGATAGATAGAAATGCGGCAGCCAATCCACCAGAAGACTTTAATAGATGCAACATTGTCATTATTGCATCTCAATCCAATAACTTATTTGTCGGCTAATTTTTCACTTGAGTAATAAATGCAAATGACACTCTTTCGCCGCTCTTTCACTCCAACACCCGCTCGGCGCTGCGCACGCCGCCGGCGTCAGATCGGCCTAACGGCGTCTTTACGAGCTCACGTTCTTGTAGCTAAGGCGATGAAATGTCTTTTTACGCATCACAGAGGTTACAACGCCGAAGTTAAAGTACATTACTGGCGGCCAAACACCATAAGTAGCCCGGTAGTTGTTATCAAACGTTCGCTACAAAAGGGACGGTTACGTGGTAAGTAGTAAATGCCAAAACTTTCTAGTTTGGCTAAACTTCGCGTAAAGCTACATAAATTCTCGACTCGTTGGGAACCGCTGCCATTGAGAATCGCGCACAGTTTGCCCCAATTAAGCGCATTGCCGCACAATATAATGGTTGCGCCAGAGCATGCAGTCAGACAGATCTTGCGAATATCCCCGGTGTGTCTACATGCGGCAATCAAGAAAGGTGATGCACGCGTTCCGTCCACGCGGGCTTTCAGCCGGTATCGCCTTCCTAACGCCATCCGAAGTACACACTAGCTCGCGGATTATCGTTTCGATAGCACCGCGCTCATACAAATGAATGATCAGGCCACTTCACGGTGGAAGATTGCCGATATGTGCACTCTATGCCTAGGGCGCAGCTGCATTTGCGCTTCTCTACCCTTGGCCCGCTGGACTTTGCACACACCATCTGCACGTGCAGAAACAGTATACGTATGAACAGTGGGCTGTGCAAAATTTAGTATCTCTACATGTTTGTAGCCAGGAGCAGGGACATGATTATAAATAAGCGATGAATAACTGAAGCACATCAACCGGTGTTGAATCTTCACACAGTGGTATGACCAAATGACACTGAGGATATTGTATGATCAGAGCATTACATATGCTCATGCTTTATAGAGAAGTGCCGCCTCCCGATGGAACTTGCTGTGCACGCGCCACGTAGTGGGCATTCATGATTATTCAAGATGCCCGATGAGCTGCAGGGTTGTGACTGACTGACAGTAGCCGATATATCGTAGTTGTAAATACACGCAATAGACGATGCGTGCAGGAGATACCAAACAATGTCTGCGTTATTTAAAAGTGAACCTCAGGGTCCCGTGTGCCAAAACCCGGAGGTTTCCGAAAAGGAGCACTAGATATTCGGGCCGTAATAGAGCGTTATCGTCGACTTATCGTGCACGTTGTGAGGATGGATTGCAGCGTCGCTCACGAAATTTTAAGACACCACTGGAGATTACGTGTACATTATGCCGTACTATAGCAAGAAGCCTCATATTTTTACTGGAGTAGGGCAATACAAACTACATGGCTGCCAGTTACTTTCACCGAAAGTGGTGCTTGAGGTGAACGTGAATGTCACATCTCATTTCCATGTCCTTTATTTCCAGCCGTCGAGGACCGAATGCTTCGTGTTGACGACTATGTATGGTTCTAGCGTATGCTGTTCGACACGGATATCTGAGATATGTCTTGATGGGCCAAACGAACGAGCGGAAAGGAGTGATCGCTCTGCTTTTGGAAGCTACAGGGGTGCCGTAGCGGTGATGTTTCGGTTCAAAGCGTTTGCAACGGTGCTAGTTCTGTGAGAAATAAAACACGCAGAATGAAAAAAAAAAGAACCTGCCCCAATTAGGGTAACATACTGGCTAGACTACTGCTTCGTACGGGTCATCGGTAAAGTTACCGTTGCTATTTCGTAATTTTATCCGATTGAGCTTCAGACAGCAGTTTTACTTGTGCGAGATATCTTTGTGATTGTTGTGGGAGTTAGAACTTTTTTTTTTTTTTGGTAAATGAATGCCACCCTTTCTCATCATTTCAATGACGCTGGTGGTGTATAGCGCGTTTTGCTCTGAGCAATTTCGCCTCAGGCGGTTGGATTCAGCAAAGCGGGGTTGCTGGAAGGCGATTTCCGCTCATTTCTGGCATCGCAGTACTCTGAGCGTTAAAGGGGGCTGGGCGAAGAGTGAGCACTGTGTCAAAAGGCACGTGTCCGCGGTAGGAGGAGGTCCATTGGTGCCCCTAAGGCTTCCCTTCCCTCTGTGTGTGTGTGTTGAGAAAACAGAGGCGCGGCGTTCTGGACAGACACGCAATGGCTGTATTCGGCGGTACCGCGGAACAACATAATTAACAATGATTGACTGTACTAGGCAGCGGCAAGACAAGCGCAACGTTTATTGTTTCCCGCGGGTGAATCACGGAGGACGAGAGCGAAGTGTTGCTGCGGCCTGCCTCGCTGACGGAGGAGGCTGCGCGCGCCGCCGAGGCCATGCAAGCGGCAGCATCAGTCGCGGTGCGCCAAAGAGCGCCAACACAAAACAAAGCGGCGACGAGGGGCGCCGACGCACATCGGCCGCACTAATCACGCTAGACGCGACCAAGGAGAAAGAATGCAATATACAGCAGACTATCGCGCAGGAGGCCTATATCTGTTATTTATTGGCGAGTTCGGCGCCGACAGTGGGTTTGGATGCAACGGCGCGCTCTCCCTGGCGATGCTTGCATGGAACTAGGCTGCTGTCACAAACACGTGCTACTGCTGTGCTCACTGCGCGTTGCCTGCGCCGGGATAATTAATAAGGGCTGGATTACTTTCGTTGTAAACAAACGTCGAAATTCGTAATGGTACTTTTTTTATTCAAAAAGAAATTGAAAGCTCTCTTTGCAAGAAAAATAAAATTAAACAAGGAAACACAAAATTAAAGCGAAAGCAAGCGTAACACGCTGCGCTAAATGTCGAGGAATGAAATAAAATAAATAGCATGCTGTATTCCAAGCTTATTCCTTACTATCAAGCTTAGGTTATTATTCTTTCGGGCGAGAGTGCCTCGAGAGCTCGTCTTTGTGGCATGTCCACTATTAAGGACCTGTTTTAAAGAAGATACGGTAGCCTTCCGAATATACGAACAAACTAACGGAAGGCGTTATTTGGTGCATAGCTTACGTGGGAATCGTACTAACGCCATGATATACTGTACCAAACGTTATGCGACATTTAAGCTTTGCCTCTATGAGTTGAACGCGATAGCGATATCCACACAAACACACATGCACACACATACACATATACACTGTTGTCGTAAATTATAGACAATGCCCGTCACCTGTGTTTTCACTGCGTTCGTACGTGTTGAGTTCACTCACTGCACACACGCACACACACACTGCTCTGATACTTTCAGTCACTGCAGACAAAGTCATTGCGAATTGTTGTAGTTGTATGTCATTACGTGACCAACCGGACGAAAGGTATCTTGCGGCTTGTACAGGACTTTCATAAAAATCTACTACAGTGATACAGCCACATGGCCCTGTATTTTGGAATGCACATAGGCATGATACCTCTATTTTTAAACGCTTACATGTTGTCGTCCCTCTTACGTCGCATCATCTCTTGGAGGCGCCGCATCACCGCAACGCCTCCAAGAGATGGTGTGACCACACCACGCACCCGTCTCACTCGGAGGCGGCGGGAACAACAGTAGAAACGCGATAGCGTAATCGGGCCGTGTTTGTATCGCCTTCACAATCGCTAGTCTGCCTTCGCCTCTCGGTAAAGACCTAAACCGTATCGCAAGGAAAGCCAAAGTGCGGATGCCATTCGGCTGCTATCGTTATTTGAATCTACCTCTAAATTTTGCTCATGGACAACGCTGAATTTTTGCTGAGAACCAAACACGCCGCCGAAACCGACACTGGAATTTCTGCGAAACGACCTCTTTCATGCTATCGCGTTAAAATACATGATCGTGTGAAAGAGTATATATGGTGTTTTATTATTGTGCATTGCCCACGACTTGACTAAAAGTCATCACACGCGCATCGGTGAAAAAGGTACTGTCATCCGACTGTTCGTTTCCTAGCGTATCACAGCAGACATGACACCATTGGGAATGGTGGATTGGTATGTTTTCCATTTCTCTACGTCATTTTTGTGCGTCTGCTTTGCTCTTGTTTTTCTATTGCGATAGCAATTATACGGACACTCTCGACGGGCTTTTGCCGTCGCCGTCATGTTCCGTATGAAAACATCGGGCCGCGCATCGTATGTTCTACCCGCAAGTAAAAGCGCGCGAGCAGAGGCGACCAACGCGGCTGAAGGAGAGATCAAACGAGCCGGCCATTTCCCTCGCAGTGAGGGCGCATGCGATAACATTATCCCGCGTGCGTGGCCTGTCTTCGATTGCTACTCAAGCAGAGAGGAAATGCCACGCTCGTCTTTCCTCGGGCGGAGGAGCATGGAAGCCGGGAAAAGGGGGGGTGGGATGGGGTGCGTCGCTCGAGCAGCAAGTGTGAACATTTACCTTAAGGGCGCGGTCCCAAACGCAGTTCAGCAGTCATAAGCTCATATGCTCTGGAAATTTCCTGTATTATGTGACATAGAGTGCAACAAAGAGAACTGGCAGGAAGCCCCTAACAGCGATGACCTCTCGGTTCAACTACATGCTGTCCAGAGGGCGTGCGACAGGGCGGAAGACCACGGTCTTCCGGTCCCTGCGTGGGAGCGGCCTGCGACTGCTACGGACTTCCCCTAAAAGGTGGCGCCCCAACGCAGTTCCTCAGGGCCCTAATGAAGTTCTTCGGCTGTCTGTCTGTCTGTCTGTCTGTCTGTCTGTCTGTCTGTCTGTCCCGGTCGCTGGCGCGCGCGCTGTCTCGACAGACATCACCCAACGGCTCGTATACTTCTACGTGCTGTGCTCTCGCTACTTCGCGTTGAGACAACAGACTGCATGAAAACCGCTTCTCTTCCTGGAGTGGCCATATTCCCTTACACCAGCGTTTTACAGTGGAACTGTTAAAGGTGAGCTCAAAAGGGCGAAGTATCGACCAGCAGACAAGTTTAAAGTGCGCGAAGAAGACAACGCGTAAGAAGATAGAAAAACGCATGCACGTGATGCACTTCGCGTGTGTGCGTGTTTCTATGTCATTACGTGTTGTATTCGCGCCATTTAAGAGTGTCTGCTGAATCTATGAACCAACAAAGCCTTGTCCACAGCCTAACGAAGGAGGGTGAGGAGGAGTGAAGAGATCGAAGCATAGCATAGCCACGTGTAGCATAGCAGATGCGAGTGGAGGAGGGAGGCAGTTTCGAGGTTGGAGACACGCTGGGGGTCAAGCGGAGCGGATGTTGTAGATAAATTGTAGAGTTACGTGAAATCGGATCCAAACGAGTTAGCTTAGTCTTAATTCGTATAACATTGCGATTTGTTTCTATCGCATTCATTGCTTTGCCCTTGCGGCTAACCTGTGATTTAATTGCGATAGCAATTATTTCTACACTCTCGGCTAGTTTTTGCCGTCGTCGTCGCCGTCATGTCCCGGATATGTATGTATATGTAAATAAAGCCCACAGAGCCAAAAAGTTTCCCAAGTGCGCCACCAGCATTCGAATCTGCCACGCCCCGCTCCACCGCGCGCTGCTTTAAACAACTAGGCCACGCGCCACCAGCTGTTTAGCAAAGCAACGGCGAGCTATTTATACAATCATTTAACGCTAACGGCACGCGAAGCTCGTAGGTGCTTCAGTGTGTGTAGTATCGCCCGCGAGATTGCCAGAAGGGTGCGATTTAAAGCAACACTCCTTGTTTTTCGTTCAGTTTGAAACCTGCCCTTGCGACGCCCACTAAAAAGTGGCCCATTTCTGTACCCACTGACGATGTGGAACGCCGAGTAAACAATGCGTCAAACGCCACCTCGCGGCAGAAAACGCGGAGGGGTCACTCCACACACCGCAGTTTTAAAGAAACAGAAGTCTAAGAGCGTTGGGTTGTAGCGCGCTGTAACAACCGTAACAATTAGTTCGCGCTCGTCCTGTGTGCACATGGGCGTTATTTTCGAGCGTTCTTCCTTGTGTTTGAGCAGCGCGCTGCAAGTTTCGAGCTGTGACCGTTGTTAGTTCGCGGTCGTCCTGTGTGTGTTCTTTTCGTCAGTCCTTTGCGCTCGAGCGGCGCGTTGCAAGTATCGAGCTGCTTGCCGTTATTCGTGTTACATTCTAATTTGTTGCTATCGCATGCATTGCTTCGCCGTGGTGTCGAAACTGTGACATTTTTTTTAATTTGATATCTTTCTTGCATTCCTCATCGTTTTTTCTGGAGCAGCATGCATGCCTATTGCTGGACTGACCTCTCCAGATAATGTTAAACTGTTTCTCTCTCTCTCTCTCTCTCAGTACGAACCTTTAATGTTACGCGTTTATTTCCACGTTTCAGTCGACGACCAGCCTTTGCTGTGCCAACGGACCGGCAGAGATATAAGAGTAAATTTGCGTTTTCCGATGTTGATTTGCTCACACATGAATGCAGTTATACCAAGAAGGCTTAACTTTCCGGAGCGTAGTATATGCGCAATCTCTGAATTTTTATACTGCCACTACACAGATTAAATTCAATCACGAGGCTGTATTACCTACCGCCGTTAAAGCTTCAACGATAGAAGTGTTATATTGCCCCTTAGGTGTAAGGAAAAGTGTGCGTGTGTGTTTTTGTGCCGGTGGGGGGGGGGGGGGGGACGTTAGTATATCCTGTGGCCGTACGAAAATGTACAGTCGAGCGCAATATGAAGGTTATCGCGCGAGCGTCGACCGGCCTAGCGTGCCAGGGCCCTAGCGGCACGTTTGGGAACAGTGAAAGTCAAGATTACGCATTCTTCTCGCCATCGTTGGCCGTTCCATGCTAGAACAATCGCCCCTACAACCAACTCTACACCCTTTCTCTCTATTTTAAGCTTTCCATTCGTTGCGATCAAGTATATTTTCCGTTCGCTCTTATCTCCGCGGACGATAACAAAATTCCAGGGAAAGGCCTGGCAAAGCTGGTGCTTGGCACTGCTTCGTTTGAACGGCTTGTTAAGTTGAACAAAGCAATGTTGCGTTGCCATACAGAAAAAAAAGTAAAGAAATGAAAATGTGCCTTCCTCAGAAGGGAATGGTCGCAGCTTAAGGAACAGCAAAACGAGTGAGTGAAGCTTGCCTGATACCTCCCTCTCCTCGAAAGAGGATTCTGGGCCGTGGCACTGTTGTAGTTTTTGGTCGACGCTCGTGCGATAACCTTCATATCGCGCTCGACTGCACAGTCAGCAAGTACGTCTAGGAATTCATCTGACTCAGAGAATCCCACTTGTTTATCGGTTTATCGGGAAGAAGGGATCAAGAAGCTTTTCTTAGGGCGTCGGATATTTGTGGCTAGATATCGGAGGTGAGTAATTTCAATGCATCCACCAGACAGATGCACAAGCTTTCTCAAAGAAATGCGCTGACATTTTTGTCGCTCTCACCATGCAGCAGTTTCATTGAAGAGTGCCTAATTGAATTGTAGTACTCTTTTGTTCTTAGTACTAGTCAGAAAAGGGCAGAAAAGAAAGAAACGTGACGTATATCACTGGTCTTGCTCAATTTGATTCGTGGTACAGTTGTACAATAGTCGAGAAATCTTATGAGCGTATCCATCAATATAGATTTTTAGTTTGCCCGTATAGGCTTCTTACCATTTATGTTTTACAGCGAAAGCCGTTATGAGATCATAACAAGGGCCGTTTTTGGCGCCGTAGTTGTCCGCCGCCGCCGCTACCGGTGTCCGTAACCACTATCGCTCGAAATAAGAACAAAAAACAAAACATTTCAAGGATGGAACGAGGTTCGAACCTGGGTCCTCTGCGTGGGAGCCCAGTATCCTACCTCAGAGCCATGCCGTTGTATCAAACTGCTTTGCAAAAAGACCCTATACAGGCTTCATGTCGGGAAGGAACCACATTAACATATGTAACGTAGCGTGTTAGAAGAGTAAAATAACAACCAAGCGTCACACAACGCGAATTCTGTAACCAGGCGTAACACAATGCGAATTGCGCAACGAGTGGGTTGTTGAATGCTTCCAACCCATTACAAAGGGCTCTGCCATAATTCTTCATCGTCATTCGCCACAGCATCAACAAAGTGCACATAATGCCTTGCAGGTGTTCAGCAGGTACCATGGTTCTCCGCAGAATGACGAAAAATTGCATAGTGGCTGCTTCTCTACTTCACAAAAATTATGATGATTTATAGCGTAGTGGGTTCCTCGCAAGTGCACTTCTATTGGTTGCCAAGCAATAACATGAGGATCCCATGATCCATTTCCTCAGGGTCTCAATAAAGTTAATTCCCTCTCTCTACCTCTTTCTCACATTAGCGTATGTTATAAATCGTGGTGGGAGAGTCACATAACGACCGGGCGTCACACAATCCGAATTAAGTAACTAGTGGGTCCTTTAAAGCTTCCAACCGATTACAAAAGGCTCAGTCATAATTCTTCATCCTCATCCGCCGTCGCATCAAGAAACTTCTCATAATGGCTTACAGATGGTAAATCGCTTCTCAGGAGAATGACGAGTAATGTCGTGGTGGGTGCTTCCCAACTTCACAAAAATTATGATTTCTGGCATAGTGGGCACGTTGCTAGTGTACTTGTATTAGTAGCCACAAGAGATTTTATAACGGGCTCTAGAAATGCCGGTCTTCGAGCTTTCGCTGTGACTGTGCGGCGCTTTCCGCGCTGGCCTGGCATTTTTTTTACGGATTACCGGAGAAGTATACGTGATGGGCAACGCTGGTAGCGACACCTCACGATGCAGAAGCTAACCAGAGGCACACAAGGCCAATGTTGCAATAACTTACACGCTTTACTTCACGGTTGGTCTAAAGCACTGCCATTGCGATAATCAGTAACTAACAGTAATTCCGTCATTTTGTTTGGACGAGAACACTTACGCGACGGAAAACAATTGCACACGTATTATATTTGGACAAAAGGCCACATGTCGCTACCAGCTCTGTTACTGCCGTTAACGGCTCCGGTAACCCGATATCCGCCAACGTTAAGAGGTTCACGCACAAACTAAAGCTCTCTAACAACCTCGCACCAAGACGGCAGAAATCAATTAATCAAGCTGATACAGAACACGAGACTGGCCCCAATACGCCCAACAGTCCCTGTATTTCTTCGCTGACTGTGCGTGGGTTTAACACGTGGCAGATAACATTACCTGTACATGGCCGCCTGTTCCATTTTGGTTGGCTTTATCGGCTATATCGAGCGGTTTAGGTCCAATAACACCGGTACTTTGTGGAATCAGGGCCGCGAGGGCTGAAGCCTAATTCTTATTGCCCAGACCGGCCTGTAAATATCGCCGCAAATCCGGCTGTTGACGTACGGATTATCGTCAGATTTTGTCGAGCTCTGGGCCTCGAATACCGAGAAGCCCGATCGTACAAGCGGGGCAAAACAGAAAGAGACGAAAAAGTAGGCAGAGGTCAAGTGACGAAGGTGTCGGATCGTTGCCGAGTGCCGAAGGGAAACATAGGCAACGAACACAGGGATAAAAGAGCTTGAGTAAACATTTTATGCTTAGTGTTGTTTCTAAAAAGAAGTATATTTGCTTTATTGTATCTTGTGCTTAGAAACATATGACTGTAATATCTTGTAGAAATAACATCGGCTAATAAAAATGAGAAGAGAAATTAATAGATAAAATAAAATTATAATAAATTTACGCTTGACGCGTCGAAGATTATTTTCAATGTGAAAGGTTTTCGCTTACTGTTCAGATATTGTCATACAGGCAGACAGTAGACTTCAATATGATTAAGCAGTACAGTCACAACTGAATGCTGATAACGTGACAAAGGCCAACAGAGCAGCAGTAAGTGGTCAGAGATCCTTGGGACTCTGGACTCGTATTCACAAAATGTCTTACGCTAGAATTGTTCCTAAGAGAAAGTTCCAGCCACTCCTGATGCTGAGGATATCATTAGGGAAGCTGGATGGCCAATACGACAGAAAGCGCTTACGAGCTGACAACAAGCTTGTTTACATAGTGTAAGCTATTCAATTTTTTTCTATGTAACGTGCGTCCAAGTGACATGGGCCAACCACGGACGACAAGAAATTGAGCAGACTCGAGTGTATAATTGACATCTGCGAGGTGCGAAACATCGCACGAATCGTTGCAACGTCATCCGCCAACGCCCTTTGTGCTGATATTGTGTCCTACCCACCCGAGACGCCTTTCGTTATTTTCCTGTGTTCTCAGACGACGAAGCATACGTCCCTCATTAAATCCTATCGCACCAAGCGTCTGAACGCGTTCTCTTGCACGAATGAAATTCTCCTGCTCTCACGGCTTAAAGAGGGAGGCGGAGTTTAGGATTTTGTAACAAAAACAATTGCTGCATTTTTGACGGTAATAACGGAGGAAACTTACTAAACAATGTTGAGAAACTAAAATTACAAGATGGCTTAGAGGCTCAGTACGCATATGAATGGCCACATGTTTGAAACCAAACTTCAGTATTGGAGGCGCACTTGCCATAAACAAAGGCGAATGATCAACAAAATTTCAATTATCGAAATATCGACTTAGTTTTGTTTCATTGTCACAGTACTGCATGAAGCTTTTCATTTCCAGAACAATGTTTTGTCAATTTTTACAACCGAAATAGGGCATGTTGAGGTAGATAGTGAAATAGCTGAAAAAGTGAGGTGCGAGTAATCATCGCGTGGTTAGCAATAAAGACTTTGGGTTTGACGTTATGCGGTTTATAAATCAAACGTTTGTCACAGCAGCCTGTCATAATAGCGTAGCTGCTTAAATGGCGGCCGCCTCATCATAGAAACTGCCTTAACATAACAGTGTATTACTGGAGAGTGGGGCTCTGTGGGCAGCAAAATGAGTTCTTGGTGATGCGTCGTTGAATGCATACTTTTGTTATTCTATAGATATACCTGAACCTTTGATGATTTCTACTATAAAGATGTACGTGCATAAAAATTCCGAGGGTCACTTACAATATCGCTAAGACGACTGGAAGGCGAAAACCTCTGCGTTGATGCATTAAGTACTGAAACGTCCCGCCAGAATCCGACAAGCCATTTGGCTCGTGGGGCCTCATTTCGTACCGGTTGAGCCCACTATGGCGTTGCACATTTCTTCGGCCTACCACTATGCCCTGGCTCAGCGTCTTTCATAGCGCGCCTGTAAGCAGAGTCGCGCTAACACCACTTTTTTCTAATACTCTCAAAGCGGCAGGCGCAGCTCCCCGGAAGCTTTCTTTGACGTCGGCTGCGTCTTTATCGCCTCGATTTCACGCTTTCGCAAAGATAGAGTGAGCGCGCAACTCGCGCGCTCGCTTCGACACTGCGCCGCCGTTCGGCAGGATATTCCAATGGCTTCGCGGAGCACGTCAAAGAGTTGACCAGCTGAGGACCGACGATTGTTTGAGCCTCCCCTAATGTACATGCCCATAGCCCTGCGCTATCGACTTGTCCAATAGAGCAGGCGCCAAGTGAATTCCTTGTACGCGCCGAAAAGAAGTGTGATTCCGAAGCACAGACAACTAGACACGTTCTATTTCATATTGACAAAGAACAGCACGACACACAAGGATCGCGAATTCAGCGTGCTCGTGAAGTATTTTTCGTTTCTGCGTATTGGGAGCTGAATTGCTAGTACAGAAATGAATGTTTGTTTTTCGTAATATGTTGCATCAATCGCCAGTACAGTCGTTCTCAATATGACGAGGACAGGAAAGGACAACTGCTCGCGGTTTTGTAAATTTTGACACCCCAGTAGTGAGCACGATTCGATCATTAAACCGCCTTACAGAAAGAGAGTAGACAACGAGGAATAAGAAAATCGTGGCAACTGAGCTCTGAAGGCCACCAGTTTTACTCCAGATACATAAGAAAGAAACTATTATATGCAAGGCGTTTCTCGCGTAGAATAATCATGTTTCTTTCTCGGCTTCCTGCGTAAGAGCTTCAGGGACAAAAAAAAAGTGCCATGACAGGCAATGTCGAAATCCCATGAGGTACTGTTTTCTCGCTACGCGCAGACACCACAGGGGCAGCAAAGGTGAATATGCATCGCACGAATCAGGACTCTAGTCACGGCTCCCACGAGAGTGGCTACTAAACAATTAAAGCAATGCAATACTGTCGCCGCGAGCTTCAGTTGCTTCTCTCATTGCCGGTGACGACGCATCTCTTCCATTCGGTATAATTGCGCCGCCCTGCTACGCGTCTAATTTAGTCCGGCAGCACAGACTACGCCGCGGCAGTGGATCCAGGCGCCTGCGCACGTTCCCTTTGGCAAACAAAGCCTGCGTCGCAGTTTCTAGCACGTTCGCCTAAACAAGGTTACTATTTTGTTGCCGACGGAATGCGAGATCATCACCCCCTCGGTTTCGGCTACTCAGCGGCCGCTGCCGCCGCAACATGCTTGCGTTGTTCCTCAAAGCATGCATGAGCAGTAAGCACACATGGTTTGCACTATTGTAATTGTGTTCCGTGTATGCACAAATCCGCAGCTTGACAAAATTAGCCTAGTAGGAATGGCCGTAAACATACATAGCTTGCCGGAGAAACACATGACCACTAACTTGCCATGCAAAGCGGTGGCTTGAGCGAAGCAGTGGCGCATGCGAAATAGCGACGTGTTATCCTCACAACGCACCCGGCAAAACATTTATTTTTAGCAGCGATTTCTTAAAGTGAATTTCTAACCCGTGTCTTTATGAGCCAGCAAAATAGCTTAAGCACAGTTTAAAAGCGGACTATTCATGCTGACGACTGTAGTGATCGGGTCATGTAGGCACCTTGTTTTGTAGGATAGTGTTTATATATACGACAAAAAGGCATACACGCATGCGCGCCCTGACTCACGCACACTCGGAAGCACACCTGTCGCTGAAGGCATAGAGAAATATACTTACGTAAAGAGTGGGCACTCCCGTAGGGCCCTGCGGCCGTGCTACTGCGCTGCTGTCAGCGCCACGAGCGGCTGCTCAGACCTGTGATGTCATCCGAGGTTTGGGGCGGCTCGAGTGGCCGCTCTTTACTAAAGTATGTTTCCCTATGCTGAGGGAAGGGTTTCAATACAGCAGAACTGTTCTGGCCGGCTTCTAGGCTTTCTAATGCGATAGCGTTAAAGCGGTTAAAGAGCTCGTTTCGCAGAAATTCCGGTGTCGGGGTCGGCGTCTTTGGTTGTCAGCAAAAATTCGAAGTAGATGCAAATAAAGAAATGATAAAAACTCTTCGGTTCGAGTGCGGTCGGGGATTCGAACCTGCGACCCCGCTCCGTGGCGCGATGCGTTTAGCCGCCAGGCCACCAAGCATACATCCTCTAGCGTACTAACGGCGAGCTATTTATATACACTATTTAGCGTTGGTGGTACGCACATCTCGGAGGCTCTTCAGCAGCTTATCACCCGCGAGATGGCGCAAAGGGTCCACGGGTGGTAGTGTCCCTGTATATATTCTCTGGACGCCCTCCGGCTCCATTATTCATGAGTTAGGTGTGACCGCAGCATGTACAGGGACACTAACAGAGGCATCGCCCCGCCGTGTGGCCGTGTTTCGTCGCGCCGCATGCATGAATATTGGAGCCTTGGAGCCGGAGGGCATCCGAACTTTGGTTTTCCTTGCAGCACGGTTTAGGTCTCCACTGAGAAGCGAAGCGAGGCTAGCGATTGGGAAGACGATATGAACACGGTCCGATTACTATGACAATCGTGTGGCGAATTATTGGCAGGCTTGCCGAGAAACCTAGCAGAAGGAGAGCTTACTGACCTTGCCTTGATGCTCGGAAAATTCGGGAGGCCTTAGCGGCATATTTTCTTCGTGCCTACGCATATTATATACTATAAATCCATAGAAGCTACGTGTCTCATGCCTCCTACACCTCATTCTCCGTTGGGCAGTGGGCTCTGACCTCACCAGCAATCAGATGCTCACAAGAATTCCCAAGTCGCAAAAGAAGATCTTGTTTTCTGAAACTACGGGCGTATACTGCTTTCTTAAACGGCGGGCATGCTCTTTTCCAAAGTAATAGTCAATTTCCTTGGAAAGCGGCGTGATTGCTATCGCTTCTGAAACCATGAAAAAACGCTATCGATTTTAGGCCCGGTTTCTTGAACAGCCGTTTACAAATGTTAAGCAAAAATTAGTCTTCGCCATGCGGAATCAGGTTAGAGACCAAAATTCGGCAGATCCCACGCACTGTGGGAATCGATGTAATGCGAAGCAGCCAGCAAAGAGCTGCATACATCGCCTTGTTTGTCTTTGAGCCAAATGAAATCATTCATGCCATAGCATCTAGTCCACCATATATCGCATGTTTGCCATGCACGCATGCATGCACAATCTATTATACACCATGCCAATGAAACGCATATTCTGGTATATACAATGCATGACGTATCGCTTATGTTCATCACGCACTCGTGTCGTGCCATACCAATTTTGGTATATATACAGTTAACAAAACGGCCGGAAGCACACCATGACAGTGGCATGTAAATCATACCGTACATGACATGCATAACATTATTCGCATGTTAAGACCTCTCGTTTATGTTCGTCATACAGTCACATCGCGCAATATCAATTTTGATGTATATCAAACCAGCGCAATGGCCGCGAGTGCACCACGAGTATAGCATGTAAATCATGCCATACATGACATGCATGTCATGATTTTTATGTTAACACCTATCATTTACGTTCGTCAGACAGTCGCTTCGCGCAATAGCAATTTTGGTGTATATCAAGCTAGCGAAACGGCGGCGAATGCACCATGAGCGCGGCATGTAAATCATGGCATACATGACATCATGTCACGGTTTTCATGTTACCACCTGTTCTTCATGTTCGTCATACAGTCGCGTCGCGCAATACCAATTTTGGTATATATCAAGCTAGGAAAACGGCCGCGAATATATCATGAGTGTGGCTTGCAAATCATGTCGTACATGACCTGCATGTCATGTTTCCATGTTATCACCTCTGATTTACGTTCGTCATAGAGTCGCTGCGCGCAATACCAATTTTGGTGTAAATCAAGCTAGCGAAGCGGCCGCGAATGCATCATGAGCGTGGCATGTAAATCATGACATACATGACATGCATGTTATGGTTTTCATCTTACCAACTGTTATTCATGTTCTTCATACAGTCACTTCGCGCAATACCAATTTTGGTGTATATCAATCTATTGAAACGGCCGCTAGCGCACCATGAGCGTGGCATGTAAATCAGGTTGTACATGACTTGCACGTCATGATTTTCATGTTACCACCTCACATTTACGTTCGTCATAGAGTCGCGTCACGCAATAACAATTTTGGTGTATATCAATCTAGCAATACGGCCGCGATTGCGCCATGAGCGTGGCATGTAAATCAGGTTGTACATGACTTGCATGTCATGATTTTCATGTTACCACCTCTCACTTACGTTCGTCATACGGTCGTGTCTTGCAATACCAATTTTGGTGTATATCATGCAAGCGGAACGGCCGCAAGTGCACCATGAGCGAAGCATGTAAATCATGACATACATGTCATAGATGTCATGGTTTTCATGCCAGCACCTGTTATTCATGTTCTTCATACAGTCACATAGCATAATACCAATTTTGGTGGATATCAATCAAGCGAAACGGCCACGAGTGTGCCATGAGCATGACATGTAAATCATGTCGTACATGTCATGCATGTCATGATTTTCATGTTACCACGTCTCGTTTACGTTCGTCATACAGTCGCTGCGCGCAATGCCAATTTTGGTGTCCATCAAGCTAGCGAAGCGGCCGCGAATGCATCATGAGCGTGGCATGTAAATCATGACATACATGACATGTATGTCATGGTTTTCATCATACCAACTATTATTCATGTTCTTCATACAGTCACTTCGCGCAATACCAATTTTGGTGTATATCAATCTACTGAAACGGCCGCTAGCGCACCATGAGCGTGGCATGTAAATCAGGTTGTACATGACTTGCACATCATGATTTCCATGTTACCACCTCTCACTTACGTTCGTCATACGGTCGTGTCGCGCAATACCAATTTTGGTGTATATCATGCAAGCGAAACGACCGCAAATACACCATGAGCGTGGCATGTATATCATGACATACATGTCATGGATATCATGGTTTTCATGCTACGACCTGTTATTCATGTTCTTCATACAGTCACATAGCACAATACCAATTTTGGTGTATATCCATCTAGCGAAACGACAGCGAGTGCGCCATGAGCGTGGCACGTAAATCATGTCATACATGACATGCATGTCAAGATTTTCATATTACCACGTGTCAGTTATGTTCATCATACAGAAACGTCTCGTCATACCAGTTTTCGTATATATCCCTTCATTTAAACGGCCGCGAGCGCCCAGAGACCATGTCATGTAAATCATGCTGCACATGACATGCGCGTCATGATTTGCATGTTAGGACCAGTCATTATGTTCGTCATGAAATCTTGTCACGCCGTACCAATTTTGGTGTATATGACATTAACGGAACGGCCGCAAGAGCCTAAGGTCGTGGAATGTAAATCATGCTGTTCATGACATGCGTGTCATGATTTTCATGATATGACCTGTCATTTATGTTCGTAATAAGGCCATGTTATGACACACCAATCTTGGTATACATCCGATTAACGAAACGACCAGGAGAGCACAAAATCGTAGGCGGCTAGATAGATAGATAGATAGATAGATAGATAGATAGATAGATAGATAGATAGATAGATAGATAGATAGATAGATAGATAGATAGATAGATAGATAGATAGATAGATAGATAGATAGATAGATAGATAGATACGCTCAAAGTCGCAGAAGTTCGCTAAGAAAGGCTTCGCATTTAAAAAGGAAACTTCCAGCATGCATGACTTGTTTTGAGATGACTACTGCGCACTGAAAACAGCGAATCAATTCTCATAAGCCACATTGCGCATCACAGAGAAAACGACCTTCCAAACTTTTGTGTTTAAATAGGATGTAAGAAGGCCTACAGCTGCCCGCTACACATATCTATTACCGTCAGACTAGAACCTCATGCAATTACGGGCGATATCCTAAGCTTCATACGTACACCCAGCAACAAAAGTTTATGACACACGAGATTTGCGACAGAGCTGAATTCCGACTTACATGTAACCTGGAAACATAGCCTATAATTTAAAGTTTCGGCTTGTAGTAGTTTATACGACCTATACAGCTTTCAAAGGCTGTATAGACTTCCATTCGTTTCCAGTCGTTCAAAGGCTTCCCGTCGTGGCGACGACTAGAAGGTCGCCGGCTTTGCGTGCAGGTGCTGGTATGAGTCCGCCGTCCCCAAGAAGCACAAAATTGCTTTCGCTGCCTTGTGGCCGACAAGCCACGAGGACGGTGCTTTACCAGCACCTGCACGGAAAGTGGGCGATATTCCAGTCCTCGCAACGCGTTGGTATGCCTTCTGCAGCAAATGGAGGACGCATGACAAATTATCTGTGTTTTTTATTCGGTGCCACACCCCTCGCGCGCCGCACTTTCGATAGTTCCACTTTATATAACGTACGCTTTTGTGAAGGCAACTCCCAACCAAAGTCAACAAATGAGCTTCATGTCAATGAAGTCTGGAATTCTAATTCCTGTTCAGCAGACCCGTACACCTCACCAAGTTCACGATGCACATCCGTCCTGCCTTCCTAGGCTCAGTCTTGTCTTTTCTTTTTTAAGGCGAAAGCCTTATACGACTCATTAGAAGGGTCCCTTGACGGAAAGCCGGCGTGAGGTACAAAAAGTTACCATGACCATCAGCACGCCTCGTGGACCGGGGCGCGTGAGCTGCGCGTTCACTTCGTCTTTGCGGCGTTAACGTTACAAAAAAGAAAAAAAGGACGTTGGCGTGTCATAAAGTGTACGGTAATACAGGCACATTGGATGGCCTTCGCGTTCCAGTGGTCTTTGACGAATGCTTGTAAGGGACCCTGTGAGTTTTTCCTCTTGCCCTTCCGCCAGCGTAGGGTAGTCAACCATTCGTTTTTTTTTTTTTGGTCTAACCTCCCCTGCTTTCTGCTTTTCTGTTTCTTACCTTCCCACACAGCTTTTCCATTAATTTAGTAGCGCAGCGTCTTAACAGCAGAAATTCGCATGGGCCATAAAGCCCATGTGCCGTGAACGTTTGTCGCCTGGCGTACCTTCCTCAGTGACAGTGTTGTTCGTGTTTGTCTTGGAAGTAGTGTGAGGCGAAGAGGGATGCACTTCCCGTGGCAATGCGTCGTCCCTATCTCCTCTTACGTTTACATTGGGAGTCCTCTTACCATAAGCGTGCGCAGGGTTCCCCTTCAGGGGGGGGCGAAGGTTCGTCGCAGCGCCCCCCTCCCTATTATGTCAATGTATGCGGCTGCCTTTGCGCCCCTCTTCTCGCCCCCCCCCCCCCTACAATGTATAGGGCTGACATTGCGCCCCCCCTTCTCGCCCCCTTGCCTCCCCCCCCCCCTGCGCACGCCTATGCCTCTTACTATACCGCACCGGTGGACAAGTGGTTACAGCTTCCGCCTCCAATGCGGAAGATGCAGGGCTCCATTACCAGTGTCGCTGGCAACCCACCGGTTTTTATCTCGGTGGGAGCGACTAAAAAGCCACCAAAACATGCCCGCGTTGCCAGACCACTTTTTGGTGCTGTCCCTAGGAAATTCCAAGCGAGATGTACCTAGCCTAGTCCCGTGGCTGTGCGTGTGAGACGTTGATCATGCGATTTAACCATGGAAATGCAGGTGGCTTGATTTAATGGACGCACGAATAAGGTGCATACTTGCTGCTTTCTTTGAGAAGGGCCACTTTTTGACTAAGGGGCACGTAGTTCGCAAGAAAGGGGAATTGAATCAGCTTTGTTTTAGCTCAATGAGATAGATCACTGCGCAGGCATAGCCGCACAGTGCATTAGGTTTCATTTTTGTGTTAACCTTGCTAGCGTATCAAGCGCATTAGTTTACGAAGCTGGCCCTTTTTGGACGACGAAGTTTGAGACATGATCGGAACTTGTCTCGTGGTTCCAGAAAAGCCAGCTTTTCCCAAAAGGTGCCTTAGAAAAACGTTTAGCTCCAATATTCCGCGATAGTCACCGAATAATCAATATTATTGCTTGTTTTAAACAAATGCTTGTGGCGATCGAGCCACCACGCGAACGAGTGTCATGCCGAAGCCGGCCTCCCTACTTAGGGCACAGTATGTAGGCGCAGCGATGCAGATTGCTTATTTTCTCGTCAGATCAGTCTAACAACCTGGCGATACTCTTTCCGGCAACTAATTGCAGCCACAGGTAGCAAGCTTCACAGCGTGGCATTTAGTTTTCGTCGCATTACACCCCTGTGTAGCGGTTAAACTTACAAAGCAATTCATTGTGGAGCGCAAAGAAATCTGTGCTGCGCATGCCGCCCATATTTTGACTCGTACCCTGCTTGTTTACGCCATGCTTGCACTGCCCCTTGGATTCAATGCACTATATATTTACATTATATATACGTGCTACAAGATGACAGATTCACTATAGTCAGCTTTATGGCATTGCAGCTGTGTTATGCCACAAAGCATGTACTGTGCATCGGTGATTCGTTGTGCAGCGAAGCCCACCAGCAGGGAAATCGTACCTGCCACATACGTTACCTGATGCTTTGTCTTCTTTAATTACAAAAAAAGGCGCCCACGCAGTCTCCAGTCACCGTACGAGCACCCAAACGTCTAATAAATGCGCCAGTGCGTAGCAAAGGTTTCTTCAATTCTTCTACCCGCCAGGCAAACGAATTAGCAGCAAACCTCTACATTAGAGAACAGACCAAGCCACTTCTTGGAATAGCTTGGAATAGTGTCATGGAGAAACTTAATTATGCCAACAGAAATTATTACAAGATACCAATGAATCACGTGTCCTGAATTCAGCGTGATCGCATAGCGTCAACTTGCTGCAAAATTGCGACGAGGCGCCGCTACGGATGTCTACTTCAAACGCCAGCTGCTACATTTCAGGTCAAATAATAAATGCGCAGATGATGGATTTATTAGCGCTGCTGATAGTCTTAAGAATCTGTATAAATTCAAGCGAACACACGCAAGGTAACATAAAGCAGGGCATACACAGACATTTTAACGCAACGCACACTCTCGAGTGCCTCAAGTTTCACCTCACTTGACGACCGTCCGACCCATCGGATTCGAAGGGGATCGCGAAATAATTCGATATATCCATTATTACAAATGGAAAATACGCCTGTAAGCTTTCATGTTAACACGTCTCGGACAGTCTCATGAGATGACTGATTCCTTTAAGTTGCTTCGAAGCCGTAAATGTTTTATCAACCACTTTGCGGCAGCGAACCCTTCTCGGCCACGAAGGGCTAGAGCTTCACAGCGTGACGTTTAGTTTTCTTCGCATAACGCCACTGTGCAGCGGTGAAGCTTAACAAGGCAAATCCCTCATTCTGGAGCGCACTGAATTATACCAGGCGCTTACATCGGAACACCACTGATACTTTGAAGAGTGAACTTGTTGGCTAGTTGGTTCAACATAACTTAAGGGAGCAGCGCGAAAGACAGGTACAGAAAAGGCACACACACACCCACACGTAGCGCAGTATGTGTGGTTGTATGTGTGCCTTTTCTGTCCCTGTCTTTCGCGCTCCATCCAAACTGACAGCAGAGTCGATGTCTTAGCAATCTCAGTCACTTCTAAGCGAACACTCGCGAGGTAACACAACAAAGCATGACACAGATACACAAAATCTTTAAAGAAGACACGCCATCAAGTGCCTCTAACTTCAAAGTTTCAACTCGGCCTCTCGTTGCTCTCGTCTGCTCTCGCCAACTTGACTAGGGAATTTCTGGGTACACCACGGCGCTAGTTTTGCTCGGCGGCACAAGGTAGCCAACATAAAACATGCTTACACCGCTAACATTGGGCGATGTTTAGGTGGCTTTTTAGTCTCGTGCGAGGTACAACGACCCAGCGCCCGATGGTGTGGGTAATCGTATCTTGAGATGCTCGCCTCTACTTTCCGCTCCCTTCTTTCTCTCCCCTTCCACCAACGACATTTACAGCCTATGGGTTGTGCAATTAGGCGTCCTTTCCTAACGTCAAACCCCTATCTCTCCTAAGTGCAAAAGGCCACATCAGCACGCCGCTTAGAATAATAGTAGAGGAAGACATGTGTATTTCAGCCGTGGTTACAGTAACAAGCGACTTATACGTATTGCTCCAAGAAATTATTTTTTTTTCTCCATGGGGGTATTTTTGTCTACAGCTGGTATCGGGATAGCATGCAGCGGATAAGTCGTCTGTTACGCTATTTCGTTATCTAAGACGGAAGGATACGTAGCTTCAGCATAACTTGGGAAATCATCCAACCTGGCGCACTTGCAGTCTCCGCTTCCTGCACGCCATCCGAATAATAGACACCTGTGGTGAAAAGTTGTTAGCTGTGCTTCGAAAACATCACTGTCGCAGCTTCACACAAACCAGAAATTTGCTAGCATGCTCTGAAGCAACCACCAAAGTTTCACGCTCATTTTACACAATGCTCTTGTAACCAGCCGCTTACTTTACCAAGTCCCACTAAGGCACCCATGAGTGATGCAATATGAACGCTTAAAAATATACACAAGACAGATTTTTGCTTGTCTATGGGCGTGCGCAAGCAGCATGAAACAAAATAGTTATATAAGAGGCCCAGTCTGTACCGCTGCGTCACCTTGCCTCCCAAGAGCTTTTTACCCATATTCTCAGGCTGATAAGATCTTTCCATAGAAAAATCCTTATGACTTGTGCTCCAGCACTCGTGCGGACACTATTCCAGCCGCCTCCACGTGTACACGGAAGGTTCGGCTGCGTGTAGCCAAGCCGCAGCCAGGGGGTGACACTCTGGGCCCGTGATGATGGAACTTGCATGATGTATGCAGGCACAAAATCCTACAAAACATGTGTTCTGTGAAATATGTATACTGATGTCGCTGGTACCCAAGGATTATTTCATTATATTGAGAACTTCCTTGGCTTAACAATTTTAACCCACTTAAGTATATAATTGTATTCTTATAGAAAAGCAGCAGTAGAGAACATTTTCACAGCACAAAGGACAGAAAGACCGAGAGAGATAAAAAGAGAGAGATAGATATTGTGCCTTGTCTTTTCTTACTGCATATTCATCGCAGACTGTGAGCCAGCCTAGCGCGTCTTGTTTTCATTTAGCGGAGCAGTAAAGCCATACACTTTGTGACAGGCGTTTATTGCACGAAATATAATCCGCCTGAATATATTTTTTACCCTTATTTCCTACAAAGATGTGTTAAATATAGCCAGATCTTGACTTCCCTCTATACCTTCCCGGTTTTCAGCTCATCAGTATGTGCAAATATGCTTTGGAAGAATTGCCTAGTCCGTCAGGAGTCGTCGGGCCGTGTGAAACGTGAATCCACATAGCTTTGCTTCTCCAACTTTTGTGGGCTTTTATCCGAAGCCGTTGCTTATTAGTTATTAAGGATTTGTCGCATAGCCATGGCAACCAACTAGCTTAAATGCAGGCGTTACTGTGCTAGGACATGGCCCCACTAATGTCGATTTCCGGTCTACGGAGGCCACATTTCGATCCGGGTGAAATGCAGATATACCAGTGAACTTGTTTTCAGGTGTGTGTACGTAGAAGAAGTGATCGAAGTTAATCTGAAGACCCGTTGTACGACGGCCTGCCTGGAAATCATATTGCGGTTCTGCCTTTTAAAGAGACACTAAAGAGCAAAACGATTTTTCTCATATTAGTAAAGTACACTTTCACGATGCCAAAAACACCACGCTTGCTGCGAGAAGATGCATAGTAAGCCAGAAAACGCGCAAAAACAAAATGTGGGTTGTGACGCCACCTCGAAGTTTACGCACCATTCGCCGTGACGTCACATGTTTTGACGGCGCCTACTAGGGCCTACGTAGTTCGTAATCGGTAAAAATGAAGTACATCGTCCTTTGAGGGGGCCATAGACTTAACATACCAAGTTTGCGTTAATTCTCTTGAACCAATGGCGCCAATATACGATAAATGCACTTTGAAATCCGTGACGTCACGCGGGGAGATTTCGGCACGAAATTTAAAAATCAAACTTTGAACTTGGTTTTCTCCTCTGCTAATAAACATATGATGGTGAAACTAACGGCATTAGAGTTCTCAGAGCACAATTTATCGATCTAAACCGATTCGTTGTTTCTCTTTAGTGTCCCTTTAAGTTGAAGCCACACAACTTTTGTGGTGCCTTATCCTGTCTCCTTTCGTTTTTCTCCCTCGTCCTCAGTTGCGCCACAAAAAAACTTGGAGGATGCTTGAGCTTCGCCTTCAAGAGCAGAGCGCGACAGCCTCGGGCCCCTTGCGCATCGCCTCTTCAATTACCAGCCTAGCTTCGGTTCTCGGTGCATGCCTCAACCCTGCCGTAAGGAAAAGAACGACTGTGCGCGTAACATTGGCCTTTTCAAAGTATTCTGGAATGAATACTTCAAGTACAGTTGTTAAGTGCCCGCTACGCCATAATTATTCCTTTTGCGAATAAGCGAAGGGCCAACTACGCGTCCGTAAGGCAACACGCGATCCTACGCAGCTGTTCACTTTGTTGATGCTTTTGCTGATGATGACGATTAAATATGCCTGAGCGCTTTGTAATGGCTGGGTCATGAACACACCCGCTCGTTGCGCAATTCGCATGTTTTGACGCCTGGCGCGATTCTGCGCTTCTGCCACGCAATATTACTTGCGTTAAGGAGACTCCTCCCACTACATTACATTCATATAGTGTTTTTGTTCCAAAGCACCTTCAAGAAATAGCGTGGCTCTGAGGTGAAACGCCTGCTTGCCTCGCAGAAGGCCTTGGTTCTATCATCACTCGAACCCGAAGGTGTTTCAGGTTTATTTCATTTGCATCTTTCGCCATTTTTCGGCCACGGACAAGATGATGATTTTTCGTTCACAACCAAAGACGCCGTCACCGACGCTGTCACCGACGCTGACACCAACGCCGACAACGACGCCGACACTGGAATTTCTGCGAAGCGAGCTCTTTAACGCTATCACGTTAAAATGAAACTCGACAACGCTTACCTGCGCGGCCCCACGTCAGATCAAGGACGCGCCCCCTCCCTCCCCGCTCCCCTCGATACAAAGTATATCGGCTGTACTACCGTATGTTGCATTCCATATCTCATTGCTACACAGTTTATCCTTTTGGACCATTTGGTATCTTCAGCTATTGCACAGAGTACAACTATTGCTCCTGCTCTTCGCAAACTGTTAACGGGCAGGATTTCGTCACACTCTCGGACTTTATCATGGCTTGCTTCAAGATATTTTCTGTCATCAGGGACTTAAATTTCGAATAAATTGCAAAAAACTGGATTAAGATAACGTTCCAGTGGATATACCTTCGCATTTGGGTGCCATTGACTACGAAAGACCAGATGACGTCGCCAATGAAGCTCTTTCACGGCAGCCGACAGCTAATGAGGGCTCTTGTGAATCACCTACAAAGCGAGAATTCGTTGCACTGTCGTTAGCTTTGGGGCAGCGCATCAGCCTTGTTCTGTCAAGATATCCTGCCACACGGAAGCCCCCGTCCAGTGCAGAGTATAAGGCGAGGAGGATCATCTACTAAATGCGAACAAGTGTACGGTTCAGAGCACTCCATCTGAATCAAGAGGCTTCTAGAGGACATGAAAGGAGAGAGTTTGCTCACGAACGCGTACAACAGTTTGTCTTAAACACTTAATGTCTGCTTCAATTTCCACTTGAGCAGCGCCTGTTGCGAAACAAATGCTCAAACACACACTGTGCTCATTTCTTCGTGAATGCATGATGCTCAAAAGAGGAAGCTTACGAATACACCGAAAATTTGAAATTTTGTTTACAAGGCTTCGCTGAGAGTCCTTGATATAACTCGCTCGGAACAGCTAGTCGTAAGTCTCGTTCCTGATAGAATCCTCGGCTTCAAGAGAAGGGGGCGGAAATATTGGAACAAGCGCGAGTATCGGTCGAGCGGACGAACTGTGCACAAAGAGAAACCGCCCGCCAAGCATGGCTGGTACTTCCACGTTTAAGGCATGTCAAGGGCCTTTGTTTCAAACGCTATAAGAATTAGGCGCGCATATCCTGGTTCTATCAGTACATCGACCAAAGCTGCTAATACCCCCCCCCCCACACACACGTATATATATATATATATATATATATATATATATATATATATATATATATATATATATATATATATATATATATATATATATATATATATATATATATATATATACAGCACCATAAAACAATTATGATGCTGTGAGTGCTCGTCGAACTTAAAGCTTATTGCCTAAAGCCATTACTGTGAAATATTTTTTACTTTGATCTAAAGGCGCTGATACTTCGTGACGATCACATTATACTAACTTTCGTTTCAATTTACTTTCGTTTTGGCTATAAGGCAGTTTGATAAAATGCAGCATTTCTTACGTTTAATGGTAAAAAATGGTTCTTTTTTGAGGAATATATTTACATTGTGCTGTTTTTAGGTGGATATACTCCCACCTCCTCTTGCTCCCCCTCCTCCTTCCTGTATCTAGTAGGGCAGGCAGCTGTTGCGCCCCTCTAGGTGGCTGTTATTAGCCTGCTCTCTGCCTATTTCATCTGTATATTTGTGTATGCAAAATAATAATAATAATAATAAATAATAATCAATCAATCAATCAATCACTTATTTAACGTGCCCAGGAACAACCGTGAGGTCTTTGAGCAGGCGCACGCAAACAAAAAACAATAAAAATAAACAATACAATGCAGACAGTCTTCAGAAATAAAAAGAGCAAAAACACGTAGACAAAGAGAAATGAACACAAAAGGGGAGGAGTAAAATAAGACAACATGAGAAATATTGAAGGGGAATAAAAAATTAGATTGCACATATACAACTATGCGGAAAGACGGAGAAAGAAAGACTTTGTACATTGTGCCATACTGTGACAAAACAGTGCAAAGCTCGGATAAAAACAATGATTGTGGACTATGAAAAACGTCAAGATCAAGAAAATTAATATTATAAAGACTTTGTATTCTGTGAACGGTAGAGTGTTGGAAGATGCAGGCGGGTACATGAAACGGTCTGTTCTCTCTGGTTAACTTACGCGGAATTCGAAAATTAACGCAATTGAGAAGTACAGGGCAGGATATGATACCGTGGACTAGCTTGTAAAGAAACAAGAGATCAGAACGATTTCGTCGGCAGTGAAGGGATGGCAGTGATAATGATTCAGCAGTATTTGAACGAGATCCAGAGTCATTTTTAGCAAAGCGATAGTTATATATGCTGAAGAATTTTTTCTGGACTCGTTCAATGTTGTTACCGCTGGATTGAGCAATGCCATTCCATATTATGGACGCATACTCAAGTTGCGGAAGACATATTGCCGTGTACAATTTGTGTAGGGCCATGGGAGACCTGAATTCTCGAGATATTCTACAAACGCATCCGAGAGAACGAAGGCCCCGCATAGCAGCACGCTTAACGTGAGAAGAAAAGTTTAACGCGCTGTCAACAACAACACCAAGATCACTGATTTCATAAACCTTGCATAACGGCACAGAACTGACAGAGTATTGAAATGACACGCTAGATGTTTTGCGAGTGATAGACATGAATATTGCCTTTGAGGTATTTAGAGAAAGGTTATTGCCGTTGCACCATTCGGAAAAAGAACACAAATCCGACTGCAGCAAGCGACAGTCGTTAACTGAATGAATTTCCTTAAATATCTTGATGTCATCGGCATACAAGAGGAAAGAAGAATTACGAATGGCAAAAGAAACATCATTAACGTAAATTAAAAATAGGAGTGGGCCTAATACCGACCCTTGAGGGACCCCACTAGTCACTTTATACCATGAAGAGGTTTGGCCATTTACGGCAACATAACAAGATCTATTGAGCAGATAGCTGTGCAAGAGATTCACAATCGACAAGTCAACGTCAAAGTTCGCAAGTTTAACCATAACCAGTGTGTGGCTGACTACGTCAAAAGCCTTGCTCAGGTCACAGTAGATTACGTCAATCTGTCCTCTCTGAAAAATAGGTGTGGAGATCTGCGTCATGAAACTAGCAAGATTTGTGGTAGTTGAGCGGCCAGCAAGAAAACCATGTTGATTTGGAATCAATGAGTTTTTCACACTAAAAGACAATATTTTGTGAAGAGCCAGTTCGAAGATCTTTGATGTGGCACATAGTAGAGAAATCGGGCGATAATTAGAAACATCTGTCTTAGAGCCCGACTTAAATACTGGGAAAACATGAGCAGTTTTCCACATGCCAGGAAATGTGGAAGTGTCCAGGCAGTTATTAAATATCGTAGTCAGTACTGGGACAAATATAGTACCATAAGCTTTTAGTATGGCGGAGGGGATGCCATCTGGACCACATGACAAGGATAGTTTTAAGCGCTTTATGCATTCGCTGAAAAGATTTTCATCCAGCGACAAAGCACTGGATGAGCTAACTGCCTTGGGCTGTTGTCTGATATCAGTGCTAGAGTCTGAGGACTTATAAACGGATGAGAAATGTGTGGGAAAACAGTCAGCGACGGCATGCACTTCTACCCCATTTGAGTCTAGTAATCTGAAGGACTCTCCGCTTTTGCTAGACCGTTTATGTACGTACTTCCAAAACTCAGCCGGCCTGTCAGAGGCGCTTTTTTCTAAGAATTCAATGTACGAACTATGATCCTGTTTATATAGGCGTTTAGAGAGAGTTCGAAAAAAGCTGAACTCTTCCTTCCACTCGCTGGATGGAGAGAGAGAATGAAAAAAGGAAGGCCAGGAGGTTAACCAGATATTAGCATCTGGTTTGCTACCCAGCATTGAGGGGAAATAGGGGCAAGAAAGAGGGCCTACAGGGAGAGGGGGGGGGAAAGAGGAGGAAAAAAAAACGCACGTACACACACAAGATAAAAAACAACACACACAGGGACGATGTTCTTACAATCGTTCAAAAAGGCCGGTCGATCGCAAGAAGCGCAGTAGCGCTTGCATGGCCTTCTTCTGTGACGTTGTGTCTTGTCGGTCGCATAGAATTCTTTCCTCCGACAAAGGTCGGTCGTCCAACTTGTTCAGCGCGTTGCAAAGAGATAGTCGCTGTGCACTGTACAGTGGGCAGTCGCAAAAAAATATGTCTAATTGTTTCTGCGTTTCCATAGTGGTCACAG
The DNA here is from genome assembly GCF_013339695.2 of Rhipicephalus sanguineus. Taxonomy (NCBI): domain Eukaryota; kingdom Metazoa; phylum Arthropoda; class Arachnida; order Ixodida; family Ixodidae; genus Rhipicephalus; species Rhipicephalus sanguineus. Next base: position 184,699,220 of record NC_051176.1, read on the forward strand.
GCTGCGGTGTCGGCCATCCCAATGCGGAAAGCATAGGCGTTGGTAAACGCAACACCCAACCACAGCCTACACAAAAGGGTCGCGTCTGCTCGGCGGACTTGAAGACTTAATGTAGGGTCAAATGAGTGTAGTCGATCATGTTTGAAGTGTGGCCCATTCCATTGTGACGTCGTGCGTTGTCGAGCATGCAAACGAAGCTTTCGTGCAGCGTCGGTCCTAGAAAGCGGTAGTAGTAGTTCATGGTCTTCTGCGTAGGCTGAGCGGGCAGCTTGATCGGCCCGTTCATTGCCGATGATTCCGCAGTGACTTGGTAACCAATGAAAAGTGATTTGATGTCCTTTCTCAGTTAGGCGGTGGATAATCTCTGCTATCTCTAGCACCAGCTGTTCGTGCGGCCCGCGGCGTAAAGCTGACAGTAGAGACTGTAGTGCCGCCTTCGAGTCGCAGAAAATAGTCCACTTGTGCATCGGTTGGTCTGTGACGAATTGTAACGCTTTATGAAGGGCTGCCAGTTCTGCTGCCGTCGATGTTGTTGCGTGAGATGTCTTGAATTTAATTGTCGTAACCAACCTTGGTATCACGACTGCTCCGGTTGAGCTGTTCGGCAGCACGGATCCGTCAGTGTAGATGTGGATGGAGTCTTGGTACTTTTCGTACAAGAGAAGTAAAGTGAGCTGCTTAAGTGCCGGAGACGACACTTAAGCTGCTGGATGGAGAACATTTAGATTTCCTGTGTGCGTGATCTTTATGCTTCAGTGCACTGATAAGTTCAGATGAGAACCAGTGGGGATATTTACGTTGTTTAGGTGTATACTGGGGAATAAAATTAAGCATGCTGCTCAGTACAAGCTCCGTAAACCGATCAACCTGGTCATCAACATTAGGTTTGTCAGTAACCTGTGACCACTCAACGGTGGACAAGTGATGATAGAGGCCCGTGTAATCACCTCGCTTGAACGCAAATCTTGGAGATTTCTTTACGTAACTGCTGTAGCTCGTTGTTTCGGCTGATGCAGATAATCTTACGTTAAGTGGTGGGTGGAATTTGTCCGGACGTACAAGAGAGATGTTGGAGCGGGAAACTTCAAAGGGCTGATCGTTTGACACACACAGGTCTAAGACGTTGCCACTGGAATTCACGACTGAATTATGTTGCAGTAGGGAACTAAACGCCAGAAAGTCCAAGAGCAGGCTGCACTTTTTCTCTGTGAAATGATTGTAATGAGAAAAGGTAAGCGTGCTCCAGTCAATTTCAGGTGCATTGAAATCCCCAAGAACAATAATTATGTGCCCACTATGAGAAGATATAACAAGTTCAACAGAAGACATGACATCGTGAAACGAGGCAGGGGAAATGCTGGGCGGTAAATAGAAGCATCCAAATAATAATAATAATAATAATAATAATAATAATAATAATAATAATAATAATAATAATAATAATAATAATAATAATAATAATAATAATAATAATAATAATTCATCAAAATACTGCGGGAACAAGAGAGAGAAAGAGCAGAGGAAGGCAGGGAGGTTAACCAGAAGTTTGTATCCGGTATGCTACCCTGCACTGGGGTTGGGGAATAGGGGGTTGAAAGCAAGAGAGAGAGAGAAAATAAGTAATAAATAAGGAAAAAAAACAATCACAACCACACACAAACGAGAGCGTTCCGCTCAGAGGCGCTCTGACTGGCCAGTGGATCGCAGGAAGGCTATAGTAGTGCTTGTAAAGCCTTCTTCTGCGACGTTATGTCCGGACGATGGCGTAGTAGTCTTTCTTCTGATAGGGGCTGGTCGTCCAACTTCTTGAAAGCATGGCAAAGAGATTGTCTCTGTGTGCTATACTCCGGACAGTCACACAGAACATGTCAAATTGTTTCTTCGTCGCCGCAGTGTTCACAGGCGGTGGTGTCGGCCATCCCTATGCGGAATGCATACGCATGGGTAAACGCCACGCCCGCCATAATCTACACAGAACGGTAGCGTCACCCCGGCGAAGTCTTGATGGCAGTCGAAGGCTCAACGTGGGATGAAAGGAGTGTAGTCGTGCATGCATGAAATGTGGCTCATTAGAATTTGACATGGTGCATTGGCATTGGCGAGCGAGCATGCGGAGCTTCCGAGCAGCGTCTGTCCTAGAAAGAGGTATCGACAGGTCGCGGTCCTCTGTATGGGCTGAACGGGCAGCTTGATCGGCCCGTTCATTGCCGATAATCCAACAGTGACTTGGTAACCATTGAAATGTAATGCGGTGTCCTTTCTCGGTTAGGTGGTGGAACATCTCGGCAGTCTCAAATACCAACTGTTCGTGCGGACCGCGCCGTAAAGTCGACAGTAGAGACTGCAGTGCCGCCTTGAAGTCGCAGAAAATCGTCCACCTTTTTCTCATTTGGTCATTAATGAAAAGCAGCGCGGCGCGAAGCGCTTAACAGCTCTTAAACAGCTCGCTTTACTTCTATTGTACGAGAAGTATCACGACTCGACTCACGTCTACGCCGACGGCTCCGTCCTATCGAGCAGTTCAACAGCGGCGGTCGTGATTCCAACGATCGCCACAACTATCAAGTTCAGGACGGCTCACCCAACAACATCGACGGCAGCAGAGCTCACAGCGCTTCGCGCCGCGCTGCTTTTCATTAACGGCCAATTGAGAAAAAGGTGGACGATTTTCTGCGACTCCAAGGCGGCACTGCAGTCTCTACTGTCGACTTTGCGCCGCGGTCCGCACGAACAGTTGGTATTTGAGACTGCCGAGATGTTCCACCACCTAACCGAGAAAGGACACCGCATTACATTTCTATGGCTACCAAGTCGCGGGAACAAAGTATGCAGAAACCTTGTGACAAAATTTTGATAATGTTGGCAAACAAAGCGTTTTGACCCATATTCCGCCTTCATTGCCATACTGCAGCTATCCAAGCAGAAATATGGCTTAAATATTATTTTGTAGTACGCTTTGTAAGTAACCTATAGAGAAAATTTTCACAGCGTATATTTCGTTTTAAGAGGGAAAAAAATTTTTGAATTGCACAACCACCATCTCGCGCAAAGTTTCTCTTCCCTGCAAATTAAAAAAGTTAACAGTATTTTCCTAAGGACAATTAGCGTAGCTTGCACTGGAGGCGTAATCCGAAAGCGACAGTGGAGCTGATGTGCCCCTGTGCAGCCCTGGCTTTTGCTGTTTTGCTGAGTTTTAGAAACCTTCTCTATCTGTCTTCCTCTCGGTCTTTCTTCTACTCTATTGTCCTTGTTTTTGCGTACGTGTTTCTTTTGTCTCTGTTTATTTGTATTTATTTATTTCTCTCCCTCTCTATTTCTTTCTCTATATTCCCTTTGCTTTTCTCTCTCTGTATTCCTCACTCGCTCTCTGTTTCTTTCTCTTTCTTTGTTTGATTCTCACTTTCCTTCTTTTTCTTTCGGCCTTTCGTTCTCTCTATCTCTGTATTTGTGCTTCTTTCTATGCTATGCGTTACTCTCTCCCATCCCCCTTTCCATCCTCCTCATCCTCACTTCCCTTTCCCACGCCCGTGCTATACCATAGTATACAAGGCTATGCCATGCTCTACCAGCGTGCCTGGATAGCCGACTGGTTGAGATATTCGCCTTCGGATGGTGGGTACGCGGGTTCAAATCTCGCCTCGCGCACAGTTTTTCTCTCCTATAATTGCTCTCTTTCTCTATGTTTATTTCTCTTTCTTTCCATCTCTCTCTCTTTCTATCTTTCCCCATCTCCCTCTCTCTCTCTGTACTCGTTGTCTGGCCCATCAGAGTTATTGCATCCCGCTTTGAATCGACGCACGTGCTCTGAGAGCGAAGTCGAACATGAAGAAGATGGCGGATATGAATAGGAGGACGAAGAGAGCGCATGCCGGTTCATGATGATGACAGTTTTCCGTTTTCTACGGACAAAGTACGGCGAACCCTCCCTGTTAATTTTATGAAACTCATCTTATCAGCGGCAAATGACGTCCACGTCGCCGAGGAGCTTATCTGCAGAAACACCCCGCTTCGTTTGTGGCACTAGTAGCTGTTTTATAATAATGTACAATCTCAAAAAAAAAACGAAAAAAAAAAAAACGGCCGGTATACATATGTGAGTTGCTTAGATATACTGCTGGCCTAGGCTTCACGCGTTCGGCAGGCTTTTCGCGTATGGTAAATCGAGCCTGAATCGGAATGATTTCAAGCCTTATGCCTGTGTTGTTCGTTTATTACCCGATTGTGTGCTTGTACGCGCACTTATGAGTGTCTATGCGAGCAATGGAGCGATTTAGTTGTTAACTTTCCAGCAGACATTTGGAGAATGTGACGAATGGGAGAGGCTCATCAGCGTGTTGTAGCTTTTACTGCTGAAGCATTTTGCGGAAATATGTTGCGGTTAAGTGCCATAAGGCGATTGCTTAGGAATAAAAGGCAGACGTACGGGAAAGCAGGACGATGGGGAGCCAGTAAAATAGGCTGGAAAATGGCGCCTTAATGTGTGGAACCAGAGAAAGGGAAGGAGGCCGTAGATGGCTCTTAGTGAAATCCAAGAAGGCACTTTCAGGACATGCAAAGGCTTAAAAGCGGGCGGTACTTTGTCGAAAAACAAGCACTCTACGCATTACAGGAGGAAGTGCAAGCTTGAAACATGTTTTAAAAATGCATAACACAGAAAGTTATCACATAACCAATAAACACAAAGAAAATGCGGCCATGAAGAGACCGACACGGTGTTCCGAGTTGTTTTTCTCGTGCTAATGTTTCTAGTGCCTTCACGCAAGCTCCCCGCTGGCAGCGACGAATGCGCATTTTCCCATCGGCTAAAGTGTTCTCCTCGCTGAGCGCTTTCAGCGAAGCACGTCGCGATCGTAATTCAGTGCTCTTCGCCGAAAGTTTCTGCCTTGTTTCACTTCCCCGCCTACGTGTGCGTTGTCATTTTACTTCAGCTCAAACACGCTTTTGTGTGCTAAGCTTGCAACCTCTTTACTTTGCTGTCGGCCCCTCTTGCCGCCACGGAACACAATGGAAGAAAATAACCAAAATGCTCCTCTTTGAAAGCTATTACGCGGCATTTCATACGACATACCTTGGTTTGTCGAATGCCATTTTTGTTTGCTGCATCCACGCGGACCTCCCTCTGTCGTACTACATTGCAAAGAAAGGGTCCATAGCAAAAAAGTGAGTAGCACTCTTGTTCTGTCATTTAGAGCGCTTCAGCAGCACTAAAGTTCACCATTATTGTCCTAAAGGGTTATTTCCCGCAATGCTCCTAAATTAACGAGAGCACGATGGGCAAGCTTCAGACCATCCATAAAGAATACCGGCGCGGGCCCGTGTGTTTATTCAAAGAATGCAGAAAGTCCTGTTTTCTGTAAACCATCGTAGGGGAGGGGCACATTTATTCACGACGATTTTTTTACCTTGCGCCAAGTTCTATATTTTTAAAAAATTACAAATTCTTGGCAGTTTCGTGTTCATGGTATGCAGTGTCAGCCGTCATTAAAACTGTACAAGTGTCAGTATTAAATATCCAAGTATCTTAGCAGTGTATTTCACATCTTACAAACATCGTGAACCAATATAATAATTTGGAAGGGTAGCGCTAGTGGACACGGACTAGAGGAAGGCATACTGACACACAGGCGGAAGCGCTCTAGCAATTGTATTTTTATTGAAAATCTGCCCTACATATATAGTTCGCTTTTAGGGCCACGTGACAATTTCAGCGCACTGACGAATTCAGGAACATAATTTCTTTTTCTGACAACACTATCGACGGTGTGCTGACACATTTCGCCCCTTCTATGATTATGGTCCTTGCTTCGATGATTTCTCGAGTGCACTTGTCTTTGTGGCGGCTGATTATGATTCATTTTGAATCAACAGGTAAACAACCGTCTGTGTGTCAGTGTATCTTCCTCTAGTCCATATCCACTAGCGCTACCGTTCCAAGTGTGAATTCCCAACTCGCCCAAAAAACAGCACTCCCAATACAATAAGGTGTTTTTCGAAGCGACAGAAAAGCAAGTTTCCAAACCACGGACTGTCCCTGACAGCCAGATTTATTTATTTATTTATTTATTTATTTATTTATTTATTTATTTATTTATTTGTTTATTTATTTATTTATTTATTTATTTGTTTGTAACGTGAGCGCCTCAATAAAGTTGTTACCAAGCAACCAATGTGAGCTAGTGGAGCACTTACAGTGTGCAACTATGCAAGATAAGAACACAATACATGAAGAAGTTCCACTTCAGGCAGTGTTACTAGTCGCAAACATAATAACTGCAACAGGTATACAGATAAAGCAATTAAAGTCATGGGGAATCACCGTTTTACAAATGTCGTCGGAAATGCCACAAATACGCTTGCCGACGGCCATTCGTAACCTTCTAGCTTGCTTCATTCGGAAAACGGCGCCAAATTTTTCTTCTTAAGCCAAATTCACAAAAGTGTACGTTTGTAAAAAGCGTATAGATGTACAAGTAAAAGCAACGAAGAAAATAAAGAACCAGTTTGCGTGTGCACACAATAAGCAGAAAACAGCGGTCATCGCACCCTGTAACGCAAGTACCATTACAAGGATTGGCATAAGATGATGAAATTGGATGTTTTGAAGCCCCGTCTGTTACTGTAGGAAGGAAATAGTAACGAACAATATTATCGCGCACACTGAGCGTAACATTTACGCCAACTAGCTGGTTGAATGAATCGTTGATCTAGAAAAATGTTTTTTCAGTCTGCCGTGTTGGAAAGCCGGTAGGTGCGTTCACATATCAGGTGCGATGCGAAGTTTCCATCCAGGGTATTTTCTCTTCGTGAACATCGCGGAAAACGAAGTAACAAAGAATGCTCAGTCAGGAGAAGAGGTCATAGGCGAACACCAGGGAAGTGGTACATGCCGCAAGGGGCTAGCGATGCGTTGATTAATAATCTGAAAGCACTCCACTCAATGTACCTCCGTGTGGCCGTTTGCGCGACGAGCTTACTCGTCTGCAGACCAAGCAATGATGAAAAAGTATCCTTGCATTAGGGCGGGGTAGTGATCTCTGATCTGTAATTGCCGTCCATGTCACTCTGGAAGCGCGCGTCACTTCCTGCTAGCTTGGATGGTAATTACATAAACTAAAAGCAAAGCAACAAATAATACAGTGCAACATGTCGCTATTACGACGCATGTCCTGCTGCACCACAGGACCAGGCGCTAAGGAGGAATGCCAATGATATACTAATGACACCTGCCGTGATGAGTCTTGTTCATAAGTGTTTTCCTGGATCAGGGTGAGATCACAAGGACACAGGCATAACGACTTCCTTTTGATATCGTAACCAGCCGCTGCCTCTTTTGGATCTCCACTCTTTTGCCCTTTTTGTCCCTTTGTGTGTGTGTGTGTGTGTGTGTGTGTGTGTGTGTGTGTGTGTTTGTGTGTTTGTGTGTGTGTGTGTGTGTTTGTGTGTGTGTGTGTGTGTGTGTGTGCGCGCGCGCGCGCGCGCCTGTGTGCTTGTGTGTGTGTCATTTCCAGTGTTTTCTCTTTCTCTCTCTCTCTCTGTGCGCACATATGGCACATGACAAAATGGACATGCGACAATGTAACGTGGTGACATACTACATATATATTTATTTAACAACCAGCGCGCTAGTTAACAGGCGCCGACAGGGCGCACCTTCCGCTTGGCGAAAGCAGTATACCTCTATAAATATCCCCACTTTTAGAGTTCGTCGCTATCCATCTATCTTTTTAGTCTTCTACTTGAGCCTGCCAGTAGCGGCGGCAAAACGGGTTTCATGATTCAGAAAGGTAACCGCAAAACCACACGGGACACAGAAAGACAGAACACGTGCTTTCATGTTTCAAGTTGAGCAGAGACCAACCTGAAAGGTATGAACCATTATTAAAAATAAAATTTTTTTCCTTGGGAACCCCGCATTTAGGCATAATAAATGTGCATTCATGCTGATGTTACTTTATTCTCTCATTGTGCCGTGCGGCAACGTAGACCAAAAAAAATTTTTTTCGTCCAATACCGCGTCTCGCACATATCAAATAGGCCGGGTCTTTCAGAAAATCTGCCTGAAAATTTTATACAGAAGACCAGATATTTTCGCACTTTTTGCGTAATTGCATTGGTCACTGCTGGACGCACTTTAATGTATCGCGGTGGAATTTTGAATAGTAATTAAATACAGTAGACGAATTAACTTTTAAACCAGAACAGAGAGGTGCTCGAACTTAAAAGAGCATTTGGAAAAGGGCGGCGCTGCTATTTTCTATGCCCATGGATGAATTCCGCCTAACTTCAACCAGGAAATCGAAACCTAGTTGTGAAAACACTCTGTTGCGGCCGCCATGGTGCTCGGCTGCTGACCCGAAAGTCCGGGTTTGATCCCGGCCGTGGAGGTAGCCTTTTGATGAAGGCAAAATGCCAGCGGCCCGTGTAGTTGGATTTAAATGCACGTTGAAGAACCCCAGGTAGTTGAAATTGCAGGCGTCCACCGCTACCGCGTGCCTCAATCAAAACCTGGTTTTGACGCGTAATATCCCAGCGATTATTACAATGCACTGTTGTTGTGACCTTCTGTGACGCTCAGTGACATCATTGCTTCCCTCCCACTGTCGGGTGAGGATTATGAAGCATCCTTATGAAGTGGCCATTTTGGCAAGCACGACAGGCACCAGAACAAAACAAGAAAGATTGGCGATTGATAACGACGCTGTTTGAAACTACAGGTATGAGAGGCATGAATAGGGAAGCCAAGCTCAAGTTTGGGCGTGACGCTCGCGCGGCCGAGCTATGCGTCACTGAGGCAAACGCTGCCCGCGAAGGCGGTTTGTCGCCAGATTTGGCCGAGGCGGCGGCAAGGACACGCGCGCGCATGCGCTCCTCATTCGGCCTGATCACTGCTAGTCAGCAATAGTTACATTGTGACGCACCACTTATGCATTCCGAGAGCTCTGCGCGGAAGCGGAAGTGGGGGCGGCAATGTTGTGGCCGTGGTTGCTCCCAGTTGCGATAAGAGCAGTGGCGCCGCTCGACGTTGCTTTGGAAGCCTATAAGCAATGGCGCACGACATCGTTTAACATATGCTTTACAATTAGTGCAAGGTGATAGAGCAGGCGATTTGTCCAATACTAAGAACTGGTAACCAAGTGGCATGGCATAGAAGCAGCACCATAAAGTAAAACGTACCAAAAATTAAGAAAAGCGCTGGTACTTCGTATTTCCTGTGTACTGTGCCTATGACATTGTTTTACCTCACATGTGACTGAGAAAGAAAAAAATATCTGCGCAGAACTTCACTGAAACAATGACGACTTTCGCAAGGTTATAATTAACAACGAATGGCAGAGGTTGCCGCCTTTAGGGTTGCACCGCCTGCGTCCTGTCGCTTGACAAAAAAAAAAAACAAAAAAAAAAACAATACAAACAGGTAAATGTCGCAAAACATGTCGCACAGTATGACACCGAATGTTGAACAAATATAAGCCGACAGTACATAAAATGCGAAGTTTCGTACACGAGCCTAGGTAAGAAGGTAAGATAAACAGGCACGCTGGTGCATATATTTACAGGGCTGGGCATTATCGCGATAGTATTCAGAGATATTTTTGAGTATCTGTATTCCTGTATCGAGATAGATTAAAAAATGTATTTGTATCTCAGTAGTGAAATACTTTTACGATGGATATTTTGTATCGCGATGCTACGCGGGACACGGGTATCTGGTTACACGTTTTTTTTGTTTGTTTGAAACAAGTTGAGGCGCGTTTCCAAGGGGGGGATGACGTTTTTCTGTGGTTGTTTTTTTTTGTTTTTCTGCAAGACAGTTAAGGGCACGCCGCCGGTCACCGACGGAAAGAGCGACGATGGTTTTCCCTCAAGCATAGAATCGCCTTTGTGGTAGAGCCCGCGACGCCGCAGACGGTAGAATCGCGGAGGCAGTGTTGTCGGCCTTTGCCGACGAAAGTCGCTGTCTCTCAAGCCAGTGCACCCCCCCTAATTTTTTTGGGCGGCAAGCGATTACTTCGTTACCCCCCGCGCGGATACCGTCTTGGAACAGAGGCTTTGCAATGCTTCGCGTGCGTTCAGTTCTCAGAGCGGGGGCACTTCCAAAAGCAGTTCCCGTAGTCGCGGCGGAAGTGACTAGAAGATGGTTATCTCTGTCGCGCTTTCAGCCACTTTCTCAGCGTGTCAGGGTGCGTTCCTAATTGATTACAAGCGTGAAACGGTCTTTTCTGGTACCAGGCTACCCCATCGCCGGGGCAGACTTCGCCTGTTGCGGCTTTCTGAAATGGGTGCTGGGAGTGCCGGTGGTGGTGACGGCTTTATTGAAGAGTGACCCCTTCGGCCCAAGCGACGAATGCTTGCTGTATTTTCTGATGGGGCGCTCTGAGCAGCTGTCCCTATTTCTACGTCTGTTTAGAGAGCTGGCAAGAGCGACTTCGGTGGGCTTAAAACCCTCACCCTCAAAGAACATGGTTTTAGGAAGCCAATGTTTGAATTGTGCAGTTTTTACATTTTGGGCTCCATTGCGCGTAGGTAATTATGGGCAGCGGAATCCTCGGCCGTCTGACCCGGCGCCGACCGGGCCAGACTGCTGAGGATTCCGAAGATGGGGACCGACTTCGGCTTCTGAACGGTGAGAACAACCCACGTGAGGGCAGAATCGTTTCTGTATCTAGATGACCCGAAAAGAGATATCGCCACGCTGCAGGACTATCTGGCCATGAAAGCGGTATTTATTCACTGTAACACGGATTTGTGATCGTCTGCAGTGGTAGAGAGACCTTTTTTTTTTCTTTCACGAGTCTCGTGCCGAGGCTGTCTCGAACACAGCCTATTTGAGAAGCTCACACAGCAACCTTCTCAGCAAAGCAGATCTTATGCGTAAAATAAATGTATATTTTTCTCAATTCACTGGTGTTCATTAGTGATTCGGGTGATTTGCTTAAACTATGCTATTGCAGCATAGCTTATTTTGTTGTCTCCAAGTATGTCGATTTCGGTGTCCGATTCTTGTTACTGTTGCTGTCAAATAGTGTACTTTTTATTGCAATTGATGCGTGTAATTATGTCATTATTTTTAATTATGTACTTTGTAACCCCCCTGTAACGTCTCAATGGCGCTAAGGGTATTGTAATAAATAATTAAATGAACTGAAAGTTTCAGTGCGCTGCAACTTTATTTACAACATTATGCTGCACATATATAAATGACTTTTTGGAGTATGAGCATCCTTGAAAGAAAAAAGTATTCCATATCTGTATTGCTGTATCTGCATTCCGGAATACTTTTTTCTTCTTATTGCAAAAGTATCTCCGAAATATCCCGTTACGTTAAAGGCAAATGTGTATCAGTATCTGTATTTTAGGCTTCCACTCCATGTATTTCGATATCTGTATTCCGGAATACTTTTCCGAGTATCTGTGCCAAGCCCTGATATATATGCACCAGTGTGCCTTTTTACCTCTATAATATAGATATAAACATTTGAAAAGCGCTATCTAGCAGAACACAGGTAATCACACAGAACGTAAAGCACATGATCATAAGGCACACTTGAAAGCATAACAATATCTATATATATATCAATTTACTTTCAGGATACAATAAAAGTTATTTCCACAAGATGTTCGCCAAGTTAAAGAGCGTCCTTATAAGGCACCCCAGTTACAGGCTCTTTGCTGTCCTACCGTGCAAGCGCAAAAGTAAGTTCTTAGAGAGGGTATCAAATGCAATAAACACATGCGCCGTCGTTGGTGGGCACAAGAAAGCGCAGGGGAAAAGAAAAACTCTTCGCCCATTACGCCCTGACAAATACGAGAATCGCCTGCTTCGATGGTGACCTTCAGCTACAGCGTCGTTTGTTCCGAGGCAATTGTACATCTCCTAGGGGGAAAGATTCAGCTGCTCAATCCGACCATTTCGTCTTCGCTCAGATCCACTCTGGAGAAAGTGGGCGCTTGGCAACAAGCGCGATAGTTTCACTTTCAGCGGTGCGCGGAATAGATCAAGAAAGCAAACATCGAAGCAGTGAAGCCACAAACGAAGCATCAGAGAAACCGTGTCGCTGATGCCGAAATCATTCTCCATACCCTCAACTACCGTAACTTCTGTCTCGGAGCCTGGATCCATTAGGACTGTTTGCCTTTCCTCGTTTCACTTGTGTTTGTCGCTCTCGTGGAGCTTGGCTTCTCTCCTTCGTGGCGACTTACGTGGTCGGATTCGAAGCATCTCGTAGCATGCCTAGAAGCCGCCATCGTGTGGCTGTGGGACCACAGTCGGAGGTTCGGTCGGCGCACGCACGCACACACGCGCACACACACGCACACACACACACATACATGCACACACACGCACATTTGACCTGTGCGCCGGTCCCAAAATCGCCGGCGGCGGCGCGTGAACGGCGGGCGTTCACCGGATCGGCGGCGGCGTGACACGGAGGGAGGGTGGTGGGTGAGGGTAGATTAGAGAGTGGGTGGGGAGAAAAATTTTTCTCCACTTTCTAAAAAAAGTCTGTTTCAACGAAAAAGCGAAGCTGTGAATTCGATAGCAACAAGTAATGTTATATGAACTATGGCTAGCAGCTAACTATTTGATCCGATCTCGCGTAACCCTACAAAATGCTGGTGTATTGGAATACGGCCGCTCCCGGGAGAGAAGCGGTTTTCGTGCACTCTGTCGTATCACCGGTCACAGAAACGTAGAAGGGTATACAAGCTGTTTGGGGATGTCTGCCGAGATAGCGCGCGCTCCAGCGCTCCCTACCGTGCCCTAATAGTGAATGTTCATACTTGCTATTCGAGCCACGCAGCCCCCCTCCCCCAGCGTCCCTTCATGTTCCTTCGCGCAGCGAAAGACGGGCGGGGCGTTTCCTTTCTGTTTGAGCAGCAATCGACAGCAGGCCTCGCATGCGGGCTAATGTTATCGCATGCACCCTCTGTACGACGGAGATGGCCAGCAGCAGGCAGGCAGGCAAAGAACTTTATTATTATCCGGAGGTGGCGCTCAACCCCCCTAAGGGGGTGACACTGGTGGGCCACTCCCGCTTCCTCGCCTGCGCTCTCCAGCTTTTACTCGCGGGTAGAACATACGATGCGCGAAGCGATGTTATCGATTTGGACTTGATACGAAACATGACGGCGGCGGAGAAAACGTGGCCAAGGCTGTCCATATAATTGCTATCGTAATAAAAAATTTTAGAAAACCATGGATGCGAGCTCGCCCTATTTCTGGACAGCTGCATGTTGTCTCCGCTCTAAAGAGTTCGTCCGTTGGAAGAAACAATCTGGCGCCCTTTCCAATGGTTTCGTTCTCACCTTCACTACCGTTCTTACAGGCGATATCTCCTCGCCACTTATTTCTTTATAAACCACGCGTACAATGTCAGCACTAAGCGTTGAGCCCGTCAGGATTTCGCGCTTGTCGGCTTCACCATGTTCTCTTCACTTGCGCAGTCGGAAACGCACAAAATAGAGCGAAGCCACTTGATCGCAAGGAAGAACGGGTGGACAAACGGGTGGGCATGGCAAAACAGGGTGGGAGACACTTCACAAGGGATATTTCTCGTATATGGACCAATAGAGAGCATCTACCCCAATGATGTCACGTGAATCCCCGTTCTGACGTCACTAAGTGCGCCAAAAAGACGAGAAACGTCAAGAGAGAATAGCGCGCTCGTTTTTGTAGCGTTAGCTACACTGACCTAGCCGAGCTAGTTTCGCGTGGCTCCTCAAGAGCCGTGCTGCTCATGCGCGAGGATCAGTGATGTCACACATCTGGCGCATCGGAGCCGGCACCTCTAAAGCCCCTGAAACTTTCAGGGACTTTAGGCACCTCCCGCGCACTCCGCCGCTGCCGCGCGCGACTCGCTGCCGCCGGTCTGTGCTTTCCAGAGGAGTGAGGTCGTAGCCGAAGAGAGACGTACTGGCGCCGGCGCTAATCCTAGGCAATCAGGAAAGCTAAGAACAATCAGCTGAACCTTTGCTAACGCTACCTTATCCTGGCATAGCCGAGCTAAGCCACTGCAACATTTTTTTAACAGCGAAGCTGTTCTAGCTCGGTGTAAGGTGTCTGGCCGTTACGAAAAACTATCATCATCATGAAAGGGTATGTGCCACAGAATTTGGGCAAATCCCACGACGGCGTATCCGCTAATAACCCTGATGGGTGAGAGAACGAGTACAGAGAGAGGGGGAGAGAAAGAAAGAAAGAGAGGAACAAACAGAGAGGCGTAAATAAAGATATAAAAAAGAGAAAGGGAAAAATTTTCACGAAGCCGGATTCGAACCCGCGTACCCTCGATCTTAAGGCGAGCGTCCTACCACACGGCTATTCAGGCGCGCCGAGGAGCGTATACGCACTCTTAAAAAAAGGTTAGTGAACAGAGAGAGGGAGAGAGAGAGAGAGATAAGATTCTTTAATGAAATGCCTGGAGAGGTTAGCCTGGTTTGTCGCCTGGCTTGCTACTCCAGGTGTCGGGTGATTATGGTATATACAATGGTCACATATACACCATATACACACAAATAGTACATACAGTCACAAACACACATATATACATAAGAAGAGTCCTTCACAGGCTTTGGTTAAGCTGAGTGTTCCTCAAAAACACCAACAGCGCTTTTGTGCTGCGCATCGCACAACTGCTGTCTTGCCACGGGCCGAGAAGGTGCCGCAGCTCCAAGCTCGAGCCGCGTTGCTGCAAGCACATGGGTAGTAAGTGCAGCGGTTACTAACTTTCTTGGAGCGTTACTAACCTTTTGCTACCTGTTTACTACCGACGTTAGTAAACAGTTACTAGCCGAACCGTTACTAACTTTTGGCTACCTGTTTACTACCTACGTTAGTACACAGTTAGTAACGGGAAGCAAATAGGTAGTAACTGCAGCCGTTACTAACTTTCTTGGACCGTTACTACTTTCCTGCTACCCGGTCGTTAACTACTTAATCTAAATTTCTAGTTAATACCTATTGTATTAACTTATAACTGGGATCGTCTCCAAATATCATTTTTAATTAGAAAATGGTGACGAAAATCTCCATGGATCAAGAAAAAAAACACATTTTCTTTTTTAAAACCGCAACGGCAATTTCGAAGCATTATTCTGCTATTGTGAAAACGGAGCAGCAGTTAATGGAATATAAGCAAGTGACATACGCGTTTTAGTACACAAGATAAATTCCAGCAGACTGGCATGACTGGCGGATGTGAAATAACCCCGGTTGATCAAAATTAATCCCGAGTCCCTCACAACTGTGTGTGTCGTAATCATATCGTAGTTGTGGTACGTAAAACCCCAGAAATGATTATTATTAGCTTTTTTACTGCCCGTGTACTAGCACAAGGATCCATTCAAGTGCTCTGAGGCTATGTTGGTGAGCTTAGTACCTTGTCTCGGCCGCTGTACATAAGCCTTCGTTGTGGCAGTTTTATAACAAATAGACATGAGACACTGTGTTTTTTTGCCACGGTTCATTAAAGTCTTAGCTATTTCAGGTAGTACGGTATGGTAGTTTAGGTCCACATTTTTTATAATTCATCCTGAAACACAGGTGCTCACCAGTGCCAGACGTACATCTCTAAGGTAGCGGCTATAAATACTCCTGGAGGCAGCTTGCGCTAAGTCGCGCAAACTGCCCGCATTTTTTTTGTGTTTTCAAAGGCATTTCGGGGCCCTTTAAAAAGACAGGGCGTGCAAACACGGACACAAGAGAGTATACTATAGTCAAGACACCACAAGCGCAGCTAACAAGACAAAAATCATACGACGATGGAAAAGAAGGTAGACACAAATACTTATCTGTGCATTCCCAGGCAAGAGGCGATACCTGTCAATCAGGTGCGCGTGGCGGTCTACGTGAGAATTAACTGTTCACTCTCTTGACTTCTCTCTTGACTTCTCTCTTGTATCCGTGTTTGCACGTCCTGTCTTTTTAACATGAACACTTAACAATTAGCTCAGCTATCCTTCTTTTGTTGTTGTTGTTCTTTTTCCTCCATGGTTGAAGCGCATTCTGTCCTTCTCATTTGTGTCGAGAGTTGTGAAAGCTTCGTGGCGTCAAAAAGACGTTGCAGAAAAAAAAACGGAAACAGAGGGCTTGTATTTATTGTATGTATGATGTATTTTATGTCGCGCTATCCCATTCGGTTTAAGGAATTATTGCGCGGCGGCGGCGTGATCACTCCCGGGACTTCGGCGGCGGCGCACTGGTCTAACACACACACACACACACACACACACACACACACACACACACACACACACACACACACACACACACACACACACACACACACACACACACACACACACACACACACACACACACACACCACACACACACACACACACACACACACACACCACACACACACACACACACACACACACACACCACACACACACACACACACACACACACACACACACACACACACACACACACACACACACACACACACACACACACACACACACACACACACACACACACACACACACACACACACACACACACACACACACACACACACACACACACACACACACACACACACACACACACACACACACACACACACACACACACACACACACACACACACACACACACACACACACACACACACACACAGGCGCGTGTAGTGGGTTAAAATTGTTAAGCCAAGGACGTTCTCCATGAAATGAAAGAATGCTTGGGTACCATCGACATCAGTGGATTTTTCACCGAATACATGTTTTTTAGGATTTTCTGCCCGCATACATCTTGCAAGTTATAATTTTTGCCTCAAAGAAACGGCACGCAAACATAGACGTGTTTAGGAAGCCAGCCGCCAACGTGCAATTTCTCAAGAAAATAGGCACCAATAAATTCGAAAGCTGACTATAATGTTGTAATACGCGTTTGCACAACCAACTGTCTTCTTTCCAAAGTAATTGCATGTAACACGGCAAAGCGTACACAGTATTTCGCCGTTGTCCGGTCGATACGTCACTGACCCATTGTAGCGCACGTATGAGATGCAGTGTGATCAAGTTACCTTACTGATGGCTCGAACGTCGTAAAGCAATACACCGATGTACCTATAAGCAAGGAAAACAGTTCGAACTCCAGTTTGAACTAAAAGAAAGAAAGTGTGTTTCAGGTTTCGAGTTTGGAAGACTTTGGCTTGAGATGGGGACGGCGAGAGCAGTGCTGTCACAGTAAGGTTCCAAGAAAGGGCAGTAAT
This sequence comes from Rhipicephalus sanguineus, assembly GCF_013339695.2. Lineage (NCBI taxonomy): Eukaryota > Metazoa > Arthropoda > Arachnida > Ixodida > Ixodidae > Rhipicephalus > Rhipicephalus sanguineus. Next base: position 184,716,442 of record NC_051176.1, read on the forward strand.
GATCGTTTGATGCCGGATGGGCCGATGAAGGGATGAGTTAGCGACATGAACACTTTCGCGGCAATCGAAATGTTTCCTATTTTGCTTTATTTCATTAAACTGAATTGAATAATTATTTTAATGTGTCGTTCATGAAAAATGGCGGGAATGAAAACTGCCCTAAAACATCTCGGCTAAATCTTCCACTTCCTACAAGATGGCTGCAAAAACAGTGACATCTAAAAGAAATCTGATACAGATCTTGCTCAGGCAGCCTTGGGAGGCCGTCCTTGCTAGAGCTGACTTGAAGACCCAGAAGGGTCTCTTGGATCAGGCTGAGCGTACAGCGACGGCCACTGGAGTCCTGGACTAGGGACCCACCCTTGCTGCTCCCTTATCTCTCTTATTTATTGGAAGTTTTTCAATCAATCAATCAATACATGCGTTATCATTTTTGCAATAATAATAAATTATAATTATTACAAAACGTAAAGTTTAACAGGATACAATGGTTATCAGTCAAGAAAAACAGAAGGAAAAATATAGGCGCATGCTGAAAAGGCATGGCGCCACAACTGAATCATATATATTTATATATATATATATATATATATATATATATATATATATATATATATATATATATATATATATATATATATATAATTGGGCAACAACTGAATAATTGGGCGTCTGATGTACCCGTAGAAAAAAATATGCGCAGAAGCTTCGAAACATGTTACTACAGTTCTATATATGCAGGCGAAGCATGAGCACAATATACCATTCGTATTTCAATATCAATTCATAGGACGAATCCTTACCGAGTATTGTGTGGGATCAACGAACACGTTACTTCCAAAAGGTACCATAGCGCTAGCAGACGGGGACGAGGAAAGCAAAATGGGACAAGCGCTATCTTTCAAGTTAAGTGAGCGCTTGTCCCGTTTTGTCTTCCTCGTCCCTGTCTGCTAGCGCTATATGGTACCTTTTGATGCATTTAACCAACTAGTCCAAAATGCCACATTGACAAACCTTCCTTCCGTCAATAGTGCTGCCTCTTTTCTTTCTTTTTTTGCTTTTTTTACCTTTGCCGCCTTCTTTTTCCCTTGAATGACGTTCTTTTCGATGGCTCGTAGTGCTCTCTCGTAGTAGGCGTCTGTAGAAAGTGTGGTACTGCAACTACAACTACTACTACTAGTACTACTGCTACTACTTACTACTACTACTACTACTACTACTACTACTACTACTACTACTACTACTACTACTACTACTACTGCTGCTACTACTGCTACTACTGCTACTACTACTACTTCACCGCGTGTAACTGGCTAGACTGATTCTATGAAGGACGCTCGAATATCGGAGGTTAGGCTTGTGAGGCACCCTGCTCCCGATACCACTCTGTAGCCGGGTGTTCCTTCTGTAGGGCGACAGAATAACACGAATCTCTGTCGAAGGGGACGTGGGGTTAAAATACATCCATTGTGAATAGGATTCATCTCAGTGCAAAAAAATAATAATCATAATAATAATTCCACTAGAGACGGAAGAAAAAAGACACGTTACCGCCGCGTATTCGGCGTCGCTGGGAGGAGAAGCAGAAAAATGGGAAACCACACAAGCCGAGTGTTTCATCAGAGATCTTCCATCCCAAAGAGCTTTTTCAATTCTCCAGAGATGCGAAAAAGAAAGGGAACATTGAGGACTGAAGGATGCTGCAACGCCGCAGGTTCACGATATCGGAATAGACCGCAAAAGGGAAAACGTCGATGTTTACAGTGGAAGAAAATGCTTCGCGCTATATTCGACACGCCTTTAGGATTGTTCTTGACTAAGAAAACCTTTTATCGACGTTTTCATCCAATATTACTTTGCCATTTCTCATTCTAGTACCTCTTGCGGCACAGCCATTTTACATGTTGTTTGTTATAGTCCTTATTTACATTTATCGTAGACTGGTGTTTATGCAGGACAACAATGATGTTTACAATGCAATATTTGTAAAAGCACTTATATATAAATGTCACAATGAAGATACCCATACAGCTATTTCGAATATCTAGCAAATCGGTGACCTGCGTTGTATAATCTATTTGTCAACACACATACACACGCACGCACGCATGCACGCACGCACTGTCGTTTACGTAAGGAGCTCTAAGCTCAATAATATTACTGCAATTTTTCCGCCATATACGCCTCCAGAAGTTTCACCATAATGTCCTACGTTTGCATTTTTTTTCATTGTAGTATTGCGCTCTGTCTGAATATCCTAGTAATGAATGCTTACTCAACAGAAGGTACATCTTGCACTAAAAATACTTTCAGACCACTGAAGTTTCTAAATTTCACGTTAAAAAATTACGAATTTGATAAAATCATATTTTTTGTCCACATTCAGAAGCCACTTACGCCGCGTGGTGCTCCAATAAAAAATCAGCTATACACCTCAATCAAAACCAAATATATAGTTCTTCTTATACTGCAAGTTTCATCATTACATTCTTTTGTTTTAAGGAAGAAAATAATTTTTGAAGTTCCCCATTGACGCCTGTCTTCCCATTTGGTCATACGGCAGCTTCCTCATTAACGTTCCTCATTGCCGTCAATGGGGAACTTCAAAAAATATTTTCTTCCTTAAAACAAAAAAATGTAATGATGAAACTTGCAATATAGGAAGAACTATCCGTTTGTTTTCGATTGAGGTATAAAGCTAATTCTAAATTGGAGAACCACGTGTTGTAAACTGCCTCTCAATGTGAACCAAAAAGGTGATTTTCTCAAATTCATAATTTTTTCTTATAAAATTTAGAACTTTCAGTGCTTTGAAAATATTTTTAACGCTAAATATACCTTCTGCAGAGTATTCCTCAGTCAAATATTCATACATAGTGCAATGTTACAATGAAAAAATGAAAACATTGGACATTTTGGCGAAATTTCAAGAGGCGTATATGTCAGAAAAATTGCAGTAGCATTATTGATCTTCGAACTTCTTATACAGACACCTGTGCTTAATATGTAAACCACATTTGGTATTGAAATGAGAAGTGATAATCTCCGAATAAATTTTCTGACAAACGACACTCGGACGACATTCCGCAAAATTGGGAAGGCTCCCACGTGACCAATATTTTGGACAAAATTTTTGCCCAAAACATTCTAACAATAGCTGTTTTCAACGCAATAAATTAGCATGATGGTTTTTTTTCCAATACGTTTGAGACTGTCGCCAAAATGGTCGGGACGTTTGGCCTGGAATGACTCAACAGCGTTTGCTTGACTTCAGTTACTTATAGCTAGTGCAAATTGATTATTCACCAAAACTATCTGTGAAACACGGAGAAACACACGCTTGATGCCGTGCCGTGGTACGGGTAGAATTCAGTCAGCTAGCAGCATCGAAGAAATAAGCTAAAGGTTTTTTTTTTATTGACATAATGTAAAACGAGATGTTGGCGCACAAATAAGGCGCCGGCTACTCCTTAGCCCTTGAGTGCAGATCGAGCATACAACATAGAAATAGACTAGTATACAAAGAGCAGTACATGTAAAATAAGCACACGAGCACGCATATGGAAAAACACACTCCCACACACACATCAAACAACACCATCGTAACGTAAAAGGAAAGGTCCGAAAGGCAATTAATAATGTCTGATAATGTCACTGGTTGGCATTAAATCGAATCGGCACATTCGGGCAACATAGCAATCAACACTGTTGGTCGTTATTGGGATGAATCCGCGCCTGTGGGCAACATAACAGTCGACACAGAATGGACCTCAGCACACACATATAATATGTATCATGTAATGATACATATAATAAGTATGACAAATGCTTGTATAGTATGTGTTTCAACGTGTAAAAGCTAGGGCGATGTGCCTATGTTGACATTTGCGTCCTAACTCAGAAAAGTGTATTATACCAGAATTGTTCGCAAGACGCATGATGAGAGAAAAATCCCAGGCCACCCGGGGCAATGGACATTGAGTTAGGCAATCATTATAAAACTGATATTTTACTCACGCATCTAATTGTTCATAAGGCACCTTTGTGATCATGTTAAATGATTACACAAAACATTGTGGTAGCTGTAGTAGTTAACGGTGAAAGCGTAATCAGAGCACGAGGTGCGATAGCCAGAAGAGCGTCGCATATTGGACGCAGAACTTGGTCGCCATCCCGCGGCATGTTAAAATGTGATCGAACACCACGGCCGGACTAGAGGGAAACGCAAAGCGCGTCGTGCCGCCCCCCGGGCGCGATTTTTCTCGGGGCGAGCGCGTGAGTGGGGAACGCGGTGTAACATCCAGGTGAGGCAGGCGCGCGTCGCAGAGCTATTTATTGTTTGGTTTCGATTAGCGTGATGCTATGAGCGAGGCTAACGCTTTTAAGACGCTTGGGCTAAAATCGCCACCTCGCGGTGTGTTAAGGCATTGACAAAATTGAACTTCTATTGAAAACGCGCCGAATGGGATGGACGTGTAATCGCGGAGGCCACATTAATGACGAATTACTTTACTTTACCGCTCCCAGAGGACACCACCACCCCACCGACCGGGAGAGTGGTAGATATAAAAGGCGCGTTTGTAAAGCCTCTAGAGTATGTGTCCGTGGCGCAGTGGATAGCGTGCCCGGCATCTCTTGTTGCGGACCGAGCGGTCGTGGGTTCGATGCCGATTGACAGAACGTTTTTTCTTTGCCATCTGATCGTGTAAACTTTTTCGACGTCATTTCCGTGACGGAAATACGTCACTGAAGCCTTGGTGGACCCGGCATAAAACACTTTCGTGTTAAAAAGACGTAGAAGGAAAGAGAAAGCAATTCTTGGGGGAAAAAATTCTTGACGAGGCGGGATTCCAACCCGCGTGCCCACTATCCGAAGGCGAGCATCGTATCCACTAGGGTATCTATGCATGCCAGCAGAGCATAACATAGCCTTGTATAGTATTAATGAGAACTAATGGACAATAATGACAAGGAAAGTACAAGGGATGTTATTTGTAGTAATTAGGATATAAATTTGAACAAAGAAAAGTGGACGAAAATATAAAGATTAGGTCCCTGCCGGCGGCAAGTTATCTTTTCGTCCAATCGCGTGCTTGCCGAGGTGGTGGCGCTCTCTGTTGCGCGGCACGGGTGTCAGCCGGATGCATCTATCTATCTATCTATCTATCTATCTATCTATCTATCTATCTATCTATCTATCTATCTATCTATCTATCTATCTATCTATCTTTGTCTGTATGCTATTGTGGTTGTCTCATTAACTTGGTATTTGCCAAAATTGGCATAAGAGGATATGAGTGTATGACGAACACGATTAACAGCTCAGTACATGAATAACGTGATATGACTGTCGTGTACGTCATAAATCGCTTTCCCACAGTCGCGTGTTGTGCATAGCCGCATACCACGGCCCATGGAATGCGGGTATGGGCCACAAGTAATGATTCGCAGGCTATATCAACCCAATGAACGGCGAGAATAGACATTTGAAATCTTGACCCTATAGTTTTGATGAACCATGTCGTAGGATATCCGTTGCTGGAGTCGGCGGTATTGTCGATGAACGAAAAATGCCGATGGAGGCAAAGACTAAAGGTCATGGTTCGAGCCGGAATCAAGCCCATGCATTCCTCGTGGCAGTCATGGGTTCTACCATAGAGCCACGCGAAGGCTTGAAACTGCTTTGGAAAAAGACCCTGTACAGGCATCATGTCGGGGCAACGTCATTCGTGGTTGCAGTGTTGGCACTCCGCTTTTATGTCAATGTCATAAACGTTACATACGTACTCCTATGACTCAATAAGTTATAGGCGAGAGTTGCTCGACCTAGCAGGACAGACAGACAGACAGACAGACAGACAGACAGACAGACAGACAGACAGACAGACAGACAGACAGACAGACAGACAGACAGACAGACAGACAGACAGACAGACAGACAGACAGACAGAAAAATAACTTTTATTTGGTCCTGAGAAGACGAACGCCTCGTCAGGGGGTAACGTCCGCGCAATACCCTGACGACTGCTACTTATGATATGCACATCAACGCACCGTAGCGTGCACTTAGTTTCGACAAAACTGACGCCTGTGCTCTAACGTCATACCCTTTAGGCACCAGTGCAGTCGTCGTGTCTGGTAAACCTACGATATGCGCTCGACTACACAATATATATATACATATGTACACACGCTTGATTCAAAGTAAAAAAGAAAACTGCTGCATAGGCAGCTCTCGCTGACTGCTTCACATGAAATCAACTCCCACAACCTGTGGGATCTGCCGGAGTTTTCTATCTATCCGCCTACGTCTGAAGCAGCATGCATATTATTCTTCATTTCGCATGACATAATCATGATCACGATGGTGTTGATGATAAAAACAGCAAAATATTGCCGCCCGACTCCGTGAATGTGGCATTACGACATTAAAAAACATGGGATACACTGTTTATAACCAGAAACAAGGACCTCGTGCTTAACAGGAGAATGGCAAAGCCAGAAAGCCACTGTGTTAGGTTGTACAAGCAATCCCGAACGTAGTTTCAGAACTCTTAGCAAAATACGCAGACGTACACTCTTAATCGGGTACTGGTTAAATGCTGGCTATATCCAGAAAACCAGACGAAAAATGTCCGATTTTTTGGCTATATCTAGCACTTTGTATAGTGTAGCACAGAGAGAGAGAAAAAAGCAAAAGGGAAGAGGCAAGGAGGTGAACCAAGTGCGATGTTGCGGTTCGGTACCCAGTATTGGGGCGAGGAAGAAGTAGCTGGAAAAAGGACACAGATACAGAGAGAGAAAATGCAAAAGCAAAAAGAAAAAAAAGACACGATGGCTATGATGATACATGTAACACTGAACCTGCACTGTTGCCGTTTTTTACTAGAATTGGTAATTCGTTGCGTTTTTGTGACAGTAAAGCAGCATACGAAAAAGAAGATAGAGAATACTGAAATGAAATGTTTTCGGCAAAGTTTCTTTCGTATATGGCAAAGGTCTGGGAATCACGTCCTACCGGCTTGTCACCAGATTCTTCAATCTTTTGTCGTAAATTTGTCGCGACAGTGAGCAAATGCTCAAACGTGGCGCGCGTGACGGAATAGTTTCTTGCAAGTTGCGGTTTAATGAATGCAGTGTGGCGTTTTTGTGACCTTGACTTCAAGAAAATGACCGCCGGTGGCCGTACTCGTCGGCGATTCAAGAAGAGTTTTTCTGTGTGTGTTTTATGCTGACCCTACAATGAGGACGGGGCCGCGGGGGATTCTTTAAACGAGGAGCTCTAAATGATGTCAGAATGACGAATTAAGGGTCGCCCACGCGTGAATTCAGGACGTGACTGGCATCCCCGCAGCCTGCACCCACATAACTGCAAGCATATGCAGACGCTTCGGGATGGAAAAGTTTCCACAATAATTACGTGTCAGTCTGCGTAGAAAACTGGAAAAGGCAGCGAAGCCGCGGTCTTTGTTGTCAAGGTCCGCGTCCATGCAGAGGCTGAACATATTGCCGCCTAGATTTTGATGCCGTTAGTAAATATGAATGTGTGGCAACCATGCTCACTTTAATGCATTCAGCCTATATATACATGCAAAGCGTTTGCGCAACTATTCGGGCTTCGCAAAGGAAAATCCGCATCATTAAGCATAGGCATAAAGCTGGGTTTTCACTCTTTCTAAGATTTAGTTCTTTCCACGCATTCCCCAAGTCGTATCTTTTGATCTGTTGCACTCAGTGACAATTTAACGCTCCGGGCGCCTCGCCACGAATATAGTTAACGTAAAGCCTATACATTCAGAGTGCCATAAATTTCTCTTCTTGCAGTTTGGGTGTGCGAACGCACAGTAAATAAAGTAAATTTTCCTGAAGTGAATTCATTTATAATGTGCATAACATACTTGGTTTTTGCGTCTGCGTCTTACAATATAATAGAAGCACATAATGACGCCTGTGTCCAGGCCGGGGAACAGACAAAGGTACCAGTGCGGTAAAGATAGTCGTCCACTTTCCTTTCTTCTACACATTCTTAACATTTGGCTATGATTCTATGTTGAAGAGCTGAGTGCCTTCAAATGAGTAATAGAGAGTTTTGAGTAAGTTAATAAATTATACATGCGGTAACGGCATAGGGAGGACCAGTCCATTTTATACCTGTCGTGTTATTTTTAGATTGTATAGTGGACGTTCAGTAATCCCGGGCCAGCAGCATAGTTATGTCATATGCTCTGACAATGTTTCAAATGCGACAAATATATCGAAATGAGCTCCAACAAGGATATCAGTGAGCTGAAGCAGGGTTTAAGACAAATTCAGCTCGCTGTCATTGACCAACTACCTTCGCAAGTGATATTTAGAAAGAGCGAAATTCTGGGAAGGTCATAATTACAGCAAATTATTTCTACCGACGCCATATCCGTGCTATATTTAAAACAGCAGCATTGCGCCCTTAGAGTAACGACTGCCTGAGCCGCAGCAGGACACGTTATGGAATCTAAACCAACGAAGCTGAGTTTTTTTTTCCTCTCTCTTTAGTAAATCAACCGCGATCTCTGTGTCACTTACATCAGTGCATGGTATATTAATGAACAAACTAGTCCAAACGTCGGGTAATATATTTTATACTTCTAGAACAGTTCACTCTTCGACGTAAGCTGACGTTCAACAAACACTATGAATTACTTGGGGCATAATCAAAATACGTCCATAAACAGTGTTGGGCAAAAGTTTGAACAGTACACATACGGATACGGCGGTCACTTACAGAGGACACCGCACCTACAGTCGCAAGCAATAGTTTGTCGACCATTGTACCAGTAAAAAATAAAAAAAAAATTCTTCTAGCACAGCTCCACAGTGTATAGTCGCTTCAATACAATGCATTGCTAAAGCGTGCGTCCTCTTCCTTGAAAAAAAAAAAAAGCCAGAAATTTGTGAGGGAAAGGCAAATTCTCGTGGCGTTTCACGCTGCCCGATGTTCGATATATTAAGTATTCCGGCTGTATGTAGGCGTAGTTTTTGCTATGCAATAACGTTAAAGCATAGCCGTGTTAAAAAATAGTTCGATATGAAGAATAATTAGATTTAACCGAGCTGAATATAGCCGGGTTCGACTGCACTTCCTTGTTGCACTTTGCAATAGAATTCATTTCTTAAACGCTCTAACCGTGCAGCAAAATATGTGCTAGCTGAAGAGTTGTACGCATGCATATATATATATATATATATATATATATATATATATATATATATTTATATATATATATATATATATATATATATATATATATATATATATATATATATATATATATATATAATCTGAACTTGTGTTGTCATTGTTACTCTAGACATTGAATGGGTCTGTAAGGGAATATATAAAATGTGTCCCATTTTCTATCGCCTTTTGCCGATGACTCCACGAAGAACATAAATCTGGCTGTTTACTTACCAGAACCACAATATGATTACGAGGAATGCTGTAGTAGTATATATATATATATATATATATATATATATATAATCTGAACTTGTGCTGTCATTGTTACTCTAGACATTGAATGGGTCTGTAAGGGAATATATAAAGTGTGTCCCATTTTAAGAAAGGGAAATTAGACAACCACCCGTTTGTAGCACGAAGCCACAAGGAAATCCATACGGATTTCTCAGAAATAAAGCCTTTTAGTTGCCGAAAAATTCGTCCTGGTCCGGGGATCGAACCCGGGACCGCTCAATTGGTAGAGCGGCCGCCCCGGAAAGGCGTTGGTCCCGGGTTCGATCCCCGGACCAGGACGAATTTTTCGGCAACTAAAAGGCTTTATTTCTGAGAAATTCGTATGGATTTCCTTGTGGCTTCGTGCTACAAACGGGTGGTTGTCTAATCTGTGTCCCATTTTCTATCGCCTTTTGCCGATGACTCCACGAAGAACAGAAATCTGGCTGTTTACTTACCAGAACCACAATATATTACGAGGAATGCTGTAGTAAGGGACACCGGATTAACGTTGACGCCCCGGCGTTATTTAACGTGCGCCTAGAGATATGTACACGGGTGTATTTGCACGTCGCTTCCTTTGAAATGCGGCCGCCATGGCCGAGAATCGAACCTGCGCCCTCGGCCTTAGCAGCGAAACACCTTAGCCGCTAAGCTACCACGGCAGGAGAATTATTCGAACTTACGTCAATCCGCTAAAAGAAATGTGTGCGTGTGCTTGCCCCCTTCTGTCTGCATCTCGCTGTGCTCACGTGACACACACCTACACGTGACATCATGCTAGCAGAGCGTGTGAAATTCCGCACTGTATACTCTCAATACGGGGCCTTCCCTAAAGTACTTGTGGTGAAATGTAATCGTCGCCATCTCTTTAATTGCAGTGACCAGGCCTGTAAAAATGATTCATTTAGTTTCCGGGTTTTGCGGGCCAAAACCACTAGCTCATTTAAGACAGGCGGTAATGGGGCCCTTCATATAATTTGGGCCACCTGGGGTCCCCTAGCGCGAATAAGGAAGTACAGGAGCGTTCTTGCATTTCGCCCCCTATGAAACGGGGTGCCAAGGCCGGGATCGTGACCGCGACCTTAATCTCAGCAGTACAATGCCATACCTGTAGTGTAGTGGGCTATTACAGCTGGTGACCATCGAATCGATGGTCTCCAGGAAAGCGCGCATAGTTTTAGAGATCACGGAGATTTATTGCCAAAAGTCAAATGACTCTTGTAATCACGTTGATTCTGAGATTTTTCATAAACTAGAGCCACTTGATGCAATATGCGTGTACAAGCTCATAATTTTTACATCGCAACGGACACATTCCTTCAAGAAGGATATACGACTGCACTGCAAAAATTATGCTCCACTTCATCTGAGTACAGGACACAAAACATTGACATGCGGTGGAAGTAAGGGTACCGAATGCACCTTTCAAATTTTCGCTAAAAGCGTTTATATTGAATTGTATTTGCGATGCACCGCTAATTCATATCCAGGTGTAAAATTACTTTCAGAGGGCTTACTTCGAATGTATAGCATGGTTGTAAACTACCGAAGCATTACATAACACTTTGAATGTAACTTTAGTTATATAATACAACCTGAATGTTACTTAATTTTATTAAGGGTACCGGGCCGGCCTACATGTTCTATGTATTTCTACTATTTCAGAATCTTGGCCGGAATCAGAGCGGACCACGAAACATGATGGCACCTTGCTGCTCTCTTCGCCCAGACTAGCTGAGTTTCCCGGAGTCAGCTGTCCTGTAGCGACCGTGAAAGCAAAGTGAGTTTCGTCGTCCTATACCACACCGCGACATCGCCTCTTCAAATTGTATTTAATGTACACGACATAAAATGGTGATGTTCGCAAGTGTGCATTAGGCGGCGAGACCCAAACGAACCGCTGGCTTAGTACCTAACTTGGGCGCCAAACGATATCGTTGCATACTGAGTTCCTGGCCAGGATGGTTTCCCAAACGTGTCGCGCTTTGGCAATAGCTAGATTGGCCTCATGCTCATACGTCAGCATAAAAGAAAAGTAGGAGGAAAGAGAAAGGGAGAGGAGGTATCGAAGGGCGATGAATCGCAATCAAGAAAAAGCACCGGCTCAGGACTAATAGCGTTCGTTTTTTGTTTTTGGTACACCAAGCCGCTTTTATCGGTATCCCTTTTTGTTCCCATGTAACTGAGAACTACAATGTTATAGTTGTCTCAATGGTATCATTGTGATCAGGACACCTCTCTCTGATTAATGTAGGGGAATGTTAAAATGTCATCGTTGTCTTTTTTTAACAATTTTTTTTACTGCTTGTATCTAAGCTTTAGGCATTTGCAGGCACTAAATGTCCTGTGAGATAATGATGCTCCAATCTACGGTAATAATGCCGCTAAAATTTTCCCCTGTGCGCACTAAGTACCAAATAAATACATCAGTTCTTAGCATCTGCGGTTGCCGACACAAAAGAAGAACTTTTAAAAAATTCATGCTTTAGAAAACTGCTTCTAAAGGGGAAAAAAAATGGCTTACACGAGTTTCGTGCGACAAAAACAACTTGATGTAGTAGTTAAATAAGCACGGGGCGGGAACTTGTCACCATATTTCCTTGCCCTTGTATGGGTTTTATGTCTCGCCTTTAGGGTACCTTGTTGACCAGCCGTAAAGCCCTCTAGGCGAAGTAGTAATATAAATGCCGACCAAAGTAATGCAACCCCCGCACTCTTGCTGTAGCGTCGTGGGAAAACTCCGTATATATATATATATATATATACCTGAGTAATTTTAACAGTGGACCACAAGTATTCTTCATGATGACGTTTTACTTTTCGCAATAACAGAAAAGAAATCAAACTCAGAATGCGCTGTTGATCCGTGACGTTTTCTCCTTAAAGAGATCGCTACCTAGGGCCAAACGACGAAACGTTCCTTTCCTCAGTAAGGAAGCCTTCATTTTGGTGAGGCCGCCTTATGTCACTCTGAAAGCTTCCTCACTGAGAAGCCCTCGGTGAAGGCTTGGCGCTTCCTCAGCTTAAGGTTGCTTTGGGGCTACCTGCGTACGCCCTTAGGTCCGCTCCTGGCCCTGAACGAGTGCTTCACCTCATAGCTAGCCCACGTGATGAGCTAGCCCACATGATGCTTGTTTCCGAGGCAACCCTCCCACCCCACCTCTGCGGGGAGACGCGAGCGTGCGTGCACGGTGAAGCGCGTTCAGTGGTGCGATCTTGTACGCATTCCAAATAAACACGGAGGCGTGGCGTGACATCCAGCCGCACGCGAATGGCCCATTTGAACCGCGACAGACGTCACGGCCCTGCCTTGACCAATCGCGTGCGGTCACGTGCGGCTGGATGTAATGCCACGCCTCCGTGTTTATTTTGGAACGCGTACAAGATCGCACCACAGACTGACAGCGTTTAAAGAGGCGGGCGTTTCAGTGTTGCTAGAACGCACCACGTTTTGCGCTCGACTACGGTGGCTTTTCACATTTAGTAATCGCAGTTGGAAGAAAGCGTACACGCGTCTCTATATTAACACTTCAATTTGGAAGTCATTTGGTGACCCAACTTTTTTTACAGAATAAACGCTTGTGAGCAAAGCTTATATTCGATAATCTCGAACGCAGGTGCGCGGCAACCATTCCTCCCGCGAGGACGGGTGAAGGGAGCTTTCAGAGTACGCTTGCTTCCTCCGTCGGTACTTGGCTGTAAGGAGGCCTCACGTAAGGTGAGGACGCGGTCGAAGGAAAGGAACGTTTCGTTGTTTGGCCCCTAGGGCTTAGAAAACTCTTTAACTACCAAGTTCTTCTTATTAGGTACTATCATGACACAAAACGCGTTCAGTAGCTTGAGCACAGAAGTCCTGAAATTTTCTTACGAAGTGTCGGACAACATAAATGTTATCATGAAAGCGCAACACGAGCATATTAAAGGTGCATGCATAACACAAAATAAAGTTTCGCTCGCTAATAATTCCTTGCTCTTCGAACGGTAATTGCGCAGCTCATTCTCATCAGCGACACACTGTGAGCATCCTGGCTCCTTTGAACAGCAACTGATAAGTACTATTCGTACTTGTGTCGTACTGGTGTCACATAGCGATGCACCGTGCTCTTGAAGTTTAGTTATAATTTCCATTTTTGCAAATACTTGTCACACTTTAAAGTATTGTATTTCTCGTTGAAGTGTTTCAGTGAACCAGGGCGTGGCTTCACTTAAAGGCAGAAATGATGCAGAACTTCAAAATCAAGCCCCATGTTTTACTGCGGTGTTTCAAAGCAATCTTCCACCACACCCTTAATCAGGTCCTGGTTAAATTCTCGCTACATTCAGGAAACCAGACGAAAAATGTCCGGTTTCCTGGCTATATCTATCACTTTAAGCGGGACCTGATTAAGAGTGAATGTCTGGTGTTGCATGTCACGTTTTTTTTTTTGCTTTTGCACGCACAAAGACAGTTCATATAATTACGCGTCTTTAATTAAGCTTGAAGGAAAGAAGATTACTTTTAAGGGCTCGTTTTTCTTTGTTAGACAAAATATTAATGAGAACTAATGAATAATGAGTTCGTAAAAATTTCACGTGCTACGTGACGCCAAAAGGCGCAAAAAGAGTGTTCCACACTCGCCGCCATGGCTGCGATCGGCGCTAACACTCGTAGGTTTAAATGCACATATATACCATATGAAGTGGACGGGGGGATGACCGCCGCCGTAGATCAGTGGTAGAGCATCGGACGCGTTATTCGAAGGTCGCAGGTTCGGTTCCTGCCCGCGGCAAGTTATCTTTTCGTCCACTTTACTTTCTTCACATTTGTATCTCAATGATTACAAATAACACCTCCTATACTTTCCTTGGCAGTATTGTCTGTTAGTTCTCATTAATTAAGCTTGGTACTTTATAGGCGTATGGTCGAATGAAAACGTTCATGAGTAGAGTCGTGTTGTCTAACGGCAGAGTTTTACAATGTAGAACGCAGTATAAAGACCCACATACAGTGATCCGTCTTCTGCGCACTTTCTTCGTGCATGAGTCGCGATTTTTAGAAGGAATGTTTTTACCACCCTGTATGGTGTATTCAAGGAATGAAGGAAACAGGTGAGAGGGATAACGTCGAAGTCTGGGTCAGTTGATACATGACGCTGAGGCAAAAACCAGTCAAAAAGACGCCGGACAAGGGGAAGAAGTGACACACACAACGACTGGACTAGCAACTGTGCTTTATTATCTGACAGCAGCTCCCAGAAGAACCACGGCGCAGGCGCTGACCACGTAAAACCATGAAGCGAAAAACCAAAACATGAAAAAAGCAAAAGCGAAAATTGGCCTACATGACGGCCAAGAATCCACCGCCAGCGACACGAACTCGCATTCTTCTGTAGGAATGAATGGACGTAGTGCTGACACAATCGTCACGGTGCATGTTGATATGATATGCTTCAAGGATTTCGCGCTCCTCCTTGCCCCCACCTCTACCCAAAATCTCAACATTGGAAAATAGCGGCACACAACCACAGATGCGGCAGTGGCGGGGAAGATTAGCCCCGTCTGACGTGTTCAAGGAATTGTGGTGCTCGCGCAGTCGTTCATTCAAACATCGGCCAGTTTGGGCGATGTATACTTTTTCGAATGTTAGTGGGACCATATACACAACATGTTTCGCGCAGGTAGTGTACTTGGTTTTATGCCGAATGGAACCCACCGGAGTGCTAGTGTTTCCGCGAGCAACACGTGCACACAGCGCAGAAAGTTTGCAAGGCGCCGAAAACACAACATCTACGCCCTGTCTCAGAGCGACTTTTTTCACATTGTCGGAATCGTTGTGTGTGTCACTTCTTCCCCTTGTCCGGCGTCTTTTTGACTGGTTTTTGCCTCAGCAGGAGAGAGGGGAAAGGCGGGGAGGTTAACCAGTTCAGAATAGCTGGTATGCTACCCTAAAATGGGGAAATGGATGGGGGAGATTAAAAGTTGCAGGTGTAAAGAAAGAGAGAGAGATAGGGAGCTCGAAACAGCGCACCGAGAAGGGGCAGGAAACGAAAAGATGGACACATACACAGCGCTGTGTATGTGTGCTTCTTTTCGTTTCCTGCCCCGCCTCGGCGCGCTGTTTCACTCTCAGCATGTACGAACTGGCCCGCCAACAATCAGTGTTGCAGAGATAGGGAGCCTGCACACAAACGCCACAGTCGGCCGGTTAGCCCTGTGCGGTGTACGACGCCACTATTATTTCTTGGTGGTAACAATGCGCTGAACCTGCATTCGCGAAGGATATGGTGCATTGAAGCAAGAAAATAAAATCACGTGCTAGTCAGTTGATATAGTAAGCATAATGCTATTAAAAGAGCGGCTGACAAATTCCAATCTAAAATGTAATTAAGCGCTAAACGGAACTCAGTTTTTTTTCTTTTTTTACGGCAATACTACTAAAGTCTATGCCTCACAATATGGCTGAAGCTGAGTATTTTTGCTCAAATCGGGGGCACCAGCATATCACTGAACGAGTGCTGGCCTATCTTTTCGAACTGCGAGACCAGAAAAACCTTATAAAGAATTCCACCAGCTTACACAGCACCACGTAATTTACGATTCGTAGCTTCTGTTTTAGTCTATTAGTTTCCGTGGAGTGACAGAGGTGCTATGGAGCCGTCATCCTATCAAGACGCAGGTGGCGTGGGCGCGTTCCGTGGCCATCACGTATGCGATGCGTTGTGCGACCGCCGCGCTAAGGAAACTTCAGGAGTTTCCCGTTGTTGATTTATAGCTGCGCTTTCCGCTGTTTTAATGGCCACTAGCCACAGCCACGTAAACGTGTGGCATCCATGCTGCAACAAACTGTGAAACCACGTAATCCCTCTTCTTTTTTTTATTTTTTTCGTTTTGACAAGTTTAACCCCCGCATCATATCGTGAAGGCGCGGAGTCACTATCTTAACATCAGAGTTTTGCTGTGATTTACGCACCACATGCTTGGTCTTACCTCACTGGTCGTCGTTACCTTAAAGTACGTTAAAAATCCCACACCAGACATTTTTAAATGTAGCACAAGGAACTAATGCCTTTCTATTCATCGTTGACAAGATTATGCAAAAGGCCGGTGAGTGATATGCTCGTACAATGGAGGATTGAAGGACCGTAATTGCTAATTTCCACGACGTTTGCCTCTTCAAAGTCGTTATCAAGTAAAAATTACACGCCCTAATTAAATATGCTACAGAAGCCGACTGTACGGCAATGTTTAGCGAGCGTGTTTTCCTCGCGAAAGTGCCGATACGTTCCCCGTCACTTCAGCAGGCGAACACTACCAGCAATGACGCGAACAGTTCTCAAAAATCGCGCAACTGGCTAATTTAAGAATGCACGCAACCGATCAAAATATTTTCGGTGGACGGGATTGTCAAGAAGTGTCGTAGTAAATTCATTTCAAAGCCTGGAAACTAAAGGATAAATGCCAATTTTAGCTAATGACATCCCATACATAAAATGTTACTATGGTTCTGCTGTGCTACACCGCACCGCAAGTGGAGAGGGGGAGGGAAAGTGGTGAGGGAGGGGATGTGGAGAGGAAGAGGGGAGAGGGGGAATGGAGAGGGCATGCGCATGCTAGTAAGGGTGGTCACGCCGCACACCTCCACCGGATTGAACTCCGCCATAAGATACTTCGCATCTAAAAGCCCCTAGACTGCACATTCATCGTGTCAACCTCAATGGGTGTGCTGGACAGGGCTTATTATCCGCCAAATTACTAGGCGATAAAGGAAAATGTACTATAAATATCCTCATCTCTCGACTGTACATCGCCAAGAGCAAACTGTGTTTATTGATATTCAATCCTGAGATGAAGAAGAGGACGAAGAGAGCTCGCGCCAGCAGAGTTATTGCGTTGCAAGCGCTACGCGCAACTTAGTTTGTTATAAAAAGGTTCGATTTCAATAACTCGATGACGCTGAGGTTTCTAAATGATACAAATGTTCATTCCACATATTTAGAACTGGGGTCAGGGAGGTGAGGATCTTTAGTCATTCGTTGTTCGAATGTCTCTCGTCTCTGATCGGCCGCCGAGTTGCCCCTGGCCGGCCACTCTCTCCCTCTCTCGTTCTTGATAGCCGCGCCGTCCGGCCCAGCAAAGGCGGGGGGCCTGGTTATCATTCCGTTCCCAGAACATATACGCAGGGGTCACCTGCGGAACTGTTGTCGTTTGTGCGGACGTTTGAAGGGCCGCTCCGGACAGTGAGTCTGAAAAGTATGTTTCTGAAGGTGCGGATGTGCTCAGCCGGCATTAGCCTCGAGACAAAATTATTTCAGTCTGCGCTGGTCCTCGTCACTTCTATGTGTGCTGTGTTGCTTTTTGCGCTGAGCAGTTTAATAATGGAAGGCAACTGTCGGTTAGAGACCCCGGGGCGGTTCGGGCGAAAGGGAAGATCTTTAACATAGTTTTCTGCTCACGCGAACCGGCGGAACGAAGAGCTTAGGCTGCTCCGCTGTTAATGTCCGTGTGACAGTAAACGATCAACTTATTTCCGATGAACAAAAGCATTGATCTCTTAATACACACAAAGTATGTTTTAACGGCTCACGTTAAGATTAGCATACATAAGGCATACAAAATCTCTTGCGTGACTGAAATAAACCGTCTACTGCACTGTTAAATGAACAAGATGAGCTTCGTTTGTGGTTTGGGAATACTACCAAGTGGACCCATAGTATGAGCCCATTTTATTATCTCAAAAATATACGGCTTAAGTTTACGAGCCTGCGAAGCACATCGTGCAGAACAGCACTACAGCCGCACCAAAGAAAAGAGGAGTACGAAATGGATACATACAGTAAACTGGCGAATTCACGTAGACAATGTGTATTTATGCCTTTTTTTAGCCCCTGGTTAGCTGACGGGTTTCAATTTTCCTTATGGCGTATCATTGTACTCAAACTGTCCCTCATTTGAGTGTACCCTATTCCATGCACTGATATTTACACACGCCGCTCCCGATAACATATGCTTTCCTCAAGCGTGCGCACACATTATATGCTTGCACTCGAGCCTTCGCCGAACGAATAACCGAGGTCACTGGGGTCATAGCAATCACTGCTGTGTGTTACGGAAGACTACGCTCTTAATATGGCTGCATGGCATTAGGTCCGCATAGTCTTTCACTGAATCAGATCTGCGGCGTGCTTGTGATCCATGTGTATATGTATACGTGTGAGCTCGTCGGCTTGCTGAGATTAGCTCCAGAAGAATTCGCTCACAGGTTAATTGGTGCATGATCTTCAGTAGAAGGTTTGTGCAGCCCGAGAAGAGTCTATGTCTTATGCGTGTTTCTTCTCGTCCCGTTTTTTCGTGCTACACAAATGTGGGCTGAGGTTACCTTTGAGCACTTACAATGTAGATATTGCTGCATAGCTGTAGGCATTGTCAGTCGTACCGATCAACCTACATACAGCGCATGTACATTGGCGTTGACGGCACGCCGAATTAAGACTATGACAATGCAACGACTATCGGTCAACAGTCGTTACGGCGCTATGTTTGCCCAAGAATGACATTCTTCGATCTCTTATCGACCTGCTTGTTGAAGAATAGGCCTACTGTTTTCGTTGGCTATAGTGCCTCTGGTGGCGTCGTTACTCTACGAAACTTGCCTGGGAGTCGACTGCCACTGACGCACAAATGACGTCTGTGAAAAAGGAGTCAGTATGCGCGCATGCCAGAGAATAGTCTTCTATTGGCTAATCAAGTCAGAATCAAGTCAAGTCAGAAAATGCGGAGAACTTCGCCAGCGTACATAAATTGCTGACATGCAACTCTGCGTGGTGAAGGGAAGTGTGGAGAGAAGGACACGTGGAGAGAGGCGCACAAAAAAAAGAAAATGTTAAGAGAGAGAAAAAAAGCAGAAAAACGGGGCACTCTTTTTTTTATTTATTCTTTGGTGAGGACGTGTGCTGATATAGTGCTTCATTTTATGCATCGTCCAACAATAAGGTGGGCGATTTCGCTGAACGAAAGGTGAATGAGGGTGACATGCAAGATAGTACTACTAAAGTTTGTCGAGCTGACAGATACTGTTCAAGTATGTAAATAGGAAGTTCATTGCACACCTCTGTTGCCTGAGGTAGGCTAAAGGGCATAAGACGCAGTGAAATTATAAAGGTCTCTGTGTAATTGAAAGCATGCAATTTTCATAGAGCGCACGTCCATTGGCACACGCTCGGCACTCAAACAACATATGCTCCCCAGTTTCGATCAAGCCACAGTTGTTGCAGCGTGTACTTGCTGTTTGACAGCAATCGCATCGTAAGCCGGTTCCATAGCCTGTGCTTAGACGAAGCCGATGACAAAGAGCTCCCAGATGTCGAGGAAATGCTGGATGGGAGTCTTGATCTTAGATTTTGGTCGATTGAGTAAACAGAGGGGTAATGATGTGCCGGAAGGTTCCAAAGCCGCATCTTTTCTTCGCAAGCACATCTTTTAGTCACTTGGCAAAAATCAGATCGGGTGATACAAATTCGCTTATAGTTTTGGTATTGAAGACTTTTGCGTGCCGCTTCGTGACATTTGATTGCGTTTGACCTTCGTGTTTCTTGGCTTCTGTGAGCACGTGCTGGGTATAGAATAAGCGGTTTTAAAATATGGAAGTGCTGATAAGCCGCAGGAGCTACGCCAGGCTTAGTGGAATAGCCAGTCAGGTCGTGCTTAAACAGGACACCGCTGCATCCGTTCAGGCGCTAATTCCAAAGGTGTACTCCGTGGCACGGCATTGGCTGACTGGTATATGCCGGCCAATGTTCCCACGAAATCAGTTTTTAGAGCCGCGATCATTTCCCTATTCCAGAGCCTAAAACTTCGTGAATCAAAATTCGAGTGATAAAACGACCGAATACCTTCAGTGATACAACCTTGGGATACAACCCTCACATTTCAGGGGCTGCCTTCCTTCTCTTACCTTTGGTTTACTATGATTTCAAACAAAACATTCATTTGCCCCGTAGCGTAGTAAACAAATTATCATTGCCTGCCGTGCCATTACTATACGTCTCGTCGAAGTGCGCGTCACATTGCCTTACATTTAGGGGAGTTGGCTAAACCAAGAAAATTAGGTCGTCTGAAATGCTCGCGAAGCGACCACCGCGTCCCACGGCGTCGGTGTCAACACGAGTGATGCAAAAAATCATTATCACGTGATGACGTCACCATATGACGTCAACATGACGTGACAGGTTGCCAGACTTCATGACGTCATCATGATGTCCCTGTGACATCACATAATGTGACGGCACATGATGACGTCTTAACATGACATTGTCGCTTCGTGAAAGGTCAGGGGATCATGGAGGCAGTGCGAAACCACGTTAGGTATAGGGGGGGGGGGTGTGGAGGATTAACACACTGAATGAGAAGAAAAAGAAGATGGTGATTCCACGTAAGATTGAACAAACGATGGCTAGTCGACCTCTTAAATTTATTTGAAAATTTTACATATTATCGCCTGATGAGTGCAAAGAGGAGTTCCACATTTTGTTTTGCCACCAAAAAATTTTTCGAAGCACAGGGAATCAATAAAGACGAAGAGGTGGAGTAAAGCGCTCATCCGCTCTGCTGTTTTAGCCAACTTTCGTTACGAATTGCACAAAATTCATTAAAGTTAGGTAGCTGAAATTTCTTTACTAAATGTATGCATGTTTTTGCTTCTGCTCAGGTATTTTTAGTTTTTATGTGTAGTGTAGATGTTTTTATAAAAAACCTCAAAATTGGCCTAGGAAACGTTCTTTTCTTTATTTGAAGACCTTTATCTCAAAAATGCCTCGTGGCAGAGCGACAAAAATTCCGTTTTACGTTCTTCGCATACTTATCTACCAAACTGCTGAATATTATATTTATATAACTTTTCAGTAAAGAGATACGATCGGGCTAAGTTCAAGAAAACACCGAACAATGGAAATTTCTGACAACAATTTAAAAAAAATCATTTTTGATATTTCTTAATCTTTGTCCACTCATTCTTCTCCACGTCAGCTTTCACAACTATCGCAAACATATTGCATAATTACATTGCACTAATAGTTAGGGCCCCTCCAGAGACCCTTAGGCAAGGATTGACAAGTGTTGTAGATCCGACTTATTGCCCAGCAAGTGTATAAAATGCAGGCAGAATTGGATTTCTTCTTCTTGAAAGGCCAGCAGTACTGAAAAATGTGTCGGCGACACTGACGACGTTAATGTTGAAATTATTTGGTCACTGCAGCGGTCACGAGCGCGGGGCTATCGAGCAGGTGCGCGCGCACCCGAGATGCTCGTTGTAAGAGACGGCGCAGTAAGAGCTCGTTTTCGCGTCCTCAGACCGATTGAGTTCGAAACAGCAACAGCTCTCGGGTGACTTGAACGAACGTGTTCTGAAGCTTCGCTATCCTATCCGCCCTCTGTTCGCATTGCGGCTAGGCGCTGATAACACGGCGGAGATGGAAGCAAGATGAACTCTCTAAGGGATCTATGAGCGCTCGCTTCACGCACGCTGCTGCCAGAGAAACTGCGCTGCGCCAGATGCGATCAGTGAAAGCATGAACGTGGCACTCCAGCGGCAAAGCAAAATATGGAATGCCAAAGGAAATAAAAGCAAAATCATCGGTAACCGGATGCGTTTGCCTATCTTAGATGTCGGCAGCAGACGGCCTGAACTGCAGACGGTCTGCTGTTCACACTCGGTGTGAACAGCAGTTCACACTTCATTCGACGCCGATAGGGCTTGCGCCCTGCTTTCACTCTACTCCTCCTGTGCGTCTCATGGCGAGAAAGTATAGCTCGAAATAGTGTGTTGTGGAGACTACGTTTTGAAGCACTAGAGGCTTATTGCAAAGAACACAAAATTTCGCAGAGACATCAATGCTTTGAAGGAACATTTAACACCCGAAAGATCAGTGACTGCTAGTGAGACGAACTACTTGTGCTACGCTTGTTTTTGCTACCACTGCAATGAAAGATCTCCACGGAACGCGCAGTTTAAAGATGACATTCTTATGCCCCCTGAAGAAGAAATCGACGTCATTAACCAGATCACTGCGACTACCGGCGTTTCCTCTTTGAAACTTCCTGGCACATTTAGAAGCCGGTACAGGCCTGCCTACATCAAGAGAAAACAAACTGAGGTACAGAAGGTGGCAGAAGGTGGTAGCCAAAAATGTTCGCTGCAAGACACGGCGGACGTAAAGTTAAAGTGATGAATCGGTAAATTCAGCCGAAGGAAAGTGCTGGTTCTGCGCGCATTGGACCGACAAGTTCGGCAAGTTCCTACAGCAACGACGGCACCCCGGGAACGCTGTCAGATCTTCACTCTCCTGCCAAGATGCTTGTTTCTTAAAGGGACACTAAAGAGCAAAACGATTTTTCTCATATTAGTAAAGTACTAGCATCTTAATTATTAGCTGTATGCATGCTTGATCTGGTAAGTCATGTGGTACCTTTGAGCCGTCTTGCTTCACTGTCAGGCGCACTGGAGGATAAACGTCGTCTACCATACCGATGCAGCGATTTGATTAAGATGATGAGGATAACATGTTGCAGGTAAGTTGAAAGCATGGTGCGTTCAAACAAGCTCATTGCCCAATGCGAGCGTGCTGCCCAACCTTAAGAAGCATATGCTAGCCATGTATAGTTTTAAGCAGCAGCATTTAATAGAAAACACTACTTTCTCTCTAGCACTACTTATCAAAGAGAAATTAGGTCAAAGTTTACTGAGTACCTCAGTCGAAACGTGGTTCACAATATTGCAGTACACGGCTTCCGCTTCGTTCGTTACTTCTTTACACCTTGTCATATTTTTCAGTCGTTCAGGCCTCTACATGCAAATAAAGTGCCCGCTTGGAAGTTCGGGAGCTTCAGTAAAAAAAAAAAAGCAAGCAGATCAACGCCCAAAGCTCAAATTCGCTAACAGCGTGCGCTTCCCACTTTCGCTTGCGCATTCACTCATAAGCCCGAGCCATTTACGATTTAGTTCACTGAACGCATGCGTCAGTGATAAAAGACACACAGGCACGATCGTTTAAGCTTGTGCAGAAGACTGGCTAAAGCCACTAGCGTGCGATGTTACATTCGATGTTTCAGGAACTAGGCACTTGAATTGGCAAAAATATTTATCATATATACACGTTCGTTGCATGTAATATGATAAACAAACATCCGTTTCTCCCTATTTTGTAGATAACTGCAAGTTTAATCGTGATATGACAGTACAGAAAGTTAAGGATGCTTCGCTCTTTAATTTTTTAAAGGTGCTTCCGGCGGCAGTACGATACAATAGCAAGTGCGCCACTATAAAGATCTTCAAACGTGACGGACACACCCTTTGCAGAGGGTCCATCGTTGAGAAGAGCCTTTCGGTTATATGCATCCTTTCGCGCTGGAGTTCCCTGCGGAAGAAAATGAAAGAAATTTACCGTAACTGCCACATTTCCCTGGTGTAGGCCTGACTGTTCCGTCGTGGGAGCGGCCCGCCGTGTGCTAAGGCACATGCCTCCGGACTTTATTAAAGTTCTTCCAGTTCAATCCTATCCTGGTATTTATTTGTATAGCCCACCACTAATTTCTCTTTTGTGCTTGGCTCAGTATTGAGAAGAAAAAACCTGTGCTACGCATAATTATCGTCAGCATGTATTAAATGTCAAACTAATACCTTGCGCAACCGTAAGTATGATAGTTATCGGCACGCAACTTGACATAATTTGTTGACAATGTGCAAGGATGGTTAAGTGGATGCGGCGTAAATGTATTCTACTAAGAGCCGCTGATACCTTTTTTTTTTAAATTACGACAACATCTCTTTCATGGAGAAAGCTTCACGCCAGTTTTAAAACGCAGCACTTGTTGTAATTAATTATTGAATATTAATCGATTACCAATCAACTGTCCTATTGCACTTATTTGACAGAATCAACGCAGCAGCACGACGTTACGGAAGCCAAGCTAACACACCTCAGTTGCATGTTTACTGTAAACGAAATTCCTCGATCAGCGTTACCTTGCGGCATACGAACCACAAGACAAATCGGTTTTGGGTGTGTTCTATACCCGAGCTGCAGCTATACTCAGGTCATTTTTAGGGCGAAAGCCTTAGATGCCTCATCAAACGCGAAAATTTACCGGCGTCCCACGTCGGCGGCGTGGGCGCCAACACGAATGATGCAAAAAATCATTATCACGGGATGCCGTCACACATCGCCTAAACGTGTGACATCATCAAGGAGTCACTGTGATATCACTGTGATGTCACACCATGTGGCGTCACACGGTGACGTCAACACATGACATCGTCGCTTGGTCAAAGGTGGGCCGATCACGGAGGCAGTGCAAAACCAGGCGAGGTGCAGAAAGCTTGCAACGCCTCCGATCCTGGAGGCAGTGCAAAACCACGTTAGGTGCGTGCGGAAGGCTTTCGGTGGGTGGCAAGGCAGGATCAGTACATCGACTGAGTAGAAAAAGATGGCTTTCGCCTTCGAGTCGTCTTAGGTGAATGCATAAGGACCCCGTCATTTTCCACGTGTCTCTTTTTTCCGGCACACCAGTTGACGTAAAACTCGCCGTAGAACAAGGCATCGAAATAGCGCAAAAAAAGGCAACATGGTGGCCACCATTAGGCACATCGTGTACGTGAAATAGCCAGCGTCTTCAGACAGGACGTCCATAATGCCAGCCTGCAGGATTTCGTAGAAACACCTACGCCGTCAAAAGTGAATGTCGCGAATGTCTCTTTCGACAAGTATTGGAGGGACGTCTACAACTTGTTGACGTGTCGCCTATACCGTGGCCTAGAACGACTTGGATTTTCAAAAAGCAATGTTCGCTAAAGGTATATATTAAAGAACAGCGCTACCGATTGGTTGAAAGTGGTGATAGGTACGAGCCCGCGCGTTGATGGGCGGCAGATCGTAGATGATGCACGAACGAATTTGCACGCAAAATTTGTACTTCGGATCGTTACTCGCGATAACTTTTTTTTCTTTTCATTTTGACCGTGAATCTATTAACTGGACAATTGGTTTAAATGTCTGAAAATCTCAAAATTCTTGCTTTTCTCAATTGGGGAATACTTATTTCGGTTTATAGTGTGTATAGTACTGTGGTAGCAAGTGGAAAAAGCAAGAAAGATCGACGTGACATCCAAAAGCCCGCGTCAATGTTTTCCCTTTCATTGCAGCTGCAGCTCCCAGTGGTGCAGTTCAGCTGAAACTGTCATCAAAGTCCTGCTAAGACTGAGGGGAGCTCCAATTGAGCTGTTTTGACGTACACCTGAGCTCGAGAGAACATTGCGCTTAAAAATGTACCCCTCAAAACCAACAAACAAGCAGTCTAATGATTTCTTGCACTTCAACAACATGGCTGGTTTTTGTTTTTCTCATCCGGCCTTTCATTGTCACCGTGCCCATCCCTCGTACTCGCCTCACGTTATCCGCCCTCCCTCACCTCACCCTCAACAATTTTAAAAGGCAATCCTTACTTGAACGTCACCTCAGTACATGAGAGTGAGCGAAGGTGAGGGTGTGGACGCCCTCGTGAGTGCGCCCATGTCTGACAAGGAAACACGTGCACGGTGGAAAAGTGTAAAACAAGGCGCTGACATTCTAAAGCATCCTCCATGAATGTGTTTCCTTGAGCTGGCAACAACTCTGAACTTTCTACAACTGCGCAATGTGTATACGGCTGCGCTACCCAGTGAAATGCTACGGTTAACATCCATTGTATACATTTTTCGGCAACTAATCCTCACATTCGACGTACCAGGAGCGTATGCACTCCAAAAAGCTAAGGCAGCTTCGCAATAGTGGTGCCTAGCCTGAAGGCAGTGCAAAGCTGGGCGGCCTGCTTTGTTTCTCTTTAGTTTTTCTTTCTTCCTCTCTTTCTTTCTTTTCTCTGTGTTCTCTCTTTTTTCTGTTTATTTCTGATTATTTCTATCTATCTATCTATCTATCTATCTATCTATCTATCTATCTATCTATCTATCTATCTATCTATCTATCTATCTATCTATCTATCTATCTATCTATCTATCTATCTATCTATCTATCTATCTGTCTATCTATCTATCTATTTGTTTCTCTTTCTTGCTCTCCCTCTCTCTTTCTTTACTGCCTTTCTTCCTCTCTGTTTCTCTCTTTTTCATTCTTTGTATGCTATGCTTTACTTTCTCCCCTCCTCCTCTCCCTCCTCCTCACCATCACATCTCTCCTCTTCACCCTCGCTCTCCTTTCCCACCCCCTTGCTACACTATACTATACAAGGCCATGCTATGCTCTGCTAGCGTGCCTGATAGCCGAGTGGTTAAGACGCTCGTCTTCGGATCGTGGGTGCGCCGGTTCGAATGCAGTCTCGGCAACAATTTTTTTTCGCCAGGAACTTTTCTGTTTCTCTTTCTTTCTCTATGGACTCGTTCTCTCGCCCATAAGAGTTATTGCATCTTACGCCGGACAAATCGGCGCACGTGTTCTGTGAGTGAAGCAGAAGATGAAGAAGAGGAAGAAGAGGTCGAAGAAAGCGCGTGCCGGTTCGTGATGATTATTTCTGTTCACCCGTCAGGGACCAACGGCGAACGTAAACAGCTGCGCTGTTAAAACTCATAGGGTCCCTTATGCATTCGCCTGAGACGACTCGAGGGTGAAAGCCATCATCTTTTTTTTTTCTCAGTCGATGTATTGATTCTCCCCCACTCGCATCCGAAAGCTTTCTGCACCTTATGTGATCTTGCATTACCTTCAGGATCGGAGGCATTGCAAGCTTTTAAAGACGATAGTCTTTCTTGGGGAACTTAAACGCAGAAATTTTGGTCTGTCTGTCTATCTGTCTTTCTGTTTGTCTGTCTGTCACCCGATTCAGTCACCTGGCCAAAGTTGGACCACTTGCTTACCGCCCACCCATCTTGAACTGGTACGGCTGTCCATACTTGTGAACGTTGTCGATCAAAAAGCAAATATTACGCATATCTGAGGCGCAACATCACTAGGTAAGTATTAGGTGGTGTGTTCTTTAATAAAAAATGCATAGATACGTAATTCTAAAGACCCTTGTTTCTTAAGCTGCGCTGAAGATGCGGCTGCGCTGAAAATGCCGTGCTATGCGCGCCGACGAACGCTCTCTGCCACGGAGAAAAAAAAAACCCCTGCACAAGCTCACGTTTCCCGACGTATTGCCAGATGGCGTCCATATCTCACGCAGCGCCCCCTCTATCGTCTTTAGACGGCATTCGCAGCGGAGCACGCAGATACGTGGTCAATTTTTTGCGCCTCACCTAGTTCTGCACTTCCTCTATGATGTTTTGTTTGTTTTGTCGCCTGGTGTCTTCACAGACTCTTCTTCTTCTCTTTCATTCTTTTACACCCCCTTTTCCTTCCCAATAAAGGGTAGCAAACCGGAGACGTCCTCTGGTTAACCTCCCTTTCTTGCCTTTATCTTTCTCTCTCTCTCTCTCTCTCTCTCCATGATCGGCCCACCTATGACCAAGCGACACTCTCATGTGATGACGTCATATGGTGACGTCATCACGTGATGATGATTTTTGGCATCACTCGAGTTGACGCCGACGCCGCGGGACGCCGACGGTCTATTTTCGCGTTTGATTAGGCATCGATAACTTTCGCCTTAAAAAACTAAGGTGTTGCGGCGGGGTTTAGTGCAGCAAGTATACTCTGAAGGAGACGTATAGGCTACCTTTATTTGCGACCGTGGCGTACGAGATAAAAGAGCGCTTAAATCAAGTACTCCACGGCACGCGCAAGTAACTCTACGATTCTCACCCACAGCTTGCTATGTAGTTTAGCGATGAGAAATCTCGCTGCTTACCATCATTGGCTTTTGGGTGAAGAAACATCTTCAATACTTCATGTGTTTCCAGAAGAGAAAACGCGCAAAAAAAAAAAAGTGGTCAGGAAATTACCGAAGATTAATGGCCGAATAAAACCGTTGCGCTCTCAACTGACGTTATATTGATCTGCAGCTGAAAATTCGTACTCGAATATTCTGCTCAGACCATCTCATCGTTTTATATAGCTCACCAACTGCGTGCACATGGTTACCCCTTAAAAATACTCGTACATTTGGTCGCCGTGAAACATTCCGCGTAACTTAAGAGCGGCGCATCTACTTCGAGCGAAGCACATGCGGCCCTCATCAGTCGAGTAAATCTGCTTCTTTCGCCTCCGTGACCTTGCGCGATTGGCTTATAATCCCAACGAAACCGAAGTGGAGCACTATCCCTGTGAGGAGTTTCGATCTGTAACCAAAACGCTACATCAGAGAAGAGAGAAAAAAATTATGCGGGTTTTATCAAAATCAAGGCACCATTACATGCTCGAAGGCACGGCGAAGTACCATGTACATACGTGATTCCTACCGTCTATGCCTCTGCTATTTTGAGTCTTTCCACGATACACGATCTGTCTCATTGCTAATCACTCTCTCTCCGTTTCTGTGCATTCCGTTTTCCTGTTCCCGCAATATTTGCAGCCCAGGAGCATGTGGTTGTGTATATATATATTATTTTCAGTAACAAGGATCTCTTATTAAAGCCTGCTCTACAACGTCGCTAAAAACAGATATAGTCAAGTGTTCAACTCCAGGGCCTCCCTTGTTTTCTAGTGTGCATTCTTATCATCACTGCTAACTTCCTAGAATTCATCGTCAGCCTTGCTTTAAGTTCCCTTCATCCAGGGTGCAGACTTGTTGCTGACGTATGAGGCCAGTTTTTCTGTTCTCTTTCTTACACTCTTGCATCTGAAAAGAGCCTAATACGTACATTCTGAGAGGCCAAGGTTCTACAGGCTGTTTTACACGCATATGCTTCTTGGCCTTAGAAGAGCCAGGTAAGATGCCACATGCAGTTTTTTTTTTTCATTTCGTCTCCACCCCAGTGCAGACTAGCGTACCGGATGTTAGCGCCTGGTTAACCTCAATCCCCACCTTCCTCTTCTCTCTCTCTCTATCTCCTTTCGTCGGCATCGACTTGCGGCAGGCGTTAAGCTGGCGCCACATTTTCTGACCCTCACTGTCACTGAATGCGGCGTCATCGCCAAAAAGGTCATGCAATATGTATCGGTTAACGCAATGTGGAAAGGCCCCCGGGTATTAGTGTCGCTCTTGCTTTTCGCCGGGCTTAGTTCGGGTCATGTCGTCGGGGAGGAAACAGTAGCCTCTGCGATGAGCGTGCGCTGGGGAGCATGGCGTGCAAAAGCTGCGTGTCGGCATGAGAGGCCGCAGGTGAGTGCTGGGCATATGCACACGAGTAAACAAAACAAAACTGTGCCCGAGCGTTGGGAGCCCATTACAACAGACGTGCTGCCTTATGCCCAATATCTGGTCCTGGGCTGCGCGTGATAGTGAGACTGACCCGTTACATGCCGACATGGTTGGCTGGCCAGGCGTGTGGGGCTCCGAAAATGAGTTGCGTTGGAGCATTTATTCTGCATTCGGTAATTGCGCTATTCGTACATAACAAACGCTTCCTTGTAGCTTAATCAGAGCAGCCATGTATCCCTTGGAGTTGTGTACCCCATCCCTGTTGTGCGCGACAACACGGCGAACCTGCAAGTAGAAGGTTCGAGAATGGCACGTTTCGTGAATATAAAGAAGCAAACTGCACCTCTTGATTTTAAGTCCAAGGAAACATGTTATCTGTTCCCTCTTACTACATCCGGAGTCGCCATATAAAAGAGAAACTTTCGTCAGTGTACGACGTCTGTTAGCGCGTGCATTAAGGTCTGAGTATACGGACACATGTTCCCCGACGACCGCTTCCAAGCAGTCGCTACCGCAAAGGTTACCTCACACCCAAAAATTACAGTCACCGTTTAAAGCAATCCTCTTTGCTGCAGTGGAATGGTTGCTTTCGAGAGACTGGGGAGGCTTCGCAAATGCTCGCGATGTGTTAACGCGAGCTTTGCATCTCGATTAGCTTTAGAGAGGGTGTAGAGACGTTTTAATCAGAGGCAGGCCCGTCGCCAGGAATTTTTTTCGGGGGGGGGGGGGGGGGCACTTACTGAAAACCTTGAATATTTGAGAAAAAAAATCAATTTTCATTATTTATTTTTGGTAAGAGAACCTACTTCACCAAAATTTCGGGGGAAGGGCCCGGGCCTTTAGCCCCCCCCCCCCCTGGCTACGGGCCTGACCAAAGGTGCGCGAATAATCTAAACTTCAAATATTCAATTTGACTAGTTCGGTATTCGATTCGATTCGCAAGTTACTTTTACTATTCGAAATATTCGAACACCACAAAACTGAATAACAAGTATTAGAATGAGCTCACAGAACTACAAGGAATTTAGTGTGTTGCAACGATGGCAAGAAAGATGATTGCGTAATCTTTCACCGGGTGACGTTGTAGGTGATACAGATGTGCTGCACATGCGTTGTGAGGTTTATTGGTTGAATGTTTTTCTTCAATAAAGTCACAGTTGTTAGTTCCAGCGGTGTGTGTGTCTGCCTTTTCTCGTGTCCCGTTCTTTTGCTGGCTTTCGTCAAGTATCATGAACCAACTGGCCCAGATCTCAACTCTTCTACATACCTAGCTGTGATAAATTTGTAAAATCTGATGCACAAATAGACAAATTAGCTTCAGTTGCCACATTCCCCCCCCACACGCCTAGTTCTAACATTTGTGATAGACGAATGTAGCCGGTAGAGCGGCACGATCATGTTTGAGCAACGTTACGCAAATCAGAGATAATGAGGCTCGGAAGTATTCTTGCGCTTAATGGCATCAGCCCTTTCAGAGTTCTGCCGGAGCAGAGGTTTTCTATCTCATGCAATATATCTCCAGTTTAAGGTTTCCTACACTTCAACGTCTGCAGTAGCAGAACTTGCAAGCGCTTCAAGGAGCAGTCAAATGCGTAACCTAGCAGCCAGCTAATCGTTAGGTCGTGTTCAGCGACTCGTAGCGAGCCTTACAAACGCTACAGTATGCAGTTCGCCTTGCCTCATTGATTGCACGACCAGCTTGTGTATGAAATGAGGCTCGAGAACCAAGTGCGCAAGAAGGGATAAGGCATTATATTTAAATGGTTGCCAAACCAATGAGGAATTGCCGGCAACGACAGCGCCGATGAAGCGGCAAGCTCAGACCATCAACGAGATACGCTGGTGTCTATTCCACTCTGTAGAACGGACACTACGCGGCAACTTCAATCGCGTGCTCGCCGCAACACATTTCCACAGTGCAACCCACCTGGTTTTCCTGGATACTGCTTATATTCTTTCGATAATAATTTGCGGCTTCGTTTACCACCCGGACTCTCCCGTAGCGAAACAAGTTTGCTTTGTCGCATGTGTCTAGATATGGCATGCACGAATGCCTGTTCTTTTCTCGTAGCAACAGCCACCAGTGAAGCATGCAACTTTTGTGGCTGTAAGGAGGCCACTGAACACCTTCTGTGGCTTTTGTCCATCCTTCAAAACTCAACGATGGGGTCAAGAAGCTAAACTCTGCCGCCTTCATGGAAGGCCACTTCCGGAAGAAAATTCAGCGACCATGCCCGACGCATTCCTGAACGCCCAAGGCCACAAAAGCAGCGTTGTGATTTTTGAAGTTTACGGGACTTAGCGAACGTTATGGAACGTCTAGCGCGCGTTCGATCGTGCTCTTTGTGTTGACACTAACTGTCCCTTCGTTATTTTTCCCGCTCTTTTTCTTTTTCGCTCTATCATCTATCGTTATCCCTTTAACACCCCCCATAATAATAATAATAATAATAATAATAATAATAATAATAATAATAATAATAATAATAATAATAATAATAATAATAATAATAATAATAATAATAATTCTTGGGGTTTAACGCCCCGAAACCACGATATGATTATGAGAGACGCCGTAGTAGGAGGGCTCCGGAAATTTCGACCGCCTATAGGTTTCTTTAACGGGCACCTAAATCTAAGTACACGGGCCTCTAGAATTTTCGCCTCCGTCGAAAATGCGGCCGCCGCGGCCGGGATTCAGTCCCGTGACCAGTGGGTCAGCAGTCGAGCACCTTAACCACTAGACCACCGTGGCGTTCCCCCGCCCCAAGTGTAGGGTAGCAAACCAAGCGCGTGCTTGATAAAGCTCGCAACATTTTCCATTCGTTTTCTTCTCTTTCTTTTGAAACAGGGATATTTATAATTACATTAAAAATTCTGAGATATAGTACACAAAAAAGAGCGTCCTTTGACAACAAGCATTAAGTGAGCGTTTGAGCTCAGAAGTGCTAGAGCCTCTTTATAGTTATAAAAGAAATTCCACGTATATCAGTTAACAGAAAAATATGTAACCAAAAGTTCCGTAGACTTGTTCTACCTTTAAGAATCAGTACCTAAATGTCATTGAAGCAATGTATGGTGAGGGCTTACGATTTTACGATTCTTCTTTAATTGTTTTTGCAAAAATGTGTGCCTAGATTGCGAGTGCATACGCCGAACGTGCCACACAAGTGCACGTTCGGCTAATGAATGATGCAAACAGCGACAGCTTGTGCACCTTCCAATTACTTTCCGACAGAATCTTACACAATGTTTCATCGCTGGTATGCGTAATAATTCTGATACGGTGCCTTGATAAATACTTTACAGGGTTCCAAAGCACATGTACCATAATTAGGTAGTTAATAATATAGAGGCTAATTTCCAGATACAAATCTAACTCTTCCCGCCTGCACAATTCATATGCAGAAGTCCTCTATCTTGTTGCGATGGGTTCTCTCAACATGTTTTTGCCATAGTTTTGTGCAGATATGGCGGGATAGTTGTCTCGGCTGCACCGCGCATTTTCGCAAACAACTTTGCCGCAAAGCAAGTTCTTTACACAAAGCGCATTGCATGCCCTACGGTGTTACAGTGCTTCATAAGTGTCTTCCTGAGTGAGGCTGCAGCAAGAAAATAAACCACATTGCTGCTGTTACATTTCCTTGAAATCACACTAAGTCGTAAAAAGTTGCGCTGAAAACGAAGTCACGAAAGTTCTATTTAAACTGTAGCTCTTCCAAACGTGGCTACAAAAATGTCCCTATTTTGTGAGACTCGGAGCCAGTTTACATTAGAGCAAATCCTTTTTACTTTTATCACTGTTGTTTGGTGGATACATATCCAGCACTTTCTTTTGTTTTTGTTATTACAGAATTCTCGTTTGCCTGTTCGTTTGTTTGTTTAGGTGCGTGTGCGTATTTGCGTGTGTGTGCGCGCATGCGTGCGTGCGTGTGTGTTGTGTGATGCTTAGAAAAGTTATTTGCTGCAGCGTCGGCGTTGTAGCTTTGCTGAGCCAACATTGCCATCTCCGAAAAATGCTGCCCATTCTCGGCATGAGCACGCATTGCGCGCGCGTTCCAGGCTGCGAAGCTCCCAGTGGCATATAGAGAACCGGTGCTCTATACTCCAGTTGGCGCGTTCTCGCTGAGGAGAGAAAACTTGCTGACGTCGCCTCCACTCGTAATTGTCGCTTGCGTGTTTTTACTAGAAAATTTGGCTGCGGTCGCTCTTTTGAGGGTCGAGCAACGCACTAGATAACCATTTTCGAGCATGCTTACCGGAAGGGTTTGACGTTAATCAGGCAAGCGCCGAGGACAATGATAATAATAATTATTATAAATATACTATTTTAAACTATGGCGCGTCCACTGCTTCTGGTCAAGCTTCTGCACTCGATGACATGCACGACTATATTCTTGACACATCGTAATATTCCCGCGAAAACAATGGGCTAGCCTGAATAACCTGGCTGTCACCTCGTTTAGCCTATTCGTTCGTGAAACATTAGGCACAGGTTCCATCCTTATGCATACAGCCAACAGAAAAAAAAAATGTTCATAGACAGTGAGGAGGAGTTGCTCTTCAATTTTGGACATTGTGCCTCCGTCGTCTTATTAACTTCAACGCAATTCGCCGTTGTAACTCAGTATATGAAAAGATTGTCCAAAAATATATGGCTCACATTGGCTCAGTTTTAATAAGTCCTAGTCCTGAGAGTACTTCCCCGCTATTCACGCCGTTAGCGGCTTCACTGCTACATTAAAGCACTATTTCGATCCTTTCTAGTAGATACGTATTCATAATAATTTAAACAAGAAATACACGTATTCTTTTTTTAGAGGAATTTGGTTATACCTCGGCTAGTAGGACCACAGTTGAAGTGTGGTTTTCGTAAGCAGGGCACCTTTCAAGCTTGTCAAGCCTACACTGTCGAGCTTTCATTCTGACGAAGGTTGGCCCATCAGATTATGACCGGAGCCCAACCGTTTTCAACACATATTGTGAAAAAGGCTGGACTCCGACTGAAACGTCAGCTTAGAAAGAGTTGCCTTTGATAAGCAGGTCGTCATTTTATTCATTTAAGACTTTTAGGCGATTATTAAATACATTTTTTCTACCTTGACGTCACAAATATTCGTATGTATGTATGTATGTATGTATGTATGTATGTATGTATGTATGTATGTATGTATGTATGTATGTATGTATGTATGTATGTATGTATGTATGTATGTATGCAATGCATGCATGCATGCATGCATGCATGCATGTATGTATGTATGTATGTATGTATGTATGTATGTATGTATGTATGTATGTATGTATGTATGTATGTATGTATGTATGTATGTATGTATGTATGTATCACGAGCGACGGGAGCTACAACACGCTAACAGCTGAACAGTAAAGATATTTTTACGAAAGGAAATTATCTTATACACAAAAAGCAAACAAACACAGAGAGAGAGCGAGAGAGAAGTAAATTTAACAGCTGTCAGAGCTAAAGGGCTTTCTCACTGAAGCATTGCTCTATGCATGTGACGAAAATGACAAACTGTTTAAATTTAAGAGGGTCTTCTCCGCTCTCGCTTTCTTTTCGATTCGATTTTGTCAGGCGATCGAACATGACGCCAGAATGAGTGCGTTTTTCGACTTATTTCTAGTGGGACTTATTTTTCCCTATGCCCATTTGGATCAGCTGCACGAAACAAAGCCAACTTGCCGAAAAACTATGCACGTTCTTTTCGAATCTTGACCCTTCGCTGCTGCTTTTAACGTTGGAATCAACTGTATGTCACTTACGAAGTAGTCCACATTTATGTTAAGGCCAGAAACACAAAGAACGCCCGTGAAGTAAAGCTCGCTGCTAAGCTTCTCTCACGACCAGATTTCGGGCGCGATGCTTCTTAACCCTTTTACGTAAATTTTAGGAGCTGCATATTCCTTTCGGGAGTAATCCCCAAAGCATCGAGGGTCTTCCTAAATAGGTAGATGGGCTCAAAACGACCTCTTTATATTCAGGCTCTTAGGATAAAATACCAGAAAAGCAAACAAGAATGGCAAAACGTTCGAGCGAGTCCCTTTCGCAGAAGCTTTAGCTTCGGTTGAAACGATGCTTAAATATATCTCAGTGGTTTTATAGCTATGGACCCCTTTGGGACCGTTTTTATGGGATAGTAAAACTGAAAGCATAAACTTGACTCCTTGCAGTAAATCGCGTAAGAAGAGGGCAAACTTCTTTCCCGGTGAAAGTGGCAATGTTCCGCTGGCTCAACGCCTGCGATAAATTCCTGCGTGAAGGGCGATAACATCCTCGTGAAAATCATTATTAAATTGGCCTTTCCAACTCTGGAATTAAAATTATACATATAAAGACTTCTCTCAGGAATTAACGTAAAAACAGTGTGACTTACACACGTTTTCAGAGAGACAAATGGCGATACATTTTGCGTACTGTGTATAGCCTTCACCGTCGCGCGCTAGCAAGACTATCAGGGAGCTACGAGCGTTTCGTAAAAATCACACGCCTGTACCCACTGCAACAGCAGCATGAATTAATAGCATGTCATGCTGTCCACAGCATATCTCATCAAATACATTGCATTTGTGTCGAATTCTGCTGCATGGGTGGAGCCATCCTCTAATGTCTTCACCGTAGCGTAATGTTTGTACGACGATTTGGTTGGCTCACCATTGCGAGAGCAGCTCAGTTGGAGTTAGGTTGTATTTTAAGGTAAAAGAAAGAAGGATGTATCAATTATTACATTAGATGGTATGCTATCAAACAGAAGAAAACAAAGTGCAGGTGCACCTGAGGTACACCAAGGCATTTGTAACGAAGGCGTGATTGACACAATCTCTCTATATATGTTGCTTGCTATAAAGTATTAATCACGCATGACAGCGTCTTTGAAAGCCCCGAAGCACGTTCACTGCTTCGTGATACCGGGCAGTGCCTTTGTTAACCATGACCTATCACCTTGGAAGTCCGCCTCGGTGGTACGGTGCTCGGCTGCTGACCCGGTCGTGGGTTAGGTTACCGTGTTTGCGTGGTTAACGTAGTGCACGTGAAACATGGCGGCGCTTTTGGGCCCGCTTCGAACTGAATTTAGCGTTGAATCACTTGGTTCGCCGCAAACGACTGTCTAAAATGGCTTAGCTTACCTTCAGACAGCTTCGACAACACAGTATTATGGCAAACTCAGAGGAAATTTTCGAGATCGCTTTCTATTTCGAGCGCTCCAAGGCCTAATAGGAGAATCGTTGTAAACCATCTTGCAACATATATAGATTATCGCTGTTGGTGCGTGTCTCATATTTATTTACTTTGATTATTACTACAAAAAGCTGTAATATTGCTGCATGCGGAGATGCAGGCGAGAATTTTCGGTTATTTTTCGTTTGCTTTTTTTCAACGTATTCATCGTCCGCTAGGTAACGCCGCGTTCACATCTTAAGCCCGTAAACGCTTAACAATGTAGCTGACTGGGCTAGTTGGTTGTGCACACTTGAAATAAACGGCGCAAAAAACGGGACGGCGACGGAAAGGAGACACACAAGACAAGCGCTGACTTCCAACTGAATTTTCATTGACAAGAAAGCAACCTATAAGTGCTTGCAAGAAAAGTTAAATGCAGAAAACAGAACATAACAAGAAAAAGCAATGATAGAAACCAGGCTAAACGGTAACAGTCACAGCAGCCGGCTGCGCCCGCCCCCGCATTCTAAACAGCGCTTGTCTTGTGTGTCTCCTTTCCGTCGCCGTCCGTTTTTGCGCCGTTTATTTCAAGTGTGCGTAAACGCTATCCCGATTTACTAAAAGGCGCTTTCCGTAAGGAACGTTTGCGGCCCGGTAACGCTGTTTCCTTAGCCCTCACTATGACGCTAACGCTAAACTAAAATTCTCAACTCTTTATAATCTTCATTGCTCTTTCTTTCCTATTTCAATTATTCTTTTTTCATTTTTGAACAGGGGGAAAGGTAGTTGAATTATGAATAACAGAACGTTGATATCGGAAGCTGCAGAACGTGCTGTTGAAGTGCATCATGCATTTGCTACACACTGTACCCTAAATAGAACGGACAAGCAAACAACTTGGAGGACGCCTAAGCGTCGCCTTTAATATAGTGCATCACCTTCTAGTTCATCGCCAATATAGTTCATCACCACGCTTCGCTTCTCTTTGGACACCTCAACTGTGCCGCGAGGAACGGAGCGTCTGTGCGTAGGACACTGGCCGTTGTAAATTCCCCTAGGTTGCGAAGTACAGTTGCGAGGTAACCACTGCGCTATAATTCACCATTTTGCGAAGCAGTTAAAGCAGCCACTACATTTCTGTAAGCAATGCGCGCACCTACGTAGCTGCAGACTCTCATGACGATGTGGCTGGTGATGATAATAATAATAATAATAATAATAATAATAATAATAATAATAATAATAATAATAATAATAATAATAATAATAATAATAATAATAATAATAATAATCAATCAATCAATCAATCATTTATTTAACGTGCCCAGGAACAACCGTGAGGTCTTTGTGCAGGCGCACGCAAAAATAAAATCAATAAAAATAAACAATACAATACAGACAGTCTTCAGAAATTATAATAAAAATAATAATAATAATGGCTGAGACATTTGTAATGTCCAGGAGTGCGTTTCTTGTAGGCGGGATGCTCAAATAAACTTGATTTCTTCGAGCGCTTTCGTTTATGGTTTATGTGTGCCTATCTGTGTCTTTGTTTTTCAAGCGCGTCCAAAAATACAGCATACTTGTAATGGCTGGTCAGCTTTAAACGACCCACTCGTTGCGCAATTCAGGGGTGCAATGTATTGGCATACAATACTGACAAATTTTAAAGGAGTCCTGACACAAAAATTTTCGCCCCGCGTTTTTTTGCTGCAATGTGTTGCTGGAGGCCTGTTAGTCATAACGCGGCACATCGTTTGCTGCAGCACGCGGCAGATAATTAATTACAAGCTCCTCATTATCGACACAGCCTCAGTTTCGGTTTGACAGAGCTCCAAATACGACAAGCCGCCGGGTGCAACTATCACCACCTAGCTAGTGAAACGCTCGGTCACGTGAGCACACAGAAGAGCGACGCATTTCCGCGCGGCC
The DNA here is from genome assembly GCF_013339695.2 of Rhipicephalus sanguineus. Lineage (NCBI taxonomy): Eukaryota > Metazoa > Arthropoda > Arachnida > Ixodida > Ixodidae > Rhipicephalus > Rhipicephalus sanguineus. The sequence continues at coordinate 184,755,307 of NC_051176.1, forward strand.
TGTCGTCGTCGGGCTCATTGTCGTCTGATGGCGACGATTTTCTTGCGGCGGGGATGGAAGGAATTGTCGACGTGGCGAATCACTTCAGGTTTGAGCCGCTGGCGAGGAGCGATTCGTCGGGAAGCGCGTCAAAACAGAAATGGCGGCTACGACGTCATCATAACTTGTACCGGCTGCAACGGTTACGTAGGGGAAGTAGGGGGTCACCTCGGGTCACCTCCGAGGGTGTCAATGCACCAGATGCGGCCTATAATGCTGGATCGCGCTCGCGAACTTCAAAATTCATATAAAATACCTTCCAAGCTTCATTCGCTGTCGATATTTTGCAGATGGTACACGCACGTATACACGGGAATCGATCCAGCAGGCTATCTCGGTCGCGAAATTTTGTGTCAGTACCCCTTTAATACGACTCCTAGCCCACATGACGACTGCACAGGGTCCTTTTCCGAATCAGTTTGAAGCAGAGGCGTAGCTCCTTTGCAGAATAGTTGACTGCCATGCAGAATGCCCGAGTTCGATTCGGTCTCGAACCCTGGTTTTTATTCTTCGTATCCATCGGGTGTTTTCGCTAACGGACAACGCCGCTGACGCTGACACCGCGTTGTCTGTGACATGCGTTCTTTAATAGAGTTAAAGACGCTGCTACGTAAGCAAAGTGGAGAACTGGGAAGGTGAGTCGAACGGAATGTCGACGTGGCCTATAGCCTGCATCCATGTAGAGCTTCTTATGTGCGTGTGCCGGTACGACCATAAATTTGTTAACCGAGCTGGTGTGAACCGCATGGGGGACCATTCTAAAGAGCGCTGAATTGTTTGTATATTATACGGACTACGCCAAAGAAATCACGTTTACCACCAGTTCTGAGCTCTTCTTCCTTCGAACCATGTTTTGTCTGCTTCTTCATTGGTTTCTTCTCTTTTTCTGACCAGCCTTGGTTGTGCCGTAGGCACAGCGTGAGGCTTTGGGTCTCCTGTCTGGCCGTCTACGTAATTCGTATTGCACACTTATTGCAGTGCGCCTGTGCTAACCACCAGCTTCCCTCTTTCTTTTTTTGGTAGAATCGCCGGAGCTAAATCAGCATTATCTTGATCAAAGTGAGTGTCGGGTGCTCCTACATAATTAATTCTGCGCTATGGGGTATCAGGTAGGCTGTTTTACAGCGAAAGCTGTTATGAGATCACAACAAGGGCCGTTATTGGCGCCGTAGTTGTCCACCGCCACCGCCGCCGGTGTCCGTAACCACTATCGCGCGGAATAAGAAAAAAAAACTAAATAAGAAAAATATTCGGGATGGAACGAGGTTCGAACCTGGGCCCCCTGCGTGGGAGCCTAGTGTTCTACCTCAGAGCCTTGCCGGTGCTTGAAAATGCGTTGCAAGAAGACCCTATACAGGCTTCATGCCGGGAAGGAACCACATTACCATGTAATGTAGTGTGGTAGAAGAGTAAAATAACATTCAGGGCGTCACACAACGCGAATTCTATAACCAGGCGTCACACAATGCGAATCGCGCAACGAGTGGTTTGTTGAATGCTTCCAACCCATTACAAAATGCTCTGCCATAATTCTTTATCGTCATCAGCCACAGCATCAACAAAGTGCACGAAATGCCTTACCGGTGTTTAGCGGGTGCCACAGTTCTCCGCAGAATGACGAAAAATTGCATAATGGCTGCGTCCCTACTTCACCAAAATTAGGATGATTTATAGCGTAGTGGGTTCCTCGTAAGTGCACTTCTATTGGTTGCCAATGAAGCCCATAAGACTCCCATGATCCATTTCCTCAGGGTATCAACAAAGTTAATTCACTCTCTCTCTCTCTCTCTCTCTCATTCTTTGTCACGTTAACGTATGTTATAAAGCGTGGTGCAAGAGTTAAATAAAGACCGGGCGTCACACAATGCGAATTACGTAATTAGTGGGTCGTTTAAAGCTTCCAACCCATTACAAAGGGCTCAGCCATAATTCTTCATCGTCATTAACCGTCGCATTAACAAAGTGCACATGATGCCTTAGAGAAGGTACCTCTCTTCTCCGCAGAATGAAGAATAATGTCGTGGTGGGTGTCTTCCATCTTCACAACAATTATGATTTGTGGCGTAGTGGGTACGTTGCTAGTCTACTTGTATTGGTAGCCACAAGAGCGTTTATAACGAGCTCTAGAAATGCCGCTCTTCCAGCTTTCATTGTGACTGTGCTGCGCTTTCCGCGCAGGCCTGGCGTTTTTTTTTGAGCCATTCAACGGGGAACTCGACTAACACACCGACTGCCCAGCTACATTTGGCTATGCAGACACAGTCCATACTGAAAGTGTGGACATAACCACTGTCGTTTGAACATGTATATGAGATGAAGAGAAAAAAAATTACGGACGATTACGATACTCCCTAACGCGAAATGCGAGCGCAGCTGAAAGCGGGTTCTCATTTCTGGTACATAATCTCAGAGGGACGTGTGTGTGCGCTCAGTTACAGGCATACTAGAAACTGAAATCGCTTAAGACAAGGACAGAGAAGAGGCCTGAAACACAGGAGCGCTCTTCTCTGTCCTCGTCTTATGCGCTTTTAGTTTTCTATCATGTCTTACTAACATGCACAAACAGTGACTTTAGTTACAGACAACTTTGTGTCTGTATTTCTCATTTTTATCTGTTTCTTTCAAAATTTTTTACCGCGGAGCTGTTTAAGCTCTGAGAAGCTCCGCTAGTCGCGAACAAAAATTATCATCCGCATCATGAACCGGCACGCGCTCTCTTCGTCCTCTTCCTTTTTTTGCTTCACTCCCAGAACACGCGCGTCTATTTGTCCGGCGTGGGATGCAATAACTCTGATAGGCGAGAGAACGAGTACAGAGAGAGAGAGAAAGAGATGAAAAGAAAATGAAAGAAAGAAATTGGATGAAAGAAAGGGAAGAGAGACAGAAAAATATACGCAAAAAAACAGAAACAGGGAAGGCCACCCAGCTCCTCACTTCGTTCAGGCTCTGCGGCACTAGTGCGAAGCTGATACATACTGAAAGAAATAATGCACATTGTATACACTTGTTTCTCTGGGTATACGTGTTGTGCAGACGGCCCTCTAGCACACTGTGCCAACGACGCAAAAGGCTGCTCTCGGTCGTCCATACTTCCCATTGGGCCCGCCAAGCAAGCTCACAGTGTAACGCGAATTCATTACTCGTCGCCCTGACATCAACCCGACAAGACTTTCGACCCCTCACGAGCCACTGACATACATCTCGCATCTTGCCGCTGCCTGTGACGTGTCAGCTGCAAGGGCGACCATGCGGTTTTGCGGTGAAGTGGCAACAAAAGGAAATGCAGGGCGCATTCGAAGGGCCCAATTCAAACATTATTTTCTTCCTTAAACAAAAGATGATTTGATTACACTTTCTTCATTACTTAACGATGAAGTCTTCTATCAAACGCCGCATCACGAGGATTTTTACTTGGAGCGCATCAGTATGAAAAATACGGTCAAACATGCGACAAAACGCAATATTTGCTCTAATTTCACAATTTTTTTCGGGAGGATTTGAAGTCTATTTTATTCCTACACATTTTTGTACTAAAATACCCTTTCCTGAAAATCATACCGTTATTAAGATTGGTTAGGGAGAGTTCCAGATAGCTGAAGAAAAAAATCAGGCACTTTGAAGATTTTTGTAGTTCTTCATGATACGTAGCTGGTAGTGAAACACAAAAATTTCGGAATTAATCAATAGGAACACTAAACAGAACCTCTGCGATAGCCCAAGCGGGGTTTTGAAGCTCAACATACAAAAATAGATTTTTTACACAATTTTCTATTAGGCACAGTTTAACAAAACAAGCGAACTTCGAGGGGGCGCCATGATCGTCAAAATTATTTTCGAGCAACAGTGTTTTACAACGATACTCTATGTGGCTCAGGAAAAAGGCACACACTTTATCAGCGAAATCTGCGACGTGCGAGCGCCACGTCTGCGACACTTGGCATGGAATGACCCATATATATATATATATATATATATATATATATATATATATATATATATATATATATATATATATATATATATATATATATATATATATATATATAGGGAGGGCACGACAGCTCCGGGTATTTTCTATATTGAATGAACTTGCAGGTAGCACGTTTTGAAAAGGAAAAAATGCCTTTACTAACGTTTCGGCCGTGGCACAGCCTTCGTCAGAGTAAGTAGGTCTGTTACAATGCAGCCGCTTTTATGGGCTCACGTGTTGAACTATCGGTACAGCATCGGTACAGCATTTTTCGATTGTCCTTGATGCTGTACCGATAGTTCAACACGGGAGCCCATAAAAGCGGCTGCATTGTAACAGACCTACTTACTCTGACGAAGGCCGTGCCACGGCCGAAACGTTAGTAAAGGCATTTTTTCCTTTTCAAAACGGGCTACCTGCAAGTTCATTCAATATATATATATATATATATATATATATATATATATATATATATATATATATATATATATATATATATATATATATATATATATATATATATATATATATATATATATTCTTTTTTTACGCTAAAAGACCGTCGCGCGTGGCTGGATGCGCGCGAGCGAAGATATCTCGTTGTGCTCGATGGCTCGGCTGTATACGGCGAGGGCCAACGACGCTCAACCTATTAGGAACGGCTGCTTTAGAGCTGCGCTCTAAGTGCAGTTATAGTTTTATTGAGTCTTTTCTTCTGAGCGAGCTTCTCAGCCTCTTTAATTTATAGCCCCATAAAAAGGTGTGTACGCCGGTAAATCATAGGGTTCACTATCAAGTTCAGGACGGCTCACCCAACAACATCGACGGCAGCAGAGCTCACAGCGCTTCGCGCCGCGCTGCTTTTCATTAACGACCAAATGAGAAAAAGGTGGACGATTTTCGGCGACTCCAAGGCGGCACTGCAGTCTCTACCGTCGACTTTACGCCGCGGTCCGCACGAACAGTTGGTATTTGAGACTGCCGAGATGTTCCACCACCTAACCGAGAAAGGACACCGCATTACATTTCAATGGCTACCAAGTCACTGTGGGATTATCGGCAATGAACGGGCCGATCAAGCTGCCCGTTCAGCCCATACAGAGGACCGCGACCTGTCGATACCTCTTTCTAGGACAGACGCTGCTCTGAAGCTCCGCATGCTCACGCGCCAATGCACCGTGTGAAATTGGAATGAGCCACAAGTTCATGCATGCACGACTACACTCCTTTGATCCCACATTAAGCCTTCGACTGCCATCAAGACTTCGCCGAGGTGACGCTACCGTTCTGTGTAGATTATGGCTGGGCATCGCGTTTACCCATTCGCATGTATTCCGCATAGGGATGGCCGACACTACCGCCTATGAACACTGCGGCGACGAAGAAACAATTCGACATGTTCTGTGTGACTGTCCGGAGTATAGCACACAGAGACAATCTCTTTGCCATGCTTTCAGCAAGTTAGACGACCAGCCTCTACAGAAGAAAGACTACTACGCCATCGTCCGGACATAACGTCGCAGAAGAAGGCTTTACAAGCACCACTAGCCTTCCTGCGATCCACTGGCCTGTCAGAGCGCCTCTGAGCGGAACGCTCTCGTGTGTGTGTGGTTAAGATTGTTTTTTTTCCTTATTATTTATTTTCTCTCTCTCCCTTTCAACCCCCTATTCCCCAACCCCAGTGCAGGGTAGCATACCAGACACAAACTTCTGGTTAACCTTCCTGCTTTCCTCTACTCTTTCTCTCTTTCTCTTTTTGAAAATATTTTCATAAATATTCATGACATTTCCAGTTACCGAAATTACTTTTTTCTCGCGATTTTTTTAACGTTCTAGCAGAGGGAGTACTTTTGCACGTAGCATTTTGCCAGTTTGTCCAATTACCCATATTTCTTCAAATGGCAGCCAAGTCCGATAATCATTGTTACATGAACACGGTGCTTGATGATGACGGAATATCTGACGAACTAAGAGCAGCTACTCAGTCTTCTACTACTTGTGTGTACTCAGTCCGTCCTCGTACGTTAAAAAACGCGAATTTCCAAGATATAATACACGACACAGAGAAAGAACAGCGGGGACAGTACTCGGAGTTAAAATGTACAGGCTGTTTCAAACTTAGGGGAAAACTTAGAGTGCATTGCAATGTGCTTCGAGTTTTCCCCTAAGTGCCAAACAGCCTGTACATCGTGATACTTAAAGCAGAAAGAAACGATAGAATTGTGCGCTAACCAGTTGTCTGCTTTGGTTCAGTGCGTCATCTCATTGTTGCATTTCGCAAGGCTATGATTTACGGCAGACTTTGTGAAATGAAAATGTTTTATATACGTATCAGTAGTTCCTTCACTATATGCGAACTCAACTAACGCTGTTGGGTGCGTTGTCCATGATCAGAAGAGACAAATACATAAAATCTAGCCGCGTTGAAACTATTGCGCTTACGGGAACAAGACTGGAGACGCTTTTCAGTTCGTCTGTTCAAACGACGATGCACTCAAACGAAAAGACTGAAGTATAAACGTGACACTCGTCGCACTCGTCAGGAGCAATTACTTGCTTGACAGTGGATCTGTGCAACGGGAAATGGGAAGGGAAGAGCCATGACATCCGCCGCTATACATGGATACGACAAACCGTTTCTTCAACGTCACCCTGCTGTCAATTCTTTCACTTCGTTATCTTGGCTCTCGCAGTGTCTGTCAGCCGCTAATGTAGCTGGCACCTTGAGTAAAAAACGGGAGGAGACGGTACTTTGCGACTCTTTCCTTGGGCGGCAACAGCGTCTCTCTCAACTGTGTTAGCGAAGGAACAAAGGGACGCCACGTTAAGAGCTAAAGAAAAGCCCTTTCTTCCGGCTCACAATGTTGTGGTTGAACATCTACACACACACACACACACACACACACACACACACACACACACACACACACACACACACACACACACACACACACACACACACACACACACACACACACACACACACGCGCGCGCGCGCGCGCGCGCACGCACGCACGCACGCACGCACGCACGCACACACACACACACACACACACACACACACACACACACACTCTCACACACACACACACACACACATGAGAGAAAGAGAGGTGGAGGAGGACGAAGGCACCACCCCTATAAACAGCCCCTAGAATACATTTCTGCGACCGAGATAATCCTTCGTTAATACTGAAGGAACAACAACAACAACAAACTAAGTGCATGTCTCCTATTGCTACGCTTCTTGGCCCGTATTCAGAAAAGCGTCTTACGCTCAAAATTTTTGTAAGAAAATATTTCAGGCACTGAGTATGTGCGGCATATCATTAGCGAAGCCGGTTGGGGTGACCAATGTGAAAATGCACTTATGAAATAGAATTTTGGTGGATTCGACCCCTGTTACGCTCGCTAAATGCCGCGTTGTGATTTCACCTTAAAGAACACGTTGCCCGCGTGGGGGCACAAGTTGCTGGCCCTGCCAGAAAAACGAACAAGAGATCTTGCGTAAATGTCTCGATCTGTGTCGAATTCCTCTTAGAATGATGGAAAATATGAAACAGCCGCCAGAATGAAGTTGCAAGCACACGATAGTGCTCGAGAATTTGCAACAAAAATGGTTGTTTTTTTTTTCTCGCCCAAGTCACTTATGTCCTAGATTCCTTGCAGACGGACGCGCGCGTCCTGGCATTACACAGCATTAATCGGTGACAAGGCTGCAGTTTCGTATGTATTATGGCAAAGCTTCTGGCTCTGGCATATTTGCTTGCGACTGCTAAACCGCCGTTTCTGATGTGCTGTCGTGCAAGCAAAAAAATTGGCCGTGTATCTGCGTGCTTCGCTGCAAATGTCGTCTAAAGACGATAGAAGAGGCGCTGCGTGAGATATGAACGCCATCTGGCAATACGTCGGGAAACGTGAATGCTGTGTTGCGGGCTGGTAGTCCCGGCGCAGCAGCAGGCAAGACCGGCGGTGACCAACGCGACCGGCGGGGACGCCAGCCAGCCCGAACACGCGGTTTGGCGCGAAACGCCGAAGCAGAAGAAACGTACGCACTCAACGAGTACTCTCCACACACTCTTTTATATTCACGTCGCCTGGGTAAAGCAGGAATGCCAGAGCGGCGCCCCATGGCACTCGTACAGTGCAATACTGAAGTGAAACGAAAAACACAACAATGAGCTCGCGCAGAGGGCACGGAGGAAGCCAGGTTTCGGCGCAGTCGCATTTTCAGCGGAGCTTAAGAAACTAGGGTCTCTAGAATTACGTATCTATGTATTTTCTAATAAAGGAACACACCACCTAATACTTACCTAGGGATGTTGCGCCTCAGCTATGCGTAATGTTTGCTTTTTGATCAACCATGTACACAAGTATGAACCTAGTGGGCCGTTCAGGATGGCTGGCCCTTGTGCAAGTGGTTCAACTTTGGCCGAGTGGCTGAATCGAGGGACGTGCCGACAAACAGAAAGACAGACCAAAATTTCTGCGTTTAAGTTCCCCAAGAAAGACTATCGTCTTTAAAAATGAAGGAGGAGTCCTGTGCTGCACAAGTAAAGAAAGCCCTCCAAAGAGTATTCGAAAGCTTCAGAACTTTCGTACCAGTAAAAAAAAAATGCGACCGCAGTGTCTCGTTATATAGCTCCGTGCTTGCGTCTACGCAGCACAATTAGTATCGCTGTAAAAATGACCGAACTGAGTGCAGGCATACCCCGTTGAATAAACGGGGCTGCCCACCTGAAGTGTGAAGTACGGCGACAAAGTCCTCCTTCCATGCACTTTATCACTTTTCGTTTGCTTAATGTATACTGACTGCATACCTTGAGAGGTGCCGCCGTATTCGCCTTCCCCTAGGTACCTCCACTTCTCGAGCCCTATTTTCGTTTTGCGTAGGTTATTACTTGTTGCAATATATATATATATATATATATATATATATATATATATATATATATATATATATATATATATATATATATATATATATAATATATATATATATATATATATATATATATATATATATATATATATATATATATATATATATATATATATATATATATATATATATATATATATATATATATGTGTGTGTGTGTGTGTGTGTTTCGCACCAGTTTTCCACACTGAACAGCCGAGCGCGTTGCCCATTAGGCTACGAGGCATTTTTTTCAATGCGGCGTATTCTTTGCCACGGCTTACACCATGCAGAACCTTCTCGAGAGTGTGAATATAGCGAACAAATACGGTGGGGAGCGTGGCATAAAAGACGACCAACCCGTAAAAACTGGAAAGCTGATCACTGTAGTATACGCCCCACAACTCGTCTTTGTTCTCTTGCTTCTTGATGTTGTGGGCGCCCCCTGGCATCGTAGGAGATGTGTGCGCTATACCAGCAACTCATGCAACAGAAAGCTACCACTGCAGATGCGCTAGTTGCTACATCTGTTATAATGCGCAAGTATGCAATAAAACAGCAAATGGTGTATGCGTGAACATCCCCCCCCCCCACCAAAAATATGCGTCATTAAAGGCAGAATACCTTTAATAAAGAATATGCCTCCTCACCCACAGTTTCTGGTTTGTTACGGCTGCTTGCTATAGAGGAACGTAGCAAGGGACTCGCTCGGATGTTTGCCGACATTCGGCGGTTTCTTAACAACAAAAAAATTACACCATCTTACCGTAGGGAACCCCGAGTAGTATGCGAAGCAGCATGGGGTCGACGTAAGTTCCCATTAGTTTCAGTTCGTCGTTTCCGTTAAGTTGAGTTTCGTAGCTACCGTTATATTTACCATTTGGTTTCCATGGTGACTACCAAACTGGAGAATGAGTGGAGCGGAGCACGCGCGAGCGCGCGCGTCGGAGCTACAGTGGCGCCCCCAGCGGAGTATGCAGCGCTTACCGTCGCGCGTGTAACCCTTCGCAGTATCGCGCGCGGAGCCGCAGGTTCGTTGCGCAATCCCGGAGAGGAGAGGAGGAGGATGCGAATGGAGTGGAGGTGTGGAGTGGAGGTGCGAGTGGAGGTGTGGACGCCGCACGGCGGTGAGAGGGAGTGACATAGCCCTGGCCACAAGCTGCTTCCCATCTAAAAAAATATAGCAGTTTCGCCATCAGGGCGAAAGCATTCAATACGATAGCAACAAATTGGAATGTTCTACAAAGTAAGGCTAGAAGAGAGATGAAATATTAGAGAAGGAAAGGCAGGGAGGTTAACCAGTTTAGGAAAACCGATTTGCTACGCTACCCATGGGAACAGGGTGGGGGAGATCTAAAGATGGAGAGGAAATGTCGCGTACCACGCAAGAGTGACCGACTGTGGCTGACTCTGTGGGCGCTGTGTCATGTAAGGCTAGAAGCTAAACCTTTAGCATCCGACCTTGCGTAGGTCAGCAAAACGCTGGCGTAAAGAAACGTGTCCGCTGCTGCAAGCGAAGCGACCTATTAGTTGTATATCGCTTCAGATCAAACAGCGCTGAGAACACAGCACATCCTAAGATATGGGCCGTCTGCTGATCCTTTTCAAGACAGGGCGCGGGCGGCAGCACCTGGCCGATAAAGGTACGCACTTTCTGCCGGAGCCACGCAGCCTGCCTACGGACCTCCACCCCTCTTTGGTCCTTTCGTTCTACGGAGACACCCGGCGTGCTTCCTCTCCGCTTGAGCCGCGATCGTCAGCTGCCCCCGCACGCTTTAGCTCTCACATGAAAAATACGACGCCCTGGGCGCTATGTTTTCGCCTTTGGACTTCATACGGAACCTCACGGTGACCGCCGATGACAAAAAAGCGCCTTGAGTGTGTACATAATTGCTATCGCAACAATATCGCGTCTGATTTTCGTGCGCTCACGAATAAGTGGTGGTATTACCCAAACATAAATGTACTCCGTATGCGTCAAGAAGCCTATGCAGGAACTTTTTCCAAACTGTGCGGCAAAGCAGAGCCAACATGCTTGATGTGTTTCGATTTCCCCGCGTGCTTATGGGCCTCACCAGTACGACGCTTGTCGATGCTTCCTGGTGCAGCAATTCTGCTCATATTCCTTGAATCATCTCTCACTAAGACTGCGCTATCACATCCTTGTTTTACACAACCAAAGCAGTATATATCCGCAATCACAGCAGGTCAGGAAAATGTTTTGAACTATATGACGACGTTCTTGAAGGGATGACGAAGGGAATGCACTTCAAAGACCCGGGCAGAGAGGAGACGAGACACACAGCGCAAGATTCAATTGTTTTGCGCTCTAAATACTACGTGCCCCAATTTGTTCTTTTTCCTTGCATCGCACCTACAGCAGAGTCGATCAAACGAAAATAGAGTTGGCCCATGCATTTCCTATCTCGGTCGGCTATTCGGAGTAAAATGTTGTGCTTGATCAATGGAGATTTCAGCGGAAAGCAATATACGTATTGTTACAAGCCAAGAAGCGTTTATTCAGAACGCTGCATGGACGACGGAGGACTGGATGGGGTGAGGCTGCAGAAGCAACCACAAGGTCCTCGTCGCCTTCTTCTTCTACAGCTCCTCTGTTCCGCTCCAGAGGCGCCGTTGCATTTAGCGTCGCGCGCGGACGAAGACCGCTGGGCGAGTCAGGCGCTATCGTATGCAGGAATATGGCTTTAGCCGGGCGACGTGCGTTGGTTGACGCATTGCAGAACGCCATTACAGAACGCCGTGAGCGTAGTTATTTTAAGCGCCATCCCGCGGAATTCAACAAAAACATAAGGTATGGCCCCCGAGATTGAATCCCACGAGATGGCACTGCAAATAATTATGTTAACTGTGAATTTTTTTCTATTTTACTTCTCATTTCGCGTTACTTTTTGCAGCAGTACGTAGCAACTGAAGCTAGTTTTAAGAAAGAAAAGAAAAACAACACAGCTATAAACGTAGACACTACGATAAAAAGCCACCCTCTGCAGCTACCATTCGAACCCGGGCCTTTTAAGTGGGAAGCGGGCATTCTACCGCTGCACCACTTTTGCGGAGCCGCGCGCAACTCTTTAAACGAAGACACATTGCAGACTACCGATCGCAGTGCTACAAGCGGATTGACCCTCTTTGGGCTTCACTTTTTGAAGCTTGTTCCGGGCACTCCCCTGTTCTAGCACACTCTAGTTCAGCGAGGTACTTATCGCACTTGGCGTCGGTGCAATTCGACCCTGTATGCGGCTGTTGATGCGCCCGTAACTATGACGAATGTACATTGCCATTTAAATAGTCTGAAATAGGGATAACGTGGGTTGCGATGCTTTCACATTAGAAGCTCATGCACTAAAACTGATGTCATATGTTGGTTGCTCATGCTCAGTTTCCACTGACGTTGGTGTGGCATTCAAATGACAGCTAATGTTTGATAACACGTGATATAAATTGTTCCCAATCTATAGAGCTATTTTAGTTTACGAAGGTTTTATAAACAATAGTAGGATAGTCTTCAAGCACTATAGTTTTTTTAATACTATGATGGTAATCTCACGTGTTTAACGTTTCGTGCTGCACAATGAGACATGTGTAGCGCGAATATGTCAGATATTTTACGGCAGAGCTGTTATGGTCGAGGTTTGCCTACAGGTACAGAGAGAGATAGAAAAACACATACTAAAAAAGACAAAAACAAAAGAGAGCAAGCAGGGGCACGTATAGTATAGCATAGCAAACGGGATGGGAAAGACACACGCGAGAGGGTAAAAGCCTAGTCAAGTCACGACGTGCTAGGTGCCCACCAGCTCTGCTATGACCCAGCCTTGCGCGGCAAGATGTGCTAATTTTTTTTTCTGTACAAGGAACATTCATCTGCATGATATTTCTACGATTTAGATAACGTATTGGTTTGATATATAGGAGCCTCGTGACAAAGTTATATTGAACGCTTATTCGAGTGTACATTGTAAATCAGCTGGCAAAAAGTAACCCTAACAAAAAGGTACCCATCGAACCTTGTGAGTTTGCAACGTGAAGCAAGCGCTTCAAGTCTCTAGAGAGCAAAATCTCACGTGATATATATGTGATAGCCCAAAATACGCAACGCAACGCTCCTAGGTGTAACATCGCCAGAAGAGAGAAGAAATAGTATAGAGAAGGAAAGGCAGGGAGGTTAACCAGTTTAGGAAAACCGGTTTGCTACCCTACACATGGGAACAATGTTGGGGAGTTTTAAAGATGGAGAGGAAAGAGAGAGAGAGAAAGATAGCACATGACACAGCACACACAGACTCAGTCACAGTCGGTCACTCTTGCGTGGTACGCGACATTACTGTCCCAGCTGCTTGTCCGAGTCCGTTTGTCTTAACCTCAGAAGTGCCTTCATCGCCTTCAGCTGCGATGTCTTCTGTTGACGATATGCAAAAATAGTTTCAACAGGCATTTGTCTACTGTCAAGGTGCACTAGAACGGACGCCAGTGACTGTTTCTGAACATTATATACCGGACAGTCGCACAGGGTGTGGTGTAGCGTCTCCTCGCAACCATAGAGTTTCCTACAATACTTGCTAGAGGGAAGTCTGGCGCTAGTGTCTATGGGAGCTGCAACGCATGACGCTTCAGCCAGCATGGGAATGATGGGTAGTGCACAAATTTGTCTCAACTTCGTTCTTTCGGCTCCGTTTGGCTGCGCGTCGCCTGCATCCGCTTTGTCGCAAAACAAAGTTCAGCAAAAGTCAGCAGTTCCACTTCACCACTTTAACTTTTTAGGCTCACCAAATCAAACCTGGTCACGAAGTTCACAACGGTCTATTCTTTTATCCGAAACGAACGCCAAAACTCAGCAATAAACAAAGCCACAAGTACGTTTGAAGCCGCAAGCACGAAAACTAGGCAAATTTGTGTACTACCCATCATTCCCATGGTATCTGAACGATCGCAGCGCCAGAGTCCCCTCTAGTTAATTTTAGGAAACTCTATGCTCGCAACGACAGGCATCGTAAAGAGCGTTGTAGGCCATTCTAATGCGAAAGGAATAGGATTTCGTAAATGCCACCCCTAGCCATAAGCGATAAAGCAGTGTGGCCTCTCTTCGGCGGAGTCCAGTTGGCATACAAAGATGCATCAAAGAGGGCAGGTGGCGTTGACGATTGGTCCGGTTGGTTCGGCTGCTTGGTGGGCACCATAGAGCGAGCGTGATCTCCTCTGCAAGCCCTCGAAGACTGCTGGCAGCGTCAGACCTTTAAAGTGGTATGGTGTCTTCCTGTGTGCTTTCAAGAGCTGCCCGAGCGGCATTATCGGCATGTTCGTTTCCTATGACGCCGCAGTGACCTGGCAACCACTGAAACGTCACGTGGTGCCCTTTCTCATGTGAAGTATGGAGAAGACATCGAATTTCGAATACGAGCTGTTCGTATGGCCCGCGACGCTGAGCAGACAGCGCAGATTGTAGGGCTGCTTTTGAGTCGCTGAAGATAGACCATTGTTGAGGTGGTTCCCGATTGACCAAACAAAGTGCAGCGCGTAGAGCAGCTAGTTCCGCAGCTGTCGACGTCGTGGAGTGGTCAGTCCTAAAGCTAATATAATAATATCTGGGGTTTAACGTCCCAAAACCACGATATGATTATGAGAGACGCCGTAGTGGAGGACTCCGGAAATTTCGACCCTCTGGGGTTCTTTAACGTGCACCTAAATCAAAGTACACATGCCTGAAACATTTTCGCCTCCATCGAAAACGCAGCCACCGCGGCCGGGATTCGATCGCGCGATCTTCGGGTCAGCAGTCCAGTGCCATAACCACTAGATGACCGTGGCGGGGCAGTCCTAAAGCTGATGGTAATAGCTCTTGCTGGGACAACCACCGCACCGGACGAACACTGGATGTTTCTGGAACCATCTGTATATATATCTACACTGTCCGCATAGCTCTCGTGCAAAAGAAGCAGAGACAGTTGTTTCAGCACAGGTGCGGACAGCTCAGATTTTTTCCGGATCCTTGGTACACTGAGTTGCACTGTGAGTCGAATAAAACACCAAGGGGGCATCGGTGGTTTAGATGCAGTGGTATCAACAGAAAAATGCGCTCTAGCGGCATTCACTCGGAACCTAATGCAGCCTTATGTGATCTCAATCTACGGGCGGCCCATTCCTTATGCCAGAACTAACAGGTTTCTTGGCGTAACCATTGACAGGGACCTCTGTTGGAGCCCACACGTGGCCTATCTGAAGCAGCGCCTGTAATTTTCCAGTTGTTCAAGCTCTTGGTAGGAAAAACGTGGGGGATGTCAGTAGACGCAACGCTGGAACTTACAGAGCGCTCTTTCTCGGTTTTCTTAGATATAGCCTGCCCGCGCTGAGCAATACATGTAAGACTAATATTCGTGTTCTGCAGGCAGTACAAGCTCAAGCACTCAGAGCATGCCTTGGTTTGCCCAGATATACGTCAACAGAGGCAACTATTGCGATTGCTCCTGACCATCCAATGTAAACTCACATTAAGGTGGAAGTCCTGAGAACGCACGTCAGACATTTTGCACGTGCTCCCTGTCATCGCCTTGCAACACTGCCTTCAGACAGGCGCCAACCATCATCCTCTAAAGTTATCGTCAAGTACAACGACAAACTTACCTCGGACTTCACCATTGCATCACCAGTGTACTCATAGCACAAAAGGGGGTGAATAAGGTCACTGCCTCGAGCTGTTACGCCTTCCCTGCAGTGCTACCCCCCAGTGAACAGTAAAAGAAAAATGTCAACTGATACACGAGCACTTCAGAGAACGAAAAGCGATCTCGACAGTAAAAACAAGCTACACAACAATAGTTGACAAAAATACTGTAGAGCAGTTTGTCAACACTGTCTCTCTTCTATAACCCACTTCGTGCCAATTCTAGAGAGAAAGACAAATCATTTTTAGCTCCTTGACCTCTTTTACATTTCGTTCTTCAGTTCAGCTCGGTGGTTCGATGTCACCGAACTAAAAAGCGATATGTGACACTTTGTTCACCCAATCAACAAACTCCTCCTTGTTCAAACAAAGTACGAGATTGATTGCCGCCCGAGCGCTTCTGTTTGGTTACACACAAGTTCAAATAGTCGAATTTGTCCATGCTATGGTGACTCGAGAGATATACGTCAACAGATATACAATAGATATACGATATCAAGCGTTGGGCTCTCTCTGTGATATGATTTCTTGCGTTTTATAAAAAATACCGTATCTCTGGCGCAGGCCTCGTCCGTCTTACGTTGCCTTGCGATGGCGGCTTGAAAGATCTGTATTTTCACGCTCAGTGTTGACCCAAGAAGCGTAGGAAGGCGTTAATCATTCGCTTGGTCAATACAGCATTGCGGCCAAAACATCAATGAATGGAGGCTAGAATGTATGGGTTAACTATTTCAGAAGAACACATGAATGAGCAGGTAATTGAAGTGATCAATGGATTTAGTGTTTTCAACAAAAAATACTTAATTGGCTATCTCAGTTTCTCAAGTCTCTCCGTAAATTGAAAACTATTCTAGAAAAAAATATACGGATCTGGCCAGCTGGAAAAATTGGTTGCACCGTAGCTCTCCTTGTTTTTATCGAGGGACGCTCTCCTTCCATAGCGACCATATGCAAGTACGTGTATAGTACAGATGATACTCGCAAATTAGGTGTGATATAGTTATAATAATATCTGGGGTTTAACGTCCCAAAACCACGATATGATTATGAGAGACGCCGTAGTGGAGAGCTCCGGAAATTTCGACCACCTGGGGTTCTTTAACGTGCACCTAAATCTAAGTACACGGGCCTCAAACATTTTCGCCTCCATCGAAAATGCAGCCGCCGCGGCCGGGATTCGATCCCGCGACCTTCGGGTCAGCAGTTGAGCGCCATAACCACTAGACCACCGTGGCGGGGCAGGTGTGATATAGTTAAAGAAGGCAGTCGCGTTATTGTAGGTTTTGTTAAGAGATAAGCGCTGCCGACATAAATGTTGGTTTATTTTGCTAGGTGTCAGCAATGAAAATCAAGGTGTCAGTTATTCGTGGAATGCGGCTGTGCTCCTGAAATGCTTTCTGTCGCACGTAGGGCGTATGGAGCGGAGGTTTTGCGCAATTGCATTAGACCGCCATATATATTGAACAGGTTTTGATATGATTTTTAGTGTCACATAAAGACTATGGTATTCACAATCGCATCTCACGTACATGTTTCACGTACTACCGAACCTCCTGCTAACTATACCCTCAATAACGCTACTCTAGATTATGTTACCCCATATATATACTTGGTTATTCACATAACGTCTGACTTGAGCTGGATACATCACATTAACTACGTTATTAACAATACAACCGTATTCTAGGGTACCAGGGAGGCAACTTCAGTCGCGTCCCTCACGCGGTGGAATTAACAATGTATCAAACACTATCGCGTCCTAAACTCGAATACGCATGCTCCACTTGGGACCCCTTTCTAACGTACTTAACTGACTCGCTTGAAATGGTAAATAATAACGCAGCACGCTTCATATTATCTCACAACCATCGCAACAGCAGTATCACGTCAATGAAACACCCTATATCTGGCAGTCACTGGAATCACGTCGAAAAGCATCTCGTCTCATGCTTTTTCATAAGATATTTCATCATACAGTCCAGTTTTGAAAGCTCCGTTTGTTACGACCCCATCTTATCGCTCAGCTTGTTTGGACCATCACCATAGTTTGCGCGTCATTACTTTTAAACTCCCAAACACTTTTAAACTCTCGTTCACACCGACAGGTATAGCGTAGTGTGGTGGGGCCGCCCTCAAGGCGGAGTACTCAGTCCCATACTATTCAATCTCGCACTCATTCAACTTGTCGAATCCCTGCCAAGTACGATCAAGATCTCTATATACGCAGATGACATATGTGTCTGGACCTCAGCCGTTACACGACTTCAAATACGTGCGAGACTTCAAAAGGCTGCAACATTGACAGCGCACTACCTTAGCAAACAAGGCCTCAGAATATCCCCGGAGAAATGTGCATTGGTGGCGTTCATGCGCAAACCAATGACACCATATGCCATTTCTATTGACGGGCAGTCGATTTCTTATGCCAGAACCTACAAATTTCTCGGCATAATTATTGACAGAAACCTCAATTGGAGCCCACACGTGGCCTATTGGAAGAAGCGCCTGACGGCCATTGCCCAGCTGCTCATGTTCCTGGGAGGGAAAAACTGGGGCATGTCAGTAGATGCAATGTTGGAATTACACAGAGCACTCTTTCTTGGGTTTCTGAGATATAGTCTGCCTGTACTAACCAACACCTGCAAGACAAATCTTCGCGTTCTACAGGCTGCACAAGCTCAGGCACTCAGAGTTTGCCTAGGTCTGCCCAAATGTGCGCCAACAGAGGCGACTATTGCCATCGCCAAGGATATACCAATACAAACGCACATTGCGTTAGAAGCCTTGAGAGCTCACATAAGGCATTTTGCTCGAGCTCCTAACCACCACCTGGCAACACTGCCCTCAGAAAGACCGCTAGCATCATACTGCGCAACAATCTGGAGCTACTCCGCCAACCTACCGTCAGGCTTCAGCCCCGCATCCAAACCATCGATTCCACCTTGGTGTTTAATTCATCCTGCGGTGCATCTCAGTGTACCAGGAATCAAGAAAAAATCTTATTTGTCATCGCCTGTCCTGAAACAGCTATCTCTGCTTCTACTGCACGAGAAATACGCCGACCACATACATCTTTACACCGACGGCTCAACGACCATCCGTGATTCGTCCGGGGCAGTAGTTGTCCCAGCGAAAGGTGTAACTGTTTGCTTTAAGACCGACCACCCAACAACATCAACGGCTGCTGAACTGACAGCTCTTCGTGCTGCACTTTGTGTTATCAATCGCGAACAACCGCAGCGATGGTCAATTTTTAGTGACTCCAAAGCAGCCCTACAATCTCTCTTGTCAGCCCTGCGGCGTGGACCATATGAACAACTGGTATTCGAGATAAGACACCTCATTCATACGTCATTCGAGAAGGGACACCAAGTGACATTTCAATGGTTGCCAAGTCACTGCGGCGTGCTTGGCAACGAACATGCTGATAATGCTGCTCGGTCAGCTTTGCAAGGAGACAAGGAAGAGGCTATACCGCTTTCAAGGTATGATGCTTCTGCCATGCTTCAAAGGATCGCAAAGAATATTTCGCACTCAACACTGAATACGTCAAGAAGCCAAAACTATCGGCAACACCACCTTAACGAGTTGCGGCGACTTCAAATACCATCTGGACTCCGCCGAAGAGAGGCCACTCTGCTATGCCACTTATGGCTAAGAGTGGCTTTCACGAAGTCATATTCGTTTCGAATAGGGATGGCCGACAACGCTCTTTGCGACGCCTGCGGCACCGAGGAGACCTTGCAACATATCTTCTGCGACTGTCCTCGCTACGCTGCGCAGAGACGATCCCTGGTATTCGCTCTCGCTCATCTTCACAACAGACCGTTGACACTAGACACGATTCTCCAATGTCATCCTGATAAGTCATCGAGAGTTCAAGCAACCAAGGCATCGCTCAAATTCCTAAGGACAACAGACTTACACGAGCGGCTGTAGACTTTTTAATGATGCCGCATACCGCACAAGACTGCCACTCTGCGCTGTGACGTTATGTGTGTGCGTGTGTGTTCCCCTCTCTTTCTCTCTTTCTTTACTCTTCTTTCGATCTCCCCCATCCCTTTCCCCTGTACAGGGTAGCATACCGGTCATGCCAAACTGGTTAACATCCCTGTCTTTCCTCTCTCCCGTTTTCCTTCCTTCCTTCGTTGACACCGAAGGCGGAGCGGCCAAAGCGGGCAAGCGGAAAGCGCAGAAAACCTCCTCGCCAGGCGGCTGAAGCGGGCGGAAAACGAGGCGGCTAGAAATGAAGTTCAGAAATGAAGTATGGAGGCGGCTAGTCCGATCTCTCGGGGAGCGATTTCTCTCCGCTTTGCCGCTGCCAATCAGAAAGCCATGCGGCAGTGGCGCGGCGGTGGCGCTGGTGAATCTTTCGGAGAAGCAGTGCCGCATGATAGCTACACGTGCGCAAAAGCGCGAAATGCCCCGCCTCCTTGGCCGCGCGGGCAACCAAGAGAGCCATGCGGTCTGAACAGGTACACGCGCTCGCCGCCTCGCCGCTTTGCCGCTCCGCCTTCGGTGTGAACGAGCCTTAAGTGCGGCGCACTTTAGGGGACTGGCTTGTCGTCTATTCATAAATCTGATGGGGCGTGATCGCGCTCACAGTAGAGCGCTCAATACAGGTCATAACAAGGCTAGCAATGCTCAAAACTGGATTACAATGAACGAACAAGGTCTAAAATAATGTAAATGACAGATATAACAAGAAGTCATCGCAATTATTAAACTAAAATCACTAAAAACTTTTCGGAAACTTGCGACTGACTCCGGCAGGGTGCAAGAGAGGGTGCCATCGCCTTATCCGAGCAAGCGAATGCCCCTCCCCTTATGCTTTGCGAGCGCTGCGTTGCTACATCGGATGGTAGAAATACCCTACAGAACCCGTTGCAGACTACGTGTATCTAGCCTGCCGTAACAAGCAGGAAGTCGATAAAGCGCAGCAGAAAGTAGCAAACACGTCGCGTATCTCCCAAACAAGATTCTTGTCGTGACGGGGAAACCCTACGTGCTTATCTCAAACATTGGCGTAATAGACACTTTGGTAAACGGAGCAGTGGAAACTACGAACGGGAATCGCTGGGTGCCCGTGCTACGCACTTCCTCAGGTTTCACAGTATACGCGAGCTGCCATACTTATTCATTTGTCCCACGCACGTCCAAAGACATGAAGCACCTTCCCTCCGACGTCGTTTCCATTTAAAATCATGACTTTGTTCCACCTTACACAATTATTTACTCGATGAAGCGTAAGTGTGTATTGTATATTTTGTTTGTTTTGTTTGTGTGTATTTTTCATCGCACCTACACTTTAATTCAGTTGCATCTGCGTGCATAACATCGTATATTCCCATGTATTGTAGTTATTATTTTAATGTTACTTTTCTTCCCTTTTCTTTGTTACTTTTATGCACCCCACTCCCCTCTGTAAAGCTTTGTGCGATTGAGGGTAAAATAAATGAAATGAAGTGAAAATCTCCTTCGAAACGAGGCGGTGACAACTAGCGATCGAGTCTACGTCACTTATTTTACTTTTATTAGATGCACTGCAGTATAGCATTTTGCCTATCTCTCCATGATATTTCTGATTTCAAGAACACCTTTGCTTTAATATTGTGTACAGCTGCATACGCTTGCAACCGATGCCGGTTTTATTGATTTCTTTAATGCTTCTTTTCCCGCACAAGTACTCCAAGCGTCTATTGCTTATCTCAACGGTAGGTCATCTAATGTTTTCATCCGCTTTGTCCGAGTGCTTTTGGAAGGTGGATGTTCCCTCTGGGCCTTTCTCGGTGAATATTTGAGCATTCCATTAAGATACGCGCAGTCCTTTCCGCATTTTGCTGCAGCATAAAGGTGCAATGTTACGAACTTCTGCATATTTTTTGTCCACAGTCTACTTCCACAACCTAATTGCACTTGGTCTTCTCATAACAAGGAACTGTCCTTCATATTACCGCAATGATTTTCCCTCCTGACTTCATCCTTGACGTATTTATATCTTCACGGGGTCTAATTTCTTGCCACTCACTTTTCCACTTGAATAAAATCATGAGTACGACGAAACTTGTTTTGGTCATGCATGGACAGAGTAGGGAATAAAGGTGACTAAATTGGTTGCTAACTTTCTTGACATTCTTCTCCATCCCGTGTCCACGTGTGCCCTTTGCCAGCCTTATTTTGCCATTCAGTTTCCTTATTCTCAAGATTATTCTCGAGCTCTGCGCTTCACTGATTACAGCAGCGAACCAACCGGTGTCATGCTACGCTGCCTCATTTGTAATTTTCCTGTGGACCTACATTGTTTAATCAGAGCACGAATGTTTGTCCAACTTCTGCCCCCTATGATTGATTGTACTTTAAGCAAAGAATTGCATTTGCCGACGTTCGCGCTAGCGCCATTGCTCCATTCCACATTCCTCCTGCCATCTCATATTTGTTGTAGCCCCAAAGTGCCATATGTTCATTTTACGGGTATTCCATTTTCGCATCGCCGTCTCCATCTCGACCACCACTATATGTGGATGCGCTATAAAATCTGGTGACATCTACTGGTGGGGAGCACACGAGCGTAACAGGGCACATTTTAAATGTTACAAACTCGCGTTCAAGTTCGCCTCAAGGGGAGCTCTCTGCGTGGCTATGCGCGGTGCTCGCATGCGTGCCTACGTTCCAGCACCCCAATAAACAGCCAGGTTTGAAACGAGATACGTGTGCGAAACTGGATACATGTGAGCTGTAAATTTGCTGGCGTTAAATTTGAGCTCGTCCGACTGAAAACTACTTCTTCGATCCGCCAGTCTGTGCTGTCAACCTGAATATGGTACTGTCAACCCGAGAAGTTTCAGTGCTCGATTCCTGTATTGCTAGTTATCTGTAGTTTGATCTTCGGATTTTGCTGTTTAGTTAGCTTCACTGGAATTTCAACTGGTCCTATCTTCGTGTTACTAAGGATATTTTCTCCAACATTTTTTTCAGTTAAGGTTTCCTACGTTAAGAGTATGAGCTGTCCGCCATTCTTGTCGGTGTGTCTGGTTGAAACTGAAATCGATTTTTCTACGTACCCACATGGGAGGCCTTGGCCACGCCACTCAAATTGCTAGTTCTCAATAAGGTTTATTCCTCCTCCTCCTACAACGAAAGTTATTGCTAATAACGCCCGTCATGTACAGCTTGTCATCTGCTTCTAGGAAGTTATCATTTTCCCCCTGTATAATGCCACTATACTATTTCAGAATCTTCTTGGTGTGCTTTTACTCGTTTTGCTAATGTCAAGCTGTCAGTGGGCTTCATTTTATATTGCGCCACTTCTCTCGCTTGTATTTTTTTTCTCTGCACATAGTTCACATATCTTCCTATACCTTCCATATGCCATCACAACTTTTTACTTCTTTATGATCCCAAGACGCTTGCTTATGCCTCTTCTCTGATTTCCTTAATTTTCTTTTCTACCAACTATGTTCTTCTTCTTTTGTTTTTGTTTTTGCACGTTCCTCTCCAATGATCCTTTAACTCTATTAGGTCACCTGCTGCGAGATGGTAGGCGTGCTCCTTGTAATCATAGACTTCTGTAAGCTTAGAGTATCCATTTTCCTTTGTGCTTTTTGTGCCATCTGTGATTTGCTTTCTATTCATTTTACGTATTATCTATCTAGTATATCCTGCACTAGCACGTCTCTGAAAGTTTAAGGTTGTACGCTTACGTTCGCTATACCCACGCTATATTCTCCTTGCTTATTTATTGCCATTTGACTAATATTTTTTCCCGAACAATTTGCTACATTAAGTCGTAATCTATCAGTGACAACCTATATGCACATTGTCACCTTCCGTGTTTATGACATTTATTCTAACCATTACAGAGAGAGATAATAAAACGAGAGAAAGGCATGGATGTCAACCAAAATTCCAACCGTTACAATATTATTACACTTACAATATTATTTTTTGCGCCATAGAAAACCAAATTATAGGCGTACGTTAAGATGCTTGAGGAAATATACGTGGTCGCTGTTATCGCAGGGCCGGGTTGATTGGAGAAATATGGGAGAGGCCTCTCCCCTGGAGTGGTAGTGGTCAGGCCGATCATGACGATTTTTCTCGCACAGGTCCAGCAGTCGAGAATCCCTGTAATAAATGCAAACGCCTGTATGCTTGGAGTTTGTATTCATATCTCCTGCTATCATCCGCCCGTGGTATATTCTTAAACTATTACCGTCGGGTGTGGTACATTCAAGTCATTATTTATTTCAATCTATACTATCACTACGTGTCTATAGCTAAACTACCCCCAAGCGATTGAATTTTAATTTTTTTTCATCACCTTGTTGTTAGTATCGTGCTTGAAGGCCCTTTACTCTGATGGTATTTCGAATAAAGTGTTCATGATGCTTGTCATCGAATCCGGACCCCCGATGACAGCAAGCTGGATACTTTGAGCTACCATAACTTTTTTCTCTTTTATAACCATTAGGCCCACCCTTCTTCGCTAATAAGGGTGATAGCCTTGCGCTCTGAGCGCGTGAATATACCGGGCGATGTCCTCGGCAAGCAGCAGGCACGGGGTTCGTCTGTCGGAGTCGAACTGAAACCCGGGCATTCTGGTATGCCATAAACACTGAAGGCCAAATGCCTAAAGCTGAGAGGCCAGCCGATCATTGTGTTCTATGGCTAGAACACCGATTCGCAGCTAAATTAGTGGGTTTTCTTTGTATAGGGTCTCTGCAAAGCGTTCGCGAAGTAAATCGCTTTGCAGCTTGGAAACAAAAAAATAAGAAACGTGATCTGGTATCCCCAGTTCTCTGCAAATAAAAAAGTGAGTCACCCATGATAAATGAAAAGCTAGTTCCAACCAATATTACTGTACTTGCAATGTACTCGAACGTACAGTTTATTAAAGATGCATTGAGCTCTATTCAAGTGTTATGTTATTAACTCTTTAATGTGTACATTTTCTCATCAGTTAGAGTGTTTGACTGCTGCATAAAAACTGGAAAGCTCATGTCACTCGTGTCATCAAAAAAATCTTGTTTTTTTTTGCTTTGATATAAAACAGGTCTGTATTTGAAAACATGACATACACAGCGCGAACGCTAGAGCTGTCCAACTGGTGTCCTCGTGCGTGTAACTCCACGTATGCTTGTCGTGCTAATTAAAAAGTTAGACTACATACAACGTACATGTAGCTGCCGCATTTGACTGAACAGATTACAGCCAGTATAATTGGTGGCATACCGGAGATGTACTGTACTCGGCTAATTACCAACGAGGCAGTCAGGTTTTTTATCAAGCTGGAACGTTCTGTCCTCACCGGTTGTCCAACGAACTAAATTTCGTTTGATGTGTACACTGAGTAATGTTTGGTCATAACACAGCACTAGTACATTCGTTACTAACTGACGAAGGCTAACTGAGGCTGAAGTAAAGGTTTTGGCACATGTTGATGAAATACATATACAAGTGACAGTCGCTGCTGTTAACGAACTTGGGAAAATCAGGGGATGGCAGGCGGACAAGAGGAAGTGTCTTTGACCATGGCGCGGTGATTATCCAACTGCCACAGATATGTCTGCTAAATTTCCGGGGTTTAAAACTCCCATAACGTACCTCGGTGTGCCCCTCAAGCACAATAAAAGTAACGATGAGTATTGGACTAAACATGTAAAAGATAAGCGATTTAAGGCTACGCAATTATTTTAACTTATCTCTGAATGTTTTAATAAACATATTTTTCATCATCATTTTGTTGTGCATGTTGCGACCGTTCTGTATGCATGGCTTAGTGTACAAGAGCTCCATAGATATTCATCGGTTTTGAGTCAGCTTTCATGCGGTATAGGCGCAGCTCGGCCATAATCACGGGTCGGGGAGCGAGGGATCGATTCTTAATGTTAGTGCGGTCATGGCGCACCAATGGTGCAGTCACGGAGGACACGCAAAAGCAGGTGACGCGAGTCCGGATATACAGTAGACGGCTTATAGATGACGCGTTTCCTCGGTTGTCCGTTCACTTCGCTCTGGTGATCTTCAAGCCTGATCACGCGATGAGACACGTAATCAAGTGGTGTATTTTAAACACGCGACCAAACGTGCTCTCATCCGTGTGCGCACCAACGTGCACTTTTCGAAGTGTCTGACTTCATGCCCACTCGAAAATAGCCGCGCTGCGAAACAACGTCTACGACTTCTCGTGCACAGCTCTTCTCGACTGCGAACACGCTACAAAGCCTCCCGAGTAGACCACGCAGCCGAGCTGATAGACCGCAATACCTAGAATTTACTTGGTTAACAAAACATGTGCACCGCGATCGGATTCTGCTTCATTTTCACCTCGAAGCTCCTGGAAAGCATTTTGGTGTATGTATATGTCATATGAATCTCACGCAGTCTCCTACTTAACACAATAAATTAAATTGTGGTCGCTTACGTGGTCGGACCACCATTATAATGAGGCACGTCGTAACGGGGGACAATGCATGAACTTGGAGCAGTTCGTAATCTTTAAAGTGGGCCTCAATTGTCCCCATCGAAGCGCAACCCCCCGTGGGGGACGCAGCTCAATACCATGGCAACTAAAGCACATAACTGCAGATAGTTTCCCTCTGTCACAGATGTGTACGTGCATTTCATTGCTTACTATCATTATTAGTCTTAGGTACTTCATAAAGTAAATTATTCTTATTATTTTATGAGAAATGCAGGTGTCCTCATCACTTCTACGTGAATCCTAAGGCTTTTACGGCTGAATCTAAGTATGAATCTTACAGTTTCGACATATTCTTACAGCTCTGACAGAGGGAAGTCGTTGCAATAACACCGATACCAAAACACCCTCCTGTGTGGTCTTGTCAAAACAAAACGAGTGCATATCAGCAAACGTAGTTTTGATGACAGAGTAATCACCTTTCTAAAAGCGTTATTAACCTGTTTGCAAGCCGTTAACTTAATGTTTGACATGTTGACTGTCCGACCGTTTTATTGTCTTGCACGGAGTTTTTATTATATTTTTATAACTGGCTGAGCGCTGAGTGTGTGGTTTTTGTGTAACTACGCGAATGAAATGGCTTTTTTTTTTGCTTTTCTGAGTTAACAGATTGTATGTTTAACTTGTTAAATGTGTTATGAATTGCATGAATTCTTACTCATAAACATTTTGTCTACTCCCTTCAACCCCCTCCCCCTCCCCCCAATGGGATGCCGGACAGGGTTGTTGGGATATCTAAATAAGAAAATAAAATACAATGGCAGACAAACTTCGTGTTAACATAAAATCAAGGGAATGTTTTTCCGATCCACTTAAAAAAAAAAGCTCATTGGGTCACATATGCATTCCGCTAAGACAACTCCAAGGCGAAAGCCATCAGGTGGAGATATTTTTCTGCACACTTTCCTAATTACTCATTTTATTTTATTTTCGCGTGGTCATTCACGTCTTGCATACTAATCAATTACATTAAATTACTTTAAATTTGTCATAATTACTCCTAATTGCGTTTAATTAATCTCAAATCCTTCCTGATTTCTTTGCGGTGCTTTAATCGACTTTTGGTGTCTCGTATGACGCCATGGAATGCATAAGGGACCGTCTGACCTTTTTTTTTTTTTCCAGATCTACTGATCAATACATGTTTCTTGCCGGCGTTCTTTTTTTTTTCTTCTTGTCCATGTCATAACTCGGCTAATGAGCACGCCTCTGCTTGCTCCTTTCTTTCATATAGAAAATCTATTGCTCGTGCTGCGAGTCAACATCCAAGCGGCGCACCTGCATGCTCGCCAAAATGTTTACTGCCAAGCGCAAAAGCGCCGTTGCAGCCCGCTTAGTGCACTTGCCAGTTGACATCAGTAACTTCAAGGTTCATCGCTTTAGCAAGACTCAAAATCTCCCTGTTTACTGCACACGCCACCCTTCAATTTCACACGTATAGATTTCCACCTCTGGCACCGAGCGCACTGAGCGGTGCTAGTCGTTGTACTAGACGTGCGCTGACCTGCAGGTCCTTGGAAATGCTCCCGAGTTCACTAAACCCTTTAGCTATTTCTTTTCTTTATCCATGCCCCTATTCCTGTAGTACAACTACTTCACTGGGTTCCGCCCAGTCTTTCCAGACGAGCGCTAATCTGGCGCACCTTCTTCTTATCTGACGTCTCTTTTGTTTCTTATCGTCTACGGCGCCGTTGTACAGCCACGCTAATCTGGACTCGCTCGTTTGCGCTTCCTCACTGTCTCCAATCACTGGCTCTTCTGCGCATGTTCAAATCCTCAGCCCCAGATAACTCAACGCCGTTTCTCCTGCTCTTCCCTGGTTGCTGTATCGGAACACGCAGTGCTCTCCTTCTTCAACCAACTCTTCATTTTGTTATCAGCTTCCCCTGCTGCTACATCACTGGTAACCCCTATGACCCCTATCGCGACAAACGCTGACGTGTGCGTGACTGCTCTCCGGCCTGGCGGTTTTCGCTTCTTGACATGTTACCGTTTCTGAGCTAGCGCTGTTCGTGGTAGTACTGGCATTTAAGCGGCCACTACTGCTTGGCGGGATGGTGGCCGATAACTTCTTTTCTACTTTGTCTGGACTGCCTTTCAGCAAATTTCTCTGCTTTTGCTTCCTCTTGAGTTTGTTTGCTAGATCCACGAATTACTTCGCTAACACTAACGGTGGCTGTATTCATTTGCATCGCCATTGCCTCGGGGCCACATTCAGTAAAGCTCTCACACGCGCGCTTTGGTACTTGGCAGCAGTGAAAGCTGTCAACAAGTACATTACACCATAATGATCCTCACCTGTTGTGATTAAGCTTACTTCCCGACCATGCACCCTCCTTTCTGTTTGGCTGCTGTTGTGGAAGCAAACTATTGTCATTTGCTGCAAAGGCGTCTGAGTTTTCGTTGTCTGAGTTTCATCACATTGTCGGCTGTGGATAACAATAGCCCTATAAGTATAAGGCGGAGGGAGGAGGGGTTCAAAGCAAGAAAATAGGGACATAACAAGGCATGGTTATGTATGCCGCCATCTTAAATCTATGGCGTATATGTACCAACAAGCATGCTTTGCTGCCCTTTTCAACATACTCTGTAAGCATTTGCCTTTTGTATCGTATGTCCGACAACGCTACGCATGCACGTTCGACGATGGTGTCCGTGAGGAGGCCCTTGAGAGCCGTTTTTATTCGTGTTCTTTACTGTGTATAGGGTCTTGAGGCGACCAGTGACGGCTGTGATAAGTCGCTTACGTGTGCAAACAGCCTTATAATGATTTTAATTAACTGGCCTTGGTGACTGTGATTCTTCATACGTAACCTCTCGCTCACAGTCCTCCTCTGTAGGTTATGAAAGAAGATTGCTACTTACAGGTGGCTTCCATATCTCTCCGCTTTCTTTCATCGCTCTCCAGCTCTTAGGTGCACATCAGAGCACATGATCGTTTCCTACTGAATGGCCCTCATGGTAATGGCTCCGTTCTATCAACAGCGAAGCCGTTGAAGCTGTCGGTAACTTGAGCTCCGTCGTGCGAAACTCGTCGGGTGGGTATGCGCCACAGGAATTGGGCAAGCCCAGTTATTCTACCGAGGACTTCTGATTTAGAGCAATTTTAGAGCGCAGCTCTTAGGCGCCCGTTCCTGCGTTGAGCGGCGTCGGTGGCGTAACCGTTGGACGTGAAAAAGTAACCGATAGAATCGGTTTTGGGCCAGGGCCCTCTATGGGACATTCGAGTATTCCACCGCAGAGCCACGCTGGCGCTTAAAACTCATTTGCAAGAACGCCCTATACAGGCGTCATCGCAAGGAATCGCGTTAACCTATGTATTATAGCGTGACAGAAGAATACAATAACAACCAGTCATCACACAATGCTAATTGCGCAACGAGTTTGTGGCTTAATGCTTCCCACTAACTGTGCTCAGCCATAATTCTTCACATGCAGCATCAACAAAGTGCACATAATACTTCACAGATGTGTGGCGGGTACCTCGCTTATCCGCAGAAAGATGAATAATGGCGTAGTGGGTGCTGTCCAACTACACAGAAATTGTGATTTATGGCGTAGTCGACACCTTGCGGAAAGCCGAAACTTCAAGCACAGTTGGCCTTGCCCCAACAGGAAGCTGCACTCAGAAGTCGCGTTAGGCAGCATCGTAATCGTCGGTGAATTTTTTTGAAGGAGCAACATTTTCACAATGGAGTACTTTGTAGCAGCGAAAATTTCCACCTTGCAGCACTTTGGAGCAGGTCATTTGGCATCTGGGACCACCCTGGAGCAGGTAATTTCGCATGCTGGAGTACATTGGAGAAGCAAGTTGCATTCGCATTCAGACATAAGAATAATTATTGTGGGGCTGTTATTACGGGCTAGATAAATATCTATCTAGATAAATAGATACATATACCACGGAGAAAATGTTCTTGGGAGCACACATTATTTCACTCTACAATGCAAAAGTAAGGGCGTCATGCAGTTGAGTGTTGTGGAAAAACCTCTCCAGCTATTTTTTTTCACGCAAGCAAATAAACAGAATAATGGATCGAACATTGTATATTAAGTGCAGGGCTCCTGCCACAGATCTGTAGTATTGATGTTAATAAAATGTTGCACTTTAAATTGGCAGAAGTGGCAGAGAAACACCGCGACATAAAACAGTGTTCCAATGCTGAAATGTCACACGGTCCAATCTGCATGCATTCCCCTAAGAGGACTGGAAGGCGAAAGCCAGCTTCTTTTTCTTCACAACCGATTGCATTGATCCTCAAGCAATTATTTTATTTCGAAACAATGGTTGTCACTGCTTCCTGATCCGCATGACAGCGAAAATTTCTATCTTCACACAGGACACATTCTTGGCCAACAGGCCAAGAACGCACGAGCCGTGAATGGTTGCTTGTTTCGATATGCCGGTGTAGCACAGAAAACCGAATTCGTACGTGCCGTGCTGTAACACGCCCATCCCATTTTAGTACATACCATGTATGACGTCGTACTACAGCAGCGCCACCGCACTGCGGCGACTCACACTTGGTGTAACACACTCGGTATGACTACGAGAGCTCCGCTGTCCGATCATCTTCACGGAGTTGATGTGCCGATTACTTTTTCTCTAATAATGTTGGACAGGGAAAAAGTGAAGTGCATCAGTGTATGTACATAGATGGCTATGGGGGTGCGGATTAATTGCTCACAACGAACGCAGCGTTGCTCGCTAAGTACTCCTTTATATTTTCTAGAATAGAAACACATCTCGTGGTATATGTTATCGATACATTTTACGACAAAGACAGCTGTCTTAATACCGCCGATTGACACTTAAAACTTCACATTATAACACTGTTTATCTGACAGCGTTGTCATACTTTCTCAGATATTCTTGCAAAGAACCTCCAACGGTGGAATTATGGCGAATTTGGTTTGTTGGTTGTACATCTGAAACGATTTGCAGCGCTCGTATGTCGTATCGTATCTTATTCTATAGTCGGGTACAACTTTAGAAAAAAGCGGCATTTGCACCTCAAAGGCGGATGCACACGCGCTTCCACCAATGAGCGCGCGCTCTAGACTGACGTCACGAGCCGGACGGCCGGTGACTCCGCTCAAGTAGAAGAAGCGGGACTATTTCTTTGCCGCGGAGGCAATCGGCTGCCGCGCTTCGGTCATATGGGCGGGGCCTCTCCTTTTTTCTAAAGTTGTACCCGACTCTAGATGCAAAGCAGCTCTTTGACTAGCCTGTGTAACGCTGTCCCTCCGTCCGCACAAACGCGAGGCAACGCGCTTCCCTCGGCGCAGGTGTTGGAGCGGTGTCAAGTTGGTCACTCCGCAGCTGGGCGTTGACGTCACGCTCCCTTCGCACGCTTCCCTCGCAGGTGCGCGCGTACGTCACTCTCTCCCTCACCCGCCGGAGCGCCCGTAGCGGCCGGCTCCAACGCCCGCTCGCCTCCCGTGTCTGCGTTTCAAACAAAGGTTTACACCAGTAAACGCTACACCGAGTGTCGCTTCAAACGAATCTTCCAGCGCTCACCGCAGCACCCGCGTTAGCGCCGTTCAACCCATGACGCCACCCGTGCGCAACGCTGCTGCTTCGCATCCCATCAGGGTTCCCTTCGGGGAGATGGTCCAACTTCTTTTTGTGTCTGTGTTTCCTGCACTACAAATCGTTTCAGATCTCCAGCGGCGGTGCCAGCTGACGGAAACGAGTAACCATTGTGACCTGATGACGAATAGTAAGGTAGCTAGTAAGAGGGACGATGACACAAATCCCTATTCTGTTCAGGAAACTTAACGTTATGTAGCTGTGACACATTCAGCAGCCCGAAAAATTCATAATCGCTCAGTCCTGTAACATAATAATGGACATGAGTACTTCTATGCTCAGAGGAATATATATTCAGCGCTTCGATCCAGTTGTTTTCCGTAAAAGATGCAAACGCCAAGCATTTTCGGCTCACAAGAGAGGAAATAAGAATGAACTTGCAAACTGAAGGCCAATTCCAATATTATCAAAGTTATCGAACGGACTGGTAAACATTATACATGAGCAACTATACGAGTTTAAAAAACAAGAAACAATCTGTAAATTACACATCAAGCCCTTTAGGCATATTTACAAAAGAAGCACTTTGTTTTTCAAAAATAAGTTCAAATTTATGCTATTGAAGAGAAAAACCTCGTATTATGTACATACATCTTTTTTTTTTAAATAACTTTGCGACTATGTGCGTTATAAACTTTCATTATATAAGCTCGAGCAATATGAAGTGCGTGGGGCGACGAATAAACTTCTGCGTTCATGTCTTCTGTACGAAAAGGGAAGCCACTCTGCGTCTAATTGCAATGTAAGTTCAAACTCTACGAGCAGTGACGCAGGTGACCGTGAAGGTAGCATACTCAGACTGCTTTGATTGTTTATGTAAATTTCTCCACGGCTACCGGTGCTAAACGGTTCACTTATGCCGATGACACAGCTTTTTTTAAGGGGTGTCAGGCCAAGCAGCTGAAAGCTTTGGCGAATGATGCGCTTGCACTGGTATAATTAACTCGGCCAAGGAGTAATTGTTCGAAAACGTATAAGGAAAAAAAAACATTGCCAGTATTTTCATTGCATAAATCACATATTTGTTGAAATAACGGTAAGATTATACTGATTAAAATTAGATTAAAATTCTTACAGAGAGTAAAGTATAGAAAGTTACAACCTCGAAGACATTATCACGGAGTAACTAAGAAGAAAATCGTTCTGGCAAGTCAAGCCCCTTCCCTGGACTGACTAATAAACATCCCGTAAAAAAACTAAATGGTCGATATACATGGAGCAATTTCATCAAAAAGAAAACCCCCGTCTCGCATGGGGCAGCCGCATCAAAAATTAACACTCAAACTTATCGCATGCCAAAAGCGCACAGTCCGTGCCATTGAGAACGTTTCTTATCAGAGCGTTACGTCTCTTTATTTCAACGCATTTATTGCAGTGAAGGATTAAACCATCTAGGCGTTCAGTGTTTCTTGTGCCTACTGTTTGGCTCTAAAAGCCAATAACTCTAATTAAATAAGCTCGTTTCGCCTGACAAAACGAGGTTACTCATGCGACACAATAAATCAGGATCCATGGCTCCAGCACTTGTACGCACAAATGATTCAAAACCAGGCCTTATCATTAGAACTCGCTGAATTCTTAAAAAGCTATGCAACGGTATATGCATTGAGGCTGCGGCCGCACAAATGTGTTATGCATTTTTTTTTTCAGTCCGATTATGAAGCGGCTTAGTCTTGATACGCAGTAAATTGTTTGCCCGCTGCTGCTTGCATATTTAAGCTTCATCGCGCAATAGTTTCAGCAGCACTTGCAAAGCGCTCTCTTTTCGCGAACCCTTAACACGTCGTATTATTGAACTTCTCTGTTTTAGTTTCAGTTTTCTGCATTCATTTTCCTACCAGCTTCTAATATATGTCGCATGTAAGGTTGCTTTCTTGGTTCCCCTTTTTTCCCTTTCATATGTGCGGCTATCTCTTATGTTTACACAATTTTCGAACTTCGATTTATTAGAGCGAAAGCTCTAGCCATGTCTCCCAAGGTCATTAATCGCGTCGCAATGACCCTGAGCCACCTGAGCGCAAGTGTGGCAGGCGTGACGCCACGCCACGTGATCCACTGCGGAGACGCGTCGCAGCTGCGCTCGCTCGGAGCTTCGCCGCTGGGGTACCCCCTGACCAACAGACGCTCGCGTGCTCCTCTCCGTGCCTTTCTGCTATCCCCAGCGGCCGTTGTGACGTCACTTGACCGATCATGTGACGTCACGAGCAACAGACGCTGTAGAGTGGGCGAGCAAGGACCTGTTTGCCTGCTAGCAGGTTCGCGCACGCCGTGCACTTTTTCCTCGCACGAAAAAAAAAGAGCACTCCATGAGGGCTGTTTCTTGGGCTAGTTGAAATAGGATACTGCATTTTCGGACGCGCTTGAAAAACAAGGACACCGTGAGGTACACACAAACCACAAACAAATGCGCTCTAGTAACTGTAGTTTAATGGAACACCCTGCCTACATTTATACATGTGAAATTGAACCCTGTGGAATACGGTATCGCACCATCGAGTGCGGAAACATTTCCTTTTGCGACAAAGCAACCGACAATGGCACAAATTACTATTCTATTCAGGAGAGTTGGACGTTATCTTGTAGCATGTTATTTTATTTTCCTCTCGCAATGTAGATGTGACACATTCAACAACCTGAAAAGTTCGAAAGCACACAATTTGACCGATTTTTTTACCCGTATTTTCAAATTGCCGCTTAATCAGCCACCATAAAGATAGAGGGACGAGAGAGATAATAGACGCGCAAGCCATAATCAAAGAAGGGGACACTTGTGTCGGCTCCTCGTCGGTTGCTTTGTTGCAAAAGCAAATATTCCTTTACTCGATGTTGCGGTACTATACGTCACAGGGTTTAAGTTCGCATGTGTAAATGTGGGCAGGATGCTCCTTTAAACTTCAATTGCTAGAGCGCTTTCGTTTGTGGTCTGTGTGTGCCTCACTGTGCCCTTCTTTTTCAAGCACGTCCAAAAATACAAAGGAGAACTCGCAGAGGTGGAGAGACGAGCCGATGAATGGAACGTAGGGAAAGAAAGAGCTAAGCAGGCAAACTGCTGTCTCGGAAGAGGAATAGAAGGAAGTGAGAGAAGGCCAGGAAGTTTGTTCACTACAAAAAGTCACAGTTTCGCCGCAAGGGCGAAGCAGTGAATGCGATAGCAAGAAATGGAAATGTCACACGAAGAACCAGAAGCAGCTCGATACTTGCAGCGTGCCGCTGAAGCACAAAGAAGGACGCCCTAAATGAGCGCACAGGCATGAACAGGGCAAGCGTGAACTAACAACTGTCACAGTTGTTATGCCTATGTGCTTGAGCAACATGCTGCAAGTGTCGACAGTGGAGAATCAGACGCTTGCTTGCTTGCTTGTTTGACCCTTAATTCTTGGATCTTACCCACTACGGGGGATCGGCCATGAAAGCGGCGGTTAATATAAGTGGGGAAATTTAGAATTTAGACGCTCTTAGATATTTCTTCCTTTAAACTGCGGCGCGTGGAGTGACCCTCTGTGTCTCCTACCACAGGAGGCGTCTGATGCAAGGTGTGCCGGTGCCCGGTGTTCTTTGTCTTTCTTTTCCTTCCATATCCCAAGTGGGTGCAGAAGATGGCCACTTTGTCGTGCGCGTCTCAATGGCAGT
The DNA here is from genome assembly GCF_013339695.2 of Rhipicephalus sanguineus. NCBI lineage: Eukaryota > Metazoa > Arthropoda > Arachnida > Ixodida > Ixodidae > Rhipicephalus > Rhipicephalus sanguineus. Next base: position 184,790,616 of record NC_051176.1, read on the forward strand.
AGTGGAAATGAAAGAAAATTAGGAGCGCTGCGTCTGCAAGTGTCGACAATGAAGAATCAGACACCCTTAGATATTTTTTTTTTTCTTTTAAGCTGTGGCGCGTGGAGTTACCCCCTGCGTCTCCAGCCACACGAGGGCGTCTGATGCAAGGTGTTCCCGATGTTCTTTCTTTTTTTTTTTCCTTCTACATGGCCACTTTGTCGTGCGCGACTCAAGGGCAGTTTTCAAACTGAAAGAAAATTAGCAGCGTTGCGTGATAGAAAACACGCTCATGCTCCTCCAAGATTTGCTTACCACTAGCGGTGCATGGTCTATATAAATAGCTCGCCGTTATGTTGCCGGCGCATACATGGCGTGTGGCTGAGCTCTTTAACGCAGCGCGCTGGGGAGCGAGGGGTTGCTGGTTCGAATCCGCGGTCGGATGCTTCAGAATATTTTTCCTGTGCTTTATTTTTCTTTGTGCCTGTTATATATATACATATATATATATATATATATATATATATATATATATATATATATATATATATATATACATATCCGAGTGACATGACGGCGTCGACAGACGGCGACGGCAAAAATCAGCCTAGAGTGTCCATATAATTGCTATCGCAATAAAACCAGCTGACTGCGCTGCTCTGGTAAGATGTAAAGCTAATAAAATGCGATAGAAGTGCGAGATGAAAGTTTGAAATAATGCGAAAGTAAAGAGATAAAAAAATTCGTACTTACACGAGACGGGGCCAGCAAGTCCTCAAGTCCACCGCGGTGGTACATGGTTACGGTGCTGACCCTAAGTTCACGTCTTCGATGCCGTCCGCGGTGGTCGTATTTCGATGGAAGCGAAACGCTAGAGGCACGTGTACTGAGCGATGTGAGTGCACGTTACAAAACACCAGATGGTCGAAATTTCCGGAACCCTCCACTACGCCATGCCTCGTAATCATATGGTGGTTCTGGCACGTAAAACTCCTGATTATTATTATTATTATTATTATTATTATTATTATTATTATATTATTATTATTATTATTATTATTATTATTATTATTATTATTATTACAAGTCCACGACTCTATTTCAATCAGCATATTTTGAGCTGCGTGTTCAATGTCCCCTGTGTTGAGGGCTAAAGTCTAGACTATAGAATGAATGACTTACTGATGTAGCTCAGCTGGTTCCGTGTTGCGTCAAGTTCGATGTCCCAGGAGAAGAAGACTGCAAAGACAGCGCTACTCAAATGAAGGCAGTCTTGTGGACATGTTGAATTTATGGGTGAAGTTTGTCGCAAAATGCCGCAGCATCGAGCTTATACACCCCATTTGCAGCACATGGCTTAGAGTAAGGGAAGAGGAGTAGCCGGTTCGAAGTTTTGAAGTTTGAAGTTTATTATTATTAGCAAAGTAACGATACATAAAATGAAGGAAACGTTTTACAGACTAGGGTCCCATTGTCCGAAGACTGTAGGGGGACCCACGATAAAGAAAGCATAAAAAAATAAATAAAATAAAAAAGAAAGAATAAAAAATAAAAATAAATAAATAAAATAAAATAAAAATAAAAAATAAGTAAAAATAAGAAATAAAAAAAATTCAGGACCGTTGAGGAGCCATGTATAGGCACTGACCTCTCCTTAAACACATTTAATAAAAAAAGGCATCGATGTCCTGACATCAAATAGATACAGTGAATTGACAGTCCGTAAAATGAAATGGAAACGGCGATGAAAAACTGGTGACGCTAATCTGCACGTATACCAGCAAGGTGCACTGTCGATGATAGCGACGCCGAGGGTGAAGTGAAAAAAAATTTGCAGTGGCTTAGCTCGGCTATGCTAGGAAATACGTAGCGTTAGCAACGGTTCAGCTGATTATTCTGAGCTTTCCAGATTGTCTAAGATTAGCTTGATTGTCATGATTACTGCTGCTCCAATGACACACATTCGGCCACATCGTTCAGAACCGGTAGACCTGGCGGCATGGCCGGGTAACGATACCCATTTCAAACGCTAAAGAGCGGAATGTTCTGCTTAACGAGAAAGTTCTTGCACGTTGTACAAACCCGCGCCACGGTTTCACCCCACTCAGGCGCCGCCACTAGACTCATCGTTTCACGCATGGCACTACTTAGCGGCGTCAAGTCTTTCATGTGCCATAGTCTTTCACACACGTTTCACACGTATCCAAACGGATTGTTTACGAAGTCCGTCTCGAAGGTCCGAGTCGCACTGGCGCTTTCGCTAAGTTTCACAGTATAGGCAGTCGATCGGCGAGCCTTGACGTCATCGACGGCGTCTTGTTGTTGCTGCTGAAGAGGTGGTCGGGCACGTCGCTCAGCATCCTGGCGACGCCGCTTTGTTAGACGTACCTCCATTTCCTCCAGTGTCTCCGCAGCACGTTTAGCCTTCCTCTGTTCATTCTTCGTACGCTGAACCGCTAATTGCCAGGCAACTACTTCGGGATCCGATGACATAAGCTTCTCGGCTCTTCGGCGCCGTTGAGCAGCATTTGCGCTCTCCTTCTCCATGGTGTTACCCACCTGCAAACGCCAGTCAGAGGCGCTATCAAGCGGCACCAGCGCATTGTCAGATGGCGACTGCACAGCGAAGGCGAATAGCTGCGCGCGCCATGGCTACGACGTCACTCCTCTCGAATGCGCAGAGCAGCAGCGGGGAGTCGCGCGCGCCGGCGCCAGTCTGTCTGCCTGGCTACGACGCCACTCCTCCTGCTCTCCGCCACCAGCAGCGGCGAGCCGCGCGCGGCGGTGGCGGAGAGCGCGTGAGATGCCGTCTCCGCACTCATCCTTGCGCATGCGCAGCACGGCTCATGATGACCCATGTGAAATCGGCTCCGGCTAGGCAAGTGTAGCTAACGCTACAAAAGAAGTGAGCCGACAGAAATAGCGCTTTCTGTCCGCCCAGGTTCTCCTTTACTTTAACCTTCGCGACACTACCATTAACTGCTTGTATATTATCGTCACTCAACGCATCAGGAGAGATCGTTTATTTACGCGACTTCGCAACTACAACCTCGCAGTCTTTCTCTAATCTAGGTCTCGTGCAGACATGAAAATCTTGAAAACTGTTAAAACTTTGACATCACAGTCGAAGCAACAGATCCCGGACTACAAATCTTTTCTTAGGCAATTGATTTCGGCGATTGGCACTCGCCTCTGTAACCATCTGTCTAGCGAATCGATCGCTATCAGGAATGGTGTCGACGTTTCTGGTGCACGCAGACACTCAATATGGTGCAAGACACTAAGTCGAAAGTTGTGCAAACCCGAAGGCAGTGCAGTTTGACTAGGTCGCAAAACTACCGTATGCATATGACTCGCATCCCAGGATCCTAGTCATATGCATACTTCGTCTCCATCGGCAGAAGATAGGGGCCGATCCCGAAGGCTAATCCAGAAGGCAGTGTAGTCTACCGAGTGTACTTGCATGCTACCAGAACTTGTTAGCATTGACTAGGGTGAGCTAATATTGTCTATCCCATGTTATAACACTGACATCTCGATCCCACGATGGAGTTGTGTACCAAAGGAAGGCAAAGGTGACCACATGATAGATGAAGGTGGGTTCGAACAATGCCTCGAAGCGGCAACTGAAACACAGGAACCGCGGAGTGACGTCTGTACACTTTCGTATATAAAAATGCCCACCTATACTCGACGACAACTTATCTTGACATTGGAGCGAAGGCTACGGAGGCGGGGCTTCCGCACATTCGTGTTGCTCCGCAAGTAGTACGGCAGCTTGCGGCTGATTTCGGTTTCGCTCGCTCGCATCGTTAACGCGTTTAGAAAACATATTCACGAATAATGTGAAGGGAATGTGAACGGGAGAGACATTTCGATTGTTCAGAGTACATTTTAGTGTCATATTACGAGTACATTTTTCTTGGAGAACTAAACGGTGCGTTTGCGGCCGCACACTGACCCACTACGTCACGGACGCCATGTTTACTTTGGAAAACGGGCATGCTGAAAAGGTGGTGCTGTCTAAGAAATGGAAAGAAAAGGAAGGCATTCTTGCGAGGTGAACAATAACTGTATTCTACCTACGACTTCCCGCAACTGTTTCAGTCTCATAATAAATAAAGCAACATTTATTTCAGCAAGAAAAACGAGAAAATTATCAGTAAACGTAAGTACTATTTCTTGGCGCGGTAGCAGGCATGCACTTCGGTTCTGTAGCTTCCACAGTGCTGTCAAGGAAAGTTGTCGCCGAGTATAGCAAGGCACATTAAAAAGTAGTTCTACAAAGCCGCTATCAATATTGCTTCAAAGAAATATAGTTTTGGCGCAGCACGTTTAATTGTCGTGCAATCAGTCATTTGATGTAGTGCATTGATCAATCGTTCAAGGCTACTCGCATTTGTGTGTTGGCTCAGGTGACACCACAGCTTCTCTGGCCAACCAGCTTCACAGCATGAATCGGAGCCGTTTTTTTTTCATTAAAATAGAAAATAAATGAAGGAGTTGTCACCATTGCTTTGTGACGGCTACCCCTTTCCACATAGTTGTTTGGATAAAAAATCAGAAACACATATTATATATATATATATATATATATATATATATATAATATATATATATATATATATATATATATATATATATTATATATATATATATATATATATATATATTATATATATATATATATATATATATATATATATATATATATATATATATATATATAACACAGAACGCAATGCTTCCAAAGGTATAGGCATTGACGACGCCACTTGCACGGCGCAGTGGCCCCTGGAAATTTCTCCGGCTGATGCTTTTGTTTTTATTTTTCTTTTTACTCCCCCCTCCCCTTCTTCTTCTCCTCTCTGCATGTCTTTCTTGCTTCCTTTCTCGTTTTTTCTACAAGAATGTATAAATATGAGTGCAAGCAACATGTACCGTCATTCCTGATGAAGGCCAGCCTCTGGCCGAAACTGTCGAAATGAACACTTCCGTTGTTACTGTTACTCACGGAGGATCCACTTCACTCTCTCTCTGTCTCTCTCTCTCTCTCGATATATATATATATATATATATATATATATATATATATATATATATATATATATATACAAACACACAAACAGTCCTACAAGTTCTATTCTAAAACTCTCGTTTCAACAGAGCGCACATATCGTCACAGTGCAGTCTTTCAATATAGTCCGCTCAGTAACCATCGCAAATATTTTTGTCTTCAAAAAAACGTTGGAGCACTTTCATTACTTTGCGGTTTACCCTAGACGGCCATGGGCCTAGTATTTTCGCCAACGAAAACGTTCTCTCAGAGTTCAGCGTGTGGAGTTCCTGTTCGAGTCGCTGTCTATGTGTGGCGTGCTTGGGACAGTCGAGCAACAGATGATGCACATCCTCATCGTCGTGGCCGAACGAACATCTTCACGATGATTCACGCTGAATCCGAAATACGTTTTTTGTGTAAGCGGTTCCGAGCCTTAGGCGATGAATGAGCGTGTCAATACGTCTTGGGAGCTGGGGGTCTAATTGGTTAGGGTCAACAGCGTAAAAGATCGATTCCTTTGTGTGTCTGAGAACCAGGTGGATAAGCATAATTCATGTTTTGCTCTTCGTAAAACCAGGCGTTTTTTTAATGGGTTCGAAGAAAAAACAAGAAAAAAGGAAAGAAAAACAAGAAAAAAAGAAACGTTTTTTTAAGAATATGAGCCACACTCGTCTGTTCTTGCCTTGAGGCATTATTTCCATGCGCTAATGAGTTTCGGTTTCTAAATGTAACCAGCAGTTATAAAGTAAGTTTCCTCGAAGAGCATATTTCCAATATCCGAAGTGATCGCGCTGACACCAAACATCCGCTTTTTGTTTACATTTGCATACTGGAATAACACTATTCGGTCGCCAAGGAGCGCTGAAAGCAGACATTCATTAAACATTGGTGCGATAGCCGTTGTACTTAACTTTAACATTCGCTGCAGGCCTACCTTTTTTTTTTGCGTGTGTATTAGGTCCTCATTTGTAAGAATTTGTTCACTGTACACCGCTGTCCAGCGTGGCACAGAGCACAGACCGTTCGTATTCTTCTTTTTTGCTAAATCTTCGACTTTTCGCGAGGAGGCTAATGCGCGCGTGCTCACACTCCGAGACTAACCCTGAATGTCCTGCAGTAACCAATGAGTTAGCTTCCAGTGGACAAGCTTCGAATAATTGCGGAAGTACACATAATTTCACCAGGGTCCTCAGCCAAACATGGTACCTTATTACAGCCGCAAATTTGTATTTCTCAAGTTATGTTTTCTTTCGCGCACAATTTTCTGAGCACTTCACTTTCCATGCGATATTTGCAGAATAACGGGCCTCCCGCAGTTGTCTACATCAAAATTTCTATGCTATAACCCATAACGAAAAGGCGCTGACAGGACAGAAGAAAATACATAAAAATTTAATATCTCGGTTAGAGCTATTTTTTTTTTTTTTAGAGTTGGGTCTTCTAAAGGGCACCTTGACGTTCCGGAATTATTATTTTTCTTTTGTATATATTCGTGCCTGTGCAGCCAGGCAGAGTTCGAGGGTTCGTTTCCTTCTCTTCACTCACCTTCTTACTATTATTAGTTTCTCTTTTGTAAGTTTAAAGCAAAGCAGAGAGCGACATTTTCTGCAGGGGGGCGCTGCGAGGAATGCTGCAAGTATCGCCGATTTCCTGTCCATCACCTCTCCACGATAAACCCAGCTCACTCGCCTCACAACCCATTCCTGCGCCCTTCCCGTGTGTTACCCATGTGGTCACTGTTTTCTATAGGGCGCACCCGCCTGCACCCTTCTTTTGTATCTTTAAGAAATTGTGCTTTCGAGTAGTTGCTAGCGAAACCAACGTGGATCCATGTGAAGTGCAAACTTGCACGACAGGTGCTTCTGAAAAGTGAAGTCCTCGCTGCAAATGTAAACGCGGGTACGCTGCATTCTAATATCTTTCTGTTTTTGATTCTGACTTTATTTTGTTTCTTTCTTTGTATCTCTTTAAACCACCCTCTTTGTGAACTTCCCGCTGAAGTTGACGACTGCCAACATCCGCGCATCTACATAAGTTGCGTCGGAAAGAAGCCGGCAGTGCCTAACGTTTAAAAAAAAATACTTTGCACGCAGCAGCTGTTGTGCGTGTGCATGAAGTTTATATTTGAAGAATACTTGAGCTCTTTGTGCAATTTTTTTGTGCCTTAGTTGAAGCAGCTAAGTCAGAGGTGAATTCCTTGAAGTGGAGAAAAAAGACAAAAAGTGAGCGGGGCGTAAGCTTTTCTCCAGCTACGTGTTAATGAAACAGGACCGCTACTATTCCCTGTGATTGTTTGTTAATATAAACGAAGTGTCAGTGAGTTACATGTGCCGGGAAAGAGGCAGATATATAGGCCTTATATGAATACACTGTAGGCTGTTATGCGGGCTCCCTACAATAGGCGTTCTTGGTGGCGATGTTTGCCGCCGCCGGTGTCTGCCGCAGCTATCGTCAATAGTAACAACAACAAGAACAATCACAACAACATTCCGAGTTCTTCACGTGAAACAATCTGCCAAGAACCCGTGAAAGCCAGCTACCTTCCTACTGAGGCGCGATATGAGACGGGGGCATTCAATATACTTTACGTAGACGGCTTATACACGGTATCTTAAGTGCGTAGCACGTTAGGGGCCCGGCTTGTCGTCCATGCGTAGATCTCATGTGGCGTGATCACGTTCAAAATTAAGTGCTCAATAAAGACTTAAAACAAGACTAGAAATGCTGAATACCGGGTTAAAATAAACGAAGGAGGTCTAAAATAATATAATTAACAGAAATAACAAAAAATTAATTGCAATAATTAACTTAAAATGGCTGAAAACGCTCCGGAAACATGCGGCTGACACCCGTGCCGCGCAAGAGAGGGCGCCACCACCTCGCCAAGCGCGCGATTCCTCCTCCCACCGGCGCTTTTCAGGTGTCTTCGTCGCTACACTGTAAGGCAAGCGGGTGTTAAAAGGGTGTGTGGTTCGTCCCCTTGGGGACTAATAGGGCTGCCACCCATTAATACCTCTAAGGACTAACGGCACCTGGTATAACAGTTAGTCCCCATGTAACTACTCCTAAAAGCTAACTGTTAGTCCCCACAGATCACCCCAATAGACTAACATTTCGTCCTCACATTTACACATTACCAGGCAACTGTTAGTCCCCACAGTTGCACCTCTCCAGACGAAGGGTCCGTCCACTCAAATAGTCCATGTGGATGATGTTTTTATCCCTAGATCAGATGATCTGTTAACCCCATGGATGATTTTCTGCAGTTACTGTCCCCAAGGCTAAATACTTTTCTCGCGTGTTTTTTTTTTTTTTTTTCCGCGGTCACCAACAAATGGCGCGAAAAAAAAAAGACATGCGATAAAAATATTTAGTCTTGCGTCTTCACTGCTTTCGCAGTCAATGAGACAACGAAAGACAAAAATGAGACACTGAGATGTTTATTTTTCTAAATACACATGAAGTTTCTGCATTTGAATTCATTATCAAATGTCCAATACAGGGCCAGCCGCCTTGTCAACGAAACCGGTAGGTGACTGGCATCGCACACGCCAGCACAAACAAGTCTGCATGTTGTGGACAACGGCTGCGTTCTGCAAAGCACAGGGTTCTGTGCTGGGCCCCCTCTTATTCCTGCTTTATATTAATGACCTCCCCTTGCACACCCCTGTGAAAATACGCCTTTTCGCAGATGACTGCGTCCTATACCATACTGTTAAATCTCCACTGGATCATGCCACTCTCAACAATTCCTTCTCTCACTTTTGTAGCTGGTCCAAATCTTGGCAAATGAATATTAACTTCTCCAAGACCGTCGTTAGGTCATTTACCCGACGTTCATGCCCCTTGACTTTTGACTATGGTTTTAACAATGTTAGTCTGTGCAGGGTGAACGAATTCAAGTACCTCGGTATCCTTATGACACACAATCTCTCATGGTCTAAACACATTGATCTCACATGCAACAAGGCTCTTAAGAAATTAGGCTATTTACATCGTACGCTCCGTCTTGCTCCTCAAGAAACCAAACTGCTTACCTACAAAGCTCTCATTCGTCCCATCCTCGAATATGGTTGCGTGGTGTGGAACCCACATAAGAAATGTGACATCAAAAAACTAGAATCTGTTCAAAAAAGAGCTGTGCGCTTTGTATGCAAAAGATATGACAGGGATCTTTCTCCGTCGAATTTTCTTCCTCAGCTAGGTCTGACTACACTTGCGAAGCGTCGCCACGTTGAATGCCTGAAATTTCTTTACAATGTAATCAATTCTCCCCGCCTCGACACTCTAGACAGTTATCTTAAGTTCTCCAGACCTTTGTCTACGCGGAGCGACCACGCCCTTAACATTAAAACTTTTTTCACCCGCACTGACATGTTCAAATATAGCTTTTTTCCTGCAACTATAGAAGCCTGGAATTTGTTGCCCGGAAGTGTGCGTTGCTTACCAATCAAAGAATTTCTGGAAGCATGTTCATGAATGTTGATTTGCTGTTATTGTTTTGTTTTCTTTTCCCACTCCTGCAATAGCCTCATTGAAGCTGCAGTATGTAAAAATAAATAAATAAATAAATAAAAGATTACGAATATTTCGTCACGCGTGACGGAGAGTATGGAGATGCACCCACATGGCAAATGGGTGCAAGGTGAAATAAAAACATACTTCTAAAACATGGCATGCAAATAGTTTTACCGTAATTTCATACAACATGGAAGGCGCATTTCGAGAGACATAACGCAGTAGGTAAAGTGTGGCTGCCGCAGCCATCGCGCCGGGCTGCCACCGCCACCATTGCGTCGGTGTTTTCTGCGAGGGGCGTCGTAAAGCACAAGCAAGCCCGCCAGCCGCCGCTGTCGCCAGCGAACCAGGCGAACTTCCTCGAACGAGCGGCAGTACAGCGAGCGAAGCGGGGCCGCCGCCACCAACCGCGGCGAACTGCTTGAGAGCGAACGATGGGGAAGCCGACGGTAATGGCGACCAGTTTCTCCAGTTGCGAAGCTCAGCTTAAGTGGGTTAGCTAAAGCCTTCGCCAGCCCTTGCAGTGCATTTCGAGCGTGCGACGTACAATCGCCGAAATGCCTTTTGGACGAGTCGCAAAGCAGCGAGCGATAGCAAGGCCTCTGCCCAACATCGCGAGCTCGCAGCTCATCACCGCGGCGAACCCACGGGTGAGCGAGCCACCGGGCAGCCGACAGAAATGGAGGCCAATTTCCAGGGAGTCACAAAGCACTGCTGAAGCTGACGCCCAAGCCGGCACTCGCAGTCAGGAGCGTAGCCAAGGGGGAGGAGGGGGTTCAAACCCCACCCGAAACTTTTCTATTCTGCTTGCGTATACATACACGCGCACATACATACGCACGCACGAGCATACACAAAGTATGGTTGAACCCCCCTCGCCCCGAAAAAAATTTCTGGCTACGCCCCTGCTCGCGGTGTATTTTCGTGCGCGCGACATGCAACACGATCGAGCCTGTTGCCGGAAATCGCGATGCGTTTCGCGCACGTGACAGGCACAGCGGATTCAAGAACGATCACTCACTTCTGAATTAATCCAGCGCTGATTTTTTCCCACAGTCAGAGTGAAATGATGGATCTGATAGGCCTCTATACCGTCTTCTCGGCCGCCGGTGGCAAAACGGTCAACACAGTGCCGGGACTACGCCGGAGAAATGCAGCGCGGTGTGTCGAGACCAGCTCCATACTTTATGAGCGCCGCCAAACGTGAAATCACCACACGCTCATCCGCGGATACGCGTAAATCTAAGGCGCCGGTGCATAGTTGCTGCATCGTTGAACTAATTGTCGAACGCGGCACAATTAACCGCGAGCACGTCACCGCGAACACGACAGCGAGATTGACGGTTAGTTAGGTTAGTTCCCTTGACAACGATTTGCGCACAGAACGTATCTCTGCGCACGGCCTGCATGTCCCCGTAGTTGCTCCTTTGTGCAGACTAACTGGTTTGCTCACGGCACAAATCCCTCGCGGTTGCTCCTTGGACAGTCTATCCGTTCATCGCGCGGGCCTGTTAGGCCTCATAACTCCCCCTTCGGGTAATTTTGCCTTAGAGTGTACATCTGAAGGGGGAAACAACCTGACGGAACTCGCGGCAGACGACAGGTGTCTCAACTACCGTAACAAGCAGGAAGCAGCTGTTTATGTGGGTCCTGCCGTCCTCGCGCGAGCGCGCGTTAGCGTTCTAGTCGAGCCGCATCCATGGCGGGAAAGGACTAGTGGCAGCCCCTACCCGCACCTACTACAGTGACTTTAAGCCCTATTCGCGCTCGAACAGCCCTTCCCCATTTCACTGTGCGGCTACCGCTTTGTTCACTACCGACGCAGTCGCGCCATCTATGGGTGTATCTGGGAACCGTTTTTTGCGGGACGACTTGAGGCCCTATTCTCGCTCGAACAGCCCTTCTCCGTTTCACTGTGCGGCTACCGCTTTGTTCACTACCGACGCAGTCGCGCCATCTATGGGTGTATCTGGGAACCGGTTTTTGCGGGACGACTTGAGGCCCTATTCTCGCTCGAGCCGCCCTTCCCCGTGTCACTGTGCGGCTACCGCTTTGTCTGCTACCGAGGCAGTCACGCCATCTGGGAACCGGCTTTTGCGGGACGACTTTAGGCCCTATTCTCACTCGAGCCGCCCTTCCCCGTTTCACTGTGCGGCTACCGCTTCGTCCGCTACGGAGGCAGTTACGCCATCTATGGCTGTATTGGGGAACCGGAACGTGACATGTGACGCGGTCACTCATCAGTCGTCAGGTGCAGCCCTAGAACAGCTCCGTTGTTAAAATGTAATAAACATCACATATGCACACGTTTGACTCCACAAGCTAAAGCGAAACGTTGCTCTGCCCTGGAGGAATACGCCGACAAATGCACAGGTAACATGCACACCATCGCATCGTAGCGTGCACTACGTTTGAAGTGAAGTGAAGTTTATTTTCCTTTCAAACAATGGAGGAAGCCGGGGCTGAAGGCTGAATGCTTGACAGAGGCCTCGGCTCCCTTGTACAGTTCCTTGTACAGTTTCGATAAAACTAACGTCTATATATGCTTTAACCTGAGTGCCGACGTTCCGTCGGACTACAAGCTAATCATTGGGCTTCAGTGTAGTCGATGTGTCTGGTAAGCCCAGGATATGCTCACAACCAAATAAAGTGCAGGGAGCCGTCAATCGACCTCGCAACGCTTTGCTCGAAAAAAAAAAAAAGAATGCCGCGCAGGCTGGTATACTCGCTTACTGTTTCAGATGCGTAAAATCGGCCGTTCACAATGCGTAAGATCTGCCGTAATATTTTAATGTGAATTGTGAGTTTGTTCATTAATGGCCATTTAGAGCTGTTTTTCAGTTCTACGTTTGCTTTAGTTCCTAATTCGCAAATGTTATCGACTGTTACGATACTGTAAGTGTCATCGGCGTGCATGAGAGCTTTACTGGAACTAAGATTAAGTGGTAAGTCATGAATATATAGAGAAAATAGGAGTAGTCCAGGGACGGATCCTTGGGGGACTCCAATGCGCATATTCTGCGGTGATGATGTTATGTTGCTCATAGTGGCTAGAACTCTCTCCTGAAGGTAGCTGGTCAGAAGATACCATGAGCTACCGCGAAAACCGTGATGCTTTAGTTTTTGTAGAGCTATACTCTGACCGAGTGTATTTGCCCGCAGACAGACCAGCGGGAGGTATGGTTCCGTCTAAGTTATCACGACTTTGTGGAACGTTACCCAGGGGCCCATCTGAATTTCTAACAGCTACGTTCAGACTCTATACAAAAGGGCGAAACGATGTGTCAAGTCCAGAAGGCTGGCAGGAATATTGTGAAGAGGGGACCTCAGAATGCTTCCACTCTTCCATGTGCCACAATTTGACTCCTAGTTTTTTTTATTTCTCTCTCTTTTTAAATAAGGCGTACAAGTGCTGAAAAAAACAAACAAAAAGAAAACTCATTAGTTCTGCAGTAGAGCTCGAAGAGCTCTGTGGCACACCTTCTCGAGCAGGATAATTTCTTGCTCATATTTATTTAGTTGTCGCTTTCAATCTGCATACCTAGAGGACACCTTATATTTTCCGCAGCACGACAACGGGTGTTTCCCCCAGGGTTAAAAAAAATGATGGTCTCCTATGTGTTGATTACTATTGTAGAATCTGTCTTTTGCGAAAGGAAGACCAATGTATTGACTGAACATATTTTTTTTAACCTTACTTAGGTCCTACCTTAGCCCACGCCTAACTTCAAACCACGAAAGGTTAGCCTGGGAGCGCTAAGCGTTTCCCACCTCCTGGGCTATCAATAAAATAAAAATAAAAATGAAGCAAAAGAGACATCGGTGTCTTGATCGGTTGCATATTACTGTTTTAGGGAACAGGCAGAAAGAATGTGAAACCAAGGAATGAACGGGAAGCGCAATTTCATTTCATTAGGCTGCAGTGCCGAGTCCGAGATTCTCTAGTATGCTTTTGTCTCATGTATGCTGACTCACGACGGTGGGGCTGTTTTCTGTACTGTTGGCGAGAAGCGCGGCGAACCGCGGCCAGAACCGCGACTGTTAACGGTGTGCATGTTCGAGTACGTTCACACAGATGCGCACTCTGAACGACCACTTCGCAGAGACAAACTCGACGGCACGCGAAAACGCAAAAAACGTTACATATTTTATGCATGCTTGGTGGTTAAAGCACAAAAATTGGAGAAGGCATGATCGTTATTGTGGTGGATTTCCCGCATTAGACGAATCTCGATGAGGGTGGAAATTTGGGTTTGTTGGTACGGCATGATAATTGATAGTAGCGCAGGCTAAGGACAAGGACAAAAGAAAGACACGATTGACAGCACACAGCGCTGTGTCATGACGATTGTGTCTTTCTTTTGTCCTTGTCCTTAGCCTGCGCTACCATTGATTATTAGACGAATCTCGTTTGCTATGTGGCTTTTCCCGATGTTTCTGCGCAAGCTGAGCGGAGTTTTTGTTCAGCCCATCTGCGTAGAATATAAACTTCCTGAAAGTTAAATAAATAAATAAATAAATAAATAAATAAATAAATAAATAAATAAATAAATAAATAAAATTGGTGGAATGTGCACAAACGCGTCGTAAGACCCGAACATATCTTTGAGGAGCAGACGACTCGTAATAGGTTTCGCGTGATCAGTAATCGAGGAGTTTCTGCTCCGTAACCTTAGCTCTTACTGACGCTGTAGTGTTTCTCGTGATACGCTCTGACAATTGAGGTCACTCACGAGCTTTGACAGACACGATGAAGGGTGTCTGCCGCTGACACTGCGCTGAAGGGTGTCTGCCAACTGCCGCTCTGTCGCGTGGCTGTTAACGGTGTGGACGTTCTTCGTTTGGACAGACTCCACATCGAGTCTCGAAGCTCGATAATACTATTACCCTAAAAGGGGGATTCAGCGCGCGTGTGCAACAATCACTATCTTATAGATTGATCGAGGGTAGCTACCGTAGTGCAATGACCGACTACGGGTTTTAAGAACGCTTACATTCGTAAGTTTTCTCGCGTTCTGTGGCCGTTCACATTTCCCTCACTTCGGCTAAAATCACGATGGTTTTAAATTCGGAGCATTTCTTAGCCAACCAAAAGCACTTCCATCGTCTCTATCTATCTATCTATCTATCTATCTATCTATCTATCTATCTATCTATCTATCTATCTATCTATCTATCTATCTATCTATCTATCTATCTATCTATCTATCAACCAACCCGCTTACGTCTGGGTGATCTCGTGGTCGCCTCCTTAAAGGGGCCATGACGCGGTCAAGCAACAATTTGCGGTTTTCAGCGAAAAATAGAAGTTGAGGGTCTATTATACCTATACATATTTAAAAATTGGCCTGTAAAAGAAAGTTTCAGTGGAAAATGAGCCGCAGAAGTCGCCGGCTATAAAACCCGCCCACATCCGGCGACCGCCATTTTGCCATGGCGTGTGTGACGTCATCTGCTGCACGGAGCGGCGCCGTCGTTTTCTGCCAAAGTTTCAGCCGCTGAAAATCGTTCATTTTCAATGCCAAGCTGAAGGAAGATGAAATAGCTCAATTGAACGCGCAGATGACCACAGCACAAAATCGTTCGCCGGAATGCAGGCGCTCGCGAAGCAAGCAGCTCGTCACGTCACGGCTCGCGAGTGGGTCAGTCTTGCCCGACTCTCAGGCCGCTCGCGTGTTCAAGAAATATTGAATTATAAATTAACTGCTCGACCAATCGCGCTAAAGTTTTGCCAGCTTGTTTGTGAACGCAAAAGGATTAACCGACGTAACACATATTATGATCGAAAATTAGGTGCCATGGCTCCTTTAAATTGGTGTATACGAACATTGGCACAGGAGGGTATGAGTACATGACGAACATGACTGACAGGTCATGACATGAATCACATGACATGCCTGTCATGACATGAATGTGATTCATGACATGAATCACATGACATGCTTGTCGTACACGTCATGAAATCCTTTCCCACAGTCACGTGTAGCGCATAACCGCAAAGCATGGCCCATGGAATGCGGGTATGTGCCCCAGGTGCTTACTATCTAAAACAAACCAAGAACAGCGAGATCAGACTTTGGAAACATTAACGCAATAGCGTTAAGGAGCCCGTGTCGCAGAAAATCTGTTGTCGGCGTCGGTGACGTTGTCGTTGAGCAAAAAATCCCGATAGACGCGAAGAATAAAAATCACGATTCCAGCGGGAATCGAACCTACGGATTCTGCGTGGCAGTCAAGTATTCTACCACAGAGTCACGCTAGTGCTTGAAACTGCTTAGGAAGGAGGTCCGCCGCGGTGGTGTAGCGATTACGGTGCTCGGCTGCTGACACGAAGGTCACGGGTTGGATCCTGGCCGCGGCGGTCGTAGTTCGATGGAGGCGTAATGCTAGAGGCCCGTGTACTGTGCGATGTCAGTGCACGATAAGCAACAGTAGATGGTCGAAATTACCGGAGCCCTCCACTACGGCGTTCCTCATAATCATATCTGATTTTGGGGCGTTAAACCCCAGGTATTATTATTGCTTAGAAAAGAGACCGTAAGCAGACGTCATGTCGCGGCAATGTCAATTGCGATTGCATTGTTGTCTATCCGCTTTTACAACAATGTAATAAACATTACGTATGTATTGCTATGACTCAGCAAGCTATAGTCAAACGTCGCTCGACGAATATTACAAATATTATTATTAGAGGAATATTACGCCAGAAATCACGTGCACATCATCGCAGTGCTGCGTGCACTTAGTTTCGATAAATCTGATGGCTGTGCTCTAACGGGACTGCTGGCGTTGGACCATAAGCTACTCTTTCCTAGTCGACGTGCCTGGTAAGGGCACAATACGCACATAACTGCTCAGTTTTGTCGATCTACCTCGTAACGCTTGGCTCAAAGAAAAAAAAATAGCAGCATAGGCAGCTACTCGCTGACCACTCCGCATGAAATCGATTCCCACAATGCGTGGGATCTGCCGGAATTTTAGATGCGAAGTATCTTAAGGCCGAGCTCAATCCGGTGGTGTGCGGCGTAACCACCCTTACTGCGCATGCACATACCCTCTCCACCCACCTCTCCACACACCCTCTCCCCTTCCCCTCTCCACTTTCCCTCTCCCCTCCACTCTCCCCTTCCCCTCTCCACTTTCCCTCTCCCCTTCCCGTCTCCACTTCCCCTCTCCACTTCCCCTCCACTTTCCCTCTCCACTTTCCCTCTGAAACGCGGGCTAGACATGCTGAAATTCTCTCCTGCGCAACGCCGCGATGAGCTCGAGCGCATGCGCGTCCCCTCCCCTTCTCTCTCCTCTCCTACGCTTCCCCCTCTCGCCCGCCTGTCGACCGCGTTCCCCGTTCGCCCTGTGAGAATGAACGGCCAGGCTAGATAGAAGATACGACGCGCGTAGCGTCCCTCTTCGCGTTCCACGACGCGAGGTCGGTAGCATGCCCAACGAACGCCAACGGAACGCGATCGTGCAAGCGCTCCGGCTTCGCATCGCCTCATGGTCCCCTTTAGCGGGAGATGGTGTAATTTTTTCTTCTTCAGGTCTCTTTGTCATTGGCTAGCCGCAT
This sequence comes from Rhipicephalus sanguineus, assembly GCF_013339695.2. Classification (NCBI taxonomy): domain Eukaryota; kingdom Metazoa; phylum Arthropoda; class Arachnida; order Ixodida; family Ixodidae; genus Rhipicephalus; species Rhipicephalus sanguineus. Next base: position 184,807,736 of record NC_051176.1, read on the forward strand.
TCACTATGGCATAATGTTGGCCATTCTTATATGAACAATCTAATCGTTAAAGGTCCCTGTATAGGAACCCTGAGTTCGTCGTATATTTCCATCATTTCACTCCTTTGGACATTTAGTCGGAGAGAGCGCACAAAACCAGACGCTTCTAAAGTCACATAGTGACGTCCGCTGCCAACATGGATGTACGCAGCCCGGATGCTCTATTAATTAACTACCATGGTTATATTGAGAATTTGTATAAAGTAAAGACACTGGGCTTATCCAGAAACAATATACTATCCTATTTCAAGATCGTAAGCTGGGGACAATGTCATCAACCATCGACCCCTTTCGTTTCTTGCGCAGTTTTCGCAGATAACCTATCAGCCGGCGCTCACGTGACGTGAGGATCTATGTAGCGGTGCCGGGCTATACTCACAGACGGGAACAGCTAGGGGCCAGTGTTTGCGCGACATACAGGGCTGGAATACACCGCGCTGGTTCTTTTGGTTCTTTGGTCGAAGAAGCCAGGGAGCTTGGAATCTATCGCGCCGCTCGTGGAAGCGAATGATCCATCTTGGGGGCCAACGCCAACAATGGCACTCTCGCCTCAGCGCGCGCTTTGCAGATTCTTCACCACTGACAAAATAGGCTCTAGAAAAACTCACGAGAGATCGGTCGAACGCCTTTTGAGGCTTTCCCCGAGGGGGAGACGGCTCAATAGATGATTTGAAGAATGCCTCTTTCTCCACCGCAGCACAAGAAAGTGAAAAGAAGAATATGTTATGCTGCCTTCTTTTATAAACTTTTCAACCACATAGCTCAGTCGCAAGGCTGCTTGGTTCACTCTTGAGCGCGAAAAGCCATGGCTTCTCTCTTTATGAAATCACGCTATACTTACCCGACTGCCATCCAATGTGTTAGAAGACCAAGATAAGGAAACGGAGGTGGGGTGGTGGTCCTCAGTTTCCTCGCGCTCTTGATTTTTGAATGTGTGCGCAGTAGGGCTATAGGCAGCGATCCGAATTTTTTTCTCATATCGAGGTGAATAAATGCACAGTCATGGGGCCATCGGCGCGAAAGCCTGATTTCACCAAACCTCAGTGCGGTATCATGACAGCCTTGGTTAAGACTTGCTAGGTTACCGCAAACTGTCGTAAAACGTGCACGTCAACATCCAACGCGCAAAATGTCGTGTTCATTCATCGCTATTGTATACTACTGCGGGAGACCATTGCGGGAGACCATTATGTAGATATCTCGCGCGAAAACTTTAGATGCATGTTTACGCCTCATTTCCAGTCTTTTCTTTTTCCAGTTTCCTTTTCCTACGTCTTTTTTCTGGTCTTTCCCTGTCATCATGCCTTCTCCTGATTAGACGAATTATCCTCTCGAGCCGTCCATTTTACTAAAAGAGGAGCAGCCGCTTCAGCGCTTCAGTGTTGCGAGGCAATGCCCTCATCAATGCCCCTATCACTCTACGCCAACCTTAGGTCTCGGTAGGTGCCCCCGCGCGCATTAGAGGCGAGTGCAGCGTTGGCAGTAGTGCTCAGCTTCGGGCCAGGACCAGCTAGGTGCCCATCAGCTCCACTGTGTCTCTAGCCTTGCACCACTAGCGCAAGCTACACTCTAAGAAAAAAAAAAGAATATGTGTGACTCCTTTCGGGTAGTCCTGACTTGCCACGTATATGACTCTCTTTAAAGAGGCCGGTTAACTATCTTGTGGGTCACACGACTCTCAGAAGAGAGTATAATGACCCCCAAAGAGAGTTAACATGCCTCTTTAAAGAGAGTCATATACGTGGCAAGTCAGGACTGCCCGAAACGAGTCAAACAGGGGCGTAGCCAGAAATTTTTTTCGGGGGGGGGGGGGGTTCAACCATACTTTATATATGTTCGTGCATGTGTTTGTATGTGTGCGTGTGTATATACGCAAGCAAAACTCAAAAATTTCGGGGGGGTTTGAACCCCCCCCCCCCCTTGGCTACGCCCCTGGAGTCAAAGAACTCTTTTTTTTTTCTTAGAGTGTACGCCCGGCTTTTTGGAGCCTATAGTAGCCGGCCTTGCCACGCTAGGGCTAGATAGCGAGATAACGAAGCAAGCGCGAAGCTATGCACAGATGCGCCAGGGGTTTCTAGGGAACGCGAGTGACGTCATCGCTGCGCGAGTTTTTTGGCCTCGACGAATTGACTAATGCTCGGTTTGAACAGCTCGGCTGTTAACAGTCAAAACACGAAACGTTGATAGAGCAGTTTATTAGGCAACTACTCAAAACAAAGATCGTAGTTTTATTTGATGTATATACCGCAGTAAATGTATGCTTACCAATTAACTTCATAAGTATGGCGTAACTTCCGCTCAGGCAAAAAATGAACAAACCTAAATCAAGGTCGCCCGCACTTGTTGCCACGAGGCTGGTGTCATGGATAGCGCAGGCAGAGATGAGCAAACGCATCGCATTAGCTCTCGCCTCAACGCATCTCCTGATCTTTCAGATAACATGACCTCCAACACTACGAGTGCGGGAAGACAGGACATATGAAGAGACCAACCATCTCAGTTCGTCCAGCCTCTGCAGGCTTCGCAATTTACCTGCAAGACAGGGCATGCGGCCAAGCTGGCTGGCTGCCTACGCGTACAGCCAGCTGAGCCGTATACATACATATAGTCAGCTTGGCCGTACACGGTCGAAATGACCGCTCCGTTCTCGTTCACCTCAACCACCACAGCTTTTCCCGGGCGTGGGAAGACGGCACGTATCAAGTCACCATCCTTTTGCAGACCCCGGTTATGTCATTGCACCTGGACTTTATATGGAACAGTATATGGCCACCACGACGCTAACAACAACAGTTGAGACAACAAAACAAAAAAGATATCAATACTGGTGCTGCTATTCTCCGTTAGATCTTCTGACGACCTCTTGAAAATCCTAGTTGAACACATACTGGTCAATATTTCCCGAGCACCTACCAGCAACCTAAGGAACGCCACGCCTGAACAGATCTCATTGCCACCCGCCATGGTGGTCTAGTGGTCATGGTGCTCGACTGTTCACCCGAAGGTCGGGGGATCGAATCCCGGCCGCGGCTGCCATAAATCGATGGAGGCGGAATGCTACAGGCTTGTGTACTTAGACTTAGGTGCACGTTAAAGAACACCAGATGGTCAAATTTTCTGGAACTCTCCACTACGGCGTCCCTCATAATCATATCGTCGTTGTGGGACGTAGAATTCCAACAATTAATATTATCAGCTATCGTTCGTTATGTTCACGTTGTATCACAGAACATAAACAGGCAGGACGTATCGGTATTGAAGCTCCATTCTCAGCGCTCAACACACTGGCGGCATTATGCACATGCGTAAATAAATAGTGACCATGAAGCAATGCCATTCTGAACAATAAACACAGAAACCCATATATGACCACCAAGACAATTATCCTGTACAAGATTCCCGTGACTCGTGCTAAAGCTGACTTAGGGTAGACTGGAAGATGTCTAAACGACTCCCTAAAATGAACAAGTGGCAGCAGGTTGGCCCAGCTTTGTAACACGTGTAGTCACCGACTTTTTGATAGGATCTAAACAATTATCAAATGTCGTGAACAATGAGCACATAAAATTTGCGAACGGTATGCGATACAAAAGAAACGTTTTGCTTGTGGTAGTACGCCCTCTGTTTTAATGCGTCACGATGAGATTCTGTAACTTTACGACTAGAATTAGTTTAATTTTTACATCACGCTTCATTTCAGCATTGTCAATTTTGCTTTTCTCCTGTTGTTTTTTTTTTGGTCGTCAGTTGCTCACGTGCGTTATTTATCACGTTTTCCTATTACTTATTGCCGGGTGCTCACCTGTCAGCACATTGCAGGTATTGTCTTTGTGAACCGCGATTTTCTGAAGTTAGGATCCTGGGCAGACACGAGAACAAAACCGCGCGTGAACTGTTAGAGGCCTAACATATCAAAACCATTGGTCATGCATGCGTCAGTCAAACATCTGTTACGCTCTATGATGGTGACATGAGATTGTTCAACATTTGAGGGCTTTGACATGTGTATATTGCCTGTTTGGCCCCGTTGTCTGGTTTTTATGCGTCTTCGCATGCACATGTCTATGTATAGAGTATAGGAAGTCTTTCTCCTAAATAAAGAGTTGTGAGTGTAGCGCCGGTCTTTCTTTCTCTCCTTCTTCTGTTTCCTTTCTTTTACGAACTTTGCGGTACTACAATATGTTTAGTAAGCACCAACTCGTCCAAGAAGAAGTTATTCTGAGGAATCTATAATTGTGGAACGCAGAGTCGTGACCAGTGATGTTGGTGACATAAATATATGGCGAAATACGGATTGTGCTAGTCTGCTATAGTGACAACGACATGCAGCGTACGTGACATTGGCTATTCTTCTTATCTATTGCTGTCAAAACCTTGCTGCGCTCAGTAATGATATATAACCCATCTCACATGAGAAAATGCTGGAGGGAACCGAAGCTTGGTTGTGTAGCACCAGATAAAGCGGCTTTTGAGACACTTGGCACTGCACGATGTCTAATGCAGGATATCTGCAGAAAACAAATTCACCCTCGATGTGCCAAAGAAGCGATGTGGTTCTCTAAAGCGAGGAAAAAAAAAACTTGTTATATTTCATCCCATTTGCCCATCTTTAACTCATGGGTTGCTCCTTGTAAAAGCTGTTTCTATCCAGCTACAAAAATGCCACGAATGTGAAGAGTAAATAATGTCGCTAACTCAGACATTGCTGAAACATCATGAAACGCATTCTACCGGTCAAATTAACCTGTTCCCTAGCCAGTCAAGTTGAATAGGTCTTTCTAAGTCATATAAAAGAACAGCTTGTGCGGCAATTTAAAAGTGCTTCGTGCCTTCAACACGCTAGATGTTCGCGCATTAGTCTTCTACTTTAACATTCAATTCTACACACACTGCTAGTGTCAATTTCAAGCACTGCTACGCGGAATAGATTTATCTATGCATTTTTTATGCAAAATGGATAGAACCTGACGCTCCTTCCGTGGTTTTGGCTCTGGCCATTGTTGTGTCAAAACGCTATTTGAGGGCTTCACGAAATAATGAGCAACACTGGCAAAGCCTATCAGTGTACTCCGTTGCCAGTGTAACACGGAGGACGTGTAAACATATTTATACGTTTTTGAAAAGGTCACTTTTACCCATTATTGGAAAATAGTCGAATATATCCTTGGTTGTGGAAAAATATTCGCTTTTCAACGAAAGTAAATTGAAGAGAAAGTAGTATCAATCTTGGAAAATGGAAAAAAAAGCACGGAGGAGGGGGGGATGAGAGGGAGCACGCTCGGGGATAAAACATGACATTCTCATTACAGCTGTTTACCGAGCAGTGTTTACTTCACTCTGCCTCTGCATCCACGATCAAAACACCTGCCAGTGTTAATATAACAGCCCTGTCGCGAAGTATGTATTAAGCAGTGTTGATGTGCTGGAGAAGAATGAAACGCTGGCAAAAATAATTAAAATCTAACAAGGCACGCAAACGAAGTGGATCCGTTGGGAACATTTTTGATAGGATGAGGCAACCTTCCGTATTGAGCCCGAAATTTAAGAGACGTGTATTAAATGACATTGAATGAAAGCGTTGCCATTTTATCTGTTGTTCTGGTATTTTTAACGACGGATCTCGTGTTCACAAAGATTTCTTTTTTCGCAGGACATGTAATTCTGGCGAGGTAACGCAACAGTTCGATTACACTTTAGCTATTTGGGGGTTAAGTTGTGGCCCATTTCAAGAAAGGTCCTTATTTTAGGGGCGAAGCTCCTTAAGGCGGCACCCGTTCGTCCCTCGTAGTCGTAGTCGTAGTGCGTAACCAGTCTTACGCTTTGACCTCCAAGGTGGTGCCGGTGGGAGATTTTTCCTGTGCGTTGTTGAACAATAAAAAATTCGCAGCGTGCGCGTTAACTAAAAGCCGAATTCTTCTGTCTCTCATTCCCCATTAGCAGCCATTGGCATGTTCCAGTAGGAAACGTTAGTAGAAGTAGAAGTGTAAGTGTTAGCTAAAAGCAGACTTCTTCTGTCTCTCATTCCCATTAGCACCCATTGTTTACCTCCAAGGTAGTGCCTGGTGAGATTTCTCCTGTGCGTGATTAAACAATAAAAATTTTGTTCAAAACGCCGTTGATTGATGAAATAAACCAACGAAAGACGCCAGATGTTTTGTAAAAGCAAAACGAAAGAACGCCAGATGTTTCTAAAGCAAAACGAAAAGACGCCAGCTGCTTAACGAAAGACGGAAGGTGTTTTCTAAAGCAATGGTTTTCTGAACAATGAAAATTCACAGCGTACATGTAAAATTAAAGTGAGCTGCAAGTCGCCATAACTCGTCGAACCTTTAGTATAAACGCGCCCGATCTCACGTCGGTGATGATGTACTGGGCAGAATTCACGGAAGATTCACGGTTTACCGATGAACCTCCGCAGCTTCGCTCACTCATCATCATTCACTCCGTGGATATGCTGTGATTTTTTAATTAGACTGTTCAGAAAAGCGACACTGCGGGTTGTACAGCAGTTTGCTTTGGTGGTGGCCACAGTGAAAGGTACTGCGCTCTCACCACTGAAGGGGCTACATAACACGGCCATGTAGCAGGCGAACTGAGAGGTCAGTAGTGGCTAACTTCAATTTCGTCATTCCAAAAGAAAGATTATTTGCTGCTTTATAAGAAATATAAATTTCTGAGCTGATGGGCTCGTTCCCGCGAATACGGACGCCTGTATTCTCCTTTCCGACACGTATAGGAAGTCAGCATTGTTGTGTGCCAGTGGGGAACAGAAATACAATATTTGACCTCGACTAGCAGTGGCACTAACTGAGAGAAACCACACTAGCATAAATACGATCGTGGAGGAGTACAAAAACCTCTTACTAAGACATGAATTTTGGAGCTCAGATGGGTCTTATCTACCATGGCGACTTGTAGCACCTAATATTGAACTTTCTTTGGAAGGAATAATTCGCAAGTAAAACATGTTTACGCTAGATGCACAGCAAATGGCATTTTACCAGATAACCTTCAGGTATCCTGGTTGTATATATATACAAGTTTATATGGATGGTTCTTGCCAAACAAATTCATCTACGGCTGCCTTTGTTATTCCAGAATGGAACAAAATCAAGACATTTAAATTGTCTTACGCGACATCATCAACTGCAGCAGAATTATTCGCAATATTGGCTGTCTTACAATACATCAACTCATTAACACAAGCAAATAATTGGGTCATCCTGTGTGATTCACAGGCAGCCTTATCGTCACTAGAAATGACATCAATTAAAAAAATTCGGCTTTAATTTACGAAGCATTAAGGGAACTTACAAAAGCAAGTGAACAAAACTACACAATACTATTCCAGTTGATACCTGGCCACTGCAATATCCCTGTCAATGTTGCGGCGGATAAAGCCGCGGGACAAGCACATAGCAAAAATAATACGTCGGGAATACCTATTACAAAAAGCGAATTAAAACACTTGCTGCGACAGATGTCAGCTCGTCTTTTGCAGAGCGACATGGTTTGATGGAAATTCTAGATATTAAGACCAATTGCATTGACACTACTCTTCAATTCCGGAGCCCTTTAACGTTAAACACTAGCACGGCCTTTGAAACACTGGTGCACCGCCTCCGGCTGAGTACCGCGTACAGAAAACACTTTTTACATAAGTTTTCACGAGCAGAAAGTCCAGAATGCCCATGCGGACGCGTGGATGAAGATATACAACGTATTTTATAAGAATACCCACGATATCAGGACGAAAGAGAACAACTAGTAACAGATTTAATGGCCCTGGATCGTAGTGCCCTTCAGCCTACGAAAAATCCTAGGTCCATGGCCAACACATACCTTGCAAAAACCTGCACTATTAGCCGTCAAAAAGTTTCTACAAAGAAGTGATATATTCGGAAGTTATTGAGAAAAACTTTCAAAAGCTGATTTCATGCATACATTCTGACCTTACTGTGTCGCATGTGTCGTTTCACCTGCGAACTCATTTTGTATCCATATGACTGGAATTTGCGAATTTCGGTACTCTTATGTGACGGGACGTTTCGTGTTATTTACATTTTACATTACATTTTATGTGAACTATACTGTTATGTGACGAGACTGTATCTTGTGCGTATGTGTTTTTCCCCCTTTTCATGCAAATTGACTATATATTTTATGTAAATTGATTATATATGCCTAGCTAGTCTCTTAGATATTTTTTTTTCTTTTCGTTGCTCTGACTTTGCCGTACACCATCATCTGTGAAAAGGAGTAGCCGGCGCTAGACAAAAGCGCCAAACTCTCCTGAACACTATCAAATAAAACAAAAAAGATGAATTCCCTGACTAAGCGAGTCTTGCACACGCTACAGCTGTTGCTTTATCTTTTTTCGCACAGCCAAGCATTGGAGCATTTCGGAGTGTATATCGAGTTGAAACCAAGTTTCCGTGCGAGAAAAATCAGCAAAAACCGTGCCCCTGCAGTTGGGCTGTGCCGCGATTCTATACCTGCGGTACGAGAGTAAAAGCGCTCTTTTATTTATAATAGTAAATTTAGTTGTGAGCATTGCAAGAAAGCAGACAGCCTTTCCATATGATCGACCTAAAAATTCACTGCATATTGGCATTTTGCACAGGAACTAACTTTACGCGAAATCTGAATGGATACATTACGCGATGATACCGAATATTCCAAAGTGTTAAATAACCTACACTACTTAAAAGGTATCTGAGCGTTTTAGCGAAAGTTTTTATAACTCTGCAGCAAGGTTTGACGATGGTTTACGGAATGTCTGTTCTCATTTCGGCGACGCACTTTAAAAAAATTGGCCGCGTATCTGCGTGCTCCGCTGCAAATGCCGTGTAAAGACGAGAGAGGAGGCGCTGCGTCTACGCTGGGTTAGATTTACTGTATATGCTACCTTTAGGTAGCAGAGTTGCGCGTAGGTCTGGCTAGCAACCACAGCTGTGCGGTAAAGTCGCACTACGTTTGTGCAGGCGACGTGCCTACCGTGTCGCCAATTAGCATGTCTGGCGTATCGAAGACCGGCGATAAACATTGTCTATCGATGTCTAGTGTTAATTTAGTTCGCTGCAACGGCGGCGTCGAAAAATACAAAAATTGACCCGAGCGTCAGCTTCTCCGCAAATGCATGGTTGCTAGCGGCGTTTGGAAGACAGACGCGCAACTCTGCTACCTAAATGTAGCATATACAGTGATTCTACGCTGCGTAAGATATGGACGCCATCTGGCAATACATCGGGAAACATGAGCTTGTGCAGGAGGTTTCCTTCCTCTGTGGCAGAGGGCGTTCGTCGGCGCGCATAGCATGACATTTTCAGCGCAGCCGCAGCTGCAGCTTAAGAAACTAGGGTCTTTAAAATTATGTATCTATGTATTTTCTATTAAAGGAACACACCACCTAATACTTACCTAGTGATGTTGCGCCTCAGATATGCGTAATATTTACTTTTTGATCGACGACGTTCACAATTATGAACAGCCGTACCAGTTCAAAATGGGTGGGCGGTAAGCAAGTGGTTCAACTTTGGCCGGGTGGCTGAATCGGGTGACAGACAGGCAATCGGAAAGACAGAGAGACAGACCAAAATTTCTGCGTTTAAGTTCCCCAAGAAAGACTATCGTCTTTAAAAGAAATGTTAGGAACACAGCTGGATAGACTCAGAACAGGGTAGAGAAGGTTCGATGAAACATCCGCTGTCAAATATGCGAGAAGTAAGCGGATACAATATAAAGATAACAACACTTTGGACTCCTTAAGGACCCGCTGTTTATAACGAAGGTAAATTAATGAGGGTATTGCCTTATATGAGAATACGTTGCCCAGTAATGTATATATATATATATATATAGCTCATGGACAGCTTTTAACATGTTGCATTCGGTGTGTGCGGTGTATATTGTATGAATAAAGTTTTTAGGTATTGTTAGAGTTACTGTATATGCTACCTTTAGGTAGCAGAGTTGCGCATCTGTCTTCCAACGCGCTAGCAACCATGCATTGCGGAGAAGCTGCCGCTTGGGCCAATTTTTTTATTTCTCGACGCCGCCGCTGCAGCGAACTGAATTAACACTAGCCATCGACAGCCAATGTTTATCGCCGGTCTTCGACACGCCAGACAAGTTAATCGGCGACACAGTAGGCATATCGCCTGCAAAAACGAAGTGCGAGTTCACCGCATAGCTGTGGTTGCTAGCCGGACCTATGCGCTACTCTGCTACCTAAAGGTAGCATATACAGTGACTCTAGGTGTTGTTATCCAAGTCATTTTTCTGTTGTCGCACTTACAGTTGCCTGTTGCCAGTCGATCGCAAGGCCCCCCTTTAGCTTAATAATCATGAATGCCGTTTGATACTTGGTGACAGGGGCGTAGCCAAGGGGGGGGGGGGGGGGGGTTGGGGGGGGTTCAACCCCCCCCGAAATTTTTCAGTTTTGCTTGCGTATACACGCACACATACAAACGCACGCACGAACATACATAAAGTATGGTTGAACCCCCCCCCCCCCCGAAAAAAATTTCTGGCTACGCCCCTGCTTGGTGATATTGCTTTGGTGCCGTCTGCAGCAGTGAAAACTGCATGAATCATTTGTGCATAGAAAGCACTGCGTGAACGAGATAGTATTTTCTGGGTGGCCTTCTTCTTGCTTCCACAAGCTTCCTCAAAAACCTGAAGCAGAATCCTGGATGAGCACGCCATGTATCCTTTTATTGCCCAGACTGATATCTTCCCACCACTATTAGTTAATCTTTCGAGACATACCGGTTTCGATGGCGAGGCGCGAGCAAACTCGTGCCAGCCATCGGTGTGCAACCCACCATTTTAGGACAGTTGCATCAAAGAGAAAATATAGAGCGAAAATACAAATAAAATTCCAAAGAGCACAGCTCCTTCATTCTTTCCGTATGAGATCAGTTTACAAAGAACGCAACGCGGTGTAAACAGTGGGGAGACAAAGTTTGGCAAGCACAGGTGGGGGCTCTGCGCAGCGCTGACGTGCGAGTATGATTCCAGCGCGAAAGTAGCAACAATAAACTCGCAAAGCGGATAATCTGTACTGCGCTTTTTCCAAAACGCACGCTTACACTTACGCAGTCGCGCGGCGCCCCCGCTCAACGCGAGATTCGATGCGCACAGCTGAGTGAAACCTCTGTCTGTGGATTAGAAACACGCGCTTCGCATGCCTGGTATAATCTGACCAGCTGAGCGCCGACCGAGCTGAGCTTCTGGGTTCGCGGGCCCGGGCGTCGTGTGGAGGAATGCCGGAGGAGCGATAGAGACACAGATGGCGCTCCTTCTACCATCACCGCCGAAGAGAAACCTACGCCTCCTCAGCCGCGTGGTTACGAAAACTCCCGGTGTTATTTGCACAATGCGGCGGTCTTCGTTGTCGCACAAAGAGCATCGTTTTGTAAGCAGCCGGAAACAGGTCTGAATAAAGCTTTCGTAACACTGCTTCTTGAGACGTCAGTATGTGACGGGCCTTCTTATCGGTGGTGCGGCGCACAGCTTAATATGCTTTTTTTTTCTGCAATGTAAATCGACCAACCACTATTTCCTAATGTAGGCGCAGGCTGTTACTAGTTTTCCCTCGAAAGAATAGAATTTTTTTTTACTACAGAACTCGAAGGAACCTCTCAGCATTTTTCAATATATGGGATTATGTGCAATATATGGCCCTTGTTAATACGTGGAACTTCTTCTGTTCGGACATCTCTAAAAGTTACGCAACAGTGGAAGCAATAAGTAAGTTTCGCAATCCGTCAAGACGATGCTGCGTGCCTAGAAAGAATGAGGCGTGTGTTACACGAAAGTCTCTCCTGCCGCTGTTGTGTTTAGATGGGCAATTTTGAGCCACGCGTGGCATGAATTCCCATCGGAATAAACGCCTCTGGGTGAATTTAACGACCACGAAGAAATGCTTATGTTTTATAGTTCTCTGATCTGAGATCGAAGGATATACGACCAATTAATAAGCGTCTTTGAGCATTGAAATAGATACACAGATGCAGTTGGTGCTGAACTTGTGCGCTTATTTAGTGGGAATGTGCGGCAATTTAACAAACTCTGTTCACCACTGCAGGAGAGAAGGAGGAGGAAAGACAGGAACATCCACTAGACGCGTAGCCTGTTTGCTATCCTACACTGGGGGAAGGAGATTAAGGGATGAAACGATAGAAAGAAGTGGCGATAATACGTGAGATTCGTGTGAAGTTAAAACATTACAGCTTTTCCTTGCATGTCGACAACATTCCTGCAGATCCCACGCATTGTGGGAATCGATTTCATGCGAATCAATCAGGGAGTATTAGCGAGTACCAACGAGTATCAGACTTTTTATTATTTTCTTTTTTTTTTTAGCGAAGTGCTACGAGGTGGATTGGCGTACTGTATGTGTGCTTTTAGTAGTTGCGCAGATATTGTGGGTTTACAGGAACGTCGATTAAACCGGTAGGTATACATAGCTCATGCTACAACGGAGATGTCAGTTTTATTACGCTACAGTGCAATGATGAGCGTATCATCAGTAGCGGTCGTCGGCGTAATCCACCGAGGGTCGATCGATGCCTCACTATAGCTTGCCGAGTCATAAGCGCACATATGTAATGTTTATTACAGCGCTATAGAAGTGGATACCCAGCACTGCAACCAAAACTGATGTTGTTCGTGCACGACTCCTATACAGGGTCTTTTTTTTTTCGGCGCAGTTTGAGACACTCGCGTGACTCTGCGATAGAATACTGAGCTTTCCGGCTCGAGCCGTGATTTTTATTCTTTGTTTCCTTTGGGATATTTCACCCATCGACAACGCTGCCGACGCCGGCACCGCATATTCTGCAACACAGGCTCCTTCACGTTGTCGCATTATTTCTAAAGCCTGGGTTGATATACACTTTGGATCACCTGTTGCTCATACCCGCATACCACGGACCGCGGTATACGGGTATGTGTCACACGTGACATGTGAAAATGATTTTATGACGTATGCTGCAAGGAAGTCACGTTATTCATGCCATGACCTGTTAATCGTGTTCGTCACACACTCACGTCGTCCTATGCGAACTTTGGTATATACGAAGTTAAGGAGACGACCACGAGAGCGCGAAGACGTATGTAACGACGTGGCATGTAAATCATGCCGCTCATGACATTCATGTCATGATTTTCATATTGGGACCTCAAATTTATGTTCGTCATACCGTCATGTTACCAATTTTCTTATACATCCCATTAACGAAACGGCCAGCAGATCACAAAGTAGATAGATAGATAGATAGATAGATAGATAGATAGATAGATAGATAGATAGATAGATAGATAGATAGATAGATAGATAGATAGATAGATAGATAGATAGATAGATAGATAGATAGATAGATAGATAGATAGATAGATAGATAGATAGAAATGGTCAAAGTACTTTTGGTTCGCTAACAAATGCTTCGCATTTAAAAAGATTGGTTCGTGCCTTGACAGTTTGATAGAAGTCAGTACGTTGGGTTCGGAATTTACAATTATGGGAAACCGACTTGTGAATTTATACTGACGGAAAAATTAGATGTGGGACCTCAGGCATATATCTCAGGCAGACCCCTACAGAATATCGAAAGAGCTACTAGCACCTATGACCGGCATACCAATTATCGGCAAGAACTTTGTGAAAAACATGTCACGTTAGTTGACAATTGCTGCTTGACAACTGCACATATAGTATAGCAACGAAAAACAGTCGCGCACCGGTAGTTTACATACGGACGCTTGAGGTGCCTTTGAGCCGTCATCGTTTCCGTTACCTTGCTGTCGCGCCAGTGACGGCGCATGCGCCTTTCACTCACAGAGAAGCAGAATGCGTGTGGCTGCAAGAAGGGCCTTCGGCTGCTGGCATGCATGACACAACCTGCCCCGGTAGTCTAGTGATTATGGTGCTCGACTGCTGACCCAAAGGTCGCGGGCCATATTTCGATTGAGGCAAAATGTTAGAGGCCCTAGTACTTAGATTTAGGTGGGCGTTAAAAAACCCCAGGTGGTCGAAATTTCTGGAGCCCTCCACTACGGCGTCTCTTATAATCACATCGTGGTCTTGGCACGTAAAACCCCTGCAATTATTATTCGGCATGACACACTAGCGTTCCTCCTGAAGTGCTGTGCGTATTCGGTGACCTTAGTGGAAATGGAAGTGATTGCAAAGCTGTCTTATTTAATATATCAGCGGGCGCTGAGTCTGCTGACGGTCTCATCGTGGTCATCGAAGTTACATGCCAGGTATTCTACTGGCAACGCTTCTCTTCAAGCCGTCCTTGTTAATTGCCCAGTGGCTTTGAAGTCAATATTACTTTTGATCTGCAGCCGTTGCCTCATGTGCTGCGATGCGGCATCCCGCAGCCACGTATAGTTCGAAGATTATCCGAGGAGTCTGTGTCCTTCGAAAGAAAATGCCAAATTTCCTTCAATTACTACCCCCAGTATCTACTAGTGTTGTCCAGTATGTATTAGTAAAACCAGTTGCTTTTCAGTGACCCTCCTGTCTACTTCATCGTTCCCGCTTTTTCAGCGCTGCAAATGCGTGGATGGTTATTAGCTATGACGCAGTCTTTCTAGTGTTTTTTTTCCTATGTTCAGGTCACTTCTTATAGAAATACGGTGGTTAATTTCAAAATTATTTATTATATTGGATACTTGCTGAGCTTGAGAAATTGAAGCCGAGCAGCTGTGAAGTTCAGTCTGTTAAGTGGAAACCCCAAAACTACCGCTAAACCCGAAATATCGGGCATACTAAAGTGATACTAATGAAATGCCACAATTATTCTACTCATAAACGCATTGTGAGTAGAAACATATTTTCTTTAGAAGGTGACGGATCTTATGGTTTGCCATCTTTGTTTGGAACGCGGGTGTCCCTTTTAAGTGTCGTTCAAAGTGCCCTGTTACATGAACGTAAATTGTTTTTGTTATTGGTAAGTACTGCACGCGTCCGCCATTAACTCAAGCCGCCTTTTATTTTCGGATTGGGCTTTGAAAGAGCACCGGCTCTCATCATTCTTTATAGTCTGCGAGATAAATAATCAATGAAACTCATTATACTAACACGCAGAAGCAAGAGAAAGCATAATTACAATAAAAGGAGGGGTGGGTAACATTGTCGGTCAACAAACAGTATGGCAGTGCGTAGAGAAAGTTTAGCTCTCCAATGTTTCGCCATACATTTATACAGAATGTTTGATATCTAAGATGACCTATATGAACGGACGGAATGAATCTGCAAAGGAACCCGCTGTTTTGCAGTGTTCTGTAATGAGTATGTAGCATTTGTTTACCTACCTAATATGATTTCCGCGGGGCAGCACTGCAGTTTAAAGAAATGAGTGTCCTTGTCTGCGTCCAATGAGAACTATGCGGGTATGTGCTTTGTATGCCATCAGATTATGAAGGTGGGCTTTGAGCAATGATTGTGCTGCGAAATTCGTGGATAGAAAAAAACAACGAAGTTCGAAGGTTCTCATGCTTTACTCCGGTGATTGCAGTCCAATATCGTTATCACTATTAAACTACTATTGTTCGTTGGGACACGCATGACTTCCCTATATCGATTCACTGCGGTATCATGCTCATGCATTACAATTCTTGCGTGGACACTCATCGTGCGCTCACGCCTCCAATATCTAGATCGGCCCACTGCTGCTTTTATGTACACTGTGACTCATGGGTTGGTTTTCATTTCTGCATGCCTCGTACATGGACTTCACCGGGGCTCTTGGGCGTTAGGTTACGTTCTGGCCTAACCTTTTTAATGGTAACGCAGGTTTTAAACGTATCTCTGCACTAGCGAAAGCGACAACTTCTTTCACTGAATGGCCGCTGGCTTTCAAGCAATGAAGTTGTCGTCCTGGCACTATCCTGCTTTTTCGATCAGGTCACATTTATGCTACATATATCGACAATTAAAATGTAGGTGACAACTCGGCTCTCTTTCAGGGACATGCTCTCGATTCTTGGCTTGATAGTTTGCTAGGTATTTTTTTTTTTCAACGCGGTACAGGGACACAAGTTGGGAAAACAGGCGCTATATAGGCGCAAGATTAGAAAGCGAAAATGTAATTTGTCTTCGAGGATCCTCGTGTAAAAGCCCGCACGTGGCGACGTTTCTTCAAAAAAAAAAAAAAACCACGTAAGGAGACGTTGGGGATGTCACTGACAGCTTCCATAAGATGCTGATCCTAACCTTATCGAATCTTGCGCACTATTGGCCTCGAGGCCCACCACTAGAAACGCCGGCGCCACCGTCGGCGTGACGTACTTGGCAGGATCACGTGGTCTCCACGGCCGCGTCGGCTGCTTGTGGCGCACTGCCGCGTGCTTTGAAAACGAGTTTCAAGTCCCACATGCGCTGCGGTCTGTTCAAATTCGGAAGTTTTCTCTCATTTTCTACTCAATTGAAACCATTGTAATAGAGTGGCTGCCTCCGAAGGCGACGAACATGGGGCTCTACCGCTCGGTGCCGCAGCGCCGCGCTTACGCAAAGGAGCCCAGTGTCAGCCTGCACTGGTAACCGCGGGACAAGAAACAGCGTGAAGCATGGGTTGTAAAGCTAAGAACCGGCAAGTAGCCATCCGCTACGAGTCTTGTGTGCAACAAGCACTTCCGCGACGAAGACTTTTGTTACTGCGTCGGGCCTGCGATGTTCGGTGAGTAGCAGACAGCGCGCACTGAGACGATGGCTCGCGCGCGCTTCCCGCCGGCAAATTATGCTTATCTGCCACAGGATGGTAAAAGCGCTACATTTTACCACGTGCGATGCCATCTCAGAACCCTCCAATGCGACCTCTTGATCGTCGGCCCCGTGCTCAGCGTCCACAAAATCGGCTGCAGATGCGCAACTCATTGTTTAGATACGTTGAATTAAAAAACGCACAGGGTCCCTTATGCATTCGTTAAAGATGACTAGAAGGCGAAAGCCATCTTCTTGTCAGTCGATGTACTGATTCTCCCGCGTTACTGTATTTTCTTTCTTTTCCTAGGCGTCGCATGCTACTACATGCTCGGTCTCGTAGACTGGTTCTCCTTCCACCAGCAATCTCGAAGTGGTGAAGCTTTGTTTTATGAATTTGTTGATCACAGAGAGCGGCAAGTTCACTGTAATGCAAACGGAGCGATAATAAGGAGCATTAAAAAAAGGCGTCGCATTTGCTCACGTTTTGTGTGAGCACCAAACGAAACGAATGCGCTGAATAAACAAACAAAAGCAGCGGCATTTGCCCGCTGAGAAGACCGATCAATACGCAGTGCGAGACAACTTGTCAAACGACATTGAAACGTACCCGAATTTAGACCGAAAAAGAAAAAAAAAACACTGAATCGTCGGGACGGCAGAACACAAACTTGTCATGCGCACCGAAGCCGCAGTTGTAAGGAAATTGTTTGAACTGCTCTGATAGCGTCCGCGCAACAGTAGTTGTTTGTTTACTCACAAATTCTCATGTTTTGCGGCCTGAAGTTCACAGCGCGGTGCCAAAACGCGCTCGTAGCAAAAGCGAAACCATCAGTACGAACATACATGCAGACGCTCATACATGTAGAGACACCGTCAGTCGTCGCGAACCCGTGCGATCGCTGGCTTGAGGCTTGAGGCTTCTTTCTGTTATGCTCCGTTTGGTTATATAGGCAGTCTACTCTAACGAGATATTTCACATAGTTTGCACTCAGCGAGTGACTACCTTTCACGCAAGAAGCCGGTTCAGGGGTCTCTAACGCGGTGACAGCGTGAAGCGGGTGCTCGATTTCCTGCAAAGAGACAGCGACTGTAGACTGTCTTGTGCTTTCAGTTCGTCGAAAATTGTTATCTTGACAGTAAAGAACACAGTTCATTTCGAAAGTACTTACAGAAATGCCCTGGAGGGCTTTCGCGAGGTGTTTTTGTAGAGCGCCGACAGCAAAACCTATGAGGAGCGCGCCGGCGGCATCCTGCCTAGCACGCAATCGAGGCGCGTCCGATAGAGGGCGACTCCGTAACTCCTCGAGGCCAATAGTGTTGTGTCACTATACTGTAGTTGGTGTTGTTTTTCATATTGCTATGTGAATGAACTTTGTGATTATGTGAGTTTTTGTGTGGCTTGACTGAGTAATGTAAGCTGTCCCTAGGCGCTCTTTTATGTAATTTTTTTTCATTGCCGCGATTTTCAGTAATTCTATTATCTGTGAAAAAGAGTAGCCGGAGAAATATAAAAGCGCTAACATCTCCTAGAAAGGTATCATTAAAAGAAAGGTTGCCATATTTTTGAAATGCGGCATATTTCCGGTTTGAGTAAGATATAACTTACGTACATCTGCCTCCGTGATCCAAGTAGAGCTAAAAAATTACAAACTGAACGATAGTGAAACACAACTTTCCTACTACAAGCACTTGAGAGTGCTTTCGATAGGAAAGTTGTGTTGTACTCGCTTCCTTCCCTGTCACTTCTTTGCGTAGTCGCTTAAGTGGACATCATTGCACTAAGCTAAATAATAGGTTGTTAAGCTTAGGATATTACGCAAGGTTCGAAAAGCTCACTTGCCTTCGTTAGATCAGCATCTCCTTTCTTTGGCATCGTTTACATATACACCTGCCTCTTTCTAAACATTAGTAGAGGACGGCAACACGCAGGAGACTCCAGTAGGGGGAGTTAAGTCGAAGTATTAAAGAAACGAAGGGTGTCCTGTGAGGGCAGGTGCAGTTGTGACAGCGAAAGGGCTTTGGAGGAGTTGCGCTGCCGGTTCTTCCAAGCAATAAAGGGGAGAAGATGGAAAAGGCATTTTAATCTAAGCAGACGGTGTCATCCATCTGAGCTTATTTTTGCAGAAAACTGGACTTAGGAAAAATAATCGTTGGAGAAATGTACTAAAAAAGCGAAAAGGCCAGAAAATGTTGTGCACGAAAGGGCAAATGAAAATAACTGACTCGTACACAGAGGTGTTCGCTTAAATATAAGAAGCTCCAGATTGAAGCGGAAGCTGGCATCGGGATTCGGGCTTTTAGCATTCGGCCTTCTCACTTTATGTCAGCCATGTTTCCTGGCTGTTGAGATTACGTGTAAGCAAGTGTCTGTGCAAGAACTTTGTTACGATCAAGTGATTTGCACAGCATGATATGGCCTATGTCACCACGACCGCAAAGCGAGAACCAGAGTATTTCAGTAGTGTAACTGTAGTCGAACTCTGCGCTACTACTCGGCGCTTGCGTTTTTTTTTTCTATTCAATTGGTAAATAGGAGAGGTTTGTACCTTTAGGGCGGCATCAGTTACTCCTTGTGCTCAGCAAGCGAAAGAAAAGATACGAAAAGAACATAGAGGAAAACTGTCAGGAGGTATGGTCCCCAGTAAGACACCAGGGCGTTTATTCGCAAAAATGTCTTACGCTGAAAATTTTCGTAAGAGAATATTCCAGCTAGTCACGATGTGGGAAGCCAGCTGACCAACGGGAAAACGCACTTACGAAAGAAATGCTTTGTGAACACTTCGACAGATTTCTTACTACTATAACGCGGAACAAAACATCAATCACAAAGTTTTTTCATGGGTTCAGACCAGAGATACACGCGCACGTGTACATATATCAAGTCAAAGAGTTTGGTTGCCCTATAATATTAACACACAACACAAATAATTACACGTCACGTAAAAGGCATGATCATAGCATAATACAAATTTTCGAGAACATAACATTTATATCGTTCAGTTAACTTTCATTATACGCTGGTATTTAATGTTTTGATAAAATATACCTGTCTTCAATTTGTTTTTTGTTTTTTCAAAGCGACAAGTGCTTATGTCCGAGGGCCCGCTGTCCCCCACGGTCCAAGTACCTCTTCTAAAGTGAATGGTCGTTCATTTAAAAGTAACGAGTTCGCTCGCAATATACTTCGTTTAGAATAATATTTTGTGCACTTGAGATGAGATGGTATAGATCTGGTGGCCGCAAGGACACTGCGGACGGGGGGCACGTTTTATACTGCCCAGCAAGCGTCGCGGAAATGCTGAACGAAGCAAGCTGCGGTGCACTAATGTTTTCACAGTTAATGTTTTCACGGAATTAACATTGACGACTTGACGGAATTCGTATTTATATAAATGGTTCTTTAAAAAAAAATTGGGGGGACGCTTAAGCTTCGCTTTTAAGAGTTGAACGCGATAGGGATATCCTGCCCCTAGTCCGCACTTCAAACACTACGAGTGTTTAACAGAATGCACACACTAAGGTGTGTGCCTTATGTAATGGGTAGCATGCTTTAAACCAGGGGCAGTTATGCGCGAGAAACTTTTTCGAAGTTGCGATGCACCCACTACGTGGTCTTAAAGGAATACGCGCAGTAATGTGCCTTTTGTAATGGGTGACTGTCTTTAAACCACCAAGTCGTTGTGATATTGACGTGGTGTGACGCCCGATGGCAATGTACGCTTGTACCACGCAATATTACTGCGATATTGCATCTCGTACTGTGACACCTGTATACAGGACGCGTATTTTTGGGAAGCATGAAAGTTACTTTCAGTGCAGCTCCAAGCAGAGGCGTGGCTGTGTGGTAGAACACCTGTTTGCCACGCAGACGGCCTGGGTTCGATTCTCACTCGGACCCAATATTTTTATTATTTATTTTATTTGCAGCTTTTTCGATTTTTCGGTCACGGACAAGATGATGATTTTTCGCTCACAATCAACGGTGCCGACGCCGACGGCGGAATTTCTGCGATACGAGCTCTTTAACACTATCGCGTTAATAACACCCAACCCTTATATTGTTGATCATGAGACGTCATGATGACAGTCACTGTCATGGTCGAAATTCATGAGAGTCATATTAGCGAACAGCCTTCGTGAATTACATCTATAGTATTAGGACTAACTCTAGTTCTTTCTTTTTTTCTTAAGAGTACCTCTAGCGTAAGAAGTTTTTGCAAATGCAGACCTTCTGCGGGAGCCAGCGAGAAGGGACAAAGTTCATGAAAGTGAAAACTATGATTAATCCAGTAAATCCAGTAGTAAAGAGATGGAAAGGAAGTCCGCGGGCTTACGAATTTTCTGAAAGCTTCGGAGCTGAAAGAAAATTCGTCCGTAATCAGGGCGCGTTACCCTGAACGAGGACATCTTCATCATACTGAGATGTTTCTTGTTATTTATTTTGTCTTAGAATCTCGTGTGGCTTTTGTCAGTATAGCATAGAGCTATGGTACTGCTGAAGGATATTTCCTTTTTATTGGCATAGATGTACAAAAACCTTCAGTATCCCACTACAGTATAGTGAACAAAAAAACTCATTAGGGCAATTTTGTAACATTTGTATCGTGACTATCGTCCTAATTTTAGTGCCCTACCCTGATGCTTCTGTGGCTTTTTAGCAGCTATGGGGCTGTGCTCGCAAGTACGAGGGCGCGGGCTCGATTCCCAGTCACGGCAGCTGCATTTCCATTCTGGCGAAATTTAAAAGTACCCGTGTACTTAGATTTATGCATCCGCTGAGAACCCAGGGTCGTCAGAAGTAACCTATATTCAAGCGTTGCTCGACATCGGAGGAATGCGCTAACGAAAGTTACGTGTGATATGCACGTCATCGCACCGTAGCGTGCACTTCGTTTTGATAGCACAGACGCATGTGCTTTATAACGTGAGTGCTGATACTACGTCAGACCATGAGTTACCATTTAAACGTAAGTGTAGCCAGCGTGCCTTGTAAGTACACAATGTGCGCATAAAACCGATTCCCACGAGGCTTGCGATCTGTCAAGTTATTTTTTCTTTGCTTCCATCGTGTTTTTCTCCCATTGAATACCCCGTCGACGCCGGCACTGAATTTTCCGCAACACGGGCTCCTTAACGCTATCGCGTCAAGATTTCCTGCCTGTTCTCGCTGAGCCTCGGTTGATATAGACTCTCAATCACCTGTGGCGCATACCCGTATACCACGGGCCGTGTTTTGCAGGTATGTGCCACTCTTGACTGGTGAAAAGGGTTTCACGACGTGCGCGACAGGCAAGTCACGTTATTCATGTTGTGACCTGTGAATCATGTTCGACATACACTCATGTACTTCTATGCAAAATTTGATGTATACCAAGCTAAGGAGCGCCCAGACGTACTCGGCTAGATAGATATATCAATACATAGATTGATAGAAACGCTCAATGTGCCTATGGTTCGCTAAGAAATGCTTCGCATTTAAACAAAGCCTGTAATACTAACAAATGTAGTATATTGTGAAAGCCAATGCTTATTTAGGCAAATGACACTGGTAAGAGGTTGCACAACAGCTTTGCAAGTAAAAACAAATGTTGCAGAAAAAAAATAGGCCAGAGAGTGAAACATTTCTGTTAAAATCACCTGTAACAGCTCATCACCACAGCGTATGCGCGCTTTTCATTACATATTTCATAGGCATGTGCGAATATTCGAGCACTTCGAATATCCGAACGAATATTGCAGCATGCGAATTCGCTTTGAAACGAATTTCAATTATTCTAGATTTCGAAGTATTCGAAATGAACGAACTATATGTACCACATAAATTGAGTAAATCCCACTAGTCACCACTGGTCCACTAAAAATGAAGGAGAAAACTTGTTGCGGGATGGGAGCTGTTGAAATTCGTAGGACAAAACAAGAGGAAGAAGAAGACGGCGGGCACCGAAGGCGCGCTGTAGTAATTAACAGAATAACAAAAAAACGAAGAACCTTGCTTGAACGTTCGCCTAGAACGCAGTTGTCGCGTCTCGTTTCTGCGACATTTGCACTTTTAGAATGGTCGAGCCTCCTCGTTCTCCGGATGAAGAAGCGGCCCCACGTGAGCGTCAGCGACAACTGACGCGGGAACGGCCAACGCACGGCAATGGCCAGTATACTGGCCATTGCCGTGCGTTGGCCGGGATTAGAGGACAGGCGGTGAATGTGCCGATTTACGTTCAAACTGTAGATTGCCTTCCCAGAAACATTGCTGCTGACGTTGCCATTGACGTGCATCTGAAGTGAAGGCTTCTTTGTAAACCTGTGTATAAGAGTGGTATGGCCAAGATGCAATAAAACTCTGCTACAACCTCAAAGATTCACAAAGAGTGTTTATTAAACAGCAGTGACACAACATATCTGAAAGACTTGCGAAACATAGAAATGCGATAGCCTGACGAAGGGAAAGCCACCAGATTCGCTGTTTCATCGGTGTCCGGGAAACGGAGCTGGTTGAATTATTTTTTTTTATACTTTGTCCTGTACTGTGGACTGGGAACCAACGAATATGCAGCATGAACTTGATTAACACTCAACCTTAGCGCACGATCAAGTAGCTGTAGGCTTCAATTTTATGAACATCCAGTCGTATACAAGAAGGTGGCTGACCTCGCAGTATGAACTTATCTTTACCGTAAAAGCAAATTCACATGCAATGACAAACCTTGGCTCTATAGCGACTGTGTTAATGTTACCCTACACTGAAGTACATAAATTTTCACGTAATGCATTCCGGCTATTACAACACTGCTGTCTTTCCTGTCTACGAGAGGGAACTTGGAAAATGTGCAATCCAGTAGCATCAATAAATTGTTCGCCAAGTTAATGCTATGCGAAGTTCTTGTGGCCATGCGAAATTCCATCGCGCAAGCACAATATGTGCAACATGTTAAAATTGGCGTAGTTGGTCGGGCGCACGGATATATGTTTCTTTGTTGTTGTTTTTTTCCTCTTCTTTTGTGTTCGGGAGAGACGCACGAACGTGAAGCCGGTTGCTACGCAACCCGGCTGGCGAAACTTGAAGCGGCACGGTGTTCAACGACTCGTGCTAAAACTGCGGTAGAAGGCGATTCTTGCGTCCTGCGTGAGTATTCCACTGGGGGCATTTTTGCAAAATAGAAAGAAACAGCCCGGGCACATGACCGAAAGCTTATGGTGGGTGAGAAAAAAAAAACAAATGCGTCTCGCCTGTAGTAACTTTCGAAATACCACGTTTCTCTTCTTTTGTGCTACAGCGGAACGAATCAAGTGACCATGGCCGCCTTTGAAACGGGACGTTAGCACTTTTCCGATATTATATACACTTATTTGCTTTCCGCAGTTTTTTTTTTTTATTTTACTCCCTGTGCTCGAGTACATTTATCCCTGGCCCGATGTTCTTCAACGAGATGGTTGGAGTTTTTTTCTTGCTCCTTTCTTTGTCTGTGTTTGCCGCGATAAGTGCTCGAAAAAAGTGTGACACGCATTCGCAATGCAGTCACTATGCTATCGGTCCAACAGGCCCCCGCGGCAAGTGAAAGAGGCCGGCCAGTAAGAGCGAGTTGTTTAGAAAAAAAAAATGTTTTTGTGAATTTGAACAAACATTGTTCGCGCTAATGTGCCACTGAAATAGTGTAGACGGTAACGCACCTTTGGCAGCCCTTGAACCACGTTCATTTTTTTCCTAGAATTTCGGCTACCTTCTCCTTATGTCCTTCGCTACCATACACACGTGTGCACTCGCAACGCTATCTAGACTTGCCACGTTGTTATTCAGCTCACGCCACTTGCCTGAAACAAATCAATTTGCGAACAAAGAACAACCAATAAGCTTAACCTCGTCTGACAAGCACTTTCAAAGCTCCCCATAGCCGAAACAATGTACTGATTCTCGGGCCCAATTTACAAAGTTTTCAAGTGTTTTTTGCCATTTACCGGCTGCAATCAATAATGATACGCTATATATTACGATTGATTGGCTTCCGTCTGCTCTGGCGAACAATTTCGAGTGCACAAAGCTTTGTGAAAAGCTTTCCCCGGCCGCCATCCCTAATAATATGCCGGGCACAGCGATTTACTGCGATGTGCTTTTGCACGAGCCAATTAAAATAAAGACTATGTGAAGGGCGCTCGTGTATGTACCAATTTGGTTGACAGAAAGCAATTATATGTGCAGTACGATTCGACACACAAGTTTGATCGTTCTAGTTGCTTGTTGAATTCCCGAAGTAGCATGGACCAGTTAGCTATCTCACGCGTCTTGAGAAAGGGCCGCGCAAGCTTCTTACGGCAGGGAAATAATCCAACTTTAAGGACTTTGCTACGTTTTACTTGGCGGCCGTATACAGCGTCACATAGCCTTGCTTTCGTGAAGAATTTTACTTCTTCGTGAAAGTGTAAGTCAATAAGCTTTATAAAAAAATACGAGCAAAGTTTCATATGTCGTACCAGAGCGCCGCCAGGCTGGTTGTTCGTGCGCATATATTGCTACACGTGCAAGTGCCCGTGGAATTTGCGGTATTTGGTAGAGCCTAGCCTACACAGAGTGATTAATAGAACGAGCGAAGTTAACTTGTGGTATGCGTTATATTTACTATCTCTTATTTCACCACACTGTAGAATGTGAGAGAATGCTTAATGATATCTGGCAAGATTAGCCTAGCGACAGAGATTGATGGCTTCCTGCCCCAGGTGAAAGGAAGTCACATAAAAACGATGCACAAAGCGCACACGCCCGCACACAAACACTAAAGTAATATGAACTTTCACAAAAGTTAATTATATTTGTCATTAAGGCTTGTATGGGTAAGCAATTATTCAAGCGTTTCAGAGGGACGCACTTGACGTGTCGGATACGCCAGGGTTCAAGAGCATGCGACTGTGGAAGTCGTGTGTGCTGTTACTCTTCTTCATGATTTCCTGGCACCACCTCGTATTCAATGCAGTCGTAAAATGGTCTGTGTTTTATTACAGGGAATGACCTGAGTATGAGAAGAGACGGCACTCCGCTTCGTCTTCTTAGTCAGGTTGTCCAGATAGATGTTGGAGTATGTTTTTTGTTTATATATGTATTCACCGAAGTTTTTATTTCTGGTTAGCTAGGGGGATGACCTGCTGTCAAACGGCCGTCAGTACTGGTCTCTTCCGCAAAGATGACGATTCCCGATTTCTATGAGCTAAAATTTAGACTTATTCATGTGGCTTTTTTGCCCGTCAGAGTAAATTCCTTGGTTTGTTCACTATAGTAGCCCCACGTCGTCCGCATACATCAGCCCAGAGCCCTTACGTTGTACTTTTTGGGCATTAAGGATGTAAGTAAAAATCCACGCACAATTTCCTTTGGAGGTCATCTAAGTGATGCGCAAGCGTAGGGTTTTATTGTAGCTTGCAACCGTCCCTAGGACGTTGTTTTCGGGCAGCATCGACATCGCGTTTGTTTTATGTTCTTTCTAGCGTTTCTCAGAGTCTGGACCTGCCCCAGGAAAGGCGCATCTCGCGACTTGCTATTCAACGAAGCCTTCATAGAAAGTGTTCTACTTTTACATTTGTTTTGCTTCGCGGTTAAACGCATTCTATGGCTCAGATATATTCACATTCTGAAATCGTGGGTGCGTAGCCTATGTGGTCAAGACACTTTCCTTGGGAGCATCGGGGCCTGGCTTCAAATCCAGCTCCGCCAAGAAAATTTATTTTGTTTTATACATTTATTTATTTATTTACAGCGGTGATCGTCTTACGTTACAGACGAACACACGGACGCAAGGACACACAGTTTTCTCGTTGAGTCAGCATATCAACATTCTTGCGCATTTAATAAATGAAAACTCCCCTGCTTTCCAATCTTGTGTCTATGCTCTTAACATAAGGCAGAGCAACGGTGGCGGCCGAGGGCATCGTTTTCTCAGTAGGCGATGAATTTTCCCCAATTATTTGCCTTTGTTGTCTTCTCATACGATTTATGTCTTGTTCGTACGTATCAGTAGGTCCACTAAACTGTCATCTATGTCCTCGTGCCTGTAAGTACATCTTACAGGAACTTTCTCTCTACGTTGTACTACGCTCCCTCAATACCTACTGATGCTATCTACAGAGGATAACTTCGAGCTATGAGAGTATATATACAATGAGTAAGCACAAATACGCTACATCTCTAATTGTCTGCCTTGTCTGAGCGCTTCCTGTATTCCCCAAACACATCAACGTTGCGTATTGCATTTTCATTTTATACACAACTGACGTTGCTGTAAATGGACAATACGAGCTCGTCTTATCCTAATCAGCTTTGCCTCAGTCCACAGGGTCCCCCAATAAGTAACTTGTTTTTGTGACTTGGGCCATGGGACTAGTAAGCTGTGCTCTCATTTGGGACCCAGCTGCTTGATTAGAGCTGTATTTTCATGTCATGTGGCCCTGATCCTGTGTTATTACGAACGTCGTTTTCCTGATTTCATTGAGCAAAAAACATAAAATATAAACAAACTTTCATTTTGGGGCTGCTTTTCTGTCGCTGTATCTCACTGAGTCGGAATAGACTTTCTTTATTACCGAAGTAATTACTAATAACATTCGTCATGTACAACCGCGATTTGGCTCATTCGGAGGCGCTGTAATCATAATATCTCACTTTGGTAGAAGAATATTAGTGGGCGTTCCTAATACCCTCACCCGATTCCACAATCCTTTCAGTGTGTCTTTATGTTGTTTTTGCGAATCCCATGCAGTGAATGCTCATGCACCTGTGTCATTTTAAGCTCGAGTTCACTGCCACCATTCTTTTTTTTACTGGGTGCTTGTACCATTTTAGCAGCAGCTGTTTTTCGTGCCATCCCAATTTTTTCTCTTCTCTATGATCCCGAAACAGCTACCTACACTGTTCTTTTTCCTCTCCAACAATTTTTAATGATACCTAGCATATCTTCTGCGGCGTGAAATCCATGAGTTTCTTGTGACCTTATACTTGTGTAAGAATGGCTTCCAATTCCTCTTCTAAGCGTTTTTCTATGTTTGTATGTGATTTTCACTTATTTATAATATTCTACCGTTGTAGCTTCCTTCCTTCCGTTAGTATACGTCCCAAAGCTCAAACTTACAATTTTATGATCACTACATAGGATTCATCCATCCTAATTTGGTGAAGCCGTTCGCAAATTGTGACTCACACCTTGCTACGTATTCTTGTAATTACACTTATTCCCCATGTTAAGATTGGCAATGTCTTATGGATTGTTCAAGCACCGTTGTTCTCAATATATCCTATGTCCTATATATATGTGCGCATTCACATCTCTTACTGTTATGACCTGGATCAATTTTCTCAACTTAATAGTTCATTCCAGGACGCAATCAACTAATTATTTACCTTGCTGTTCTAATTTACAACCTGTTCGTCGGGAAGCTTCTCCCAGACACGCCTTTATTCCTTCCCATGGACCTCTGCTTCATAGAAAGGAAGGTTGTGTTGCGCCACGTTGCACTCTCCGTTCAATCTGTAGCGCGACAAAATCCATAGGTGGAACTGCCACGGGATGCATGCAAGTGAAGCCTAGTAAAAGGGGCCATTATGATTCGTTTCGGTCTAGTTTATCCCTGACATGGAGTGTTTGATGCAGGTGCTTCATAAATGCTCAATACACTTCTTACCACAGGCTACGAAGAGAGTGTTCCACAAAGGCTGACCCATGCACTTCTGCGTCACTTTTTGGAAATGGTGTGACGTCCAGCTTATAGTGGTCTCTGCGCGGTTCCAGACGCACGGTCAGATTTAATGTTGCCTGTTATACGACAATGAGTGCGCAACAACTGTAGCACGAAACTGTGTTGTTGGCCTGCAGTGTGCTGTGTATAAGAAAAGTAATGCGAGTGACTAGCTGGACTTTCAAGGAACTGCAGCCATTGCAGAGCCACACGCGAATCGGTTGAGATACCCATATCGCGGGCTGTGTTGCGCCACGTTGCACTCTCCGTTGCACCACGTTGCACACTCCGTTCATAAGTCAAGCCTAGTAAAAGGTGCCACTATGATTCGTTTCGGTCTAGTTTATCCCTCACATGGAGTGTTTGATGCAGGTGCTATAGCTTCGCCACGGCGGCACATGGCCCAATAGCTCGTTCAGCCCTAATCTTCAACTGCGCATCCCGTCTGACCGCTCACTGCGTGCCTATACTCCTTGCCAACCTGTGGCTCGAAGTGATGCATTAAATGCTTATTTATTTATTATTGGAATGTCTGATAGCTCATTAAACAACAGCGCACCACCTCTGCACTTCACCCGCTTTAACTCCGAAAGGGCAGCCCTCCCAGCCGCACCATATAGGCCAGCTGGACAACCGTTCACTCACAGGGTACAAAATTACAGGGTACTGGCCTACACACACTGCGACGGTATAGTCACTACGAGGAGGTTGCTGCGGTTTCTCAGAGAGACTGACTAAACAACAGATTCTACGGCGCATTGACAATGCTTTTGTGCATTAGTTGAACACTGCCATAGTCATAATGACTTGGATATGTCGTCATTGACTCTTCTATTCTTTCATTATTTCATACACTATTTCCCTTTCCTATGTGCGGGGAATGCCCAACTTAAGAACTCCTCGTGTGAACGTCCCTGTCTGTGCTTTACATTTTCTCCCTCACTCGCAAAGCTAAATGTAAGGGCGAAAATAGACAGCAGGTGTGGTTAAATGAACGGGCTCGGGGGAAAGTTCCTTGCGAAAGCGTGTCTTTGGTCTGCTACTTTACACAGAAGTGCGGATAAAAGAAGAAGAAAATCCTTATGAATTCGTGGACCTAGGATCAGAGGGCTTGGAACCACGGTAGCATGCGCGAGCGTCCCAGTATATCCGCTCACCTGACATTGACAAAGCAGGCTATGATCTCCGTATAAGTGAGCGTGCGTATGGTAAGAGCACTGCTTTAGTGGAAAAGAGACGATGGACGCGATAAGCTTTTGTAGACCACAGTATCTTGTTTATGCTTTCGGATATTGTGAAGGGGGCACTCAAGCAACATAAGTGGATTATGTTACATCCACAAAGACCTACAATTACGGAACACTTTCACTTACCAGCGTATCCTGGTAAATGCTTGATCATGTCATATCTTCGTATCTCATCTAATTTATGGAATAACGCCGTTTTTCATTTCAGTTTAGGTTTTGCAAAAGCTACTCTTGCGAAACGCAACTCCAATCATTTGTACACAGCACTGCGTTTCGTTTGACAAAAACCGACTCGTTATTGTATTTTTCTGAATTTCGCAAACGCACTTGACAAGAATTTCAATAATCAACTGCTTCTTAAACATAGCACTCTCAATATCGCCTATAGCATTATGAAATGGATTGATTGCTAATGATTCTGCATCCTTGCCCTATGCCGTGAAGTCAGCTGTTCCTTGAGGCTCTGTCTTCGGCCCATTAGCCTACTATTCTTGATTTATATTAACGACTTCGCAACCGTAACTAGTAGTATTATTAAACCTGTTTCTGATGATTGTGTTCCGTACCGGGAAGTGACTAATCAGCGTAGTAATTCCATTTTTCTATTTGATTTTGATGACGCCTCAAATGTGTGCTCACAGTTCTTTTTTAAACCCTGCTAAATGCTAAGTAACGTCTTTCTCACTTCGCTCAAACTAATCGACTTTTTTCTGTTACGCTACCAGTAACTGGAATACTTCGTGTCATGCGTTCATTGAACACATCTTTACCAATGTTAACATACTTCTTAACTGCA
The DNA here is from genome assembly GCF_013339695.2 of Rhipicephalus sanguineus. Lineage (NCBI taxonomy): Eukaryota > Metazoa > Arthropoda > Arachnida > Ixodida > Ixodidae > Rhipicephalus > Rhipicephalus sanguineus. The sequence continues at coordinate 184,838,244 of NC_051176.1, forward strand.
TGCGCATTAACATCTCTCAAGCCCAATCCCATTTCAGGTGACTGCTCTACAAAACACTAACCTGACCAAAGCTCTAGCATGTGTCACCAGCTTGGGACCCTGAACTGATTAAATTAGCCTATACCATCGAGTCTGTTGAAAAAGTGATAACAGGGGAGCTCACTTTATCTTTTCGTACCCTTTTGAAACATCTAGCGTTCCTTTATTGGAATCTGTCTTGGTGTTACACTTTTACAATATCATTCATGTATAGATTAAAAATAAGCGGCCCAAGAATATTCCCCTGAGGAACTCCTGTGCTCGTAGTTTTTAAAGATCATATGCTATCACCTATCCGCACAGTCAGTGCGGTTCTCCAGGTAGGAAGTCAATAATGAGAGTGGTACACCTCTGATTCCATAACGGTGAAGTTTATCTAGTAGTGTAGTAAGATTTAACCGATCGAATGCTTTCGAAAGATCTACGTATACACCCATGACCAGCTGCTTCTTAACAAACGCATGTAGAATTATTTCTTTCTGGGTTAGAAGAGCAAGATCAGTGGATCTTCCTTTGCGGAATCCATATTGCCATTTATTCATCAGATAAAACTTGTTTACGAAATTTGAAATTCTAGCATGCAATAGCTTTTACAGTCATTTAGAGAACACTGGCAGGATCGAAATAGGATGATAATTGCTGAGATTGTTTTTATCTCCACCTTTGAAAATGGGCTTGCTTTTTGACAAGTGCATTTTTCGTGGAAATGTAGCTGTAGAAAAAGCTAAGGTACAAATATGGGTGAGAGGCAGTGCAATCAAGTCTGAAATATGCTTGACCGTTCTTATTTATTACTTGTCAGTATCCTAAGCTGAGCTATTTTTTAGGGAGGGGGACGCAGTTTGAACCTCACGTGAAGTAGTAAGTTTTACGTAGTGAATATTGTCATTTCGCAGCATCTGAGCAGGGGTAATTGGTATTTAGATTGACAAGAAAGTCAATAAACGCTTCAGCCAAGTCATCACCGTACAAAGTCCGATTATTCAATGTTAACGTGACGGTATCCAGACTTTCTAGCCTTTCTTCGTATGATATTCCAAATGGTTGTTATTGCATTAATTGCTTCGCCCTTACGGCGAAATTGTGACTTTTTTTCTTTTCTTTTTTGTTCAGATCTCCTTTCGTTTGTCGGCTCTCAGCTCCTCTTTAAATGCGCTGTTTTCCTTTCAATTAGTAGAGCATCGGACGTGTTATTCGAATGTTGCGGTTTCGGTCCCTGCCGGCGGCACAAGTTGTCGTTACGACCACTTTAATTTTTTTCACATTTATATCATAATTACTAAAAATAACCTCCCCTATACATTCCTTGGCTTGATTGTCTGTTGGTTCTCATTAAGGTCGTGTCTAACAAAGAAAAACGAGTTCTTAAATTCCCCTTCGTTTGTTTTCCTTATATCCATCCAGGGGGCCATTTTGACTCTATACGATGGAGATGCCTGAGCCACGGGGCTTAATTCAGGTGTAAACTCGGGATATCGCTAACCAACAACCTCGGCCCACTGAGTGATTTTTTTTTTCAAGCTAGTCCACGCATTTCTAACAATAAAAGAAGGAGGTTAGAGTTGGTGTTGTGCTAAGAAGCGGCCGATTCGCGGTATTGTAGATTGTGCGTTTTATTACCTTTCTTTACGTTCATTTGCATATACGTTCATAAGACAGTAACAAAGACAAAAGCTGAGTGACTTGCGAGGCTCGCAGTTCGTTGAATTCTGGCACCGAGGGCTCTGTTCCATAGGCGCCACGCCTTTGAGCAATTCTTGCTAATTAAATTAAATTAACTTAAATACTGTGTATGGGCCACGGGTCTTAATCTTAGCCGCCGCGGTGGATCAGTGGTTATGGTGCTGGCTGCTAACCCGAAAGACGCGAGTTCGATCCTGGCCATGGCGGTCGTATTTCGATGGAGGCGAAATACCAGAGTCCCGTGTACTTTGCGAAGTTTGCACTCCCCTGCCGACGCACATGGTGATAATGTGAGGATAAATGAGGAGAACGCAATTCATAAGATCGAAGTGCAGATAAATTGTTATGGTAATCATATGTACTAGCCCGTAAATATCGGCGTGTGCCCTGTTTCACCGTCGAACTCCTAAATGAGAGCACATGCTGTTATAACAAGAAATTTTTGGATGCCGGCCGGCGTGGTGCTCGCTTTATTAGCATTTCGGGCTGTTCTCCTTAGGTTTAGCCATAATCAGATCAATACAGCAAGCTTCAACAACGTGCTGCATTCCTATATCAACAGCGTGCTGCATTATGGCTCGGCAGGTAATTAAAACCCTAAATTAAGTTCACGGAGAAAGCAAATGGCTCACTTAAGGTTGTAGCAAATCGACACTAAGAGGGGGATGCTACCTCTACTAACGTGCGGGTGAGAGAGAGAGCAGGTAATTTCTTATACTTGAATACAAGTGCGAAGGAGTGTGGACGAAGTATTTTTAGGTCAGAGATCGAGCAAATTTGTTGACGTAAGGGTGAAAGGGAAGTGAGGTCGGGCTTTGCGTCATGATCGTGAGAGATGAAGAAAGAAACATGCGAGAATTTATCCACCTCTGGTCAGCACATGAACAGTGCACACGCGCATATATAGACATAAAAAATTTGAATGTCCTATGAACCATGAAAAACAACAACGCAGGCCTATAGGTAAATGCACAGAACGTGATCGCAAGATGAGACATAACTTCCCGAAAACGTATAAAGCATATATTTTCATTGGTCAGTGTCTTTCAGTATTTAACTAAGATATTTGAACATCCTAAAAAAATTTAAAGCGATAATGCTGTTCTGTAAAGGTCCTATGTTGACATTGGATCAATTGTTAATGGAAGCCTATTCAAAGGCAGTGAGTTTACTTTCACTGTGCTCCGTGCAGATTCTTGTGTTGAGCTCTTGATGGGGAGATCGTGCGCATCTTCGTCTTCGGGCGCCACACGAACACTACGGACTAGAGGCACGTTTTATTCGGCATAGAAAGTGCTGCATAAATGATGTACATTGCTCGGTGGTTGAAACGCGATGCTCGGAGCGGGTGCTTTCTGTCGGTGAGGGTGAGAGCGTTCGTGACGCAGGTGACTGCATCCGGTAGGCGACCGTTCAGTCTGTGGTTGTTGGTGGCACTGGCGGAGCGCTGCTTGCCATGGCTTCAAAACGCTGCGCTCGCGTACCGTGCCATGCGAGGCGGTTGTAGCTGGCGGTCATGCGTTATGAACGATTGTAGCGCTCCGCTGGATCCGCGGAGAACCACAGACTGAACGACTGTTTACAATGCGTCACGAAAGCTCTCGCTCTCATCGTCACCCTCACCGCCAGCAGCCATGCGCTCCGAGTATCGCGTTTCAGTCGCCAACCCCTGTACCTGTAAAGTCTCAGACGCTGCACTAATGCTTTATATTTGCTGTTTTCGCTCGGATTTCATGAAATTGATAATATTATATGTGGCTTTTTAAAGAATAACTCAGAACTCATATATGGTTGATTAAACTGTGCATTGTTGTTGGGGCGACAGGATATCTGTCTCGGCAGATTAATTGTTTCTAAGTTATTGTGTGCCCGATTCGCTGCTGCATCCGCTGCAGTGATTTTAGGAACACTTCAGTGTCCTGATAACCATTGAAATTCTCAAATATGGTTTATGGCGCATGCATTTATGTGTCTTTTGAGATATCATGAAACTGAGTCTGAAGAATTTTGGTCTATGCGTTTTTACTGATGCGAGAGCAGCTTACGAGTCGCTAAATGTAACGCATATCTGCATTTGCGCATTCTTTACCGACGTTATGGAACGCAACGCAGATAGAATGACAAAAGGTCATGCGACAGGGGAAGATATCACTCGGGATGTTTTAAACGTTTGCTCTGTCGCCATGCGCGGTATGACGAAAGCTGAAGAAGGGGAATTTTCATGGCGAAAACCATCTGTATACACGCGGATATAGCACTGTGTGTGTATATATGGTATAAATCTGGAATAGTGTCAGCTGGTGTGCGGCTATCATCAACATGCCTCTCTTATCTATTGTTCAGTCGATCTATAATTCCATTATAGATCTTGTTTTCACCGTTCAATACATCAAGTTAAATTATATTATGCAGCAGCCACTACAATCGGCCAAAAGCGCGAGAAGCGAAAATTCAAATTTCGCATCACGATTTTTTTTATAGCAGGGGATATTATTCGCCATTGGTTCCTGACATGCCTTTAGTGAGGCTCCTTTAATTGGTATTTACTACCTAATCTACAAGACGGGACAAGTGCAAGCCTAGTGATCACATTGGTCTCCCCGCGAAGCCAAGTGAGTATCATTGGTGGCGACAGAAACTTTGTGGATCAGTGCCAACTGAAGTCTCTATCGCGAGGGGCCTCTCTAATGTCCATTAGCGAGAAGTTTCTAAAAAAGTAATCACTTTCGCTTAAACCAATTTTACTGGATGATTCTACCGTCACGTTGTTCTGAAGCACGCCGCAAAGTGCCCTTTAACGTATCCGTTATAGCCGCACGCTCATTTGTCTACCCGATAACGACGTCATTAGCGCCTTCCGAGTCTCTAGAGGTATCGTTTGACAGCCCGTTGTGCAGGCAGGAATGCTGGAGCCCTATCTTAACGCCTTAAACAGCAAACGCAGTCGGTCACTGTCGATCAAGCGGCTCAGTTCTCACCCCATTAGTCATTCCGGTCAGCCTAAGGTGTAATTTCTTAACAACCGCTTTTGAAAGAAAGACGTTTAAAATGAAGTGCTTAGAACTATCTCACGGAACCGCATTAGAGTGCTGATTTGGGCCGGTCGGTACATGTTAACGAAACGAGAAACAGCGCGAAACACAGGACAGAGAAAGAGACGGACCTATGTCCTGTGTTTCGCACTGTTTCTCGTTTTGTTGCTCACGGAACCACAAGGGAACTCGGGGGAGAATTAATTAATTTTTGGGCTGCAGAAGTTTTTTTTTATTATTAATTATTGTAGGACATTGCGGAAGTGGGACCGCCGTTAACTTACAAAGTGTTGTCTCCGTAAAAAAATGCAGTTCATTCCATTGGATATGACATTTCAGAACGTGATGTACAAGATGGCACCAATCAGGTTTCTAGCCTCTTTATCTGTCACGGGCTCACTCCCACTGAGAGCTAATGTGGATATGGCAATATTGCCGTACGCCACTGGTTTGCTTACGATGGGATTTACAAAGCCTGGCGCGTAAATATTTCCGAATTTTCTCGAAGTAATTTTAGAAAAAGAAAACCTCTGGGTTGAAGAACAGAACATTCCATTCTACTTTAAAGTAATGTTATTACTTAAGCTCAAAATTCCGTGCCATGACTTACTCACTGCCTACCCCGTAAAGCTGACTGCGAAGAATCTCAAATCTTAGCTTTTCCGAGGGGTGGTACGGCGTCAAGTACACAAGCTGTATGCATAACTGTATCCAAGCCGGTAACACATAGTTATTTCTGAAATTGTGCCAAAGAACGCGCATGCTATTGAACCGTATTTGTAGCTCGTCGCAGTATACTTGCAATTCCATGCTCGCACTGATATTGCGGTTTGCGTTACCTACGCTTAGACTTATATACTCGACAAGGCGACAACACTATTTGCGAAACAGGCTGAGGAAAGATGAGCGAATGCCATGAGCGAACAGGCTGAGTAGCACGGTTGGTTATACAGCGCTGGCGAGGGGACATGATCTGTTGGGCTGGAGGGAAAAGTTATGTGCACAGGAAGCCAGGTATTTCCATAAATACATTTTTTTAAATTAAATGTATATAAAGAGAGGTTGGTGCCAATGCGTGGCGCCGGCTACTCCTCTACTCTTGCGCGAAAGTTGTCGTCGCTAAGTGGAGAACAAACACAAAACTATAAAAAAGGCACGTAGTACAACACTCGCGCGCACTTAGTCCCAGTTCTTCAATACAATAAAGGGTCCACGCAACGCAAAAGCTTACAAAACACAAGTATTCCCACAAATGAAATGTCCATATATTTCTTCTACAGAACATGCCGACAGAAAGCTAAGAAGTTGCATAAATGTAGAGTTCATATTATACAACGGATAACCAGCTTGCCTCTGGAACAGTATCATAAATTTAGTAAATTTTTAGTCAACTCACACACTCGGACGCATACACCCGTAAATCGAAACACTTCTGCCGAACGGCATTATTTTCGCGTCCACAGCAGACAGCCAGCACGAGGCTATTCCCTTAGATTCACGGTGAAGCCAAATCCGTAGATTCTGTAGCTACTTATTGTTATACTGGTCAAACGCCTGCTGAACTTGAATGACAGGCTGGATTCAGACAGCAATTTTCCTGTATACGCGGCCTCGTAACAGGGCGACTGCATCAGATTCACGAGAAATGAAGCATTCGTGAAAGCCTTCCCTTCGTCCTTCCCTCGGACAATGTTTCATGAGGCGCAGACAAATCGGCCCTGGAGAGTCATACGGAATCCTGAAGCACGCGGTTGCTGCGGCCTCTGGGACTCCGAGAAGGGCCGCGCGCGTGAAGCCGGCAGCGGCATCACGGCGAAACCGCTGCCTGTCGTTGGCCGACGTCCGCCCTGTATGCGCACCACCGCCGCAGCAGAGATGAAGGATGAGCGTGGCTCGTAGCGCATACGATCCCGGTGGGGGCAGATGCTGTCGAGCCAGTGCGAAAGGAGGGGCTACGAGAAAGTGCTGCGACACGACGAAAGACCGCCGCGGCTTCGCTAACTTGGCGACGGCGCGAAGCCCTGAGAGGCCTCTTATCGCGACGCCCGGCAGAATGCCATGTCATAAGCATGCACGTGCTCTCGCTCTCTGCCTTACTGCAGACGTGATTTGTTTAGTTCGCGCCGACTAACTCTTCTTCCTTTGGGGCTTTCGTAATACGGAACGCGTGGAAATGAGCAGTGAAACAATGTGCCACAGACGGGGAGTTCTCACGGCGCTGTCATGCAAACATAGGGATCAGTACGTGCACCGGCTTTTGCAGACAAACACAACAAATGAAAAGGACGGTTGCCTCCAATCCTTCGTTAGGACGCATGTTTGGCTCACATCCTTCGTTGCATTGATCCACATAGAGATATCAGCGTAGTCTCGACAGCAGGAATGACGAAGCAATGTGTCTGCTTCTCTTCTTTCCCCTATATCGCTTCTTGATGCATTCCTTTTTGTGTATCGATCAAATCGGAAAGCTTTCGCTGCACTCGACAGAAATCCTGAACCTCGTTGATGAGCAAACGGAGAAGCATATGCTCACACTATGGCTGCGTTTTCTTGAAAAAAAAAAATTCTGAATGTAGCAAGAAAATCACGGGCTCTATGATCCAAACAGTTGCACTGCATGGATTAAAGCGGCTCACAGCGATGATCACTGGTATAAACTCTAAAACAAAGTGTGCGCCGTAACAGTTTTGCTATTGCGCACTATCTGTCTTAAGTGAAACACGAATTGCAAGCGAACGAACAAGAACTTCTACCCTCAGTTCATGACATTGATTCTATATGATGCTTGCACTCTACACGGTTTTGCAGATTGATACGTGAACGTGAACACTTTATCCGAAATAGGCAGGGACGATGCACAAAGTTTTTCACAAAACATCGTGAGTTGCAATATTCACAAAGATGGATGAAAGCAAAAAAAAAGTAACATACAGATCTACAATTCTCGGAAAAAGACGTTAATCACAATGGAAAATATGTATGACAACACAAGCGGGAGCTCGAGGTTTCTATTTGAAACCCGAGCTGGCTGCATAGGAACAAAACCATTCCGGAACAAATGTCCGCAGCATAATGACGCTCATGTCTGCCACAACAAAACCGTGCAGAAAGGATTCAGCACATCGTAAAAGCATGCCACTATGCTATACTCACTGCTGCAATCGTCGTAAAAGGCATCCAACTTTCAGATCCGCTGTGACTCAAAGCGGGCGGAAGTAGTTATTGTCAAACAGTTGTTAAACAAGGGACAGTAAACGTATACTAAGGCTTTAAAAAGCATGGAGGACATTGATATATGTATAACTGGTATTAAAAGATGATTATAATAAACATGCTGAGCGACAATTTGTCGACGACCCGTTTCGATGAGATGCCAATCAACGTCTTTATGAGCTGCAGCAGACACTCTTTGCTTCGGCAAGCATCCACCAGAGTCGTTCCATTGCTCCCTCGCCTTGTTTATTTTCTTACGTTACGATTTTACTTTGCGGATTATTTACAGTGGTGTCGTTGGCTATTACACATTGATTGACTAATCAAAATCACGTGCCCTGGTTGGTGACGCTGCAATTGTGCGCTCATGGCGTGGAGCCATTCACCTGTGAGTCCCTTGAGAGGAAAGGCCGTCTGTTAGAAATGTCTACCAAATTTCTCGGCTACACGGCTGTTTCACAGACACGATTCTCACCACGGGATTTCCACGCTGCGCTTATTCGTTTGCACCACCCAGCCCTGTTGCGAAGCCCTTTAAGACGAAGTGTTTGGTCACAATCCTATCTGAATACATCCATGGGAAGGCAGTAGCCATTTTTGCACATAAATGAGGAAAAAAAGTCATCGATATTTTGCTGTTGTGTGATGCGTTAGGTTTAAGGGTGTCACACAGCAATAAAATTTATAAATTTGCATGCCGCAAGCATGCTAATTCCAAATCATTCGCTAAAGGGGAAACGTTTACACAAACACTCCCCAACATATTTATGTTCTAGCTGCAGCATGTTTTCAATGTCGCGCATACTATAGTGCTCCATTGATTCCAGTAGTCATCCGCGAAGCATTTGCGCGCGTGTTATTGAGCCCACGTTTCGTCCGAAGCTCGGCCTTTCGCGAAGAAATGTTGCGTTACACCGTGCCGCACGCAAACTTTCTGGTTTCATAGCCCCACACCTCCAATCTCCTTTTTCTGTACTCGTGTTATTCTATCCCTTGAATGCAACTCTTGTGGTGCAGCGTGGTTAAAACACGCGACTCCCACCCGGAAAAGTCAGAGTTTGAACCTCTCACTGCTCCTTATTGTTATTGCCGTCGCTGAACTCACTGCTGCTGCTGCTGCTATTTTCGGTGCTATTGTTTGACGATCCGAAGATGCCATTGATGAGGAAGCGACGGACTGGCCACCGTAAACAATATGAACTGTGACGAATAAGGACACCTGTTTTTCTTTTTTTTAATATCCTCGACACTTATAGTCTGCATGCCGATACAATACGGAATTATATCTTCGTTTCTTACTTTTAAAACTGCAATCATACCGCAGTTATTAAACATAATTCTACTCGTAGTTCTCATTCTCTGAATGTAAAACGCTTTTCTTGCTCACAGTAAGACGTTCAAATACACCTTTCTTTTTACCTTATCCGGCCCTGATCGTTCCTTGTGATAAAATTAGCGTCTAGACGCCATATAGCAGGTTACGTTTCGAGTACCTGATTTCCTTTACCTGTACATTTTTACAGTAGAGCTGCTATGCCCTGTCGTTTGTCCGGTTCGCGATGTAGACCACAAGTTATCATGCCGGCGTGGCCACGTCAAGCCAAGTTAAGCATAGCTGTGCCTATAGCTAAGCCAGGTTAATCATTTCCAAGCCCAATTAAGCCTAGTTGAGCATGGTAATACCTAATTAGCCAAGTATAATTAGTGACCATCTCTGCTCTGCCCCAGTCTTGCTCGACTCAGCGCAAGCTGCGCAAATTTCTTGCCTCTTGTTTGCCCCTCTTGACTTATTAACGTTAACGGCTTCAGGTTGTTTTCTCGTGTTTAGCTTGTTTATATTCATTTGCTGTTCGTACTCCTGCTATCGCCTTACCATTGGGGTGTGGCATGTGTAAATATAAAATAAGTGAATTAATTAATTACGTTTCCTAATATGTAGTTATGCATTGAGGGTCCCGTTACCGTCTAGTTATTTGGGACCATCGCCTGTATATTTTATGGCGGCTGCATTTTCGACGGAGGCGAAAATGTTCGAGGCCCGTGTACTTAGATTTAGGTGCACGTTAAAGAACCCCAGGTGGTCGAAATTTCCGGAGCCCTCCACTACGGCGTCTCTCATAATCATATGGTGGTTTTGGGACGTTAAACCCCAGATATTATTATGTATAATTTATGCGCTCTAATTATATTGTTATGAAAAGTAAAATTGATTGATTGATTGATTGATTGATTGATTGATTGATTGATTGATTGATTGATTGATTGATTGATTGATTGATTGATTCTGGAATTACAACATTACCTTTTTTTTGCGGCAAGCTGTCACTTCGGAATTCTTACTGCGCTGTTTAATAAAGCGTCCTCATCCGCAGTGTTAATTCATACAACGATGAAATCAAGAACAGTACTGCTGTACTAATAGCTTGTTTCTTCGGTCTGTTGTTTTGCTTTGCAGGAAGCGAGCAAACCACTGATCAGGCAATCTTTGGTGAGAAGACCTGCAAGTATTTCAAGGGAACCAGCCTCGGCGGTTGTCCTCTTCAGCTGCGTCTTGCAGTCTTCGATCCAAGGTAATACAGCGTTTTCGAATCTGCGTCATTCGAATTCCACTATTAGAAATTTTGCTAGTGCACCTGGAATGCGTTAAACACGGAAATAACATTCAGGTCCAGAGCTGAAGCGACTTTCTAGGAATTTAAGAATAGTGCATTAGTCACATACTGCGTGATTTATGGACCACAACAAATGAGTAAAGCGAGTCCACTTCGATAGTGTTTCATGCCCTTGCATAATTTCTCACCCTGGTTTTAATAAACCTTGCTGGCTGTTATCATGCCTGTATTTTGCTCATAGTAGGCACAGACAACGGGACTCGTACAGAGGCACTAAACAAGTGTAAGCCCTTGCAAAGGTGGAAAACCTGTAACCTTGGTCAATAGCTTACGGATCTGCCATGAACCAGTTCAGCATGCAATATATGTATACTGAGAACGTGCAGGTTGGGCTGCAAACTGCCTCTATGCGCATATGCACGAATAACAAGATGACAGTAAATCTCTTTGGCTCACTGCGAGTTACACTGCAGATTCGTTGCCTCATTATAGGTCCAGTCCTCTTTCGGCCGCACCTGTATATGCCTCACCATGGCGTCTGCCTCAACTTCTGTAAATAAAACGTTTATTTTGCACTGAGGCACAAATGTTGCGGTCGAGTTCAAGAGGTCACTGGCGTGCTCGTTCTCCGCATAATTTCTCGAAATATCACCAACTTCCTTCACATACTGAAACACTCGATTCACAAGTGTTGCTTTTTATAAACAAATATCTCAGTATTTATTTACACTTCGTGTCCAAGTTATGGGAGGGCCCCATTGAGCCCTGACGAAGACCTGTCCACCGGTCGAACCCGTTGGGCAATACAATTAAGGTAAACGTGAAGTATATATATATATATATATATATATATATATATATATATATATATAATAATATATATATATATATATATATAATATTATTTCGCTTCTATTATATCCGACTGAATTGAGCTCCCTATTAAATTGAGTATGACGCGGGAGCCATGGATAGGAAAATGACAGGCTTAAGCTTAAGGGGCAAGAAGAGAGCAGAGTGGGTCACGGAACAAGCGAATGTTAAGGACATCTTAGTCAAAATCAAGAAGAAATGGGGATGGGCAGGGCACGTAGCGCGAAGAAAAGATAACCGCTGGTCAATAACAGACTGCAATCCAAGAGAAAGCAAGCGTGCAAAGGAGAGGTAGAAAGTTAGGTGGACAGACAAGATTAAGAAGTTTGCGGTGATACCGTGACCGTAGCAAGCACAGACCAGGTTGATTGGCGAAACATGGGAGAGGTCATTGCCCTGCAGTGGACGCAGTGAGACCGATGATGATGTGATGATGATGATGATGATGATGATGATGATGATGATGATGATGACATCCGACTGAATGGAGAGTGACGCGGCGTCCGTATGCCTTCGTTGCTTTAGGAGCGAAATACGATGCGAGTCTGCGTCGATGCCTTCTACCCCTGCGCGCAGGAGCTGCTGACGTCACTACAGACAAGTTTGCATAGTGTAACGAGACACTCAATCGGCTTCTTCGCTTCAACTGCAAGTTCAGTGTGCGTCTCTGGACACCTTCCGAGGGCGATTACTGTATGTGCATCTACATTGTCACAGCACAACGATGTTATGCTCTTCTCTCGTCCTCTATATACTTTCGCGTATATTACTGCCCAATATCAGCTGCTTGTGTGGCATAGGATATAAATATTCGTTTATCACGCTGCAGGTTCAGGTCCAAGTCCTCATTCCTGATTACATTTCCTTATTCCTTATTATTCTACCATCGTCTAGACGCCAGGCAGCCATGCGGGCGAAAATGGGTAGATATAGCCAAAAAATTGCTGTCGCAGTTTCAAAATGCAGTTTCCTGAAGGAGTTCGCCTTGGTCACGACATTTTTGTCTCAACACCGTAAACTTAGACGACATGACGTATTACGCGCTACCCCTGTATTTTTGCTTAGAAAATTTGTGTACGCATAGTATTGTGATGAACCGGCATATTCCCTTCGTTTTGTTGCTATGACAGCTGTAACTAATAAGTGCAGCGTTAAATTATTGTCTTCGAGGCTTTCATGTACTGATTAGTGCGCCATTAATTGTTTTTGCTTTTATTGAGAGCTTTATAACAACTTTGAAATATGTTCTAGCTACGGCGACAGGCGAAACAACGTTAACCTTGCTGTACAACTACGTTAACCTTGTTTCCCCAGTGATATCCCTTGAGTTTTATGTAGGTACAGCCTTGACACGTTTCTCTAAGGTTGGGATATACTATTGCAATATCAATTATATGGACACTCTCTGTGGGTTGTTGCCGTCGTCGTCGCCGACAGGTTCAGCATAAAGTCCAAATAAATAACATCGCCCCGCGCATCGCATGTATGTTCTACCCGCGAGTAAAAGCGCGTGAGCTCTGGCTACGAACGCGGCTGAAGCAGCGATCAAACGAGCCGGCCATCTCTGTCTCACGAAGGGCGCATGCGATAACATCGTCCGGCGTGCGAGGCCTGCCACCAGTGCCTCCGCAGGCAGAGAGGAAACGCCCCGCCCGTCTGCCGTCGGGCCAACGAGCTTGAAGGACCGCCGGTTAAGGGGTGGGGGGTTGAGTGCTGCGTCGCGTGAGCAGCAACTGCGAACTTTGATCATAAGGGCGTGGTTGCAAGCGCTGGCGCGCGCGTTATCTCGACAGACAACAGCAGACGGCTCACATAGCCTCGTATGTGCTGTGCTCCCTCCGCTTACTTCGCGTTGAGATGACAGAGAGCACGAAAACCACTTCGCTTTCTTGAGCGGTCGTATTCCCTTAAACCATCGTTTTGTAGAGTTACGCGAGATCGGATCCGAGAGTTAGCTGATAGCCTTAATAAGATTCCAATTTGTTGCTATCGCAGTCATTGCTTCGCCCTTGCGAAGATACTGTGATCTTACAGCAGGGGTCTTATGGTTGAGGTTTGCCGTGTGTCGTAGACAGAAGATTATCATCATGATGAACCGGTACGCACTCTCTTCGTCCTCTTCTTTCTCCTCTGCTTCGCTTCCAGAACCCGTGCGCCGATTGGTTCGGCGTGGAATGCAATAACTCTGATGGGCGAGAGGGCGAATACAGAGAGAGAGAAAGAAAGAGAAAAAATAAAGAAAGTGAAAGAAAGATAGAGAAAGGGAAAATTTCTGGACGAAAAAATATCTTGGCGACATTTGAAACCGCAGCTCCACGATCCGCAGGCGACCGTCTAACCACTCGGCTATCAAGATACGCTAGCAGAGGATAGCATTGCCCAGCGCCTCCTCTATTTTTCTGTGTCTGGGCGAAGGAGCGGAGCGCAATGGGAGCCGACCGTCGGCGTTAGTGCGGCTTTTAGCCGCCGGGCGCCGCCACCGAAGTAGACCCGCCGACGCGTCGTCGCTCGTGGAAACGAATGCCGTGGCTGCATTCGAAGCTGCTATATGGTTCAGTTTTCGGCTGTATTCGCGTTTTTTAAAGTATAATGAAAACTTGTAAAGTTAAATCATGAAACCCTTGCCGTTCTGGGTAACCAGCCCATTTCGAAGGCGTGTGTCTTTCGCGGCTGTTTGATCGAGACACTCGCGCGTCGTCTGCTAGCCCGATTCCAGAGAGCGCATGCCAGTGATGCGCGGAAAATTGTTTTGTCACCGTTACGTTCGCTTAACTTAGAGTCGGTTTTTGACTGTCTGAAAGTTGATTTTCGAAAGCAGCATTTGCTAAGAGCTAATGCTGAAAGCTTGGGCGCTTAAAGTTCCCCGATGCGTGCTACCGTTTACTGGTGTAGCGCACTATACGCAAGCCTGGAGTTCATGCGCTAAATAGCATGAAATGTCACTAGACTGCTTCCAGGGATATGCGTGATCGCCCGTTCCCTTCGTAAAGCTTTTGAGAATTGCATTTGTTGCCACCGGGAGAAAGCAACAGCTGGTGCCAGAAAAAGAGGAACTATGCCAAGTGATTCCACCATTTCAGAGCTTCAACCAGTTAAATCATGGTGGTACGAAAAACAAACAAAAACAGCTACATATGCCGCGCGCTTCCTGCAACACTGACCGATGTGTTTGAACAGACGCTGTCGTTCAAGTATAAAGTCGTAGTGCCGACTCTCAACTTGAGCGAATGTCAAAGGCGTGAAAAATGGCGCGGCCTGTTGTCAGTTGCTTGAGCAAGTCGTTTGTATTTGTCGACGGATTGTTGTAGCCTCGGTATCTGGCTCCTCAGGTATCTTTCTTTTCTCTTTCATTTGCCCTTTTCAGTAGTGAGCAAAGTATAGAGGCCGAATGGGTGTCGACCTGGACGATTTTGTCGCGTGGGGCAGCCTGCTGAGCCTTGTGCACTCATCTATTGTGATACTGTACATAATGATTGTCGGTTGTTTCGCCGGTAGCGCATGTGGTGTCCATGGGCTCCGATTCTTCGGCTTCTGGACCTAATGTCAGCGCTGCATACACATGGCGGCGATCGCGAGGCAGCGTTGCTACTGGTACTACATGCATTCGTTGACTGTTCGGACGCAACACGGCCACGTTTAGGGATACTTGACATGCTTGGTTCAGTTGTTACCTTGCGCTGCAAACGTCAACAGTAGTCTGCAAAGAGTGCCGCTACTGCATACTTCTTAAGCCGCCGCTTCTTATATTCTATGAAATCTTCGCGTCCTAAACGACAGCTACATATTCTAGTGTAGTTTGAAGATGTATTAAGCGACCAATTATCCCGCCTAATTACTGTAAGTCACCTCTACCGAATTTTATTTCTTTATCAAGAAAGGTAAATAAAAAAAGACAATCGTGATTTCCTTCAGTTTCATTTGCAGAGTGGAACACAACACTATGACATACTAAGGCATTGGTGCGGTTGCAATAGCCTGAAATAGAAAATAAAACGCGAATACTATCAAACTCGAGTGCAAGTATCGAACCGGCAGCACGGACTGACAGACTGCCTGCGGAATACGTACAGCGGGGATGGAAAGACACGCGAACATGCGGCATCTGCATTCTTTGCTGTTTCGCATTTATTTTCATGTGGTTATAGCCTGGATCATTGATGAAAAGACGACGTCATCCACGACACAATAAAAGACCATCTAGCATCTTTTTATTGCCACCACGGTTAGAGCGCGATGAAAACAGCGCGCCGCTATGTTCGCGTTTCTTTCCATCCCCATGCACCTGTGAAAGCTTGCAAGAAGCATAAATGCAATTTAACTCGGATGCAAAAACGAATTCATGAGCTTCGCGATACGCGCGGCAGTTCAGCGCCAGCTTCCCGTGGATGGATGGATGGATGCTATGAGCGTCCCCTTTATAACGGGGCGGTGACATGTCTGCCACCATGCTCGAAGAAAAAAGAAAAACTTCCTTGTTTCATGCTGGCCTAATACCTTATTATACCAAAAAAATTTATAAATTCACGGTCTATCTTTCTGCCTCTTAAGGCAGAATGACCTTATCCCCCCCCCCCCCATTATTTATTTTTGTACTTTATCTCTACTCTTCTGCCACCAATACTCTAACCGTCTCTTACTTATTTCTATCGCGGACGTGTTCAGCTTTCCATTGTTGTCCCTAAAACCCAAGGCTTCCTGTAGACTCGTGCCCACAAGTATACCTGGGTGAATATCGCCACATTCAATCAGTACATGTTCCATCGTTTCCTTAGTTCCCCCGCAGCATGTACAGTGTTCGTCTTCGTTACTGAATCTCGCTTTATAACTTCGCGTTCTAAGGCAGCCCGACCTTGCTTCAAACAGTAAAGCGCTTCCCCTTGAATTATCATAAAACCTTTCCCTCCTTATTTCGTTTTTTCCCTTTCGGTAGTTACTCAGAGCCGGCTTCTTTTCCATCGCTGTCATCCAATAAGTCCTCTCCGCCTCTCTGACCTTCCGCTTAATGCTCCCTGTTGCCATATCGCCCGCACTGCTAGCCGTATATTTACTGGTGAGCCTCCTAGTTCTCTTTCTCCACTGCGTGTCAACGCTTTTTCTATACAAATACCTGAAAACCTTCTCTGCCCATCTACTCTTCTTCATTTTCCTCAGCCTCTCTTCGAATCTCATTTTGCTCTGAGCTTCCCTCACTTCAAAGCCTGTCCATCCCATATCACCCTTTACAGCCTCAATTGTCGTCTTCCCGTGAGCGCCCAACGCGAGGCGGCCCACCGTCCTTTGATTTACATCCAATCCTGATTGTACCTCTGACTTCATGCAAACCACTGAGTTCCCAAATGTAAGCCCCGGGACCATCACACCCTTCCACAGCCCTCGAAGCACCTCGTACCTATTGTATCCCCATAAAGCTCTGTGCTTCATAATTGCAGCATTCCTCTTTCCCTTTGCTACCGCTGCTTTCTCTTGTACCTCCATATATCTATCCCCCTCATTTACCCATACTCCGAGGTACTTGTACTCGCTTACCCTCGGTATTTTTTGGCCCTGTATGAAGACCGCATGGTCTTCGTGATCATTGAATACCATCAATCCACATTTTGTTGCACTAAATCCTAGTCCTAGAGCCTCACATTCCCTTCCGCATATATCTGCCAGTCGCTGTATATCATCTTGACTGTCCGCAAATAAGACAATATCATCAGCATAAAATAGACCTGGAAGCTTCTGCTCAACCATCGTGCCGACCTCTTTGTGTGACAAATTAAATCCAATGTTGCTACCTTCTAGCGCTTTTTCCATCCTCACCATGTACAGCATGAATAACAGCGGGGACAAAGGACATCCCTGTCTCAGCCCCTTGCTAATTTCAACGCTGTCCTTGCTACTTATTCCTTCCCATTCTATACAAACTGTATTTTCTCGGTACATTTCCCTCAAAAGCCGTATACAGTCGTCCCCTATGCCCACTTCTTTCAATATATCCCACAAAATTTCCTGCTTAACGTTGTCATACGCTCCGGTGATATCTAGATAAGCTATGTATAAGGGCCTGTTTTCTATTTTCGATATTTCTATACACTGGGTAAGAACGAACAGATTATCGTCTAACCGCCTGTCGATTCGAAATCCATTCTGAAGTTCTCCCAAAATATCATTTTGTTCTACCCACGCTTCTATTTTTAATTTTACTGCCTGCATCGCCAACCTGTATAGCACCGATGTAATGGTTAGCGGTCTATACGAGCGAATGTTATGCTTTTCTCCCCTGCCTTTATAGATTAAGTTCATTCTACTTTTTCGCCAACTGTCTGGTATTTCCCGCTGCTGTAAGCACTTTTCTACGGCTTTCAGCTGTGCTTCTTTAGTGTTATGTCCGAGTTCGTTAATGAGGCTGACGGGAACCCCATCTAAGCCCGGAGTAGTGCGCTTAGGAATTTTTCCTTCGGCCTTCTTCCAATTGAAATTCTCTAGTACTACATCTTCGTCAGTTGCACTCCTTTGCGTACTATTACCTACCGGGGGAATCCCCTGGGTGACCTTTTTAAACGAATCGGCTGTTATCTTTCGGATGTAACCTAGCGCTTCATGCCCTTCCAATTGATTTCCTCCTTCATCTACCAAACGTTGTTGCATTGTGACAGACTTCCTACCTAGCGCTTTTAGGTGGCTCCAAAATATCCTAGGCGCGGCCTTCTTCTTTTCGCGAATCTCTGTCATCCAGCGTTAACTTTCACCTTTAATTTTTGCCTCGACTAATTCCCGTAGTCTACTTGCACAGCGCCACCACGCGGCAGCGGCGAGCGGACGCGGAGCGCGCTGCTCGACGGCCCGAGGAGAGCGTTCGCCCAGGCACTGAAAAATAGAGGAGGCGCTGCACTGCCTTGTGTAGTATAGTATATCAAGGGGGTAGTAAATGTAACGGAGGGTGAGAAGGAAAGATGTGAGGGTGAGGAGAAGAGAAAAGTGAGGGTGAGGAAATGTACAGAGAGGGAGATAGAAAGAAAGAGATATACAGAAAGAGAAGAGAGAAATAGATAGAAACCAGGAAATAAATGGGGCAAACGTAGAAGACGAGCGAAAGACTACAGAGAGAGAGAGAGAGAAAGGGGAAAATAGACAACCACCCGTTAGTAGCACGAAGCCACAAGTAATGATTGCAATAATATATGTCGATGTGCTTTCGAGTCAGGCTCGTAGCCAGGATTTTTTTTCGAGGGGAGGGGGGGGGGGCATGTCCTAACTGTTCGAAAGAAAGTCTTTCCATGGCAAAAGGAAAAAAAAATTGCCCGGGAGTATAGATGGCCCGACGAATTTCGGAGGGGGGGGGGGGCTCCGGCTTACCCCCTTGCCTACGTGCCTGTTTCGAGTTGTCCCTCGCGCTGCCCATTGCTAACTTCCTGGTCCGCTCAATTATTAGAGCGACTGCCCCTGAAAGGCGTTGGTCCCGGGTTCGATCTCCGCACCAGGACGAATTTTATGGGCAGCTAAGAGGCTTTCTTTGTGAGAAATCCGTATGGATTTCCTTGTGGCTTCGTGCTACAAACGGGTGGTTGTCTATTTTCTCCTTTCTTAACCTTTCCGCCACCTTGCAGGATTCCGCAGAACTATTTTGCAGAGAGAGAGAGAGAGAGACATAGAAAGAAAGAGAAAGAAAGAGGAGAAAGACAAAAAAAGATCGAAAGACAGAGAGACAAACAGACAATGAGAGAAAGAGATAGAAAAACACAGACTAAAAAAAAAGATCAAAAAGAGAGTGCAAGCATAGCCATGTATTGTATAGTATAGGAAAGGGTGGGGAAAAAGATAGGTGAGAGGTAAAAGCCTAGCCAATCCAGGAGCAGCTAGGTGACCACCAGCTCTGCGGTGACCCAGCCTTGCTCGACTTAGTGCAACCTGCGCTATTTTTTTGATCAGGCATTCAAAAAAAGAGGCTGTGATGAAAACAAAGCGAAAATATGTGAACCTGAAACAAACACGATAATGCACGCGAACTTGAGATACATTGTCTTAGTGACGCCCGAAGCGGGCAGAAACACTATAAGCTCCTTGTAAGCACATCGCCAAATACTGCGACACGAAGCCGCCAAAATATAAAGACGTTCTTTGTACTTAAGTTGCGAAGTGTGGCACATACTTATAGCGGTCACTGGATGCTTAGCGCTCTAAAGTATGTGCAGCTGGAAATTGCATTGGCCATCTACATATACCTACATAATACATTCCTATTAAATGCGAAGGCACATTGACCGTTTCCATTTATTTACCTATATAGCCACTTACGTCTGAGCACTCTCGTGGTCGTCTCCTTAACTTTTTATGTACCAAAAATTAGCAGATGAGGAAATGAGTGTACGACGAACATGGCTAACAGGTCATGACATCAACAACGTGAAATTACCGTCGCGTACGCCCTGCAAAACTCCCCCTCAGCTATGTGTTGCGCATACCCGAATACCGCGGCCCGTGGACTGCGGGTACGCGCCACAGGTGATAACGGCGAATTACATTTTTGAAATCATAACGCGACAGCGTTATGTGTGTGTGTGTGTGAAAAACCTTTATTCAATAAAATGAGAGTTTGCAGGCCCAAAAGGACCCTTTACATAGGGGGAGTCCTTATTCCGGGACTCCGCTGGGCAACGCCGCTACCCGCGCCCGTTAGCTCGTGTTGAAGAATATCTGGCGCCGGCGTCGGTAGCGTTGCCGGTGAGCGCAAAAATCTCGATCGACGAAAAGGATAAACATCCCGGCTCGAGCCGTAATCAAACCCAGGCATTCAGCGTGGTGGTTACGTACATGTTCCACCATAGAGCCACGTCAGTGTTTGAAATTGCTTCGCAAAAAGACCCTATAAACGTGTCATGTCGGGCACCGTCAATTGTGGTTGCATTGTTGGCAATCCGGTCTTCTAACAATGTCATAAACATTACATATGTACTCCAATGACTCAGCAGGCTATAGTCAAGCGTTGCTCGACCCCGGAGGAATACAACGATGACCGCTACCTATAATATGCACATCACCGCGCCATAGCGTCTGCTTCGGTCCGGTGAAACTGACATTTGTGCTCTGACGTGAGTAGCGACGTCACGTCTTACCATAAGCTACCCTTTAAGCACCAGTGTAGCGGTCTTGCCTGCTAAGCCCACGATATGCGAACAACTACACAAAGTATGCAAGTACGTCTATCCACCACATAAAGGTTGTCTCAAAACAAAAAGAAGAAGCAGAGGCTGCTACTCGCTCACCGCTTCGCATGAAATCGACTCCCACAATGCGTGGAATGCGTTTTTTTTTTAATTCATTCATTCCTTGAGCCTCACTTGCAGCGTTGGCTCCTTACTTTATATGCAAAAGAGCTCGTACACGTACTCGTATAGCACGAACGGCAATTTTTACACCACCGACCAATGTATAGACGTAACAAACAGAGTATCATTGAGAGCGGTCTGTCATTGGCATGCGGTTCTTACGAAAGAAAACCTTTGTTAATTCAGTCCCCTCGTCATTAAGCTAAAATAACAGCTATATACAGAAGCGCGTCTTCTTCACGCATTAATGATGTCAGTGCCTTTCCTTAACATATTAGGATCTAAGCAAGCTACTATCACCTATATTCCTCCTTTCTCTTCTTTGTTTCTGTTAAAGTTACAAACTTTTCTTAAAAGCCAGCGAACCTGTGCAACCTTCTGGAGTCACAAGGGGACTTCCTGCAAACCGGAGTTTGAGACACATAGGCCTCAGTCCCGATGCGGTCAGTGTTATAACCTCCATTCCATAGGTTACCAGACAACGGACGTATTTCCAGTACGTGTCGAAGTGGCTGCAGCCTACGTAGAATAAAATGTTAAATACCAAAAATTTACATCAAAAAGCTAATGTTCTTAAAGCCTTTTCGTACTACGTCGTCAGCGAAGAGTTCTATAATAATTACCTATATATATATATATATATATATATATATATATATATATATATATATATATATATATATATATATATATATATATATATATATATATATATATATAATGTAAGTGTTGTGTGAGGGCCTCAACACGAGCTTCAATATTCGTTCTGCCAAATTAGTACGTATACAAAATGCAGCACTCTACTTCTATCACCTCCTCGTTGCACCGTTTCTTCGCGAAAGCTAGTCAGGAAATGACATGTATGCTTCTTTATATATCACCCACGTACACCGCAGCCGTTAAACGCCCAGTGATGGCACGCACGCCCGTTTCCCCAGTATGATGTCGTCCTTCGTGGAATCAAGCGCTATGTGTACTTCTACACGATGCAGCAGAATCTGAAAACTCGAAACTCCGAATTGGCACCCGCTATTTTCTGGCGCAATGAGACAAGACTGTAGATGCTCCTGGGACATGCCACGCGCCCATTTCGGTCGGCTGTCGGGGGAAAATTTTCGCCGTTACTCGCGTTTGCATTATTCAGGCTTCTGACTGGCTCCAAAATGGGAACCGTTCGAGGCCGCACCTTCCCTCGGTGCCTCCAAGAAAAGCTAACCGACCACGCAAGAGCTCTCGCCTCGGGGCCTTCGCTTACAATTTCCTTTCTCGCCTGAGTATGAAGCGACTGAAACAATTGAGCTCGTTCTCGCTACGTATCGACTGCAAAATATTCCCATCCCCATTTTCTCTTTACGCGCCTCGTTGCACACCGGTGTTCAGAGAGCTCTCGCACGGCCAACAATCACGCACAGTGCGCTTTTCGTTAATGCCTCATTGTATTTCTTTTTTCCTCCATTATGAGCACCGTGTTTACCTACCTGTACTCATTTTTATGGGCTGAAACATGCGCTTGGCTGAGCTAAGAGGACGGAGGCTTGCATGCATGGCAACACGGGAGCCATGCACTGCGCCACTCTTCACTGAGCTGTTCACCGCGCCGGTGTCATCGGTGCGTTCCAATAGTTTGTTAGGATAGCCTTCGTCACTCGTCATTTTGCCTGCGTCTTTCGTCGCTTGCCATTTTGTTATTGAACTTCGCAACAGCAGTTCGCGCTAGTAGTCTTACTCGCGGTGCGGTCGAGTTGCGTTCTGTGTCTCGCTTAGGATTAGTGAACGCGCCTCATCCACTGCCTTTTCTTTTTTTCTTTCATTCCACCTCGGTAAATATTATATATAGAGAGAGCGATATTAATATGCAGAGAGAGATAAAATTCAGCGAGGTGCAATTTAAAAATATAATTCTCAGCTCGATTAGGAAGGCAAGCCGGCCTCGTCTTCATTCCCTATATCCTTCATTCCTTGCCTTCATTCCCTATATTCCTATATCCTTCCTTCCCTTCGGAAACACGGAGAAAAAATCCTTCGGCGTCGGTCAACATTTTGCAAGATTCTATTTATATTAATTGCTTTTTCTCCTAATTATTGCGATGATACTCCGTTATAATGATAGAGAATCAACGCGTCTTGTATTGCCTCGCAGTGTAAAGATAAATATTTCTATACCCATAGCCAAAACATATCTTCTCTGGTAGCTGAGGAAATTGCAGATTCGGCATAACCAGCAAAAGGTCCTTGTGGCGGATGGAGTGCTCCTATGCTGTTTTCTTCAATATAATCTCTTGCTTCTTGCAAAGCTATCATTAATGTTGCTTTCCTTATTATTCCAGGACCAACTAGACATTTTTTCGCCAAAGTTAAAAGTTGAACGCATCCAAACACACCAAGTAGTTATGCGTAAGAGAGTGTACGTACCATAAGTGCCGAAGCGAAAGTCCATCGGCGACACTGCTGTCATCCGTATTTTCTCTCAGTCGCCCTGAAAGTGTCCCCTAAGCATGAAGGATTTTAAAAAAATAAAGACGTAATTCGGGACCTTTCTTTGGAGCAGGGGGTATTTACTGAAGAACGAATAAGAGGGCCAGATTTTCGGCAGGGCTCTTGGGAATTGTAGTTCGCTGAAGAGTCGGCATGTATACGCTCCACGAGGCACTCTGGTGTCACGGAGGAAGAGGAAAAAGGCTGGATGAAGCATCAGTCCTACACTGCAGGCAGAAAGGTTCGGCAAGCCAGCATCAACTGACGTCCCATGCAATGCGACACACCTGTACTCGTTCAGATAGTTGGCTGGAACCCTCCTCGCTATGTGCAACCAATGAGCTCAGGCAAGCACATTTCCCCGCCACATTTTTCCCGGAGCCAATCCACGTATTGCCTAGTGGAGAGTAAGCCCTCCATGGTTATCGGATCTGTGCGGAATACAATGTTTCGCACACTGCAGCTATCACTGGCGCCCTCATCACAATCTACCGTCGCCACGCGCTCTGCAATATTCACTCTAAAAAGACAGGGCGTGCAAACACGGACACAAGAAAGAAGTCAGGACACTACAAACGCCGTCTAACAACTGAATAGATGCACAACGGCGGAAAAGAAAGAAGGCACCAAAACTTATCTGTGCATGCCATGCAATAGGCGAACCTATCAATCCGGCACGCGTGGGGGCCTACGCGAAAGATAACTGTTAAGGCATTTGATTTCATCTTTATGCAAGTTTATCGACAGCTGGCTCACGCATGTGCTACCACTATTCTCGATATGCCATGCCTCAATCATCAGACCGTCATCAGATGCCGGTACAAAACTGCGCATTCATTGAAATTTGGCGTGCATTTACACTCTCGACAATGTAACGATAGATTTGAAGGTGAGCCTCGGGTTAGTGATCGTTTATGTTCTAATAATCTCTGGTTAATGCAGAGATTATTAGAACATAAAACTTCATCTTGTGTCCGTGTTTTTTTTTTCTTTCATTCCACCTCGCTAAATTTTATATATAGAGAGAGAGACATTAATATGGAGAGAGAGGTAAAATTAACCGAGGTGGAATTTTAAAAATAATCGGCATGGACAATTAGAACATAGACTTCTTTCTTGTGTCCGTGTTTGCACGCCCTGTCTCTTTAGAATGAATACTCACCAACTAGCTCAGCTATCTGTTATTCTGAGCAATCTTCACATCGCGCCAGCTCGGCACGCTCAGCAGCTATAAGGCTGCGACTGCCCATGACGTACAGGGGGCCTTCTGGCCATGAGCCTACCCAGTATGTTTTTATGATTAGGCGTCAAAACCGTTACGCGACGCTCCCGCCTTGTCTTCTTCCTTCTTTTATTTTCTTTTTTTTTTTCCTTTTTTTTTGGCGCTCGCTTTCAGCGTGATCGGCAGCTAATATTGGTGTCAACACTGTCACCGCTCAAACGGCATACCCGCGCTTATGGCAGATAACGACACAGGACAAAGTGATTGTCATTCAGTGCAGCGAGCAGAACGTGACGAATTCTCATTGTCTGCAGCATAATGTTGACCAACTCGAAAGGCAAGTCCGTGACCTTCTGTGATGCAATCATGAATTAAAGTTGAAATGTAGCTTCACTTATGGATAGGTATTTTTCTTTTCTTTTTTTCGGGCGCGCAATTTTAGTAGCGTCCACTTTTATTTACGAAGCGGACCTTCATACCGCACAGTGTCAGAGCGAAAATACCAAGTTCTGTCTTTCGTAGCCTAAAATTCAAGCGCGCGTCACTTGAAGAATTATTAATATAATCTGCGGTTTAACGTCCCAAAACCACGATATGATTATCAGAGACGCCGTAGTGGAGGGCTCCGGAAATTTCGACCACCTGGGGTTCTTTAACGTGCACCTAAAGCTAAGTACACGGGCCTCAACATTTTCGCCTTCATCGATGTCACTTGAAAAGCACGCGAGCGGGACACGCACTTTAAAAGAAGCTACATAACATTAAGATACCTTTAACAAATTTGATGCTTAAGGGAAATAGGTTCCACAAATGCTTGTATTGCGAATGATATTTCTTGCCCTCTTTCCAGAAATTGTGATGTATAGAAAATAACTTTTTTTTTCTGTGTGTAGCACTTTCGTGCGTAGATTCGTTCCATATTTAGAACTTGTAATTCATATGCATCGGCTCTGTATGCTATTCTCTTGTCAACCTCTTTCAATGGTTGATGTATTATTCAATTGACGAGAAAGCATGAGTGAGAGCATGCTAGTAGAGGACTGACCTGGGTCCCATATACTGAGGAGTGAGACAGGATTTTGTCTGAATGAAGCTCATATAGCATGTTCTGAGATCGAGGGAATGCGGCTGAGTATTATTCGTGTGACGAGAACATCTGGACATCGATGCGAGAACAAAACGCGATCTTTCCAGCAATAAGTCAAAAGTTAAGAAAATGCAGTCTCTGGCCCCAACCCTTTCTACGGGACTGCATTACATGCTTTACTTGCTGGCCAAACAAGTTGCAAAAAAAATTGCTTCTCGGTTGATCACAATGTTTGCTCACAATATCACTGAAGCTGTACCTTCCAGTACGCTGGAGTTTTACTAACACGAAAGGGTTTTATGCCAGGGCATACCACGGCTCTACTGACGTATTTCCGTCACGGATATGACATTGCAAAATATAAAGACTAACAGTTGGCAAAGAAAAAAACCAGAAGAAAAAGTTCCGTCACCGGGAGTCGAATTTACGACCCCTCGATTCGTCCGCAGACGGCACCTTCTTTGCCATGTCAATGGCCAGCTATTCATATACACCATTTACCGATGGCGATACTCAGAGATCGGTGGCACTTAGCCTGTTTTCGTTATCACTAGCGAGATGGCGCGAAGGGCTCGAAGAGCGCGCTTTAAAGGAGTACTGACACGATTTTATAGTGCAGCAAAACGGACGTTTTTGGTTTCCTTGGCATGTAGTGTTAACGCTCTCCCCACACCGCATCCGGGAAACACGTATAAATATTTAAGTTTGATTTTAAAGTTTTCATCTACCAGCA
Source organism: Rhipicephalus sanguineus (assembly GCF_013339695.2). Taxonomy (NCBI): domain Eukaryota; kingdom Metazoa; phylum Arthropoda; class Arachnida; order Ixodida; family Ixodidae; genus Rhipicephalus; species Rhipicephalus sanguineus. Next base: position 184,864,524 of record NC_051176.1, read on the forward strand.
TCTGCAAGGCAGCTTCACCGCATGGAGAGCCCTATGACGTTTCAAATCAGCTCACTTGGTTTGCGAAATCTGGGTTCTGCATGCAGCCTAAATCACAGAAATCGCTGTCGGAGGCACTGGACGACAGTTCCCTCATCATGGACCACGTTCGACTGACAGCAAAGGACAGCAGGTGCATATTTCGTGAGTTGCAGTCTGCCCGTGACGTCACGGGCAGACTTGACACGTCACTATGAAGCCGCCCTCTCGAAACCGAAACCGAAACTGCTGGTTGAAAGATGCGGTATCAAAAATATATGCAATGCATCACCAGGCACCACGACACTCTTTTTAGGGTTCTCGACACCCGTGCTTTCATTTAGAGCAACAACCCGAAAAATTTTAAAATTCATGTCAGTACTCCTGTAAAGGTCGTCGCCCCACGCGGATGAGCGCGCGCCTCTACAGGGCGTGGTCGCTCGCTTTCGGGCTTATCTCGTGATGGCGGTGGTGTGTTCGTCATGCGCTCTCCCCGCAAGTTTGCGTTGAGAGCACGAAGGTCACTTCACTCACCGCAGCAGCCGATTTTGCGAAAGGAGCGCTGCTCACACAGAAATAAGTTACAACTGTGACAGTTAGTTCGCGCTCATCCTGTGTATGTTCGTTCCGTGCGCCCTTTCTGCTTGAGCAGCGCGTTGAAAGTTTCGAGATGCTTGCCGTTATTCGCGTGACATTACCGTTTGTTGCTGTAGCACTCATTCCTTCGCGCTTGGGGTGAAAGAATGCGCAACAAACGCTCAACTACGTCTGTGAAGACACGTTTCACTTCCGTGTTATACCGATTCCCATGACTGAGGGATCAGCCATGTTTTTTGTCATTTCCAATATCGATGTTCCAAAGGCAGATACAGGCCAACATACACTTGACTGTGATCTTGCGGCGCTGAGACAGGGTTACCTGTGCTCTTTTCAACGCCATGCTACGTGAGTCTCGCGGCGCAGTTTTTGCGCGGCCTCCTTCGAGAGATGGCGCCAAGCTGCGCGACACACCGGCAGTGTCTGGTGCAGCGAGGACGGTGTGTTGCCGAGACGAGACTTCCAACGAGGTTCAGTTCAGAACAGGTTCATTCCGGCTCATTAAGCTTTCAGGCCTGCGTCGCGTCGTGGCGACATGTTAATATTGTGGCTAGAATCATCTCCGACCAATCTCCTTTGGCGGTAGCCATTTCATGCTTACGTCTACTCTCTAACACGGCTGCACCAGCCGTTTATTTTATTTTCGAAGACTTTTCTTTTGTTACGATGAGCGCCATTTATCTTTTACTCACCACATGCCTGACTGTTCAGTATATTTACCGTAAGCTATTGTGACTAGCACTAGCAAAGCCCGGCGTTTTTGTCTTGTACTACGTCTGAATCGCAGTTGTCTGGCACCATGCGCTGGCGCCGTCCGCAACTGCTACCTCGCATTAGCTGGAAGCTTCCGTGGAAGGATTTTCGGGGGAGGATCAGTACAATAGACTAAGGAGAAAAAGATCAAGAATAAAAACAAGAAGAAGATACCTTTCGCCCTCGAATTGCCTTAGGCGAAAGCATAAGGGACCACGTAACGTTTTATTGCCATGTGGACATGTTTTTTGCTTTTACAAAATTTACATGAATATTCATTTAAACAGAAAGTATTTAATAAAGAGAAACTATTGGCGAATGACTTCAGATATCGTTCTTATATAAGAAAAAATTCGACCTATTCGCCATGGCAGCTTAGCTTCAGGCTTCAGGACGCATGTTCTATTCCGGGCCACGGCAGCCGCAGTTCGGTGGCGGGTGCGGGGGGGGGGGGGGATGCAAAGATAACTGTATACCTAAATTTAGGTGCACGTTGAAGATCCCCAGGTGGTCATAATTCATCCGCAGTCTCCCGCTGTAGCGCGCCTTATATATTCTGGTGTTGGCGCTTAAAACTCCCTATATTTATTATTTAATTTCACTCCTCGAAGCAGAATATTCATTTAAATTCTGGGATATTTACAGAAGCTTCTGCAAAATCGTAACTTCAGAAAATACTAATCGGGAGTCTCCCACTACGGCGTGCCTCATATTCATATCGTGGGTATGGCTCATGAAACCGCTGAACTTGAGTAGTTTAAAATCCAGCCCGTACGTTTTCTTTTTTTTATATAAAAGTGCTGGGAGTTACTAAGGTCCGCAGTCGAAAATCAACACGCATTTGTGGCACCACCACGTCATGCCCACAGCAAGTCGCCCAGAGTGTTTCCCATCCATTTAAATAACAAGAATGAAGCTATTCTTCATTTCATCGACAGAACGTAGAAGCATATGTTCTGTGAAATATCATAGAGAGACGTCTCCATACGCAGCTTTAAAACATCGATGCTAACAGCCCCTGGGCAGAAAAACTTCATAGCTTGTATAAGTCAAATGAAGCAAACCTGAGGGTCAAAAATCCATTCCTCCCACAGGTCAAGCGATCGGTCCGCATGGTTTTAGCCACTTACATGAACAGTTTGCAACCGCAGAGCTGGGGCTGAAAATTAAGTTGGCGCTCCGTGGTGTCAAAACCACGTACACATTGGCGTGTTTAAACTTGCGACGCGAACTCTATCTCTTTTTCCCCTCAGTATGCACTCGGTGTATTTGCTCCCTGTCAAAGATTCATCGGTAAAGTAGGGACCAAGAATTTTGCCGAGAAAGATGTCGAACCACACGTTGACTATCTATCTTGCTTGTTGTTTCCGGCGCAGACAAATTGGGTTGCTGTCACAAATTGGGTTGCTAGCGTGTTTTGTGGAAGTCCAGAATAGGGTTCCTTAAAAACTGTGCCTCTTCAACCTAAACAACATATTCTGTTAAAGATGCGGGTCTTCGTTACTCCGAATTAAGTACCGCTTGCTAAAGTTTAGGAGGTTTACAAAGGCACTTTAACATTCTTGAATGCAGGCCTAGATGGCATCGGTGATATGGGGCCTATAGAAAGAACGGCCCTACGAACGACGCTTGTACTTTTCCATAAACATGTGCGATTCCTATAGTGCTCGCTGACGGCCACTAGGATATCTCTGTAAAGTTCCTCGCGTTTGTTAGAGGAATGCTTCCGTTTCTGAACCCGGACGGACTCGGTGGAACTAAAGAGAAACTGAAGAGAGACTCGAACGTGTCACCTGTCCGCACACGACGATCTGGATGTTTGGCTACATGCAGCATTGAAACGAATTCAGCATGCTTTTGAACTTTTTCGTGGGTGACCACGATGCACACTTTTTCGAATGCTGAAAAGTGGCGTCTTCTGTCGCAACTTTACTAGCGATAAAAAAAAAAGGCTTCCCATTGGCTGCATTTTCGATGGAGGCGAAAATGTTTGAGGCCCGTGTACTTAGATTTAGGTGCACGTTAAAGAACCCTAAGTGGTCGAAATATCCGGAGCCCTCCACCACGGCCGTCCCTCGTAATCATATCGTCGTTTTGGGACGTTAAACCCCAGATATTATTATTATTATTATTATTATTATTATTATTATTATTATTATTATTATTATTATTATTATTATTATTATTATTATTATTATTATATTGGTCAAACGCACTCTAAGAGGCACTTTTGCGCTTTCTCACAGCCCGCGAGCGCCAGCAATGTGCTTTCAAGCCACGACACGGCTCATATTCGCTGTTACATAAAATGAATGCTCCGTTCAAGCCACTGAGCATAGCGTCTCCTGAGCGAAGGAACCAACAGCCCGACGACTGTACCCGGCGACTTCTTTAAGAGGTTTACGCGGTTGCAGTGTGTCCCCGCAGGCTATCCTGTCTGCTCTTTCTTGGGCTATGAGCTAAGCCCGGGCCTGGGCAGTGTTCTAAGAGGACATTTGCGAGTTAATGGGGGCATTTACTACCTAAAGTTAGTAGCCTTCTTGGCACACTCCGCCCGTACTTGTTACGAAGCGGTGAGCATTCCTCAGTGTGGGAGAGCGCTAGGAGGCTCGAGAAATACAGCTAGCTTTTTCATTGGTGGCCACCAATATGTGTTCACTAGATTAGGACTCAGTGTTTTCTTGCCGCTGCATAAAAACAAGGAGCCTAGTAAAGGCACATTATTGAATTCAGTGTTGAGGAGCCTCAGAGCAACCTCAGATGCTTGCGTTTGGAAAATGAACTTGGAACTAGAACGTCAACTAGCAGAAGGGCGGTCTTCCCGTGGCGCTGAATTTCTAGAATGTCAGAATGCCTTTTCTTTTCTTGCTTGAATAGGCTGGTGTGAGCCTATTCCTGTATGGAATCAGATATGTTTGGAAAACGCGCGAGAGACACATCAGGTGCTGCACAACTACACCTTTGCCCCATAGAGAACAAACCAGGAGCTCTAGTCAGCTCGCTCGAGGAAGTGACAACAAATGTTGCTACGGCTTAGTACGCTGTCGACTGAATATATTTTGCCTGACATACACATCCGGGCATCTGTTAATGTGGTAGGTATGACTTGGTAAATCTCATGCGACACGCTGACAACGCAAGCCCGACGCAGCAGTTGTTGCCACATCATTCAATGAACTTTCCTGCCCAAGGTCCTATAATCCAATCGAAGCTTTCTGAACACCAAATGAACGGCTTGTCCATAGTCGGGGGCTTAAATGCGACATTTCAAAGCAGCTCGTGATAGAATTAGACGTAAATGAAAGCGACATTTACGCCACGACGACACGGCGAAGCACTTCTAACAAGCATTTTCGAACGGCGGCAATCCTGATGAGGTCTAAGTAATTGCGAGAGCTAAAAGCGCATTACCATTCACGCTTCACAACAACGACGTACTTCAAACGGCACGTGCGTGCGCTCTGCCCGTTCGTCGAGCTTTCATCTCCGCCACACGCATTCGCGGCGGCAGGGAGAATCGTGTCCGGTATTGATGAATTATCGGGAAGCAATACAGCTTTAAAAACGCATTAATTGACTGACACACGAGCGAGGCCGCTTGGCTCGGAGCGCCGTAGCTGTAAAAGCGGGCCGTGAATGTTTGGGCGACGCACTTTCGGCGCCGCGATACATAGGTGGTATACGGCGGCGATGCGCGCGCTCGTCGAAAGCCCGCCGATTTCCCGTTCGGCAATTCTCATTACAAGTTGTCCTCGGGGAAATGCAGCACGTTCCACTTCGCGCCCTCCCCGTCCCTCGTCCCTTTCGGTAAGCTGCTCTCACCGAAAGGAATTGTCATCAGGCTTACAGACGCGTTTTCGTAACGGCAGCTTATGGCGGTGTTTCCTTGTGCACGCTGCATGCTTTGGCCGGCTTCGATTGCAGTTTTCGACGGCGTGCTGCTCGGCTCGATTGTTTCCCAAGTTCTAAAGCGGCGGATGAACGCGAGCATGCGACGTGCACGACTGCATCACTGAAGATGGGGACGTCCCATCGATTTTTTCGGCTCATTGTAGCAGTCGATCACACACACACACACACACACACACACACACACACACACACACACACACACACACACACGCACACTCCTCTCTCTCTCTCTCTCTCTCTCTCTCTATATATATATATATATATATATATATATATATATATATATATATATATATATATATGTATATATATATATATATATATATATATATATATATATATATATATATATATATATATATATTCAAAAGAATATTCCTGGCTGCTATCAGTTAAAATATATGAGAGGAAGACAAAACAAACAAGAAATAAATAGCAAATACTCGTTAACCGTTTTTTTTTTCCTCTCTTTTTTTTCCCGAGCCACATACGTAGCCCTGTTTCTTTCGCCCTGTCTATTTGCTATTTATTTCTTGTTTGTTTGTGTGTTCTGACTCCGCCTCTTGTCAAGTTCTAACAAATTGCGACACTGTGTATGCCATGATGTATGTCAGTATGTATGTCTCTCCCTCTCTCCCTTTCTTTGCTTTTTCTTTTTTTTTTGCGGTTGTTGTTTTGGCCCATCCCTTTGTCCCGTTCCAACGAAGCGCGACGATGTATGCACGTGTGTCTGTGTTGCGACAATCTGTACTTAAACCCCAACGCAACGTCATAATGTCATCTTTGATAAAGGCCGGTCCCCGGCCGAAAGCTCAGAATAAATGTTGTGTTCTTCACTGTGACTTCCTCTCACACATATATATATATATATATATATATATATATATATATATATATATATATATATATATATATATATATATATATATATATATATATATATATATATATATATATATATAGACGCACACACGGTGTTTCACGAACTGTGTTCGTCGAAAATCCTCAAAACTAAGGAAAGCGGGAAAACTGCCCGCTGTGTTCATAACTACTTTTTCTGTTCATCTTAACATGATTAGAGCCGTCAGATATGACAGTAATTAAAGAAATTAGACCAATTAACTTTAACATTATAGGAGACAGGTGATCGGGTCAACTGCGAGAATTGAAGTCCCTCTTGCGAAGAGGCCATTGCTGCTTGGAGATTTCGAAAAACAGGCATCTCGTAATTGTTGCACAGCAATGAAAATGGGACAAATTCTTAGGAAAAAACAAAACCGAAGCGCAGATGAGCGCAAATAGCAGACGACTAGAACGACGTTACTGTTCACGATAACGATTGCAGTGGTGTTAGTTCTTCTGTATTCGTTAATGTATGCGCACGATGCGCACTGTAATCGCATGCACAGCCCTCACACCCACGATGCGAAGTAGATCGATGGTTGATGTAACTATTCTCGCTCATTATGTACGTCTCGAAAGAGTATGGCAGTAGCGCTGTTCCGCGTTTCGGTTTTGGTTTCTCCGGTGATATTGTCCACCTTTCATTACTCCGAAATAATTATACGAGAGAAATCTCAAACCGGGAATTAGCTCTTCGCAGGAAGGACTTGCATTATCCCATTTGACCCAATAGCCTGTCCCCACTAATTAAAATTTTAATTAATCTAATTTTTGTAACTGCAGGTCTAATCGATGTCTCTAGTCATCTTAAGGTGTATGCCTCTGAAGAAAAGTAATTAAGAAGGCAGCAAGCAAATATTGCATTTCCTCATATTTTCATGGTTCTCGGACGCATTTCTTGAAACACCCTATAAACATATAATAGCACAGCCATTAATGTTAATTCACCTATAGGGGGTGCTTAAGACCATTTTTTTCAGGTCTATAAGATCACAAATACGCTTCATTGTGGTCTGAACAGTTAGAGCTACCACTAATCTCGTGTATCGGCCCTTCTATCTCTGATGTTCAGCGTTCGCGAGCATTATATTCGTTTCGTCGGAAAACAAGAAAACTTCGTGACCACTGTTTCAAAGATTTACTGGAATTTAATCATGCTCACTTAAGACTGAAAGGTCTGGACGTTCATAAAATTCTCAAGGCCATACACCAGAACCAGAGCTCGAACGAATGAAGTTTATTGCTTTTAGCTATTGTGATGATGCTGTGTACTAAACATCAATGTACCTAAGACGAAATTTCGAAGCATGCCCTGGATTCGAGCGTGAGCTTGCGCAGTGCCGTCTCGTTACCCATGGATAATTCGAAACTAATGTTCATACGGCGCAGGGGCGTGTCGAGAGTCCCCATTGTTTCTAAAGCGATATGTCCAGCAGTGTCGGCTCTTTCGTCTGCAAACGCTACATAGAAGCACCCCGAAAAAGCTGCCGATGCTCTTAACAAGAATAGCAACAGCCAAATGAGATCGAGCATCGCGATGCTTTATCAAACTTTCAGCCGCCCAAACACCTTGCATCAGAAGTTGTGATAAGTTAGTTAGGCGACTGCTTCGCCGCCGCGCAATCCGCCACACATCGCTTCGCTGTAGCGCTGCCTCATGGAGGAAGTGTTACACTTTCAGCGGATACACGAATAGCGTAGCCACGTCGATTATGGCGATCCGCGTGATAGAGAGAGAGAGAAATAATAAAAGGATCCGCGTGATGCTCATCGATAGCTCGATGGGCTCAGGAGGTGATGAGGCGCGCTCGGAAATGGATAATGGTGAGGTACTCCAGCATAAACTCAACCCCGAGAATTACGCCGCAGAAACGTTCACGCGGGACCAGGCAGCTTGCTTAGAGCGTAGGCGTATTTGAACTTGAACTCTATATGCGCGCTGGTGAGCAGATAAATAACGACGTGATGACCAGCTCTACCAAATTGCGAGCCATGACCGGGGGTAGTCTCTTTGTTTAGAAGGCTCGCCGCTTTTTCGCTTAATATTTAATCGCCTGTCCAGGACTAGTCCCTAAAGCACGACTGACTAACCTCGACTACTCGACTAGCTAACTAACATTCACGAATGAGCTTTTCAACTATTTACCCTCCGGTACATATCGCAATCTACAGATTGCAGCCGCCCAGTTTTCAAGGCATATCCACTTGGAATGAAATCTGAGGTGGCTCGGATATACAGATAAGCACCATCAAATTGAAGGTAAAAATTCAGGGTTGTAGCAGTTACTTTTATTTATAAAAACAACGTTTTGTGTATTTTAACACAAAACTAACTAGAACAGCGGGGTAATTAGTCTCGCGGTTATATCGAAAGTGGGGCTAGCCTTAAAATAAACACAAAGTGGATGCGCCTTCCGACATCACGAGCTACAGAGAAAGAGGGAGGGGGAAAGTTGAAGGAGAAGGCAGGGAGGTTAACTTAGCACCTTTTTGTTACTCAGCGCTAGGTTGGGGAAATAGGGGTTGGAAAGAGGACGCAGAGAGCTATACAGAAGCTACTGACGCAGAATAAAAGAGAGCAAGAAATAAACATCGACGCTTCAAATTTGCAAACTGCAATATGTTCCCTAAAGTGATTAATTAAAATGATATTTATCAGTTTTTTGGTTATAAGCTTTTACGTGCAAATATAATATCCGCCGCTTTGAGTTTTTCATGGAACGTTTCTTCTCTATGGCAAGGAAGAAATTATATAAAGATTTACTTTACACGATATTGCCAATGTTAAGCTGTTTATTGGGCGGCACTCGGCGACGATGCACTATGGCGACAGTCAAGGCAAAAGCACGGGGTCCGAGCGCGAGCGGCGTTTAGAAGAGGGCGACCCACTAGGAGCCGCTGGAGAGCGCAACCGTTAAGCAGTACCAATTGCTTCGCCACAATTACCCCGGGTACGAAAAGGGAGCCGTCCGGCGACCTAACAGCTCGTTACTATGAGTGGGTCATAGTAGGCCTTAAGGCGCTCCACGTTGACTATGTCGCGCCCTCGACGGCGCATGTCCGAAGCTGGTTCGAGGGGTTCGATCAGGTAGTTGACCGGGGATGTGCGCTCGACGACCCGGTAGGGGCCTTCGTATTTCGGCAGTAGTTTTGAAGAGAGGCCGGTTGCAGTGGCAGGGACCGAGAGCCATACGAGCGCTCCGGGGAGGAACGTGTACTCAGAAGTGGTGGTGCCACCGCGAAGGCTCTTCTGCCGCTCTTGTTCGTGCGTTGTTAAGGCCTTTGCAAGCTCGCGACACTCTTCAGCAAGCCTGGCTGTGTCAGAAATAGGCGCACAATCAGATGGATCCGGCTTGTAGGGTAGTATCGTGTCAATGGTGTGCAACGGGTGCCTTCCGTACAACAGGAAGAAGGGTGAAAACCCAGTAGTGCTCTGAGGGGCGGTATTATAGGCGTAGGTGACGAAGGGCAGAATGGCATCCCAATTTGTGTGATCAGCGGCGACGTACATGGAGAGCATGTCGCCGAGCGTGCGGTTGAAGCTTTCGGTTAGGCCATTCGTCTGCGGGTGGTAAGCAGTAGTTTTGCGGTGAACAGCATGGCACTCTTTGAGAATGGCTTCGACGACTTCCGACAAGAAGACACGGCCTCGATCGCTGAGAAGCTCCTGGGGTGGACCGTGACGCAGCATGAATCGGTGTAGCAGGAAGGAGGCAACATCACGCGCTGTCGCCGCTGGGAGGGCAGAGGTTTCGGCGTATCGCGTTAGATGGTCAACGGCGACGATGGCCCAACGGTTACCAGCTGACGTCAGAGGAAGTGGTCCATACAAATCGATGCCCACGCGCCCAAACGGACGGTTAGGGCAAGGTAATGATTGTAGACCGACTGGTGACACGTGCGTTGAAGGTTTTCGGCGTTGGCAATCGAGGCAGGAGCGGACGAACTTCTGCACGTAGCGGTACATCCCTCGCCAGAAGTATCGTTGTCGAATGCGGTGGTAAGTTTTGGATACCCCAGAGTGCGCGCATTGCGGATCAGAGTGGAAGGACTCGCATATTCCAGCACGCAGACTTCGGGGTATCACAAGTAGCCACTGGCGGCCGTCGGCGTTGTAATTGCGTCGGTGCAGTAGGTCGTCACGAATGGCGAAATGGTGGGCTTGACGACGCAACGTGCGAGTGGTTGGTGTTGTCGACGGATCAGTGAGCAAGTCTATTAGCGAAGCGATCCATTTATCCTTGCGCTGCTCGGTAGCGATGGTGTGAACATCGATAGAAGAAACAGCAGTGTGAGACACTGAGCAGGAGGCATTGTCGTCAGGCAAGGGGGAGCGCGAGAGGGCGTCGGCGTCAGCATGCTGACGTCCGTTGCGGTACAGCACGCGGATGCCGTAGTCTTGCAGGCGAAGTGCCCAACGGGCGAGACGGCCCGAGGGATCCTTCAATGACGACAGCCAGCATAGTGAGTGGTGATCGGCGACGACATCAAATGGGCGACCATACAAATAAGGTCGGAATTTTGTAAGGGCCCAGATGATCGCCAGGCACTCTTTTTCCGTGACAGTGTAATTTATCTCGGCTCTAGTAAGCGTACGACTTGCGTAGGCGACGACATATTCGGGGAACCCTGGTTTGCGTTGCACAAGAACAGCACCGAGGCCTACACCGCTGACGTACGTGTGTACCTCCATTGGGGCCGTAGGGTCGTAGTGGCGTAGTATGGGAGGAGACGTCAACAAACGACGGAGCTTTGCGAACGCGTCGTCGCATTCGGACGACCACGAATATAGGGCCCGTTACTTCCAAGGAGCTTCGTCAGCGGCGATATGATGGTGGCAAAGTTGCGTATCAAACGTCGAAAATAGGAGCACAGTCCTACGAAACTGCGCAGTTCTTTGACGGACGTAGGTTTGGGAAATTCGGCCACGGCCCGAAGCTGGGCCGGATCGGGAAGGATTCCGTCCTTGGACACGACGTAGCCTAGGATTGTCAGCTGCCGTGCTGCAAATCGGCACTTCTTCAGGTTCAGTTGGAGGCCGGCGTTGGTCAAACGCGTCAAAACATGCCGCAGACGTTGAAGATGCGTGGAGAAGTCCGGATCGAAAACGACGACGTCGTCCAGGTAACACAAGCACGTGTGCCATTTCAAGTTGCGCAGAACGGTGTCCATCATGCGCTCAAAGGTTGCGGGCGCATTGCACAGACCAAACGGCATGACGTTGAACTCGTACAAGCCGTCGGGCGTGACAAAAGCTGTCTTCGGTCGAGCGTCATCAGCCATGGGTACTTGCCAGTACCCCGAGCGCAAATCGAGAGATGAAAAGTATTCTGCTCCTTGGAGGCTGTCAATCGCGTCGTCGATTCGCGGCAGTGGATAAACATCCTTCCGAGTGATCTTGTTGAGCCTTCGGTAGTCCACACAGAAGCGCACAGAACCGTCCTTCTTGGCAACGAGAACAACAGGAGACGCCCACGGGCTGTCCGAGGGTCGAATAACGTCGCGTCGAAGCATATCGTCCACTTGCTCATTAATTACCCGACGTTCTGTGGGAGACACGCGATATGGACGTTGCCGCAGTGGTGGTTGGGCGCCAGTGTCGATGCGATGCGTAACAGAGGACGTGCGGCCGAGAGAAGTTTGCCCGACATCGAAAGAAGAACGAAATTCTTCCAACAGGCACAGAAGCTGGGAACGCTGGACCGACGTAAGGTTGTCAGCAATGGAGGGACCAAATAAATCCGCGGGTGAGGAATCAGACGTGGAAACGGCACTGATGGTACGGGAACTGGTGCAGTGCGAGTCATCGGGTGCGTCCAGAACTTGTGCGTCTTCGAGGGGCGCCACTCTGCCGAGACATTCCCCTCGCACCAACGTAACAATGTGCGGGGATGGGTTGGTAACAAAAATAGCGGTGCTACCCTGAGTGACTTGCACGGTCGCCAATGGTACCAGCAACCCTTTCCTAGTGCAAACGCGGTCAGATGGCGAAAGGAGTGCAATTGTGTCGCAGAGACCGGCGCAGTAAACTGGAACAGCCGTCGACGAGTTCGGAGGAACTTTGGTATCGTCTTTGACGAGGGTCTTGATGAATGCCGATGGACTGTCTGCCAGCGTCAAATGTGACAACGATGAGAGTTCGAGGGCGGCTGGTGCGCAGTGAATTATGGCGTCGTGGCGGGAGAGAAAATCCCATCCCAGGATGACGTCGTGGGAGCATGCAGCAATTATCATGAACTCGACGCCGTACAGAACTTCCTGAATTACGACGCGAGAAGTGCATACTGCTGTAGGCCTAATACTCTGGGAGCTGGCGGTACGGAGGGACATCCCAGAAAGTGGCGTCGTCACTTTTCGAAGTAAGCGGCTAAGTTTTGCGTCCATAACGGATACGGCGGCTCCAGTGTCGACAGGGGCAGATGCGCGAACACCGTCCACAAACACGTCTATGACATTCGATGGACTTCGCTGAGGGCTTTTACAGTTCGATAGCGTCGCAGCCCTTGCCTCGTGGACTGCGACGACTAGTTTTCCTGCTCTCGTGCGACAGAACGTGGCCGCATTGGTGACAGTGAGCGACGGCGTGGAGACGGAGAGCGGCGAGTGGATGGAGCTGGGCGTGACGTCGGCGACATAGGCGGGTCGTAGAATGCACGGCTGGACTGGCACGTGGTGGTTGACGCGACTCGAGGCGGGTGCACGCGATGGCAGTAACTGGCCACGTGACCGGCATAACCACATGTAAAGCAGATGGGCCGATTGTCGGGTGTGCGCCATCGGTTCGCCGGGGCAGGTCCCGCCCACGTCGCAGGATGCGATTGACGGGGCGGCTGCTGAAATGACTGCAAGGTGGGTTGCAGTCGGGGCCTAGGGATGACGGCAACATACGTAGCCGGCACGCCCGCTTCGAAGGACGGAGGTCTAGCGGCGGCTTCGGCGTAACTCAACGGTGCAGCCGCAGGGATTGCCTGGTGCGTCCTGGCGACAACCTGAGCGTAACTCTGTGGCGCAGGAGCCGGCGGTTGCTGGTGGTACTCAGGCATCACCTCCGCGATTTCCTGCTCAATAGCTCGGCGGATGGGAGGAAGAAGGGTCGTCGACGACTGTTGAACGTGCGGCGGGTGGGCGAAGGCCAGGAGAGAGAACTGGCGTGCGATTTCCTCGCGCACGAATGCTTTCATTTCTGCCAGCAGCGTGGCCTGGTCAGGTATGGCCGCCAAGCCAGCAAGCTCTTCGTCGCGTGATGGAGAGCGACGGGTCATCGAACGTTGCCGGCGGAGCTCCTCGTAGCTCTGGCACAGTGTTATGACCTCGGCCACGGTGGAAGGATTTTTAGCGAGCAACATGGTGAAGGCATCGTCGTCAATGCCCTTCATAATGTTCCGGATCTTGTCAGACTCGGACATGGTGCCGTTGGCTTTCTTACACAAGCCCAGGACGTCTTCGATATAACAGGTGAAAGATTCACCAGCCTGCTAAGCTTGTTCGCGTAAGCGCTGCTCTGCTTGCAGCTTACGAACTGCAGGGCGGCCAAAAACGTTGATGACGGCGGTCTTGAAATCCGACCAAGTAGCAAAATCGGACGCGTGGTTGTTGTACCACAAGCTTGCTACTCCCGCGAGGTAGAAGACCAAGTTGCTCAACTTGCCTGCTTCGTCCCATTTGTTGGGTACGCTCACGCGCTCGTAAATTGCGAGCCAGTCCTCCACGTCGGTGCCATCGGCGCCAGTGAAGATAGGTGGATCGCGGATGCGTGGGACACCGGGACATGTGGTCGGTGTGGGAGGCGGCGTTTGCTGAGCGGCGTCTTGGGGCATGGTAGATGGCAGAGTACGGGAACGAAGCTCCAGGGGCATTGAATGGGAGCACAGCACTCTCCACCTATTTGTTAAGCTGTTTATTGGTCGGCACTAGGCGACAATGCACTATGGCGACAGTCAAGGCAAAAGCACGGGGTCCGAGCGTGAGCGGCGTTTGGAAGAGGGCGACCCACTAGGAGCCGCTGGAGAGCGCAACCGTTAAGCAGTGCCAATTGCTTCGCCACACCAATACCAATCTAACGTCTATAAACTGGGTAGGTCCGAGACGTGGCGCATTCAAACGTGTTTAAAAAATATGCCGGTTATGCCTGCTATCAACACGTATTCTTTTTTTATTATTATTATTCTGGACAAAAACACGCTACCAGCATAAACATGGTTAGGTGAGAGAGGGGTTTGTATGTGGTGGATTACTGCCATTTTTGGAGAACCCGGAGACTATAGAGCACTCTGTTGATTGATTGCTGGGATGCAATATTTCCTTTGGATGTCCTACAATGAAGATTATATAACGACATATAATTTTACTCCTGTAAGTATTCGTTTCCTGCCAGCAGGTAGTAAAGGAGGAGCCCCATATGATCTACCCATATTTCTGGACGTTGCGCAAGTTTTTCTATTTGGGGTTGAGGTGTTTACGCATATTTCTATCACCATGGGTGCCTGGGCCTTACTATCTTGACGCCGCGGTGGTCGGGCTGCCGAGATTAGCACAATGCTTTGCATTATACATATGTCTTCTTTTTATTGCGATAGCAATAATATGGACAGTCTCGGCTGAATTTTGCCGTCGCAGCCGCCGTCATGTATCGTATATGTATAAGTATGTATGTATATATATATATATATATATATATATATATATATATATATATATAAAAGCCCCAAAGAAAAATAATTCAGAAAAATGCTTCCGAAGCGCGGAATCGAACCAGGGACCTCTCGCTCCGCAGCGAGTGGCGCTAACCGCTACGCCACGAAACGCATGTCCTCCACATAGCTAACGGCGAGCATTATATACACACCCTTTTCCGCTGGACTGACTCAGAGACGGCCGCCGCTTATAAGCATTTCTTCATTACCAGCGAGATGGCGCTAGGAGCACGACGGGCGTAGAGGCACCCTAGACGGGCGCATTTAAAAGTCGTCGGCGAGCTCGCTCGCTTCTTGTTAGATTTGCGCAGGGAGAACCTTGCCCTTCCGCTGTCTGCTCGCGCGGTTTTCTGGTGGTGAGGGGAAGAGGGCTGTTTCAAGCTTTCACCGTGGTGTCTGCGCTCATGTTACGGAGCGTACGAAAGTCACTTGAGCTCAAGGGACGCCGCTAAACGAACAAACAGACGATGATCGCGAACTATCAAGTGTCACAGCTCGACACTTGAAGTGCGCTAGTTTCCTTCGCTGTTTCGGCCGCCTTTGCAACAGGAGCGCTGTTCAAACTGAGACTATCCATTGGCGAGCCTCACTTCGTATAGCATTAGTTTCTTGCTATCGCATTCATTTCTTCGCCCTTGCGGCGAAACTGTGACTTTTTTTTCTGAACATCCACTATATTCACAATGCCCTGGAGGAGTTGTGAGGAAGAGACGATATTTTTGCAACTTATTTAAGGTGCCACGTACCTCTCAGTATCATCCAATATGAAATGAGATGCCTAAATGGGGCAGAGAAGAGGATGAAGGAGTCTGCGGAGGGGCTGGCCACGGAGCCTACGCAGCACAGAGCCTACGCAGCAGCAACTTCATCGAAGTCGCCGACTTGCCGTGCTCACGCCACTTTCACCTCATCAACGGATTTATATTACTCGTTTCCTCATGATAAAGTCATTTCTGTTGTCGAATCATCAGTCGGCCAGTAATGCGCAACGGCTTTCAAACACGTGAACCACACCGCCTATCTGATCTCACTGACGTCTCCTTCTCCAGGTGGAAGGCGTACTAATACATGCCACTGAAAGACTGCTGACCTCTCTTTCTTGAGGCATCTTATCTCTCTTGGCGATTTATTTATCGTCGTCAATACAGTTATTTTGATGAAGGCTAGCTCTAAATCTTGCTGCTCTCGGATATCGATCATTGTGCATCGAATACGCTTTTTCGTAAGAATTTCAGCAGTCGACGGCAACAACGTGTATGTTTCGGGTTGTGTACGATGTCCCTGCACGTGTCGCTCATGTCGTGCACTTTTGGCCTATAGCCGCTACAGGTTACTGGCACCAGCGAGGCTATCCCAAAAATAGGCTCAAATAGGCACCGAAAGAGGATCTAATGATCTGTCGTGTTACAAATTAGTGCGTCCTATTTGGCCGAGCCTTCTTCCCGAGATTCCTGCCGCTGCCCTCACGCCCCCCATAGCATGCCACGAACAATGGGTCTGTTGCGCAACTGGAGACGGGTCGGGTGCTCACCCCTGTCCTCTCCGATCGCCCCTTCTAACACCTCGAAGTCCACTCTGTGTACCGCCGCTCGCCCAGCACTCCCTCGGACGCCACCAAAAGCAATTGGAACAAATTTATGCTGGGGATTGGATCAGGGTGAGCGGTCGCTGGCCGCCACCGTAACTCTTTAGGAACCTTTTTGCGTCCAGCTGTCAACATATACATGATCAGCCTAAAGCCCTGGTGGGCGGATACGGGAAACACGGCCCATTGGACGGGATGCCGTCGGCGTCGCGGGAGACCCAGTCTAAACTGGGGGCCACTAAAAGCGACACCTGATTCCAGCGTCATCTCTTCGAGGATTGTACCGACTGACGTCAGTCGCGGACGGAGAAAACGCTCGGTGTTTCATTTCGCTCGTTCTCCCGCTCTTTCGTCATGCTCCTGACCAGCGCAGGAGAGGCGCTCGCCAGCGTCTCCGCGGCGGCCGGTTGCTACGTTATTTTTTTCTTGCAGTCAGTAACATGTCCGAAGATGAATGCTTTTATCCCTGTGACGGCGAGTCGACGGGCTATGGTTGCAGACGGGGAAGACGCGCTGAGCAACGAGGCTGGCGCGGCTTGTAAGGCGAGACGACTCGACTAACTAATGGCCTCTTGGCTTGCAAAATGCTGTTTTTGTCTCATGGCCGCGAAATCTAAGGGAGGATTGGACTCCAACGTGGCGTATTTTGCGCTGTGGTCATGTCAGTTTAGCGCAAGCGCTGCGCTTTGTTGCGTGTGGTACGTACCGCAGTAAGGATGGACTGGGGAAAACTGTAGCGTCTCCACAAAGGCACCTCGTTCAGCTCGATAATTGTAACAAAGTGCATGCAATTATCTACTTGTAATCAATGACATTTTTGCTGGTTTTGTGATTATTACATTATTTTTAACTACTACAGGTAGGTTTGCTGTTATTCCGTTGCTACTACTACTACTGCTACTACTACTACTACTACTACTACTACTACTACTACTACTACTACTACTACTACTACTACTACTACTCGGCCTTATAATACCCCCATACTGATTAAAACCTAAGCAAATAAGCAAATATCAACAGTTCCGTAACCTGGATGCGTTTTTTAACCTGCTTAGTTGTACCAACGCGCTTCTATGATACTATTTGCTGTAACAGATTACTTCATTCTGAAATAGTCATGTGAATGGTCACTATTCTTGGTATGAAACAATGTAGACGCATTTCAGTTGTCTTGTACCGCTTTCCTTGTTTGATAAGAGCCGGCGTCCACTCCTCCATAAAAAATTTACATCCCATTCTTTGCGTTGCCCATAATGTCATGGTTGTACCATAGAGAGCATAAACGGCGGCACTCAGCATGGTGGTTACTGATATTATAAAGCGCAGTTAGGAGGCTACAGGACAACGAACCGTAAAAACAATATTCACTGGCTGGACTTTAGATTGGTGCTCATTTCGTTTTTCTGCGTGGTCGTCTTTAATGGCGTAATTGTACCATTCGTAGTGCCAGTGCACTTGATCTTTGTGTGTGTCTCTTGTGTCCATTTCGCCGGTTTGTGCATTTGTTAATAAGTCAGCAGAATAAAACAACTAATATCTCAGGGTATTCCCAGTAACCAGCGTCTCCTGTTTTCAGTAGCATTCTTATTCTACGCTTACCGCTAAAATTTCTAGCGGCATAATAATAATAATAATAATAATAATAATAATAATAATCAATCAATCAATCAATCAATCAATCAATCAATCAATCATTTATTTAACGTGCCCAGGAACAACCGTGAGGTCTTTGTGCAGGCGCACGCAAAAATAAAATCAATAAAAATAAACAATACAATACAGACAGTCTTCAGAAATAAAAAGAGCAAAAACACGTAGACAAAGAGAAATGAACACTAAAGGGGAGGAGTAAAATAAGACAATATGAGAAATATTGAAGGGGAATAAAAAATTAGATTGCACATATACAACTATGCGGAAAGACGGAGAAGGGAGGACTTTGTACACTGTGCCATACTATGTCAAAACAGTGCAAAGCTCGGATAAAAACAGTGATTGTGGACTATGAAAAACGTCAAGATCAAGAAAATTAATATTATAAAGACTTTGTATTCTGTGAACGGTAGAGTGTTGGAAGAAGCAGGCGGGTACATGAAACGGTCTGTTCTCTCTGGTTAACTTACGCGGAATTCGAAAATTAACACAATTGAGAAGTACAGGGCAGGATATGAAACCGTGGACTAGCTTGTAGAGAAATAAGAGATCAGAACGATTTCGTCGGCAGTGAAGTGATGGCAGTGATAATGACTCAGCAGTATTTGAACGAGATCCAGAGTCATTTTTAGCAAAGCGATGGTTATATATGCTGAGGAATTTTTTCTGGACTCGTTCAATGGTGTTACCGCTGGATTGAGCAATGCCATTCCATATCACGGACGCATACTCAAGTTGCGGAAGACATATTGCCGTGTACAATTTGTGTAGGGCCATGGGAGACCTGAATTCTCGAGATATTCTACAAACACATCCGAGAGAACGAAGGCCCCGCATAGCAGCACGCTTAACGTGAGAAGAAAAGTTTAACGCGCTGTCAACAACAACACCAAGATCACTGATTTCATAAACCTTGCATAACGGCACAGAATTGACAAAGTATCGAAATGACACGCTAGATGTTTTGCGAGTGATAGACATGAATTTTGTCTTTGCGGTATTTAGAGAAAGGTTATTGCCGTTGCACCATTCGGAAAAAGAACACAAATCTGACTGCAACAAGCGACAGTCGTTAACTGAATGAATTTCCTTAAATATCTTGATGTCATCGGCATACAAGAGGAAAGAAGAATTACGAATGGCAAAAGAAACATCATTAACGTAAATTAAAAATAGGAGTGGGCCTAATACCGACCCTTGAGGGACCCCACTAGTCACTTTATACAAAGAAGAGGTTTGGCCATTTACGGCAACATAACAAGATCTATTGAGCAGATAGCTGTGCAAGAGATTCACAATCGACAAGTCAACGTCAAAGTTCGCAAGTTTAACCATAATCAGTGTGTGGCTGACTACGTCAAAAGCCTTGCTCAGGTCACAGTAGATTACGTCAACCTGTCCTCTCTGAGAAATAGGTGTGGAGATCTGCGTCATGAAACTAGCAAGATTTGTGGTAGTTGAGCGGCCAGCAAGAAAACCATGTTGATTTGGAATCAGTGAGTTTTTCACACTAAAAGACAATATTTTGTGAAGAGCCAGTTCGAAGATCTTTGATGTGGCACATAGTAGAGAAATCGGGCGATAATTAGAAACATCTGTCTTAGAGCCCGACTTAAATACTGGGAAAACACGAGCAGTTTTCCACATGCTAGGAAATGTGGAAGTGTCCAGGCAGTTATTAAATATCGTAGTCAGTACTGGGACAAATATAGTACCATATGCTTTTAGTATGGCGGAGGGGATGCCATCTGGGCCACATGATAAGGATGGTTTTAAGCGCTTAATGCATTCGCTGATAAGATTTTCATCCAACGACAAAGCACTGGATGAGCTAACTGCCTTGGGCTGTTGTCTGATATCAGTGCTGGAGTCTGAGGCCTTATAAACGGATGAGAAATGTGTGGCAAAACAGTCAGCGACGGCATGCACTTCTACCCCATTTGAGTCTAGTAGTCTGAAGGACTCTCCGCTTTTGCTAGACCGTTTACGCACATACTTCCAAAACTCAGCCGGCCTGTCAGAGGCGCTTTTTTCTAAGAATTGAATGTACGAACTATGATCCCGTTTATATAGGCGTTTAGAGAGAGTTCGAAAAAAGCTGAACTCTTCCTTCCACTCGCTGGATGGAGAACATTTAGATTTCCTGTGTGCGTGATCTTTATGCTTCAGTGCACTGATAAGTTCAGATGAGAACCAGTGGGGATATTTACGTTGTTTAGGTGTATACTGGGGAATAAAATTAAGCATGCTGCTCAGTACAAGCTCCGTAAACCGATCAACCTGGTCATCAACATTAGGTTTGTCAGTAACCTGTGACCACTCAACGGTGGACAAGTGATGATAGAGACCCGTGTAATCACCTCGCTTGAACGCAAATCTTGGAGATTTGTTTACGTAACTGCTGTAGCTCGTTGTTTCGGCTGATGCAGATAATCTTACGTTAAGTGGTGGGTGGAATTTGTCCGGACGTACAAGAGAGATGTTGGAGCGGGAAACTTCAAGGGGTTGATCGTTTGACACACACAGGTCTAAGACGTTGCCACTGGAATTGACGACTGAATTATGTTGCACTAGGGAATTAAACGCCAGAAAGTCCAAGAGCAGGCTGCACTTTTTCTCTGTGAAATGATTGTAATGAGAAAAGGTAAGCGTGCTCCAGTCAATTCCAGGTGCATTGAAATCCCCAAGAACAATAATTCTGTGCCCACTATGAGAAGATATCACAAGTTCAATAGAAGACATGACATCGTGAAACGAGGCAGGGGAAATGCTGGGCGGTAAATAGAAGCATCCAATCAACAATTTTTCACGGCGCTCAAGGTTGATTTCTAGCCAGATCGATTCTTCGATAGTTTCTAGGTCTTTCCGTCTAACGGATTTCAGTGAATTGTCAATGGCAATCAGCACGCCACCGCCTTTCTGTTTGGTTTCACTGAAATCTCGGTCACGGCGGAAGGTGGTGTAAGTCGGGGGAAAAAAGTCCGATGAGAGAATTTCAGTGCCGAGCCAGGTTTCAGAAATAGCGATAATAGGAAAACAAGACGAAAGAACATTAGAGAAAAACTCCAGTGTCTTGGTACGCAGACCCCGAGCATTTTGGTAGAATATGTCTACGTTACACGGCACTTTCGTTTCCAGTCACTTGCTCAGAGGGATGAAGCATGTCATCGCGCAGCTCCCCACGAAATGGCTTGAAGAGGCATCCGAGGGGCCACATCGAAGGGTCATTCAGGCGTTGTAGCGTTTCCTCGTCAACTTCGATATAGAATGAAGAATATGACTGGAATCTTGTTTGAAGTCGCCGGCAGGAAATGGGAGACATATCGAATGAAGCAATATGTTTTTTGATGTCAGCAGCAGTGGTGTCCGGGCTCAGCTTCGTAACAAAAATGGCCTTTGGCCGTTGTGGCCGTTGTGGCCGCTGAGCTACAGATATAGTGGATGTCTTCAATGCTCCAAACGAGGCGGGTTTCTTCTTTCTTACACCCTCAGTTACCGCTGCAGAAGAGGCTGTCGCAGGCATCACACTGACACGCTCGGACGTGTCTACGTCACATGGCGGCGAATTCGAAGATGAAAGAATTTTGGACAGAGGCTGTTCAGAGTACGCAGGTTGCTTGGAGGTCACAGATCGGCCAACGGTCACCTGCTCTGGAGGGATCACAGGCAATAATAATAATAATAATAATAATAATAATAATAATAATAATAATAATTATAATAATAATAATAATAATAAAAAGTCACAGTTTCAACGCATAGGCGAAGAAATGAATGCGATAGCAACAAATTGTAGTGTTACACGAAGTGAGGCTGGCAGCTAACTGTTTTGTATTTGATCTCGCGTAACTACAAAACGCTGGTGTACGAGATTACGGCCGCTCCAGGGAGATGCTCTCCGCATAGTCACTTCGCGTTGAGAGCGCAGCACGTAGAAGGGTATAGAGCCACCCGCTATGATGGCGTTCGAGATAGCGCACGCGCCAGCGATCGCGACCGCGCCCTTAGATCCGAAAATTCAACGTAGTGGCTGCTCGCGCGACAACGTCCCCACCCCCGCTCCCCACCTCGCGTCTTTTTTCATGGTCGTTAAAGACGGCGGGGCGTTTCCTGTCTGCTTCGACGGCAGGCCTCCCGAGCGGGGTGATGTTATCGCATGTACACTCCGAGCGACGGAAAGGGGCCGGCTCGTTTGATCTCTGCTTCGGCCGCGTTCGTCGCCCCCGCTCGCACGCTTTTACCCGCGGTAGAACAACAATGCGCGGCGGGATCTTATCAATTTGGACTTTATATCGGAAGGACATGACGGCGACGGCAACTGCAAAAGGCCGTTGAGACTGTCCATATAATTGCTATCGCAATAATAATAATAATAATAATAATAATAATAATAATAATAATAATAATAATAATAATAATAATAATAATAATAACAATAAATTATAAAGTCGGTATAGTGTACAGATCTTGTCTCCTATGAAATCAGAAAGAAATGTTGCGCGTCATGGTGTTTCTCTTGAATAGCCCTTTTGAATTTAACGCGATCTTAGGCAGATGTAAAATTACAATATCGTCAGGTAGACATAAAGGTCAATATCACGTACTTGTAAAGGAAGAAAGAACGATCTACAGGCAGCAGCTCATGCGGTACGAGTTTGTTGGGTGCAGTAAAAGCAAGCATCACACAGAGCCACATATACCCTTCGGGAGAGTTTGGCGATTCTTTCATTTCGCCGTTCTCCGCGCCCCGCTCCAGCGCCGCCCTCTTTTCGTGACGTATAACCTCTCTCCTTGCCGGCCCCGACAGCGCCACGCGGAGCCGTGAAGACGATGCGCCATATTTACACCACCTCTGATCAGCGCGTGTAGGTCTTGTGTAGTCATGGCGACGGGTCCCGTATTTACGCGTGAATGTTGGGACACGTCCCAACAGCCCATTGCCACGTATTGCGTGCAATGGGGCTGTTGTTGCGCGGTTGGTTGCTCAAACCGTAACACGAGCGGTGTCCTTGTTTTTGAGCTTCCCAAGGAAAAGAAGCGACGACTCCTATAGATTAGAAACATCAGGCGCAACAAATGGACCCCGACCGACCGCTCCGAGCTATGCGAGGTGCGGTCTTGAGTATTTCACTTGGATATTGCTGATCGTCTTTATCGAAACATCGTACCATTCACACAGACTTATTATTCGTTTTGCAATGTAGCCCTTTCAGGCCCCCAAACTTTAAAATCGTTTTGATACGCTGAATAAATGAGTTGTATGGTTACCGTATCGAACGCTTGGACACATTTAAATTCTGCAGCGATCACTTTATAAGTGTCAAGCGTCATATATTGCATTTATATAATTTATCGTACGTTCTAATAACAATTTTGATTTCGTAAAGTCCTTTCGATCTGTTAATGCGCACGAGCTTGAGATGTTATTGTAATGTTCTGAAGGGCAGGTGTATTTCGATATCGAAAGTTAGTGCCGCCGCGCTTCAGCTGCGCTGGTTATCTGGCATGTGTCGTATGTCATGTGGTCTGCATGTCTGTTACTGTCAGCCTATGGTGTCATTCACCGCTGTGTTGCCGCTTATGTACATGTTGCCAGTTTCACGCTTAATTCGCACATGTAAGTAATCCGCGCCTCTGTGCCAAGCGAACGTGCCTCGCGCTTTCCAGTCGTGCACGTATATTACTCGGAGTCTTGCTCGTGCAGGAAGCCCTACTACTGAATGGAGCTTGCGGAAGTTGTGCAGAAAAATGATTTTCTAAAGTAAACATTTTTCCAACAGGATGTGCTCGATCACAGACTAGCAGAACGAAGTATTCTTTTCATTAAACATTCGCTATCTTCCCTTAATCGATTTCTCCCGGAACACCGCGAAGCACTCTATCAGGCTTGACGTTCACGCAGTAATTTTTTAGTCTTCTTGGGGCCCTGCATCTGCTCTAGCGAAAGCCTTAGATGCCTCATCAAATGCGAAAACTGACCGTCGGCGTCCGCGGCGTGGGCGTCCCGCGTCGGCAGTGTCAATACGAGTGATGCAAAAAATCATCATCACGTAATGACGTGACCATATGACCAAAAATTGGGACGTCCTCATCACGTCATATAACGTGACTTCACACGATCACGTCATGACACAACATCGTCGCTTTGCACTGCCTCCGTGATCGGCCCACCGATCACGGGGGCAGTGCAAAACCAGGTGAGGTGTAGAAAGCTTGCAATGACTCCGATCTTGGAGGCAGTGCAAAACCTCGTTAGGGAACCCGGGTACACTCTATCCGAAGGCTAGCGTCCTAACCACTCGGCTATTCTGGCACGCCGGCAGAGCGTAGCATAGCCTTGCATAGTATAGTGCAGCAAGGGGGTGGGAAAGGGAAGTGAGCGTGAGGAAGAGGAGGAGGGAAAACAGGGGGGGTGAGAGTAAAGCATAGCACAGAAAGAAATGCAAAAAGAGAAATAAATAGAGAAGCTCAACGAAAGAGAAAGAAATAGAGTGACACAGAGAGAGAAAGAAAGGAATGAAAGAGGAAGGAAGATAGAGCAAGAAAGAGATAGAAAGAGAGAGAGAAATGAATAGATATAAACATAGCAAAAACTGAGAGAAGAAGGAAGGAATACAGCAAGCAAGCAAGAAAATTTGTAAAAGCCAGGGCTACATATGTAGGTGCCCATCAACTCCGCTGTCTCTTTAGCATTGCGCCTTTGTGTAAGCTACGCTAATTTTTTACATTTATATTGTTCACATTTTCGAGGTCTCATGACGTTACTCACGACGCGCGAGTGCAGATTTTATGATTTTACACTTGGGCTCGAATTGGTGAATAAAGTAAAACGTCACCGGGTTCCTAATGCATTCACCTAAGACAGGGGTCTCAATCTCACCTAAGCTAGCGGGCCGCAGTTACAAAATTAGGTCGCGCTGTGGCCGGGGCAGTAAAGAAGGTTAGAACGCGGGGGTGGGGGGCGGGGTCGCGACGTGGCCGGCGTCATCGCCACGCCGCGACGTCACTGCCCCGCCCATTCGCCAGACTCGATCACATACATGGGGCAGCAAATGTGTCTTCGATTTGTTGCACGTAGCAACGCGCATGCTGTCTATGATTTGGTTAGAGAAACAGCCGCCGGCCGTACCTGCGTTCCGGAGCTTTTGTGCGAGATGGCAGCCATTGTTGACTTGAAGTTCACCCTGCGCACAATGGATCATCGGTATGCATATACGCTTGTGGTGGGGGTCTCGTTCTAGCGTTCATTAAAAAGCGCGTACATTTGCGAATTGGCGCAAATGAACAGCGTGTGTACGATACTCTACTTCCGTTGTCAGTGGTTTACTCACCGCCATTCTCGAGGTAGATCGTCGTGTCTATGGGAGAAGAAGACTACGGAGGAAGCCCACGGACAGATCGAAGCTTTCCGGGGCGTCGACATGACAGCAAGTCAAGTGTCGCTGGAGCCAACGCAAACAGAAATGCCGCGATATGGAAGGGCAAAGCCTTTTGCTTCGTGGAGTGAAGAGAGGTGCCGTTTTGGTGAAATGATCCAATCGATCGGTGTCCTTCGTGTACGTTTCCTTCATCTAGAGAACTGAACACACTAGGGCGTAAAAAGAGCAGCCCGAAGTGTCTTGGAGAGATTTTGTAGATATTTGAGCAATTGAGAGCTCGCTACTTGCTATCACTCTTTCTAGAGCAGTTTATTTCTTCTGTGTTCTACAGCATTGTACGTGTATATAAAACAATACACAAATGTAATCTCACTTCTTGGAGCATGCACGTTCCATTGAGCTAACTACAACAGCTCTGTTAGGGAAAGCGCTTGAGTATTTTGGACACCGTGGTGGCAGGAAGAGTTGCCGGGTGTCCAGCAGAAAGCTTCTAAGTTCGAACCTCCGCAGGCATAAAACAGCCTCTGGAAAGTGGGTAAATCGGAGGTTTTCTCTCGTGCGCGACGCACCGCAACGCTTCCTGGCGATGGAAATTCACTCGGAGAAGCGGCGTGGTCTAGGACCTCCTGTTGCCAAGCCAGAATTCATAGCGAGAGTACCGCGTAATTTCTTGCAATGTATAGCTTCTCCAGTGGCTTCCTGACTTTTCTTGCCAAGCGACAGCGACATTATACGCCTGCTGATCACGCCATGTACAACAGTCCGGGAGAATCTGCTAGTAATTTGTCTCCGGGGTCCGGACAGACGGGCCGATGCATCAACCAGAGATTGTTGGAGCATAAGAGATCGCTAACAGGAGGCTCACCTTCTAATCTATCTTTACATTGTCGAGATTGTAAGTGCACACCAAAATTTGATGAATGCGCAGTGTTGTACCGGCATAGAAATGAAGAAACGCGCCTGATGATTGAAGCATGGCATATCCAGAATAGTGGTAGCGCATGCGTGAGCCAACCGTCGATTAACTTGCATAAAGATGAAATCAAATGCCTTAACAGTTATCTTCCACGTAGACCGCCACGCGTGCCGGATTGACAGGTTCGCCTGTTGCATGGTCATGCAGGATAAGTTTTCGTGCCTTCTTTCTTTTCAGCCGTTGTGCGTCTCTTCAGTTGTTAGTCGGCGTTTGTGGTGTCCTGACTTCTATCTTGTGTCCGTGTTTGCACGCCCTGTCTTTTTAGAATGGATACATTTTCGTTGTTCAAAAACGGGCAGTTCCGTAAACACAAAATATAACAGCTTTCGCTCTTAGAAAACAAAATATAGACTCCCTATAGAGAGATAATACTTATTACGACCCATTCGTTATTCAAAAACTCACAGGGTCCCTTATGCATCCGCTTAAGAACGACTCGAAGGCGAAAGCCATCTTTTTCTTTTTCTTTTCAGTCGATGTATTGATCCATCCCCACCCCCCTCCGAATGGTTTCTGCACATAACGTGGTTTTGCACTGCCTACAGTATCGGCCCACGTTTAATCAAGGCGTTGTTTTATGTCGTCATCATTTGATGTCACGGCATGTGATGTCATAGTGACGTCATGATGACGTCACAAATTTTTGTGATCTCTGAGGTCATGATGACGTTATGTGGTGACGTCTTCCTGTGATGATTTTTTGCATCACTCGTGTTGATGCCGTTGCCTCGAGGCGCCGACGCGGAAGGTAAACTTTTGAGTTTGATGAATGAGGCATTTAGGGCCTTTCGCCTTAAAAGCGTCTCTACTTTCTTAAAACAAAAGAATGAAGGATAAAAATCAACTTACTAATTCATTTAGTAGGACATATTCTCGCAAAAAAAAATGTTCCAGATATCTTGAAAATTAATTCACACGCTGCGCACAGCCGTTAGTAGTTCTATTCTTTTTTTTGATGATAAACTGCTTTTACTTTAAAGCAGTGAAACTTACCAATTCATTTAGGAAGACACATTCTCACACAAAAAGCTGTTACAGATACCTTGAAGATTAACTCCACACCAGCTGCGCAGAACCGTTAGTAGTACGATTTTTTTTATTTTATGATAAGCTGCTTTTACTTTAAAGCAATGAAACTGAACTGAATTGGAAAGGAAAAAAAAAACATGACTGATCCCTCCTTCATAGGAATCGGTATACCACGAAAGTGAACCGTGTCTTCACAGAGTATTGCTGATTGTTTATTGTGCATTGATGTATGAGAGCTTGCATGATGCCTATTGGCCTTTGGGAGCTATAGCACCTTTTGATGTGGATGCGCCCACGTGGACGCCTAGTGGCACATCTCCATCCCGACGACCAGCGCTGAAGATTGTGATTTAACCCGTGAGGAGCCGGAGTGGTTAATATACACCTGGACACACCATATGGTGAATCCTGCGCAGCGATGGCATCAACAAGCACATAAAACTGGTACTCTATATGCACCCATTCAAAGCGTCGGCATTTGAGGAGTGAAACGCCTTTGTGTTCGCTCCTCAGTAACGGGGTAACCCACGCCTCTACTCATGCACAGCGCTTCATTGCAAGGGCGCGAGAGGCAGGGTTTGTAGCTTGAGCCATGAACGCTATAAGACGTTTTGCTTCCTGCTGGCGTGTTTCTCCCTGTACCGAAAACTGAAACTACCGAAGCGCTCACTGTGGGCGTTCGTTAGTGTCATGATGCAGTACTTCACCGATCCCAGACGGCGACACCGCCCCCGCCAACCAAGGCCACTGTTAAAGGGAGGAGATGTGAGAGACATAAAGCCCGTTTGTGAGGCCTCATGCATGAGCGTCGGTAGCGCAGTGGGTAGAGCGCCCGATACCTATCGTCGTGGACCGAGAGGTCGTGGGTTTGACTCCCAGTTCATCCAAATCACGTATTTCCGTGACGGAAATACGTCAATGAAGTCTTGCTGGACCCCGGCAACAACTCTTTGGTGTTAAAATCAAGAATACCGGAGTCGGAGGCTGTTTTTCCTGCTGGAACCTATTTGTATTTTGTTTATAAAGTGGTTCCATATAATCTGTGAATAGACACGTTAGCTAAAATATCTGTAGCATTGTTTGTAGGCTAAGTACTGACGTGTAAGTTCAATATTATCAGTGTATATGCGGCTACGACACAAAGGATATGTTATGTGACTAAATTAAATTGTAGGGTTTGATGCGCGAAGGCCACAATTCGGTTGTGAGGCACGCCGTAATGGGGGACTCCGGATTATACTTTTGTCAACCTGGGGTTGTTTGACTTGCACCTAAACCGAAGTCCATGGGTGTTTTGGCATTTAGCTCCCATCGAAATGCGTCCGTCCACGTCCACGAATCGAACTCGCGTCTTCGAACGTACCACAGCAACACCTATAGGCCGCAAAACAAAAGCCCCCCCCCCCCCCCCGCATGAGTGCTTCTGCCAACTCCTTCAGAAACGACATGGCAGACCATAATATGGTCCCCCGAAGAAAAACTCCAAAACGCAGTCATCGCCTATGCGGAAGAGGGCGCCGCAGGCAAGCGGTCAGCTCCAAACTCCTGAAATTTCTCGTTAATAAAGTTGTACCCTCCTTCGCGGCTGGTGTGTCATGCCACTGCTTGAGAAGGGTCTAGAGCATAAGCGTTAACTGCGAGGGGCTTGGGGGCTCTTTCCACCCGTTCCCCCCGGACGGCTTTATGGGAAGGCAGAGCGCCCCTCCGGCCCTGGCTGGGGCTTGTTTTTTAATAGCTTGGCTTGGGTCCACGCCCACCGGCATTGGACTGTTGGCCGTCCTGCCTGGCGGCTATTTCACAAGGGCCTGTTTATTCCCGCTTGTTTTCCTTTCAGGCTTTAAAAGTTTAAATCTTGGGCCAGTGACAAGTCAGACATTCAGTGGAAAATGCCCCTGAAACGAATTTATATGTGCAGAATATGTTTTCTGGATAAACAACTGCAGTCTCCGCTTCAGCTATGACAGACTAAAAAAAAGGCTTGAATGGCGTAGCGGCATTTCTTGGTTCTCAGAAAACGAAAATAGTTCTGAGAATAGAAAGCGCCCTCGACGCAATGAGTCAGTGAATGCTTTCGCACAGTCTTTCCCGCCAAGAAAAAAAAGTAATTCCTTGGATGTGTAGAAAGGGGTGTTTTTTTCGACCTTTCCATAGAAGTGCCGAAAAAAGATAACGATACGCATTTTCGTTTGGTCAGTAGAGAGTTTTATTGCCAGTTCTTTCACTGAATAGGGACACGAATACTCACCCAAAAAACACCTTTAGGCGCAAAAATTTGTAACTCTGCCTTCGCACAATATGCGTGGTGCCAAATGGTATTTGCTACCATCAAAGAGTTACCTTTGCCCATCTTAAGTCAATTTCGCTCGCATAATTAAAACATCCTGTGCCGGCCTCATCCAACTCTTTCCTGACTGGTGCATGTTTAAACAAATCAATTTAAACAAAGCATGACAAATATATAAACGCCCAGGAAACCAAGTAGCAGCATCGCAAGACAAAACAAAAGCGAAGAAACACTCCTTTGAAACAAAAGCCTGCTGAGAAGAGAGCGTTTGGCCCTGCGAATGATGCGCTACTCTTGTGCGCTCTGCTTCGTGCGCTAAACAAATAACCTCCTGCGGAAGAAAATACGTCTGGAGTCTACCACTAGAGTGCATCATAACGAGATTGTGGAGGCGACACGTGAGAGACTGAAGTTAGGCAAAAGTTTTGAATTTGGAGGTGAGGCTCTCCAAAACTTTTATGTACAGTCCCTGTTCTACTGTCCTGCTGCTCAGGAATCGGCTTACTACCCTCCTCCTTCCCTTCCCATCACCACATGACTCGACTGGATTGGCGATGAAGGGGAAGAACAGCGCCGACTTGTCGCGCAGGTGGTCGAAATGCAAAAAAAAAAAAAGAAGGTATTCAACCTTCTTCTTTCGCACCTTAACCGACGAAGTTAGGGAGGCTTCTTTCGGTGGAGTTATGGAGGGGACATTCATGCGCATGCGTTAATTTTTTTTCCGCCCACAGAAAGCGACAGTTACTTGCAGTCGGCCTGTGGGTGAGGATGTGTTGTGGGGAATTGTCTGATTAAATATTTCCCACAAAATGTCGTAACAACATGAGCAGCGATATCGCATCGAATATTGCCAAAGGCTTAGCGTCACCCGAGGGAAAACCCAGGCTTTCGGTGACTATGCCATGGGCACCTCTTAGATAAAGGAGTGCTACAACCACTTCAAATATGTCCACATACCAGTGGACAGCAAATCGCCTTCAGGCACATCCCCATCAAGCCAAAGTGAGAATGTCATTCAGCAAGCGCGTGCTTCGGTCATAGAGGAGAGTCGCATAACAGTCCGAGAACTTGCGAACGAGATAGTGGCAAGCATTGGATAAGTATACATTCAATTTGGCCCGAGAATTTGTGCATGAGAGAGTCCGCGAAATTCGCATCAAAACTGCTAGCAATATACCAGAACAAATTCCTCTTGGAAAATATCCCTGTGATCCGTCAGTATCCTTGCTCCTCCGACATTGCTGCGTGTGGCTCCTATAGCTGTTTTCTGAGCTGAAAGTGCTGCCGAAAGGAGCCTAACTTGAGTCAAGAGAAGACATCATGCAGAATGTGTTCCGGAATTGTTTCCAACAATGGCTTGAGTGCTGGTAGAAGTGTGCGCGTTACCGAGTAAACAAGTTTGAAGAGGATTTGTGTTTTAGACCCCTTAATTAATAGATGTATTTGTGGTGACCAAAGGTTCGATACCGTCTGAACACAGCTCTTACCCTCTAAAAACAGTTGCACCTCTTGGGGCGTCTTCTTGCAGAAGCAAAATAATCGTCATGTATCTCGTGTGCATTTCCTCACTTTAACGCCGTGCGCCCCAGTACTTTCAGGTCACGAAGGGCGTGTGCGCTATCAGTGTGACACAGCACTCTTGATAGGAAAGCGGCGAGCGCCGAGACTTTACGAAAGGAAACGCGTACTAATCTGATAATAATTTATAATTCCTGGTGTTTCACGTGCCAAAACCGTGATTTAATTATGAGGCACACAGTAGTAGATGACTCCGGATCAATTTCGATCACCTGGGGTTGGTTAACGTGCGCCTATATCTAAGTAGGCGGGAGCTCTTCCATTCCATCCCCCATTTAAGTGCAACCGCCGTGGCCGAGAATCGAATCCGCGTCCTCTGGCTTAGCAGCGCGACACCTACTCTTCTAATCTACCACGCTCGGCTGGGCAAGTCCGATGCCGCTTATTGTTGCGGGACACAAAGACTCCCAGAAGGGTGCAAACTGTTGTTAGAGTCTATGCATATAGTTCACTTAGGGAAACGATGAGGCATTTCCAGTAATAACCTGAATTGGCAACACATTCGAATCATTGTTGATGCTCTACATGTATACAGGGACCAAAAAAAAAAGACTGTGCACGGGATGCAGCGGTTGTTTTCGCGTACGGAACCTTCCTGACAAAGTCGCCTTGGAGACCAAAGCATCACTGGAGAATGAAGAATTCATTGTAACTACTTCTCTTGCTAGTCGTCTAGGACAGCACGCACGTATAAGATATCGCCTGTGAGATGAATAATGCGGTTGCTAATGCAGCAGAAGTACACATCTTCCCGCTTCGTAACAAACCGAGTTATTCATTGTAGTTTTACGTGTGAAATGACTGGAAACGCAAAAGGAAAGCAGCTTCCTATTTTTTCACCCAGGGCTTGTTCGTAAAAGTTCAAGAGCGATTATCTTACGTTTTAATACGCTCAAGTGAAATTACGGATATCTTTACAGTACTGGCAGATGTACTATCAAGACTCCTGGTGGACTGTGCGAACACCAGTGTTGCCGCACGTATGCATGTAGGTGCACCCGCTGGACACAAATGAACCGCTGCAGCACACTGCTAACGAGTTTTTCTCTGCGCCTGCGCCCTGCTGGTGTCGTCGGTCGCAGGCTCTGCAACTGTACGCCGAGATCCGCCGAGGCAAACATTCCAGCGAGCGAATTACACAATGGGCGGCGTATATCCACGCATTAGAGAGAGGCAACCGACCCGCTGTTGCAGCCTGCTGGCTCGGAATCGGCCAGCGGTGCACTTTGACTGATGAGGAACCCCGCTTTGCACTTTGCAGAGTTTTCACTTTGATCGCGTAGCTAGCAGCCAGCGCCCTCAAAGAGAAGAAGGATTGCCCGCGAAAACTCTTGAATATTCATCAAGGGATCCGATTTTTAACACAACATTAAAAGAAAACAGCTGGTGCTGCGACTAAAACCTTTGGAAAAAGGATCGGCTCCCGAATTCATGAATCTTTTTGTTCGGGAGTGATGTGTGCCACTGGCCGGCGGCCTGCACTAACAACAAACTGCGCATCGGGGTTTGCTGTATTTTTATTGACGCATAACTCCACCATGAGAGATTTTTGCGAATAGAAAGCCCGAATTTCAGGACTGCAGTGCAGTGAAATGCTTGGTGCAGCTGTTGTGCGTTTTACTGATGTTATCAGGGAAAGTAGCCCACAGTCAACGTGTTTTGTTTTTATGGGGCAACGTGTACTGCCCTGAAAGGTAAGCAACAAGTAGTCGTCCCTCTTTTTCGAGGGAACACCTTCCTTTGGCTCTCTCATGGGTGGTATTCGGTGCATGGATAGATTAAGCAGCGATACATATGATGTATTACAGGCCCTCGCGCAACCAAATTGCGGGGAGCGTTCGTCGCGAACAGCAAGTAATGCATGTGGGGTTGAAAATCTTTCGAAGCACATGCAGTTCTCAGTGGAGCACTGCACAGGCCCACCTTATGAAGCCTGAGCACGGCCCGGGCCCGGGCGTTCACTACTAAGCTGAACCAGGGCCTACGTGCGCACAGGCCCAACCAATAATAATATTAATATCTGGGGTTTAACGACCAAAACCACTATATGATTATGAGAGACGCCGTAGTGGAAGGCTCCGGAAATTTCGACCACCTGGGGTTCTTTAACGTGCACCTAAATTTAAGTACACGGGCCTCAAACATTTTCGCCTCCATAGAAAATGCAGCCGCCGCGGCCGGGATTCGATCCCGCGACCTTCGGGCACAGGCCCAACCATAGCATGCTGGAAGCATTTTTATGGTGATTATTATTATTAGTGTCTTAACCTTTGTAGCGGGTGATCAGGTGGTGTGTACATGCATCAAAATGTTGTTTTACTCTAGAGCGCTGCACGGGTTCGGGCCTGGGTTTGAGGTGGCGGGCTCGGGTCGGGCAGGTCTTAGACTTTGCTCAGTTCTTCAAGGGACACTAAAGTGAAACACTAAATCGGCTTAAACTGACAAAGTGTACTCTGGGAACTCGAATGTCATTCATTTCACCACCATAACTTTATGAATAGAGGAGGAAATCAAGGTCAAAGTTCTATTTTAAATTCGGCGCTGAAATCTCCGCGCGTGAGGTCACAGGTTTCAAACTGCATTTGTCGTATTTTGGCGACATTGGCTCTAGGATGTTTCCTGAAACTTGGTATGTTAAGTCTATGGCCCCCTCAGAGGTCAATATACTGCATTTTTACCGATTAGTAGCTACGTAGGCCTCAGTAGACGCTCTCAGAATCTATAATGTCACGGCGTCTGCTGCGCGAATTTTAAGGTGGCGTCGTCAACCGCATTTTCTTTTTGTACGTTCGCGCTTACCAAGAGTCTTGTCCCGGTGAGCGTTGTGATTATAGAATTGTAAAAGAGTAATTTACGGATATAGAAAAATCATTTTAAAGTTTGCTCCACATACGTTGTGCATACATATATGTTTAACATTTTATCTCGAAAAAAAAAACGTTTTTTTATGTGTCGCAAGCAATTCGGAGAAGTTTTATGAGGGACAAGTACTGAACTTATGTTGCTTCTTGCATATGGGGCTACTTGATTTATCGAAAACGGGCGAGTAAAAAGACCAGGCGCTTATATAGTTAACAACTCGCTATTCCGTGCTTTATTTGCATTCGCTATTTCTTTATATCCCAAGTGTTATACTGTAATCGCGGTAACATATTTAATATAATAAATTTATACCTATAACTTATCATCGCAAGAGGATCATAGGGCTCCAAAGCGGGGAAAAGTTCCTGAAAGTTCCAGCCCTCCACTAAAAGTCACGGTTTCACCGCAAGGGCGAAGTAATGAATGCGATAGCAACAAATTGTAGTGTTACACGAAGTGAGGCTGGCAGCTAACTGTTTTGTATCCGATCTCGCGTAACTGCAAAACGTTGGTGTAAGAGGATACGGCCGCTCCAGGGAGAGATACTCTCCGCATAGTCACTTCGCGTTGAAAGCGAAGCACGTAGAAGGGCATACGAGCCGCCCGCTGTGATGGCTTTCGAGATAGCGCGCGCGCCAGCGATCGCGACCGCGCCCTTAGATTCAAAGCCCAAAGTGGCTGCTCGCGTGACAACCCCCCCCCCCCCCACGCCGTGTCTTTTCATGGTCGTTAAAGACGGGCGGAGCGTTTCCTGTCTGCTTCGACGGCAGGCCTCCCGAGCGGGGTGATGTTATCGAATGCACCCTCCGAGCGACGGAAATGGGCCGGCTCGTTTGATCTCTGCTTCGGCCGCGTTCGTCGACCCCGTTCGCGCGCTTTTACCCGCGGTAGAACATACAATGCGCGGGTGGTTCTTATCAATTAGGACTTCATACCGGAAGGACATGACGGCGACAGTGTCGGCAACGGCGACGGCAAAAACTCGTCGAGACTGTCCATATAATTGGTATCGCGATAAAATTAAACGACTGCACGGAGTCCGATTACACAGAATCCCTATAAAGACACATTCTTTCTCCGTGGCTCCGTCACGGCTCCAGTGGTCATGTCACGCGAGATGGACATGCACAGACTGCTTTGTGTGCCCGCATTCTTAACGTCGGAGCTTTCGTCTTGTTCCGCTATATCAGGGGTCTCAACGTCTCCTCAGCTAACGGGCTGCATTCATGAAGATTTACTCCCGCAAGGGCCATTACAGTGACGGAGGCAGTAGCGGGGGAGAAGAGGTTGTACCAAACATTAGATAACATTGTCGTTTGAAAGACCTTTCCCATATCTTATATATGGGTCAATTCTGAAGGGTTATTTGGCGGCAAGATTCCAACAACATATCGATATCTATCTCCAAAATGACTAAATCTCGACGTCAATTCTAAAACATAGAGTTTTGTTTCACGGTTATGTATCAACACATGGTGCTCGCAGGGGGTGCCTCACGAAAAAAAAAGTGCTTTAGGCCTGTCATGGTTTTTCATAGCAGATGGCTTGACGGCCCCAACATGAGAGCGGTCCGTTGCGCGCTGAGTCACGCACCTCATGAATTTCAATAAAGCTTTGCATCCATCTATCAATTCTACCTGTCATGCCTTTGTAGCTTAAGAACGTACTTATAAAGAAAATGGGAAACAAATAGGACGAAGACAGTCATGCGCAGGCCGCGGGTCGCGTGTTTGAGACCGCTGCGCTATATAGTGCGAGGGCTGCAGGATACTGCCGCAACAGCGTTGGAGAGAGAGAGAGAGAAGGAATGTAGGAAAGGCAGGGAGGTTAACTAGACAATGCGTCCAGTTTGCTACCCTACACATTGGGAGGGGGAAAAGGAGTAAAAGAGAGAGAGAGAAGGATAGACACATGTCACATCACACACAGAGTGCCGAGTTTCACAGGCGGTCGCTCAATAGGGTTCTTTTCAAGTACCGCAGGAGGGCTCGTGTGGCTTTCTGGCCTGATATGCTACGCGACCAGGCTCCTAAGATCTTTGCTTCATTAAAGGGCCGGTCATCCAGTCTATTCAGAGCACACTGGAGAGTCCGGCAATCTTCATCAAATTGGGCACAGTGGCACAAGAGGTGTTCAATAGTCCCTATACAATTGCAGCTTTCGCACATGGATGAATCTGCCATGCCAATGCGATGGCTGAATGAGTTAGTAAAAGCTACACCGATCCACAACCGGCACAGCATTGTAGCGTCACGTCGAGAAATCTTGGATGGCAGTTGTAGCTGGAGAAATGATTCAAGGTTCTTAGGGCGAGGATTGGAGTTAAGCGGAGAATTCCAGTGCGCAAGCGTCGCATTATGCGCGATGCGACGAAGTTCTCTAGCTGCATCTACTCTTGACAAGGGTATGAATAGTGTGGGTGCTCCATCGTGGGCACATCGGGCAGCGTCGTCAGCGAGATGGTTACCACTGATGCCACAGTGACCCGGCAGCCATTGTAAAACAATGTCGTGTCCTTGATTAGCGGCGCGATGACAAATTGCATTGATATCAGACACCAACTGGTGGTAGTTTCCACGTCGTAGACTTCGCACGCATTGAAGGGCTGCCTTGGAGTCGCAGAATATGGCCCATCTACTAGGGGATTCTTGCATAACAAACTCCATAGCGGCTCGAATAGCGGCGAGCTCGGAGCCCTTAGATGCCGTGACGTGTGATGTCTTGAACTTGACAGTGATTGATCGAGATGGTATCACAAAGGCACCTGTCGAACTTCCCGACACCGAACCGTCCGTGTAAACATGAATTCGGTTAGTATACGACAAATGCAAAAGGTCCAGTGAGATCTGCTTGAGGGCTGCAGATGACAGGCTTGCCTTTTTAGATATCCCCGGCACTTCAAGGTGCACAGTGGGCCTTTTCATGCACCACTCCGGAGATAGTGGTATGATTGCGGGCGAGAATCTCCACGAGATGGAATGCTGGTTAGCTGCATCAACTTTGGAAAACGCTGCCTTTGGTCTTTCTAGTGGCAAGTTAGCGAGGTGGTGGTCAGGCACTCTGGATATGTAACGGATATGTGCCCGGAGTGTGTCGACTGTTATATATGTCGTGATCGGGTGGTCTTTAGCAATAGCCATCGTTGCTACTGTGTGAGCACACCGAGGTAGCCCCACGCAAGTGCGGAGTACTTGGCCTTGAATGCTGTGCAGGACCCGGATGTTAGTTTTTCCGGCGTTGGAAAGCACGGTCGTGTTATACCGCAAATATCCCAAGAAGAGCGCTCTGTACAGCTGAAGCATAGATGACACTGATGTGCCCCACGTTTTACCAGCGAGAAATCTCATTACGTGTGTGATTGAGGTGAGCCTCCTCTTCAAGTGCGAGATGTGAGCACTCCACGAAAGATCTCTGTCGATAATGACGCCCAAGAATCGGTGGAATGTGCAGGAATAGCATAGGTCCATTAAACAAGGTGTAGGGCAAATTTTATTCGCTTGAAGAAATATCTGGCTTGAAAAAACGCCAAACCTGTGCGGAAAGCGCAGCACAGTCACAGCGAAAGCTGGAAGAGCGGCATTTCTAGAGCCCGTTGTAAGCTTTCTTGGGGCTACTAATATAAGTACACTCGCAAGGTACCCACTACGCCATAAATAACCGCTTTTGTGAAGTTGGGAAGCACCGACTGCGCCATCATTAGTCATTTTGCGGAGAAGCGAGGTACCCGCTTCACCTCTGTAAGGCATTATGTGCACTTTGTTGATGCGGCAGCTGATGACGGCGAAGATTTATGGCTGAACCCTTTGTAATAGGTTGGAAGCTTTAAACGGCCCACTAGTTACGTTATTCGCATTGTGTGACGTTCGGTCGTTATTTCGCTCTCCTACCACGCTGTATAACTTATGTTAACGTGAGAAAGAGGAAAAGACTTTATTAAGGCCCTGAGGAAATGGATCATGGGGGCCTTATGGGCTTCCTTGGCAACTAATACAAATGCACTTGCGAGGTACCCACTACGCCATAAATCATAATTTTTGTGAAGTAGGGAAGCAGCCGCTATGCTATTTTTCGTCATTCTGCGGAGAACCAGTACCCGCTACACATCTGTAAGGCATTATGGGATTCATTCTAAAAAGACAGGACGTGTAAACACGAACACAAGAAAGAAGTATGCGCCCTAGTACAGTTTTTAGAAGAGTCGGAAATATCAAAAAGATACTGATTCACATTTGTTATTATTCTTCGCATTGAGATACGTCTGGTCACATGTTTCGCGTTGCCTCTTGTGATTCAAGACAGCCGTGTTTAAAGTGTGGGCAATGCACAGTGACTGTTGTGTGATGTGATCGCATTATACAAGGACTGTGAGATGAACTCTTCGGCAAAGTGCGAACGTTTCTTGTGTGTCTTGTGTGTGAACATTGTTGTCGTCACGTGGACATTATGCATGACGTCAGAACATTCCTTTTAAATGGACATTGCTGTGAGTGAGGCTACTTTTATTTATAAGTTCGTGACGCTAATTAATAAGCAAGGGAAGAGGAGGAGCCGGAGCCATGTATAGGCACCAATCTCTCCTTAAACACATTTGATAATCAAAAAAAGTCGCGACACCACAAATTCGATGAAAGCGCAGTTTTGTACCGGCATGGGAATGAAGAAACGCGCCTGATGATTGAGTCATGGCATATCGAGAATAGTGGTAGCGCATGCGTGGGCCAGCCGTCGATTAACTTGCATAATAATGAAATCAAATGCCTTAACAGTTATCTTTCACGTAGACCCTCATGCGTGCCGGACTGAGAGGTTTGCCTATTGCATGGGCATGCGCAGATAAGTTTTCGCGCCTTCTTTCTTTTCCGCCGTTGCGTGGTTGTGCGTCTCTTCAGTTGTTAGCCGGCGTTTGTGGTGCCGTGACTTCTTTCTTGTGTCCGTGTTTGTACGCCCTGTCTTTTTAGAATGAATGCTTACCAACTAGCTCAGTTCTCTAAGCATTATGTGAACTTTGTTGGTGCTGTGCCTGATGACGATGAATTATGGCTGATCCCTTTGTAATTGGTTGGAAGCATTCAACGACCAACTCGTTGCGCAATTGGCATTGTGTGATGCCTGGTTACAGAATTCTCATTGTGTGACGCCTGGTTCTTATTTTCACCTTCTACCACGCCATATTACATATGTTAGTGTGGTTTCTTTCCCATATGAAGCCTGTATAGGGTCCTTTTGCAAGGGGGTTTTCAACAACGGCATGGCTCTGTGGTAGAATATTGGGCTCCCTGGCAGACGGCCTAGGTTCGAACCCTCGTTCCCTCCTGGCCATTTTTTCTTTTTTAATTTTTTTTCTTATTTGACGTGATAGCAGTTACGGACACCGGCGATGGCGGCGGCGGACAACTACTGCGCTAAAAACGGCTCTTATTGTGATCTGATAACCGCTTTCGCTGTAAAACAACAAATACTAATTCCCTGCCGGGCTCTCTAATCATATGCATCCCATGCGTAAGCGTCGACAAGCTTACTCGCGCTTTTATTCCCAAACTGGACTGAGCGCCGACAATAGGTCGAAATTGCTTTGTCCACCTCCTGCATGTCATTCCTACCCCCAGTCGAGTGACCACCTACTACCAGTACTACATCGTTAGGAAGGCATACGCAGCTATAATATGCAAAAAAAGAGAGCATGGTGCAAGCCGTGCATAACATACACTGCTGAAAACTGCAAGGAGATGCCTTCAAACAGGAGTTTTATGAGATGACATTGAAGAGTGGCACGACGTCCGGGAACTAGAGAAATGAAGGGATGAGTTGGACACCTTTATTCATTCTACAGAAGTCCACAAAGGCATCCTGCATTTTGTGGAAGTTATAAGAACAACGACTTCCCACGCCTTCATAATCCGCAAGGCAGATGCGCGCCCCTGCGGCTAACGCAAGCAGTGCGAGAAACTTTAGCGCGGCATGATATGTGATGAAAAAGCGCATGACGTGCTTAAAGCTGAAATCTCTTAATAATTTAGCTTTCTTCCTCTATTTCTCTTGCTGTGGCAAGGTGCCACTAGGCTGAAGACAGGTGCTACATATCCGGGAGGGTGCACGATTGCCTTTATTGTTAGAGCAAGCTTTAAATTTCAATAGAGCGCAATAAAAACAAAGTGAAGATAGAGTTCTGTTCTCTGTCTCCGCTGTTATTATTGCGCTCCCTATCGAAATGGAACTGCTGCAAATCACTCTCCTTGCTACAATATCTGCTACAAAACGCTCTTGATGATGCCCATTGCACTTGCAGAAAAAAAAAATAGGTACAGTATACCATTGCCCAACAAACATTCATTGTACCCAGTATGTCCGCTCAACTGTTTCCACCATGAGCCCCTTTTTACAAGAAATTACGGTAGGTTAAAGTATAATTGTTAGCGAAACATGCACCAACAAAGCGTAGATATTTGCCACTTAAAAAACCTTGCTGTCGATTCCATGTTCGGGCAACACCACCTAGATTATTGTCTCGGGGCCCTGTCGGGCCGGGCCGGGCCGGGCCGGGTAGGCAATATTTTTTCTCGGGTTCGGGCCGGGCCTGGGTCTCGTTTTGAGTGACCGGGTCGAGTTCGGGCGGGTAGACTTAAAGGGGCCCTGCAAAATTTTTCCAAGTAGCCATGGAATGGCTTCACTATAGGAACTTATTGCCTCACGAATGGACCGCCGCAAAAATTTTTAGAATCCGTAAAGGACGCGCGGGGTTACAAAGATTTGTCGCACGTTGTAATTGCTTTCTGTCTTCTCTCGCCCGACGAAAGCGCTGGAAGCTAAGTGGGGGGGGGGGGGGGGAATGGCACGGGGAAAGAGGGTACGTCACGCGCGCCTCGTGACCTTGAGCGCATTTCCTTTTTTTTTTTCTTCGAACGCGTGGTGTACTTTCTGTGCGACTACGCGCGCGCGCGAGGGCAGGTGGTGGCCTCTCGCGGCGGCCGCAGTAACTACCGAGCGCGCCATGTTCAAATCAGCCTATGACGTGGAACCTGCCTGTGACGCCGTAAGCATAATTTTTTGTCGAGAGAAGAGGAAGCGATGTTTAGCTGATTTTGAGAATTTATTGTAAATGCCAGGCCGCGTGCTGAGCTATAACAGTTGGCTCGCGTGTTCTCGGGACCCTCGACTACCGATCGGCAGCGTTTTCTGACCATGCTGAAAAAGTGTTGCAGGGCGCGGGTTTGATTCCCAACAACGGTGGCCGCATTTCGATGGGGGCGAAATTAAAGGTAATCTGGCGCACGATAAAGAACTCCGGCAGGCCGACATTAATCCGGTTCTCAAAGTGGTGTGCCTCGTAATCATATTGTGCATTTGGTACGTAAAACCCTAGAATATAAATGAACTGTTGTTTATGCAGTACATGAAAAGTCATTACAATAAATACAAAGCGACAATAAAACATGTCAAAAGAGATTTTAAGAGGAAGCGTACAACTAAGATGAAAAATGTAATAGAAGCAAACCCAGTGCATTCTACTTAATGATTTTATGTACACTTCACGTTTCAAACATTAATTATTATATAAATTTTTTAAGAGAGGCTCTTTTTAATAATTTGTTTCAGCAAGGTATGGTCAGAAGCAATTAAGGAAAAGCAGATATGGACAGTTCATATTGTAACTGCGACAAGGCCACGCGAAAGCGTTAGCACGACACACAACAAAAATAATATGATCAAAGTGTCACACACTGCTTCAGGCCATCCAAGATAAAATGTTCTTCCTTTACTTGTGAAATAAAGACAGATAATACGCTCAAAATAACGCGCAGTGGCACAAGGACTTCACCCAAGAACGGTGTCATAGGAACAGGATTTGCAAAGGTAATCAAAAGACAAAAATTTGCATATCCTTGTGCAAAAACAGGATGTTCTCCAGACCACCCGACTTCACGCAGATCCTTCAAGCAGTACGTGCCCAGCTGCAGTAAAATTACGTTCGCTATATGCTGGCGCTCGTGGATTTTATGCTGAAGAACAGGGACATGGTCTGAAGAGTTGTTGAATATTTACTTTTCCTAACGCGGAAACAATGTGCGTTCTTTTCTTTTTTCTTTGGAAAGGAAAAAATGAGAACTTCACTTGTTTTTGTTTTTTTCTACTTGCTGGTCTGCGGTGCACTGAAAGGGAGCTTTTTGCACGTGTGCACTTCAGCTTGACACAGAATGCCTTGGACCATGCAATGGATAACGTGCACGTGTGCTCAAACGCCTGATTTAGTATGTATTGTGTGGGCCTGAGTCCGGCCCGGGCCTGTGGCCTGATGCCCGGGCCCGGGCCTGGTCCTGCCCGGTCATCACATTTTGAGAGCTTTCTTTATCAGCAGTAAAAAATAGGCACACAATTAGTACATTGTTGAAAATAGCGCAGTTAGATATCACTTGAGCCTGTCTACGCATTCCTCATTGACATTTTGATGATTAAGTGAGTACTTGTCGAGTTACAAATATAGCTATGACTATTTAATGAAACCTCATTAAAGAAAAAAATCAGGGGCTACTCCAGTGCACTGGGAACAATATGCACCAGGTTTGATCTGCGTAACGCCTTTCCTCATTTTTTAATCGTGCTGCGCGATAGTTGGGGCACCCT
This sequence comes from Rhipicephalus sanguineus, assembly GCF_013339695.2. Lineage (NCBI taxonomy): Eukaryota > Metazoa > Arthropoda > Arachnida > Ixodida > Ixodidae > Rhipicephalus > Rhipicephalus sanguineus. The sequence continues at coordinate 184,907,368 of NC_051176.1, forward strand.
GTATACGATATCAACTCCATAGTGCACATGCAGACCTGTGCGACATCATTCCATCATTCTTAGTATAATCGTGTTTCTTTTATAGGCGAAAAAGAAATATACTTGTCGGGCAATACCGTAGATGTTATAGCCGAATAGTTATCAATAAACGTTCTGGCTCGTGTAGAATGACAACAGCTACGGAATGTGGCGTTTTAGTGTAATATCAAATAACGGGACATTGTAGGCGAACATTCAGCATCCTTGCCGCTATCGGCGATGTCGTGTTGTCACCTATAAGGTCCGAATACGATAAGAATTTCAGTTTGAGTTCGAGTTTATTCAACACCTTGCCAAGTACACCAAGATATGTGTAAAAGTGCACAGGTGCTATGAGAATAGCGTCGTGTTTCATGACTATCGCGCCCTGAGCTCTATACGCTGTTCGATGGTGGGCGGAAGATGGTGGCTTCATGCGCAGCGTCTTCCCGCGCGCCAGCCGCTCGAGGGCACGTGATAAAGCGCGCACGAGGGAAATGAGTAGGGGGTAGGTAACAGGATCAATGACACAGTAATGCTGGGAAAGAAGAGCGTGTTCTCGCTCACATATCGTTCGAGCTCACGTAATCTTCAGTTTCTGACACGCCGCGGTGTAGTGAGAGGCATTACGAACGATTCGCTGCTGACCGCCGGAGCTCATCATTACCCGGAGTACAGGTCAGCGAGAGCTCGTGGTCCTCGCGAGAAACGCTCTGCTGGATTTTTTTAATGAATACTGGAGAGGTGGAACAGTCCCCAAAGAATGATAAACAGCCATTTGGTTCCACCTCTCAAACCTGGAAAATCACCACTAGAGCTGACGTCATACCGCCAAATAGCTAGCGCTGGCTAGTTGTGTAGTGAAGTGCTGGAGCGCATGATCATTGCCAGACTAGAATGGTTCCTGGAAAAGCTATAGAACATGTCAACATTGTGAAGGAAAAAACAGCGCTCAAGAAGGACGAGGACTAAGTAAAAAAACACGACACAGGCGCTGAACTCGCAACTGAACTTTATTGGAAAACACACTCACACATATATACAGCAGCTGATTCGGTCACATGACCCTTCATATCGTCCGCGCAGCAGAGCAAACCAGATCTACACAACTAACAACTCATGACGAAACTACACATTTGTAAGAACTGCCGATAAAAAGAACAACCCATCTATATAAAAACTTTTATAGCATTCCACAAAAAATAAACGCTATTAACGCGGCAGCATTGAATCCAGGTATCTAACTTCTTTCTCACCAAGGGAAAGGCAACCGACGGTTTGCTTACGCACGCGGTTTCCCCTTCCCTTTCAATGTAAAATGCTTCCATCACCTCCCTAGTGCACTTGTCCCGATGGCCAAAAATTTGGCTGTTCATGCTGTTTGTATGCAAAACAGCATGAAGGGAGTGATTATTGAAGCCAGTGAATAAATGCATTGGGGAAACTATTTGTTCCCTAATTCTGGTCTATAAAATAGGAAGTTGAGAGAAATTAAATTGAGCACATCAGCAAATTGAAGCCGGGGCGAGCCGAATACAGCACCTACGCATTAAATAACGAGGCGTTGCACTGCTCATTCTGCTAGGGGGCCTCTGTTCACTCCTCCACATTCTTAGGTATTTATGTGTGCGCTCAATTTCTCATTCGCGGAACGTAAGCCAGCGTCACTCACGGCCATTGCGACGGATGTGGAATGGCCGTGACGTAAAAGTGTGAAATTTGGCTAGTTACAAAGTGTGCATAATTGAAGTGAGTGCGAGAAAACGACGTCAACACGAAACATGGCTTTGTGATATTTGCTTTTATAGCATATGACAGCGCACATCGGGTAAAAGGAACGACACGAACACAAGAAATACATACGCAGGCGCTGAACTTCAACTGACGTTTCTTGTGGAACGAAGTCGCTTAGGTAGTCCCTTTTCGACGCATCCGTTTTGCTTCAACTTTTCGGGTCGAGTTTACTACGCTGTATCGCTTGAACATACCAATGATTAAATGTTTGCGTGCAGCTATGCTTCTATAAAATGCTGAAACTTTCTTTTCATTTAATTTCATGTACCCCCGCCCCCAAAAGTTTACGGAACGCGAAATTTCCGAGAAAGCGATATTCCCGCTTTGTCGAGCCTCCAAATAGATGTTCCAGCCTGTAGTAGTTCTTGCGACCTACGCAGCTAACCGTTTGGTTAGAAGCGCCGTGCGATAACAGAGCAGAAATACGCATTTTCAGTGGAGCCCACGCTCCGTAAACTTTTTGTGGGTGGGTGTACTTGAATAAGCTTTTGGAATGAGCGAGCAGTCAGTTGCGCCAACTGTATACTGCTCTGTGTTTTCAGCTCTGTTTGGTTATTTCAAAATTTTCCGTGCTACCATAAAAGCTAAATAAGATCCTTTCAGCGAAATTTGTTTTACGCGGTAATAATAATGATGCAAAGGCCCAAGCTCATTGCTCCCGGCCTACGTTAACTAAAATCACTTCCAGAAACTTCAAGTGCATTCGTGGCAGCAGTTTGCGTGTTTTTATCACATACTGGCAGGTCACCTTAGCTTGCCCAGTCTTACCCCAAATATATTGTTCCTTTATTGATCTCGCCAACAGAACAGATTATTAGATGAGGATTTTCCTTTATACGAAAAATTTTGCCTTCGAGGTGGTTCGCATTACTTGCACAGTAAATCGAGGTACACATATTCGAGTCAGTAAATTTAACTATTACATTCTTAACTTATCACTCCACGAAACTGACGGCAACTTATGAATTTTCATGTGTGAGTATACCGATTCTTAGAATGTCACAAGCTTCGACATAAGGGAACTCAAACACGACGTACAGATGTGCTATTGTTCCTGTTTATCTCTCTTTTTTTTATTTATATTTCCAGTGTTTGCTACGAGCCCACAGTTCAGGGTAATAAACCAGACATTTGTTTTCGTTACCCCCCCCCCTCTCCTCCTTTCTTTTCGTTTATCTCCTCTCTTGCATTTTGAACAGAGCGGATTTTGATGCAGTGAAGCGCAAATATAACATGGATGCCAAAGAGCGTACATCGTCCCGGACATTGATAATAAATATATCTAAATTTATGTCACCTTGTTCACGGCGTCAGTTTAGCTCAACACTTATCGCAGCGTTCCATTTCCACAATGATGCATCCTGAGCAGTAATGACACATCTATTCATTTCGCCGTGTTTAGATAAAAACGTACTTCTGTAAATTGGTGCTAGTCTGTAACTGCATGCGTATGGTGGCAACAGTACTGCAAAAATGCATCTTCCAATCCAGCCCCACTCTTATTCTAGTGCTCTTTGCTGTTCAAAACTTATTTGTAGTTTTTGTTTGAATCTTTTTTGAACTCCGGTATTTCCGTCGCATCCTGCTGTAAAAAGAACGGCCTAAGATGAACTTCTTTTACGACATCTTTCAAGGGTTTGTTCAGCAGTAAACTCACAATTCATGACAATTCGCGGGGAAATGACTGCGCGTAATGGGGAGCTCAATTCGCACTCTGTTGTTGGGTGCCCCAGGTTATTGAAATTTCTACACGGTCTAAGGTTACGCGTAAGCATTCGCAATAGCAAAACACTCGCCGCAGCGCTTCCTACACCGCATACATTATATACATGTTAAAAGAGAGTTCCAGCTTCTGCGCTTTCTTAGGGCAAAACCAAGCTATCCAGACCTTACTACTTTCAAGAACGTTTTCGAGAACGAAACATAATAGCATAGTTACTAGCTTCGTAATCATAATTGTTAAGGCAGCCATTCCGGTGCTTTCCCGCATTCGTTCGTATGATGTTAGCGTTGTTCTTGATCCTTCTGGCGGTGTCTGGTTGTATAACCTTTGTACGTTTTTGTACACCAGGCTCAAAAGCTTATATTTACAGACTAATTGAAGTCTGAGTACGGCACATGGCATAGTCGACGCGAGTATTTTGGGGGAATCGAAATGCACAGGTGCCTTTATGGAGGTAGTGCCGACCTCATTATTCGTAGCGACATTTGGCTGCTTTGCTTTCATATGGAGTAGGTCCTTCGCACAATCTATATTTTTCTCTAAACCTGCGTAGCATTTCGCGGTTCGCATTAGGGAAAATCTGAGACGGTGGTGTTTTCCTGCCAGATCGTTATTACTGTGATCGTCATTACCAACATTTACTACCTCCAATATTTGCCTCAAACCATTAAATATTGGAAAACATTTTCAACGGCGTGTTCGATTGAGGCATCACAAAATCCGTTACTTCTGACAAAAAAAAAACAAAAAAACATTATACTTTCTACCATTTGTTACTAACTGTTAAAAGACAACATGAACTTTATTTGTGGTGAAAGAGAAATCCAAACAGCAGTGTTCGCAGCATTTCTTAAAAGGTATTTATATAGCACGATTATTTTATTATCAGAACGTATTGAAATAACAACGTTGGTTTCCAAATTGCTTGAGGCCCGTGTCCTTAGATTTAGGTGCACGTTAAAGAACTCCAGGTAGTCGAAGTTTCCGGAGCCCTCAACTACGGCGTCCCTCATAATCACATCGTGGTTTTGGGACGTTAAACACCAACAGTTATTACACTAACTTTGGCTTCCAGCGCTTTTGCAATGAGGGCATAGACGCCTAAATGAAAGCAGCACTAAATGAAAACTGAGAGCGCCAGCTCTTGCATGTTATTCCTCTCTTATTCTGTCAATGTGGCTGCCTAACGCAACGCGAGTGGATTGGGTTCCAGGATTCGCAGAAGTAGGCGCTGCGCTGAAACCAGTTCCGGTTACGATACAAACACATTTATTTTTGACGCTCCCCGCCCCCCTGGATGAAGAATGAAAATTATTTGGCCTAGACTTAATAAATGAGAATTTTGATTGCAGCGGGCAGTTGTTAATGAGACTTTCAAAAACGATGTTCGTAATGCGGCTGGAATCTCCGGACTGCCGATATATTTTAACCCGTGGATTAAACCTACAGTGTTGGTTGTTAACTAATGATTTTCCTGCTGGCGCTGTCTACTTTGATTCGTTTCTTAAGCTGAAGCCTTAAACCTTCGCGCAAGCTGCGAAAAACATGTTTGGACTGACATGACAGAGCGGCAAGCGCGTCCGACATAAAGGGGTCGTTAGCCGGCAGCGCCTTGAGATCTCCCCTTAAATGCACTGTCATATATCTTGCGTTGCTTTGTCGTCTGAGTTGACGTCCAGCTGACAGGCGGCAAAACACACCCAGAGAGCACCTACGAATAGTGCCGCCGCCCGCGACATTCTCAGGCGCTACTTGTCTCCGGCAGCTGGCCGCTACACACGCAGATGCATGATCGATGCATTCCGCTTGACGTGCCTCGGCCGACTAAATACAGCATCGAGAGAAGGATGCGTCTATTTTGTGCAAAAGCCTTTGCGTAGTTTTTGTTAGGTGTTTGCCAGTCATAATTTATTCATGGTTGAGCAAAAGTTCTTGTCCTTCGGCCTCGATACAAATGCAGCGCTGCAACGTTGGTGCCACGACTGAGAGCGCAGCAGGGGCCGAATTCAGGTAACTTACCTTTCGTAAGTGGTTTTTGCCACTGGCTGGCCCGCTTCACTAATCATATGTCCAGCACAAGGATTGGTTAAAATTTTTTTTGCCAACATTTTTAGCGTAAGACGTTTTTATAAATACCGGCACAGATGCTTACAAATGCAGGTAAGGGTAAGACGATAAAGTGAGTCCTGTTATGACTGGCAGTCGGTGGCGACGCACTACTGCTAGAACACCTGCATCCATCCTAGAAACGGAATCCCTGGGACGGCAAGCGATCGACAATGAGAAGAATCTCGACCTAATAGAGGGACGGCCAAGTTGGAGACGTTCCCACAATGGGCCGCCTGGACTTGGATTGGTGTGTTGCCAAGACGACCTGACCTGTATGTTTTGACAGGAGTCGCCGCAGACCCTTTTCTGCCTTCGGGGAAGAGTCCGAGGAAAAAGCCCGAGGAACCTGTTGCCCTGCTTCCCCCGCAAGCGTGCCGTCGACCGCCGGACCCTTGCTGTTTCAAGAGTGCAACGACACCTCAGCGACGGTGAAATGGACTGTGCCATGGTGGGTGGGGTCGTGTATGTGATTGGTGGCCGTCAAGAAAGGGGAGCCAGCCTGAGGGGTTAAAACGACGGTGCTAAGTGAGAAATGGGGCTCTAAACCATCGGTAACAGGCTCATCGAGTTCGCTCATCGCGGCAATCTTGTAACTATGTAATTGTTGTATCGTCGCGGCAATCTTGTAACTATGTAATTGTTGTACAAAAAGTGCCAATAAATATGTTTGTTATCGTTTTTGCAACTTGCTAGCAGCATTTCCTCAACCCGGAGACTCGACTACGCTATCAAACGGAGTCCGGGTACGACGCTGCACTATCGTAGCAACAACCTGGTTGCCGAGGAGGGACGGATCTAAATTCCCGGTCGCAACAACTGGTTGCAGCGGTGGGATAGATCCAACACCCTGTCGCAACAGTCCTCGTTTGCTGCAGTCATGCAGCTGTTACGGAGTTGTTATGCTGAATGTCTATGACCACGTTCCCATGTGAACGAAATGAAAACAAAACAAAAAAAACTTCTGCTATGTTTTTTCTTTCTTGCTATCGCGTATTTGCTGAGGTGTACTTTGGACGTCGAGGACATCCAGTCTTGTGGAGGCCTTTTTCCACGGAGCAAGATGGATCCTCATAATTCGTCGTGATGGAAATCAATTCGATATGCAGACAACTTTGCGAATCCGGCAACAAAAAAAAGCTGTTTAAATAAAAAATCACGGCAGCTTCGCACTAGAGGTGCCAAGCCTGAAGGAAGAGCACGGCCTTCCTTGTTTCTCTTTATGTTTCTCCTTCTTCGTTACTCTTTCTTTACCTTTCTCTTTGTTATTTATCTATTTTTTGTATCTGTTTCTTTCTATTTCTTATTACTCTCTCTCGCTGTTTCTTTCTCTCTCTTTTTTTTGTTTCCCTTCTCTGTCTCTCTGTTTATTTTTCTGTCTTGCTGTCTGTTTTTTTTTTAATCTCTCTTTCATGTCTGTTTGTTTCTATCTCTTTCTATGTATTTCTCTGTCTTTGTTTCTTTTCATCTCTTTATTTCTGTTTTTTTTCTTTCTCTTTTATTCTATCGCTTTCTTTCTCTCTGTCTCTCTCTCTGTGTTTATGCTTTTCTGTCTCTTTATCTTTTTATGGCTCGCCGCGCCGTCGTTTCGCAGCCATTTCTTGGGCTAACTGTCGCCTTCCTCATTTTTAGCGGACCAGTGGTGAGCAGTGGGACTTGGCCAATTTCTGTGGCACACACTCGTTAATGATGACAGTTTGCTGGTGACCGTGGACATTTCGCGGGCTGCTATAACAGCTTGGCTGTCAAAAAATAAATAGCCCTATCTATGCAATGTGACCACTCGCGGTGCCTACCAGATCATGCCAGAGTTCATGAAAATATGCCAATCTCACAGCCTTTTATGCCGAGAGAGAGAGAGAGAGAAAGAAAGAGAAGCTGCTTATTGAATACTGTAGAGCTTTTCCAGGCGGCCGCCTCCATGTAGCTCTGAAAAAAACCTGAATTGAATGATGTGATTCGCACATTGCACGACATATGCAGAATACACTGCAGCACTAAACAAGCTGAGTTATGCCAATAGGAAGAGTGTTTCTCAGGGCCTTTGAAGGCGTCTTCACTGCGCGAAATGCAGAGTCAGTGTTAGCCCAAGCGTTAAGAGCGTGTTTCTACTGAAAAGAAGAAAGTATTTGATGAATATTTGCTGTGAACATTAAGCCTCTTTCTTTCTAAAGTAGCCTACAAGCGCACGTTAAATGGAGTCTGCCTTCTGGTTCATTGCGAATGCAGAGTGCTAGAACTCTTTGCGAGATTTAGACGAATGCGGGTGGAGGAATACCCTAATGCGCTTAAAAAGGCCGCACCGTGAAAATGCGAAGTCTCTAAGTGCTGTTTTTGGAAGATGCATCGATGTGCGCTTGATTACACTAATTTTATTGGCCATATGTGGCATGCACATGAAACGGCTTTGTAAGCAAAACAGTATGCCAGCGTATAATAGTACAAAATCTGTGTCATATATATACGACGACGACCCAACTAAGCTACAATTAACGAGATCGCTGCTGAAGGCCCGGCACACTTTACTCTTCTCGATGATAATGCTGGACGCTGATCACTTATAACGTCCCGTCGCTCCGCGGAGGCACCATTTACAAGTACAATCATTTCCAATTTTTATAGGCGTGGAAACGCAGATAACCCCCACTGACACCGACATTTCTCCCGTCCGCTGAACGTTCGCCCGGAACCAACAGCGCTAACACTTAGTCCGCGCGACAAGTGCCTTATTGAGCTCGTGCTGAGGTCGGCAACTCAATCCACTGAAGCGGTCAGACTTTCCAATCAGCGTTGACCTTGCTCTCGACAGGCGGTGGCGTAAGCTCTCGCAAATTGTCTCTCGTCGGAGGGGTGAATGTGCCAATGGGTAAGCTCACACAGCATGTGGCACACAGCATGGACCCAACGCTTCAGTCTCTTCGGCCACTTTCCTTTCCAAATCAGCTCGTACGTGTCGGGTTGCAGCGTAGAAGAGACGGTAGAAGGACGGCGTGGTTGAAGGACTTCCGCGGCTTGACATTGCTATGTCCTGCGATTTGGCGGCACCACATATGCTGCATGATGGCACCGTGAACGCCCGCACGTCGTGCTTGTAGAAGATTGGGGGGGGGGGGGGGGGGGGGGGGAGGGGACAGAAGCAAACCTATAATACGGTTGGTATTCGTTTACCAGCAGCATAGCGTAAGAGAGCGTTGAAATGTCTGTCGTTGTAGCCGCATTGTTTATCCCCATTGAATATCCTAGGATGGCGGAATCTTCTCAACGTCCAGCGTGGTCAACTATATATCCCTGAAAATGACGACCTAGTCTGAGCCACCATGTCCGGTGGAATCCTATTGTAAGAAGTCTCACCAGTGCATTTGTTGAGTTGAGTTGAATAGACTTTATTTGCCGAACGGTTGTTACTACTGGTGCCCGGGGCTAAACTGCCAGGAATCCGTCGCTCGCGGAAATTCTTCCGGAGTCTCCGGCCATGGCCCTTGCCCGCTGGACAGCCCACTTCAGGAACATTTGTGAAGTGCGCTTTTGGTTTTCCTTTTGCTCGTGACGATGTTTTCCCAAAAGTACTTTCATTGCCTAAATCTCAGGTTTCTCCGTTCAATTTTTTTTTTCATATATCTGCTGCTCTGATTCTGTACGCACTGTACCTGCTTGTGGATGCATGTTATTACGTGTAATGCTGAAGTTTTTTTCTTGTTTTTTTTTTAAACTTATCGGCAGTGTTCTACCTGGTCGTTTGCCACTACAGTAAGGCATTCTTGCAACACCACCTAACCTAATGCAAACCTAACCGAGACGGCCTGTTTACTTTAGACGAGTTAGGTTCTCACATAAGCGCCTTTTCCCGAAACCACCACTTTGTACAAATATATGCGCCTTCTTTCAGATCAACCCATGTAAAATAAAAGCACCAGATTTAAATACTGAGCTCCTAATTACTCTCCGTTTCATAGGACACAGAAACTATAGAAGCTAACCAAAAAAAAAAAGACGTCGAGTGTTTAATCAGGGTATTCACTAGTCAAAGCATTTCGCTCACTTTATGTGAGGTGTTTGCTAAAACGACATATGTAGTGTTAGAGGCTCTACGTTAGACAAAAGCACTCTTCCACAGGTTTTAAGATCTTGACTCAAAATTAGTCGCCTCTTATTCTTCAGTGTTTTAGAGAAATTCACCCTTGAGCTCATTAAAGCCCACATGACTCCTCAAGGCTTGAATTTTTTTAGCTCATTTACTTGTTCTCACCGTCCTGAATACTAAGCTGAAAATTGAATAGGCAAACCGCAACGTAAAAAAAACTGCTTTGTGTAAGAGAAAAGCATGTAATCTATTATTCATTATCTTGGGACTAAGATACCGTTAAAATCAAAATAAGAACAGTTATTGCCTCTTTTAAGATATCTGTAACCTTTTCTTCGATGAGTTACAAATGGTGGTTTTATTAATCTAGAAGTGCATCAACGAAAACAAAGAAAGACGCGAAGAATTATGTTGATAAAGGATGAGCAATAAAACAATATCAATCGAGCCACACTCCTTTGTGCCCATTGAGAAATACAAGGGGTTCTTTCGATACATAAGGCCCGTTTCAAAAGTAATTTTCAACTACTATTAAAGCAAACCGCTGAAACGTGAAAACTCCATGGCCCTCACCAATGAACGGAGCTTTCGCGTATGTAGTAGAGAGAGAGTGGTTCGGAGTAGAAAAACTATACTTGGATGCTCGTTACTCTCACAATTACTGCTCTAAGTTTTAAACTGCCATTTAAACAAACAATCATCGAAAAGTGCAAGGTTTACGACTCCATTATAAAGAGCAGCGTTGTGGTTTCCAACGTGCAAGAAAATAGAATCCGCACACTAGGATGGTCGATGTTTTTTAATCGTAATTACTTTAGACGAGCCCTGGTAGTTTCCATTTAAAGTAAACCTGTCGTCAGCAAGATGGACACCCAAAAGAAGAAGATGGGTAATTCAACGGAATGGTACGACGAACTCACTTTTTTTGTTTTTTTTTTTGATCACCATGAATATGCATAGGAATTTGTACGCAAAGGAAACTGAAAGAAAAAAAATGGGGCACTTAGGCACTAGAGGTGTGACGACTGAGAAAGCAGCGTAGCTGCTGGTGTTCCTCTTCTTTTTTACCTCCTCTTAAGCTTCACATCACTCCTCCTCACGCTCACTTCCCTTTCCCACCCCCTTGCTATACCATACTATACATGGCTATGCAATGCTTTACCCTCTCCCCTCCTCATTTTCCTCCTCCTCGCCCTCACTTCACTTTTCGACCCCTTGCTATGTTATACTATAGATGGCGATGCTATGTCTCACCCTTCTTTCCCTCCTCCTTTCTCTCCTCCCCACCATCACATCACTCCTCACCCAAATTTCCCTTTCCCACCCCCCTTGCTGTACTATCCTATACAAGGTTATGCTATGCTTCACCCCCTTTCCCTCCTCCATTCCCTCTTCTTCAGCCTCACATCACCCTTCAACCCCACTTCCCTTTCCCACCATCAATGCACTCGTACGGTTTCCATAAATGCTGTGTAGTCGGGCTTGCCAAATTCCTGTGGCGCACACCCACCAACTGGTTTTTCCAGTCCACGGATCACACCTTACGCCAGGCTTTAACATCTCCGCTGTTAAAACGACAGAAAACAAGTTAGGTGCCTTCTTTCACATTGCAACGCGTACGAACATAACCTCCTTGCCTATAAATATGCACAAGTGTCCTTAATACAGCTCTTTCTTGTTTGATAAAGTAGAGCCGTAACGATGTCCTGGGCATGACAGTGCTGCTTTATGCTAGTACCTCCGATATCCCCTAAATTCCGTTACCGTTTGCAGGATTCACAGTTTGATAGAATATGCACGCTTAACCGTCTTTTTTTTAGAGTGCAGCTCTTAAGCGCCAGTTCGTATGTTTCGTGTCGTCCTGTTGCTTAACCGAGCGAACTATTCGCACAGGCGAGGAAGAAAGTGAGCGGACGCAGAGCGCAGGGAAAAAATATATAAAGCGAAATAAATTCTAAAGGAAAATTGTTGGTGGTGGTGAGTTTCAAACCTTGGTTGCCACGCTCAGGCGCCGACTATCTTCCCTGCTGGGCAAAACACCCACGCTTGCAGAGGTGAATATAACCATGCGAATGCGTTGCACGGGTCTCAGTTTACAAATGCAGAACAAGAACACTTTTTATGAAGACTTTTATTATTATTATTATTATTATTATTATTATTATTATTATTATTATTATTATTATTATTATTATTATTATTATTATTATTATATAGACGCAAGAACACAGAGAAAAGAGGGAGAGAGCAGGCTGACAACTGCCACGTAGAGGGACACAACGATTGCCTACACTTTCGCAGGGTAGAAAACACTTGAAGAAGTATTGCTCCAGTAGGTTAGAAGTAACTGCAGACGCAGTGCACGATCATGTACGCACTGCCTCATACATTCACCGAAGCGTGCAGAGCCTGACTTCGAACGAGAAAGGCTTCGTGCGCTACGTCGACGTGCTGCAAGGAGATACAGGCTCACGAGGACGATTTTTGGTCTTCGTGAGCACCGCGTTTTTCGTGACACGGGCAGCTTTACACTATTGCGTCAAGATTTTGCGGTTACGTAAGATATTGGTCAAGTCAAGTCTGGGTTGATATGGACTGTGTATCACCTGTGGCGCATAACCACATACCGCGAGCCGTGGTATGCAGGTATGTGCCACACGTAACTGGTGGAGAGGATTTCATAATAATATTAATGATGATATCTGGGGTTTAACGTCCCAAAACCACGATATGATTATGAGAGACGCCGTAGTGGAGGGCTCCGAAAATTTCGACCACCTGGGGTTCTTTAACGTGCACCTAAATCTAAGCACACGGACCTCCGATATTTTCGCCTCCATCGAAAATGCAGCCGCCGCGGCCGGGATTTGATCCCGCGACCTTCGGGCCAGCAGTCGAGCGCCATAATCACTAGACCACCGTGGCGGGGCAGAGGATTTCATGACGTACGAGACAAGGAAGTCGCGTTATTCATGTCACAACTTGCTAATTGTGTTCGTCATACGCCACTATCCTCCTATGCGAATTTTGGTATCTAAAAGGTTAAGGAGACGACCACGAGAGCGCCAAGACGTAAGCGGTTAGATAGATAGATAGATAGATAGATAGATAGATAGATAGATAGATAGATAGATAGATAGATAGATAGATAGATAGATAGATAGATAGATAGATAGATAGATAGATAGATAGATAGATAGATAGATAGATAGATAGATAGATAGATAGATAGATAGAAACGGTCAACGTGCTTTTGGTTCGCTAAGAACCTTGTTTGTGAGCCTTTATCATCAAACTTAAGCAAGGTAGCGCACAGTATGGAAAGAGTGGTACACAACTAAGTTCACTCCCCATCGGTTGCATTTTCTGGAGCCATCGCTGCGACTGCGGCTGCTACCTGGTGTTTCCAGGTGTGGAGAAACATTATTGTGCCATCTATGCCTGGGCGTTGCGTGCACATTAAATTATGATTGAAATGGCCGGTGGCACCAAGTGCGCTGTGGAGGAGACTATCGGGAACCTGTTGCGCTACTTCCCGTTTTTGGAAAATGAAAGGATGCTGAAATGAAAGCGCTGCTGCAATGTCTGAAGGCCGCGGGACTGATTGACTCTCTGTAACGTCGGGCACAGACCTGTTACTACGGCGGTGGCAGTAATAGTGGAATTGCCCTTCTCTTCTGAAATTCTTCTTCCTTTCCACAGTGCAGGGTGGCCAACTGAGCACAGCCCTGATTAGCCTCCCCGCCTTTTTTTTTATCCTTCTCATTTCTTTTTCTTTTTTTTTTTTAACCAACCTCCTCGGGAGCACCAGAAAACAGAAATTTTATGCGTGCTTGGAGCAACCTTTTGTGATGCAGTTGTGGAATGCACAGAATTCCAAACGTCAGTCCAGAGGATATGCTGTTACTTTCATCAAGCCTCATTAGGGGTTAAAGGACCTCGTACCGAAATGGAAATTGGACCGTCGAATACACGGTGGCCTACTACTGATATTGTTGCTGCTGTTGATCCTTAATAAACCGCGATCCTTTTTGTGCAGCGTTGCCCCGCGTTCTAGTCGCATCAGAAAATACGTGTACCACGTACATACTTTGTTCTAAAGGAAACGCTTACCTTTAGCGAAGTTCCTCGTGTATAATAAAGAATAAAGCTGAAACTAGACTCCTAAATGCATTAAAGAAAGCTTTACTGTGTTCGTCGAGCACATGATTTATACTGTGAACTATCCAGTGTTTGATTACAAGCAATGCATTACATTGGTGGTGAGAGTTTTGCATACATGCGTACATTGTACTTATGCTGACACACTGTATGCTTGGTAATTATGCGGCGTATATGGGCACGCGTGTTTTTCGAATCGAACGCCATTTTTCGTGTAGTGAACGTCATAGGAAAGCGAACAAGCATCACTCAGTCGTCGGACAATAAAGAAAGAACGCGCATCTACCTTCCTTTCATTGGAATGAGGACCCTCCCGCATTGCGTGTTTAGTTTCATTTCCTCAGCAATCTTTTTCCGCCGCTTCTTTTTTCGCCGCAAAGCAGGAAACCTCGTCGAAGACACATGGCCCGACACGATGGCCCGACACCTATACAGAGACTCGCGCTCGCTTTTTCAACTCCTTCCACTCGCTTTCGGTCATGTTCTTTGTTTCCGCGGTTCCGGGCTCGCTTGTCTTCGCGCAAGTAAAAGGTGTGGAAAGCGCTAACGACACTTTGTCTCCAGGAAACCGGAAATCTCCGTCTGGCTCTTGCCAAATTACGAGTGAAGAGGAGCAGTACGCTGCGATTCGGCGGAAAAGCTCCGCCGGCATAGTTTTTATTTGTGATCGCTTTAGTGAAAGTTGCACTTAGCGACTACAGAGGCGTAGAAATCGATCAAGGCTGGTTAGGCTAGAGGCTCCCCAGAATTTGTCATAGTCGTACCATGTTTATCTGCTACGGTACATCTGCAATATGGAAGACTCCATTTGGCGGAACTTCTCTGGTGATGCAGAGGATGAAACGCACTCTGTTTCGGGTCAATATCTGCCTTACGAAACCGAGCCTCCTACCCTCGCTCTTTCCCAACTTTCCTTGGTACTGCATATGGCATCTTTCCATTGAAGAGCTTTAGACAACGTATTATAGTTGTGTGGCCTCTCTTCTTATGGCACTGTAAACGGAATAAAGTTTCCTTGCTTTACATACATCTTCATTTTGCAAGTCCAAGCCAATGCTTTTGTGCGGCGCTGCGACGTTTCTCGTTACCCAACGACACGACCGTCAACGCGTCCGTTTTCCTCAGCCTAGAACCACTGTTGCGAATCGATTCAGAACCGGCCAGTTTATAAGAGTGCGCCATAGAAAGGGTGGAAGCGAGCCCCCCCCCCCCCCCCCCCCAAAAAAAAAAAAAAACTGCACTGAATCTAGTGAAAAGCTGCAACGATGGATTAAGCCACAACACCTAGACTTGCTTGTAGTCACAATATCTGGTTGGCATTGATCTGAACTGCAACGAAGTATGAAAAGGAGGGCGCTTAGGTATCCGTGTTGACAGCATTCAAAAACTTGAATCTGAGTCAGCTGTGTGCTCTACTGCTGTTACGTCATCAACGTCGTCAACTCGTCGACGTTGGCGATACGCTGAACACCCTTAAAGCTCATTCACCTCTTAGAGTTTGTATATACCCCACATGTTGGCAATGAGCTCTGCGCCATGACGGAAGCGCGGAAGTCTTGCCCAGTGTTAAGTCGAGATTCGATTGTTGATGTTCTATACTAGCATTTACCATTCTGATGCTATATTTTGCCATCGCTCATTTCGCATCTGAAACATCTATTTCGAGCATCATAAGGCCACAGCATATTTCTCCAATGGATCAGTTTTGACCTTGTGGCTTCATGTTGCACCACATTGATTCTACGCAATGCCACGCGCTAGTGGTGGCGGAAGAAGAGAGCGACGAAGTTGGTGGCTGTTGTGGCCGAAAGTAAACAGCAGTTCGCTTCGAGTTCCCTGTGTGTCGTTTCCTCTCGCGACAGTATAAAAATCGATCGGTGATCAGAATGTGTTCTATGTACAGATCATACGGCACGGCTCAACGCACAAAGAGGCTGCTGATATCGCGAAAAAGAGACAACGACGCTCGCGTCGGCGACGCAGGTCGAGGACTACTGCTGCCCAATCTGGACAGACACCGCGACCTCCTACTCCGAGAGACCGCGAGACGTCTTTTAAGTGATAGCTACCACCACCGCCCAACGCATCACAGCCGGAGAGCCGAAAAGACGCAGGTGCGTTGAAAGCGGCGGCGGATGTCGCGTGGCCCTCACTACCATGATTTCGCACTCATAGAGAGCCGACGCAGAATGCACCGCAATGTACTTCATCGTCGACAGATTATTTCCACGACGAAAGCCTACAAGTCCTCGCTGTGTTGAGATCTCTCATAAGCATGATGCGCGCACTGCTCAACAGAATAACAACTCCGTCAGCTCAATGCGCAATGGAAGTTCTGGATTCCTTGGAGCCAGTCCTTGCAAGACTTTTCTAACATCTCGGATTCCAGTCTACTATTTCTCGGTTGTGACTGTCTGGGTATGCGCGGTGAACGCTGACGTGTGTGCGCGTTTCACTTGTTCTCTCTTTCCTTCTTCCTTTCTCTATTCATTTTCGCCCCTCTCCCCTCTCCCCACGTAAGGTATCAAACCGGGTACCACCAGGTTCCTGCCTTTCATTGCCTTTCTCCCTCACTCTCTCTAGCATAGTTTCCGAAACCTGTCACTCTAGAGTTACCGCATGCGATAAATGTGGACTCGACACGAGCTTGTAAATAAATGAAAATATGATTATTGAGAAGAAAGAATAACCATTATTTTCGACTAATTTGTGTCGGTGTGCTTTGTGAATAGCGCACCCGTCATTGTGTGTGTGTGTGTGTGTGTGTGTGTGTGTGTGTGTGTGTGTGTGTGTGTGTGTGTGTGTGTGTGTGTGTGTGTGTGTGTGTGCGTGTGTGTGCGTGCGTGCGTGCGTGTGTGTGTGTGTGTGTGTGTGTGTGTGTGTGTGTGTGTGTGTGTGTGTGTGTGTGTGTGTGTGTGTGTGTGTGTGTGTGTGTGTGTGTGTGTGTGTGTGTGTGTGTGTGAGAGAGAGAGAGAGAGCGCACGCGCGCGACATGAGAAATAAGCTCCAATTATGATCTCGGGAAGGCACATACAACGACCCTAACAGCAAACATTCGTCCTTAAAATTTAGAAGTAAGAGCGCAGATTAACGCAACACAGCTACTTGGCAAACTTATACAGCAACGTTTCTCTTATTTGTTTCTCTCATATTCTTAATTCAATCGAGAATGGCGATGTTATTACTGCCGTATTTATTCCTCACACGGGCATACAACGAGGATTCCGGGCATTTTTACTTTTACATTGCACTCTTCCACGCTCCCTTAATTGCTTTCACAGGCAGCATATCGACAAATGATCATCACAGAACCACAAGCGGCAATAAGCATGCAGCGGCTAATTATTCTTTACGCGAAAATTATTGGTTACGTTCCCGCGATTCGGCGCTTGATGTCGTGAAAGCCTTCTAGTTCACTAATCGCCCTTCGACACGGAAGCGCGCATTTTCTTCTTAATTGCCACGCACGTATGTTTCCATCGATTACCTCGTCTAGCAGGCTGGGAAGCGCTCGCTCTTTCGCTTCCTTAAGTCGCACGTGTTGTGCGCTTGGCATAATTTATCTATCCATCTTGCCGCTTTATTGCTCCTCATACTCCTTTCGCAGAGTCGCACTGTCCTTGACGCCTAAACTTCCGCGAAAGACAGAGGACGTTTCACCCTGAATTCCTAGAGGAGAATAGTAATCATTAAGCAGGTGCAAAATGCGGAAGATTAGAGGCGTGTCGACGGCGTCAGTGGATGAAAGATGAATGCAAGCACGGAACAGAACGGATTTTGTTCGAGTTGCAAGTCCTCCTTTTCCGACCGTTTCGCCGTAAGTAACAGTTTCGACGGTGCTCGAAAGTTCTGTCTGTAGAACGGCAGCCATGCGAAAACTGAAAGCCATCTGGTCGACTTGGCATGTTTTTAGGTAAAACAGCGCACAACAAAGAGCAGCGCCCGAAGGGAAAATGCAAACTGAGCGCACGATGCGAGAAACGCAGGGCATATACTTGCAATTCAGACAGTTCAAATAGGGTGGAATGGTTGCCAAACAGCGAGTGTTCGATGAAGGCATCGGCAAAGGATACTACGAAATAGCGACGCTGTTTGGTGTCAGCTGATGTCGTTAGCGATGGTAACGCACCTTACATGCTTGTCCAGATGACCAACCATGGAAGATGTATTGACAGTTTCCTCCACATAAAAGCATATAATGACTTCGTCGAAGAGGAAAGCTACTGGCTGAAACATTCAGCTGAAAACACGGATAAGCAACCCTAACGCGCGGTGTACGCCTTCACTTTCAGTGACTGCGTCCAGGAGTAAACTAAAAAGCCATTTCTTAGGTTTACCAATTGAAAACAGGGCTGCAGGACTGTCAGAGGACGCGCCCCTGCTCGAGCCGCCGAGTATGGAGCGCGAGTCAAGATAGTTTGATCTTAAGACTGTCTGCGGCTGTGTAAAGCCAATACGTCGACATGCCCTGTTAAGCAACAACTCAAAGCGCCAGCGGCAAGGGCATAGTATGTGGTAAAGTGTTCACCTACCTAAAAAAGGCATGTTATACAGGGTGTTCACAGTTGGAAAAACTCCCAGCGTCCCTTATGCATTCACCTAAGATGACTCGAAGGCGAAAACGATCTTATTTTTATTCTCAGTCGATGTATTGATGTATCGAAGCTTTCTGCACCTAACGTTGTTTTGCACTGCCTCCGTGATCGGCCCGATGTCGTGTGATGATGTCATCATGCGAGGTTACATCACGTGACGTCATAGTGACGGCATGATGACGTTATAATTACGTCACAAATTTTCGCTATCTGTTACCTCATATGGTGACGTCATCACGTGATGATGATTTTTTTCAGCACTCGTCCCCGACGCCGCTGGACACCGACGGTCAATTTTCGCGTTATAACGGTAATCTCATTGGAAACGCTATGTGATAGCTACGCGATATATCCTTGCACAGGCAGTTTGCGCGCTTTGGCGGAAAATTTTACACGTAGACGTAACCCGGCAATTTCTCTTTCGACAACTCTTCTGTCATTAAATATTAAGCTCATTGACGTTGCTAGGTGGTATCCCGGTTAGAAACAATCTGTGTGACCTTCCTCCGCATGAGCGTCGACTTGTTTGGGCTTTGAAAAAGAAATAGGTCAATGAAGTACGATGTTCTATCGTGCCTTAATTACGTATTTAATTAATAGGGATATATTTTGTACTATTTTTCGTTTCATTTCGTTTCATTTCTTTATTCGTTTCCATTGCGAACAATCCAGCAATGGCGGTCGCCAAGGTAAATGCTCGAGGGGCCCATAGCGACCGCGCTTAGCGAGGCAAACAGCGTTCGTTTAGCATCATCATTCTCAGCTTGTTTTAGCAGACAGCAGGACGAACGCCTCTCCCAGTGACCTCCCTATCCTGTGCGAGATGATTCCATTTTACCTCGACTGCGTTTCCTATCTCTTGGCAACCATTCTGTTGCTCTACGCACTACGTGGCCAGCCCAGGTCTATTTCTTTCGCTTGATGTCAACCAGGATATCTGCTGCTCCTGTTCGTTGTCTGACCCATTCTGCCGTCCTCTGACATCTTAGTCATTTCCTTGTTTAGCATATTGCTGTGATATTACCGGGGGAATCTCTGATACTTCCTGGATTTGTATTTTTTCGAAGTGGTTTTTACCGCTTGTGAGTCAAATGTAAGTTATATTTCTTCGTGAACATTTATTTTTGTTTTAAATCGTCCAAAGTAGAGTGCACTTGAGCATTTGTATAATAATTGCGATGCGGCTTGATGAGCTAGGTTCTATCATATAATTTAGAAGCTCTGCAAAAGATATCTTTCAAGGTTCCCCGTTCTCTTTCTTTTGCGACGCCCCTAAATAGCTGCATATGTAGCAAAGTGTTCACTAAGTTTGCATCACGCAAATGTTGACGTAATATTCTACCTTAATAATGGCTAATCATCGCACGGAAATTTTCATCCACCATGAATGGCGAGTACTTGTGGTGGTGAAAGAATTGATTCCATTACACAAGCCACATATTTTCGTAGAGTCAACACCTTCATACAACGCATGTCGTACACCGAAAAAAAGCTCGCACAGCTACAGCAGGTAGCAGTCACTTGAAATGTATCATGTCAGGCGTGGACATTTAGTTTGCCCTGCCTCACAAATTCTAATCATGCCCGTGTCCTGCGAATTGAATATATTCGCGCATGAGCTCATTCCAACTTCTCTCGTGCATTAGCGACAGTGCTGACGCTCCCACTAACGTTCAGAGTAATGTGCGATGCGCGATATGCGTAGTGTACTCCACCACGGAGCAAATCGAGCGCAGAGGTGGCATTCCCCTGCCCTATTAGAGAGAGCGGGAGAAGAATAGAGAGAAATAAAGGAAGAAAGGTAAATGTTAATATAAGAGATGCGACGTGGCATGAGGGATATATTGGCGTAGGTGGTCTATAGTTGTTGCGTCGCATCTGCCACGTGCCAACCTAGGCTTCGAGATCAGCCTCATATAAATCCTGCAAAGGCCACTATACTACAGTGCATGAAAAGTTGTTGGACTTCAATAAAAGAAACAGGGGGCACGTGGCGCGAGCCTGCAATAATGTTCCGGAATTTCACGTATTTCTAAAGTATTGCGTTCTCGGTGCACCAATGCAAACAAAGACGCAGTTCCGTGCCTTTATAGAGGCGATGTGAGTGTTTAAAGGTTCTCTGTTATTGCTTGGTAAGAGTCAGAGGAGGAGCATCGAAACAAGAGTGAAAAATCAGTGCAGCCAAATCAAGCAGGTGCGCGCCAGGCCTACCCGGAAACAAGGTAGTTAACCCGTTAAATAACGCAATGAGAAGGAAAGCAGTACACATCTACAATCTCTAACAGAGGCCATTCGATTTTATAAATGACAGACAAGCCGAAGCGCACCTAGCCTCTCCAGTGCTACGTCAACATCTGAACGGCTGGCTGTCAACGTAAAGCAGACATAAGCTTCTCTCATTGCCTCTGGGACGGCTTCATTACAATTGTGACGCAGGAATTCTCGGCATGTCTTTTTTTTTTTTCAGGCTTAGCTGAAATTTGAGTCAGTTGATTCTCTATAGGCCCAGCGTAATGGTAGAAATATTTTGTGCTCCGTACATAACTGGGCATAAGGTCGCTCCTATGCGTTACTATATATTTAAACCACTGACTTTGCGAACCCAAGCATTCTGGTACCAGAGGTAAAATCCACACAACCGCTTTACTTCATTCCCCACAGGTACGAAGCAGTGTCACGCGTTCGTTAAAAGATGGTAAAGAAATCGAATCACACTCGAGCCGCTGTAATGTAAACGATTGCTAACGTTACAGCTAACTTCAAAGCTAAAGATGCGATTGAAAAATGACGCGAAGCATGACAGGCAAAAAAAAAAGAAAAAGAAAAGGCTCAGCTGCCATAGGACGAAGTGGACAGGAAATGAGCATATATGTAGAAAAAAATATCCATGGTGCAGATTTTGGGCGAATCAAAGATTGAAGGTGAAATGGATCATTGGGTGTCGTGAGTTCGCGAGAGGAAGAAGGCTGCAACTAGAATATTTTAGAGCCACATCGACCTATTGCAACGATGCACGTCATATTGCAACTCCTTGCAGCGATTACAACATGCAACGATGCAGCGGTATATTATAGTTTAATGAGGAATCTTTTATTGAAAGAAGGACGAGATGAATTCTTCGGTAAGGTTAAGTCTGTGAAGGAGACACCAATCGAGTGAGAGTTATTGCTTGAAAAATTTAAATGGAACAACTAACAGGGAAGAAAATAGTAATAATAATTATATCTGAGGTTTAACGTCCCAAAACCACGATATGATTATGAAAGACGCCGTAGTGGAGGGCTCCGGAAATTTCGACCATCTGGGTTCTTTAACGTGCATTTAAATCGAAGTACACGGGCCTGAAACATTTTCGCCTCCATCGAAAATGCAGCCGCCGCGGCCGGGATTCGATCCCGAGACCTTCGGGTGGGCGAAGAAAAGTGTAGCACTGAAAGTGTTACCCGTGCAGCGGTCATTTTCGTCAAGGCAACATATACTACAGTGGCAACTTAGATAGCTTTTAAAGACGATAGTCTTTCTTGGGGAACATAAACGCAGAAATTTTGGTCTGTCTGTCTGTCTGTCTGTGTGTCTGTCTTTTTTTCTGTTTGTCTGTCTGTCACCCGATTCAGCGACCCGGCCAAAGTTGAACCACTTGCTTACCGCCCACCCATCTTGAACTGGTACGGCTGCTCATACTTGTGAACGTTGTCGATCAAAAAGTAAATATTACGCATATCTGAGGCGCAACATCACTAGGTAAGCATTAGGTGGTGTGTTCCTTTTATAGAAAATACATAGATACGCAATTTTCAAGACCCTAGTTTCTTAAGCTGCGCTGAAAATGCGGCTGCCCTGAAAATGCCTATGCGCGCCGACGAGCGCCCTCTGCCACGGAGGAAGGAAATCCTCTGTACAAGCTCACGTTTCCCGACGTATTGCCAGATGGCGTCCATATCTCACGCAGCGCCTCCTCTATCGTCTTTACACGGCATTTGCAGCGGAGCACGTAGATACGCGGCCAATTTTTTACATCATAAACAGCGAGAAATGCCAGATACGACAAAAGGCTGCCTCTTTCCTTACTGCCTCTCAATTTTACAAGCCACATGTGGGAGAAGCATTTCGACCATTTGTAAATATGTGGATCGTGAGCTAACAACAGCGCCCTATGGTGGCCTATCTACGCTGGCTTATTTTCCATTCATGCTTTCCGGCCATAGCGTGAAAAAATAGTTCTCGTTTTCCATTTCCATGGAGCTACTTAGTAACAAAGCTTTTCCTCGTATTAGGCTAATGGGCAACAGCGTAACGCTTCCAGTTCTGCATTATTCGAAAGCTAAAGCTTTTTAGCGAACAAGTACGCATTTAAAAATTCAGTTTCATATGCATTATCTCCAGAACAAAGCAGTACGAATTTTTACCACATACGCTACGTCACCAGACAAAGCATCCTCCTAATTTTTAATGCACTAGGTATTGTAACAGCACGGTTTTGAGCGTGTGGTGCACCATAAATATGGTCTACAGGGACATGTTGAGAAAATAACGCTTTCGGGATTTGTACATTCGATTATCATTTCATGTCATCTTTGTTTTTGCTCGTTTGTTTTCTTGTTGTTTTTTGTAGCCAGTCTTAAATGTTTAAATACTTTTCTAGGTTGTGAGAACGGGTTTTTTTTGGGGGGGGGTGGGGGGGTGGTCCCAGAAATATTCAGAATATATGTTGAACTCATGCCGTGTGTTGCATCGAAGACTTGAACTGGTATTTAAAAAGAGCACTTTCCGAAGAAAAGGATAGTTTCTTTAATGACATACCTTAGTAGCGTCAGGCAGGGTATGATATGTGGTGTGATGCATATAATTAGTTGCTAATCAACTAAAATTAACTGATGAGCTCTTAAACAATTATTTCTGTTTAAGTGGGAAATTGAAGCGAGATCACAGTACAAGCCCTATCAAGCCTTGAATCTGGAAAAGGGCGAGAAATGCGCGTAGCCGCACCCCTCGAGGCGACGTCACAGCTCACAACGTCCCCGAATGGCGGGCAACCATGTGCGACACCATGAAAACCATGGTAAAAATGGCAACCGCTGCACGTTAAACCACCCACTAGGTGGTTTAAAGGACAACTGGCACCGAAATTTCAAACCACAGATGCTTGCGCTGTTAATTAGTTTGCATGCGCAGGCACCTCTGACAGAGTACTTGCCCCTAACGCAGCCTTTAACATATTTTGTATACTTTAAATGTAAGCGGGAGTGCTCACCTGAATTGGCATCACCTCGATACATCGTCATCTATATGACGCGCTTAGTGGCTGCTGGAGCTCTCTGTGACGTTTCGCCCGTACCGTGAGTATTGTTGACGTTACAGACAGGAAAGTTTGCGGGATGCATTAAACACCACCAACTCTACACGAGCGCTCTCTTCCCTCGCTCTGCTGTCCGATTGTCCTCGCAGTGGTCCTGGCTGCTTGTGCTAGAGGCATAGCGAGTAATCTTTTCTTTTTTTCTGAGGAGGTCACACTTCTGACTGTGAAGTAGGGTTGGGCAGGCGGATGTGTCGCGTGTTGCTTTATGGCAAGTGTTCCGTGTTAGACAAATTTTATCTGGATAACGTACCTGCTGGAGTGCCACACTCTGGCTCATACCGCAGCAACTTCGTCGTTTCGTTTTAATGCGATAGCGTTAAAGAGCTCGTTTCGCAGAAATTCGGGTGTCGGTGTCGTTCGTTGGGACCGAAAAATCAGCGTTGTCCGTGACCGAAAAATCGATAAAGATGGAAATAAAATAAACAATAAAAATCTTTGGTACGAGTGAGAATCGGACCCATAGCTTCTGCTTGGCAAGCAAGTGTTCTACCACAGAGCCATGCCATGGCTTGGAACAGCTTCGAAAAAAAAAACACTATATAACTAGGATTTAACGTCCCAAAGCTACGATATGATTATGAGAGACGCCGTTGTGGAGGGCTCCGGAAATTTCGACCGCCTGGGATTCTTTAACGTGCACCTAAATCTAAGTACACGGGTCTCAAACATTTTCGCCTCCATCGAAAATGCAGCCACCGCGGCCGGGATTCGATCCCGCGACCTTCGGGTCAGCAGTCGAGCGCATAACCACTAGACCACCGTGGCGGGGAAGAAACACTATGAATGTCTTGTAATGGGAGGATCGAGTCTTCTGAACGCATGTAATATAGCGTGGCAGAAGCCTAGAATCGCGCCAGGCGTCAAAACTTGTGAATTGCGCAACGAATGGGTGTTTTAAAGGCCCACCCATTACAAAGCACTCAGACACATTTAATCATCAGCAGCAGCGAAAGCATCAACAAAGTGAGCAGTTGCGTAGGTTCGCGTGTTGGCTTACGGGCCCTTCGCTGATTCGCTAAAGGAAGAATTATGGTGTAGTTGGCACTGCGCAAATGTACTTGCATTAGGCGTTCTAGGATGGTTTCAAACGGCCACTGTTACGCGCAGAGACGTTCGTTTCCTTGCGGCACGATTGAGGCATGCACCGAGAACCGAACCTAGGGTAGCAGTTGAGAAGGCGATGCACCCGGGGCCCTATATTACGCTATCGCGTTCTACTCTTGAAGGCGAAGCTCAAGCGTCCTCCAAGTTTTTTTTTTTTTTTTCCCGCATGTGGGGTTCTTATTCAAATATCGGCTCGTGACCTCACCAAAGATTGAGTGCTAGTTATCATACGGCGCTCTACCTCCCTGGCGCGCTAGTTTCTTATGATTTTGGCCAACGTTTTGAACTTACGCCAAAATTTCACGCAATTAACGTTACGTTAGAACATCGATAAATCCTTTTCGTTTTCATCGGACGCGCACCTACATAAAGGTCGGAAATAAATTTGTCTTTCTGTAGTCCTTTAAGCGGTAATCTCACCTCGAAAGCACCGACAATTTGAAAGACATAAATAAAGGCAAAAGAAACGTTTTTTTTTGTTTTTTTTTGTATATGTGGGAGAGAATAGAAAAACGTTGTGACCTTTTCTACCACATGAAAGTAAACAAAAGAACAGACAAAGTTGCATTCAAAGAGATGTCAAAAGTTGTGGCAAGGTGTTCATATATTATGTACAAATAATCACCTTTTATATGCCCTCCGAGAAACCTGGCAGCTTTCAATATTATTTTCCTACTGACAATATGAAAGGCCCATTTTTGTGCTCCATCAGAGATGAGAGTCATTAGTTAAATTTGACGGCACGGATTTGAAAATTGGTTGTATTCAGGTTGTTTTAGCACCGCAGAAGTTCATTTATCAACTGTCAAGCGGGAAATTTAATTTGGACTCTTCGTTATACCTGCTCCCACCCAAAACAAATTTTCGTCGCAACATTTATGATCATGTCTTTTTGACCTATAGCTCACGAGTTGATGTGTTCAAATATTCATTTCTTTTTCGTACTATAGCTGAATGAAATAGCCTCTCTTATAGGAGAAGACATGATTTGCTCTTGCCTGTAACTAATTGTGGATCAGTTTGGCTTGAAATCGTTAATTTCTCTCCATCTTGCGACCAGAGAGATTTCATATTTGGCTGCATTTACCGATCTCCCTCATCTTCAGTCGAAGATTTTTTTTCTAATCTTGACAATGTCCTGCATACCATTTCTCTTGAGAATAAAACTGCCATTTTAATGGGTGACATCAACATTAACTTACTCAATTACACTTCACCTGTTGTTGTTAATTACACCAGTCTACTGCAAAGCTATGGATTCCAATCCTTAATTGATATTCCTACTCGGCAAGTTCCCAGTGGTGCTAGGACGCTGATAGATCATGCTTTCTCCAACTCGCTAACATCTCCGCAGGTGAAAGTTCTCTGCATTGACATTACTGATCATTATCCATTGCTCCTACGCTTCAATCGTCAATCTCGTCCTTGTACTCTTCCACATTCCAAATATGTTCTGGATAAAGAGAGTTTCACAACTGCCATAGCTGACTTAGACTGGACCGAGGTTAAATCTTGTAATGATCCCCAGAAAGCGTTTTCTAAATTTTTTTTTCTTTTTTATATCGCATATCCAATAATTCACTTGCAAAAAGAAATGTAAAAAAATCTTAGCATTTTCCCATAACCCATGGATGTCTCATAAGGTATCAGTAGCTTTACGCAAAAAAACCAAAAGCCAGCCGTTTAATACTAAGTTAATTGCCCGCTACAAAAAATTACGTAACGCTGTAAACCAACAATTAAAAGCTGCAAAACGCTCATTTCTCGAAGAAAAAATATCGCAAGCAGGTAATAATGCTAAACTAAAATGGGACATTGTGAACTGCTTTCTAAACAGGGATTCTCGACACCAAGTATCCAGAATTGTAATCGACAACATTGAACTTAACTCGCCTATCGATATAGCTGACGCTTTCTGTTCCTACTTTTTTAGCGTTGACGCACCCTCTCCCACACAAATCACACCATTTAGACGTCTCCCTCACTTTTTTTTCCTCATCCCCACCACTCCTGAAGAAATACATTATGCCATCATCATCATCATCAGCCTGTCTACGCCCACTGCAGGGCAAAGGCCTCTCCCATGTTCCGCCAATCAACCCGGTCCTGTGCTTTCTGCTGCCACGTAATACCTGCAAACTTCTTAATCTCATCTACCCACCTAATTTTCTGTCTCCCCCTCACGCGTTTGCCATCTCTTGGAATCCAGTCAGTTACCCTTAATGACCACCGGTTATCCTGCCGACGTGCTACGTGCCCGGCCCATATCCATTTCTTCTTCTTGATTTCAACTATGATGTCCTTAACCCCCGTTTGTTCCCTGACCCACTCTGCTCTCTTCCTGTCTCTTAAGGTTACACCTATCATTTTCCTTTCCATCGCTCGCTGCGTCGTCCTCAATTTAAGTTGAACCCTCTTTGTAAGTCTCCAGGTTTCTGCTCCGTAGGTAAGTACCGGTAAGATGCAGCTGTTATATACCTTCCTCTTGAGGGATAGTGGTAGATTACCATTCATGATTTGATAATGCTTGCCGAATGAGCCCCAACCCATCCTTATTCTTCTAGTTATTTCACTCTCATGATTCGGCTCCGCGGTTACTACCTGTCCTAAGTAGACGTACTCCTTTACAACTTCCAGTGTCTCGCCACCTATCGCAAAGCGATGTTCTCTGCCAAGATTGTTCCACATTATTTTAGTTTTATGCATATTAATTTTCAGACCTACTCTTCTACTTTCCGTATCCAGTTCAGTAATCATGAGCTGCAATTCGTCTCCCGCGTTACTCATCAATGCAATGTCGTCAGCGAATCGTAGGTTACTGAGATACTCTCCATTAACTCTTATCCCTAACTCTTCCCAATCTAGGGCCCTGAAAACCTCCTGTAAACACGCGGTGAATAACATTGGAGAGATCGTGTCTCCCTGCCGTACGCCCTTCTTTATTGGGATTCTGTCGCTTTCTTTATGGAGGACTATAGTGGCTGTGGATCCGCTGTAGATTTCTTCCATTATGTTTATATAGGCTTCGTCGATGCCTTGATTCCGCAGTGCCTGCATGACTGCTGATGTCTCCACCGAATCAAATGCCTTCTCGTATTCTATGAAGGCTATGTATAGGGGTTGGTTGTATAAGAAAGGGGACGTCAAGGACCTGAAAAATTACAGGCCCATAAGCTTACTGTCCGTTGTCTACAAGCTATTTACAAAAGTAATTGCTAACAGAATTAATACAACATTAGAGTTCAATCAACCAAGGGACCAGGCAGGATTTCGTACAGGATTCTCAACAATAGACCATATTCATACTATCAATCAGGTGATAGAGAAATGCGCGGAATACATTATGCCATAAAACATCTCAAATCAACCGGTGCAGGAATTGATGAAGTCCTGCCTGCTCTTATCAAATTAATTTCGCACCTAATTTCCGATGTTTTGTGTTTCATTACGAATTTGATATTCAAGACTGGCGTGTTTCCTAATGAGTTTAAACGCGGTAAAATAATCCCCGTTCTTAAAAAAGGGTGATAGCACAATGATTAATATTTACCGACCCATTTGCATTCTGCCCTTTTTTGGTAAAGTTCTTGAGAAGTTGATTGGAGTACGCCTATCAAATTACCTTGATAAATTTAATATTCTGTCCCCTTGTCAGTTCGGCTTTCGCAGTCATTTTTCTACTGATCTGGCACTCATTCATCTAACCGATCAACTAAAAAAATCCCTGATGAAGGTTTATTTGCAGGATCAGTATTCATCGATCTAACGAAAGCATTCGGCAGTTTAAATCATAGCATTCTCTTTACTAAACTTGAAGCGATCGGTGTATGTTGTCCTGCTTTAGCGCTACTAAAAAACTACCTATATAACCGCGTTCAACTTGTGTCGATTTGTAATGTATATTCTAAAGAATTATCTACTAACATTGGTGTCCCTCAAGGATCCATTTTGGGACCGCTCCTATTTTTGATCTATATTAATGATCTTCCTAACTGTCTGTCCTCCACTAATTCCATTTTGTATGCCGATGACACTACCATATTTACTTCTGACAAAAGCATTTCACTTTTCGTTGACAAGCTAAGCACTCATTTGAAAAATGCTTCAAGTTGGTGCAGTGCTAACTTGTTAACTACTAACGCAACCAAGACTAAATTTGTGGTATTTTCATCGCATCAAAAATATTCAACATCCTTTCCTTCGTTGACTTTTGGCTCGCACTCTATTTCTCCCAGTCCCTGCTAATCTTTTCTTGGAATTTCTCTTGACTCTAACTTGAAATACATAGATCATATTTCTCACATCAAAAAGAAAATAGCATACGGTATCCGCGCCCTAATTAAAACTCGTTCATACTTCACACGTGCCACATTACTGTCACTCCACTACTCATTCGTTCATTCTCGTATTAATTATGGCATAATGTGCTGGGGTAACACCTATAACACTCATTTCGCTTCCCTTCAAGTATTACGGAACCAATCCATAAGAATCATTACTAACAGTTCACGTTTTTCTAACGGTAAATGCCTACTTCATGATAACAACATCTTAACCATTTCAGAGCTCCTCAATTACAACTTAGGTATCATATTCTATAAATGCATAACCAAGGCACTACCTCCAATCGGCTTCTCATCTACTGACCTGCTTGCCCATAGTAATACTAGATTTGCGTGTAACAATAACGTTCTTTTGCCTAAGGTACGAACTAATTATGGTAAACTGACTGCTGAATTTTCATCAATATCATTATGGAATACACTACCAGCTTCTATAAAAAATGCAGGAAACTTGCATCAATTTAAGACAGAACTAAAATCACACATTATGCATGCTTAGTATTACTGTTACTTTCCATAGCTTCACCTTGTTTCAATGTCCACATTTCATGTATTACGGCTTTTTGTATTCTTTTTCAGTTTACTGCTTGCATTATTCATCGTTTCATACTGTTTTATTGTGTATATTTTGTTTTCATTTAGTATATATAAATATATTTTTTAATGTTCTGCTGCAAACGTGTTTAGTTTATACTTTCGATTATTGCTTATGTTGCCTCTAACACTGTTTTACCACAATTTGCCCTTAACAGGAGGTCCCGATACAGTCTTCGACTTTGGGACCTCCTTTTGTATACTAAACACATGTAACATTCTTGTATTCGTATCAATAAAAAATCTGAATCTGAATCTGGTCCAGAAGCTTTCCGTGGCGTTGATAGCTTTGCTTCTTTTGAACAAACATGGAGTTGTATTTTTCATGAGATGTAATTATTATTGC
Source organism: Rhipicephalus sanguineus (assembly GCF_013339695.2). Lineage (NCBI taxonomy): Eukaryota > Metazoa > Arthropoda > Arachnida > Ixodida > Ixodidae > Rhipicephalus > Rhipicephalus sanguineus. Next base: position 184,937,589 of record NC_051176.1, read on the forward strand.
TTGTATTATATTTCTCATTTTGTGATGTTTTCTATTTCAGCAGTGGTAGATTTCACTCCACTGTGCATGCATATCCCACACTGTAACAGCGCGTACGTGCTTACAGTATTCTATAAAACAAAAGTTAGGTATAAACACTTGCGCTGAGCACTTGGTATGCTCAAAATGCAGTGAAGAGCGAAGTATTTCGTTAATAAGAAACAGTTAAACATATATAATTTAATATGATGTCAAAGCTACGGTAACCTAGCCAGTACGCGAGAGTTCACGGCATCAGAGCAACCAGCAGAGCATTTATGCGTTGTTTTTGCATTGTTTATGCGTTCTTTTTTTTTACCTTTTTCCCTGTATAAAGCATAACGTACCAATTCTGATTCACATTTATATTTGTGCATTTTTACGAGCTAATATTGTCCGCTTGGCACAACACCAAGTGAATGAAATTTTGTCGCAAGAAACCGCATCCCAAAACTCTAGCTCTAATGCTGTTTCAGTTACAGTTGCGCGGCAATAAAGCTTACCACTTTGTAATACAATGTATGACAGCCTAATTACCGACATTAACATCAAGAGTAAAGGAAAATATTTATTTTCCGCGGAGGTGTTTTTTTTTAATATTACGAAAGTCGCCTTCCTTTTTTCATAGGAGTGGTCCTGGTGGAATAATTTCTAAAAAAAATATCAAAGACGCTTTGGCTCCTCCAAGCAATCCAGCATTGTGCGAAAGCGCATTCGAGAGCCTCAGACAACGCCAAACGAGGTTGGAATCTCGAAGAACGTACGTACTGTAAAAGCTTGACAGGCGCGTTGCCGAAACGGTCGAGGAACGCCAAGCCCGACTGGCTTAATCAAACGCGTACAAGCGCCACAGGGCCGAGGAACGTCTGACCAGAGCATCGGCCGTGACCAATACTCCCAGTGAGACAAGCTGAAGCCTCGTGTTCTTTCCTGACATCCGCGAAACCTCGATCGGTCGGAGGACAGAGGTGTGCGCTAAAAATGCAACGGGGGGGGTGGGGGGGGGGGGGTGGAATTGAAGGACCTTCGGGACCACCGTAGTGGGGACCAGGTGTAACTACTTCCATCAGGATCTTTTGCTGTGCCGTATATATGTGACTCAAGGCGAGATGGCACTTCTGAACAACGAACAATGGAGATGCAGCACATCACCACCGTAGGAAGTGTTGCACAAGACGGTTGACACAATATGCCACTTTAATGCGTGTAGTCTATAGGTGAAACTAGCCAAATCATCACGTCATTTAGATCAATACACTGCATTTTAATGAGTAAACAATAGGGCCGTCATTTTTTTAAGGAAGAAAATGAAGCCTTTTCTAAATAATATTTTTATCGGCCCTCACAACTGGGCACGCTTTAGTTTTCCATTGTCGGTTTTTGGCATTCTAAGAGATACAAATGTTCATGAGAAACTTACACGGATACACGCATATTATGACATTGTCGTGTTTGTATAGTTTGTAAAAACAGCTCGCTCTAAATGAAAAACTAAAACCAGGAAGAGTGCGACAGACAGACAGACAGACAGACAGACAGACAGACAGACAGACAGACAGACAGACAGACAGACAGACAGACAGACAGACAGACAGACAGACAGACAGATAGATAGATAGATAGATAGATAGATAGATAGATAGATAGATAGATAGATAGATAGATAGATAGATAGATAGATAGATAGATAGATAGATAGATAGATAGATAGATAGATAGATAGATAGATAGATAGATATGTCTAATTTTTCTAACCAACATGTTAAATCCTTTAACGTACATATTTCAATTTACCGAATGAAGCAAGTGAGTTCACAAGGCACGTTCACTTGTAATGAATTTTTTAATTACCACGAGTTTTGACGTAAGGGCTCCCAAACTTTCACTTAAACTGCACTGTTGTGCCATTTACTTGTTTGAAAACTGTATCGCCATGCATTGAGGTCAGATTAAGTGTAACATCAATTCATTGCGTTGCATACTTTGATAACACATATCTCTAGGCTGGTACCACCCTAAGAATCAAGCCTATCGTACTTTCGAAGGTGACTGCTGTATTTCGCATACTGCAATACATGCTACAAGGTAATTATTATAGAAGATAATCAACGTAACACAGGTAATTAGTTATATATGCATTTTGACTTCACCTGAAAATGATAAGTTGAGAGTAATCTCACTCAACTAGTAGAATTGTGCTGCATGGCCCAATTCTTTTGAAATTTTTTTAAGTAGGAAAATTTTAGAATTTAAAAATAGGATTTGTTAACACAAACAGCCACGCTAAAGAGCATACTGTAAATTTAGAAAACGTGATATATTCTTAAATTTGGCATAGACATTGTGTTCTTTGGCCACGTGACCTGTTCTTTTCATTCCTGGTGCTACCGCTGCAAAGCGAGTGATGCGATAAAAACAGAGGTCCTGCGCCTGTGGCAATAGAGGTGCGCATAATTTCCAAACACAGTTTTATTGTCATGCGCCAAAAGGGAATATTTGTAGTCATCGAGGAAGCACATGTACAAAACTGAACTTGTTAATCCTTCGGAAAGCGCGGTTTGGTTGGCGGAGGCTGCGACGTGACTAGGCATGCCCCTTGTAGGGTGCACTTCAATCCAGAATAGACTGCCACCGCAGCTGCGCTGTGTTCCTTTTCCCGTTGTTTTTTTATTGTGTCTAAGTAGCCCAATGACAAAGCGTGCGTCCCAGTGGCCGTCACTATAAATTTGCTGTCACAGATGTGTTTGCACGACGCAAGGACATCCCTAGGCGTCGAGAAAGCGAGAGACAGGTATAGGTGAGGCGTTGGTCGTCTTTCGAAACCAGAACACAAACGGGCGCCACTCAAAAAGAAAAAGAGACGAAAAAATTGGACAAGGGAGGACAAACGTGGAGGCCAAGCTAGAAGAGTCTGTGAATCCGGACCCTGCTGCTATATACGAACAAAAAAAGGGCAAATAGGGTGAAGGGGGATCGCATGTGCTGCGTTACGAGTGCCATTTGTTCCTCTCGCGGACAGAGAGGGCACCGAGGAACATTTGTCACGTACGGCTGGCGGCCCGGCCGGAGCGCGCCACCCCATCGTTGGCCGAGGACATAAAACGCATCGACTTTCGAGTCCCTCTTTCGCCGACGCAAAACCCATGGGGCTGCGTCGAGGAGTGGAGCACGAATAGAAGGGCTGTCATATTGGGAGCTCAAAGCGTCTAAAAGGCTGGACCACGACCTTTCGGCTTCCGTGTTGACACGCACCACGCTGAAAGAATACCAAAAATGTGCACCTTCCTCGTGGATGCCCTCGTCACCTCATTTTTTTTTTTTGCTTTTTGTAGAACGAATTTGCACCCCCCCACCCGCCTCGCCGGTTACCATCGCCAGCGTCGGTCGCAAGGCGCTGCAGGATGGCAACTCTTGCCTACTGCCTCTCAACTGTTAACGCTTGTTCATCAGGGCAGACGTCCTAGCGTCAAGTTGATCAAGCCATGGTGTAATAATAGAGTGATGATTTAAAGCCCGACATGCCGACGCTTGTAATGTGATTTTTAAGGCGAATCTTTTTATGGCTAGGCGAAAGGAAAATCCAGCGGTCCCCATGTACGCAGAAAACTCCTAGCGTGTATGCACCACAAAAATTGGGCTAGGCCTACTACTCCCTACTTGACCACTAAGAATGAAGCAGGGGATACACGGGCGGCAAACACCAGTTAAGATTTCCGGACATACTAAAGCAGTAATTGAGAGAGCCTTTATTGAACCGTCGGGATTAACCCAGTGATAAACACCGGAGCCGCAGGTTTTCAGCTTCACTAGTTCACCCGTTGTACGGAGTTCTTGGGCGATGACTTGCTTGTTTATTCTCCGGCTCGTCCCATGCGTGTCTGCGCGAAGCAATCACGCTTTTTTTTTCACTCACGGTAACCTGAAAAAAACGAGAAAAAGAGACGGTATTAAATTCAGCGGACTCTTAGATGGCTTCTTTTGAACGTTTAAGTAAGTTATTCGAAGACTCTAAGACTTCGCTTTTAAGAAACATTTGAATTCAAGGGCGCACCTAAGTTAGAAGACCTAAGGTGAAATTCTTTTTTCTGTTTCCGCCTGCAAAGCAGGGTGAATAACACAGGCGTAAGTTATACTTTCGAGCATCTGACTTCGCAACGTGTTGCATATCACATGCCACAGAAGTATTAAGATACTGCACTGAAATCGACCAATGAGTGATAAGGTTGACCCTTTGATGACAAGCAAGATGTATAGTCGTGAGCAATATGAGCTGGAACAGAGAAATTAACTTTTAAAGGTCACTGCGGCTAAACCCAGCTGATAAGCGAAGAATTCATTATGGCACTAAATGCTCGAGTGAAGACGTGTCACTGGCAATTCAATACGTCACGTTCATATCGGGGCATTAGAAGTAATCGTTGAATAAACATGAATTCGGTGTTGCAGCTCATATTGCTCACGATAGTACACGTTGGTAAAGAGTATAGGAAATGCGCTGAACACGAAGTGTATTAGTGTGCAGAGTAAATAGTTTAGAATGTGAAACTTAGGTGCACGGAGATGTTCTGCTCCTGGAGTGCTTACTAAATGGCGTTGCACACTTCCCATCCAGCATAACAGGAAATCAAGGAGAAATGAAAAAATAGATGTGTATGCACTTCCGCAAATTGGTATATATTGTCAGGCTCAGCCGCGCAGTCATAGTGCAATTGCGGTGCATTGTAGTGATCTGTCTTTTATCTTTTCCATCTTCTCGTTCACTCTATTACTTCCTTCACTCTCTCTTTCTCTCTGCTATTTCTTGTTTGCCTCTGGGAGGGGAAAAATGAGCAGACGTGGAAGTTACTGGCAGCGAATAAGCGAATGTGCAGCTGTGGCATTTCGCCACGAAAGTAAACGATACTCGCCTCGGAAGAGTAATTTGATGCATTTTATAAATGGCCCAGGAGTGAGTCTGTCTAGCCGTTCACCGGCGCAAGCTTTCCATCTCCAGACGAGTGTATTTATGCTGGCTGTCCCATCTGGCCAGCTCGTCCTGCACGCACTACCTGTCCACAGGTCAACATAGCCGAAAAATAGTGATAAGATCCAATGCGCTTCTTTTTCTTTTTTTCTTTTTTTGTACCGCTTACTGGATTCGTAACAACTGCGCACAAAGCGTACGCGTCAAGCGTTCTCAGTGAAAAATGCGCCTCTGGCGGGAAGAGAAAAGCAAGACCCGTTAATACCATTTTTCATCGAAATGCGTCTATTTCGTACGAAGGATAGCGAGAAACACGGAGTAGAGTGTTTCCACTACCTAAAAGCCTAAACATATATGATCAGATCAGATTGAACTATCGTTATTCGCATGAAATGCGTGAAGCAGCTGCTCAAGTGGTCTGAACAGGGGGAACTTCTGATTAAGTATTAGTAAAATGAAAACACTTTCAGAACGTTTTTACATAAGTGTTTGGCACGCATAGGAAAATGGTGCAAAAACTCCACTGAAGTTATTTAAGTATGCATAAGCATTGCGCCACTTTCTCATCTTCGTCGCTTCACTCTTCTCTTGATTGCGGTGGTTTGACAGGAAAAAATGACGTCTTCAAATAAAAGTTTCGATGTCGCACAGCAGTGTGAATCACACAGGCGTCAGCTTAACTTTCATGCATCTCCCTTCGCAATGTGTAGCCCGTCACATGCCAGAAAATAAAAAGAACTTACAGGGTCCGTTGTGAAATCGCGTAAGACGACTCGAAGGCGAAAGCCATATTCTTCTTTTTCTTCTTCGTCGATGTACTGATCCTCCCACGCCTCCCTTCGAAGGTTTTCTGCATCTAACGTGGTTTTTCGCTGCCTCCAAGATCGGAGGCACTGCAAACTTTCTGCACCTCACATTGTTTTGCACTGCCTTCATGACCAGCCCACGTTTGACCAAACGACGATGTCACGTGAAGACGTCATCATGTGGCGTCATGATGACGTCACAAATTTCTGCGATCTGTGGCGTCATGATGACTTGACGCCGTGTGTCATCGCGTGATGATTTGTTGCATCACTCGTGTTGAAGCCACCGACGCGGGACACCGGCGGTCAATTTTCGTGTTTGATTAGGCATCTAAGGATTTCGCCTTAATATTAAGATACTCCACATAAATCGACCAATGAGTGAAAATATTTACTATCTGATAGCAAGGACGATCTGCACATGGATAAAAAAAGCATAGGAAATGCCGCGAACACGAAGCATCTGCGTGCGCACTGCAGATAGTTTATAATTTAAAGCTTCGATTTACGCAGATGTCCTGAACCTGGAGCATAATATGGCATTGCACTCTTCCTTCACTCTAGACACGGGGCTGTTTAACACGTGGTGACCCCCACCCCCTCTCTACTGTCTGTCAACGCATGGGAGGCTCGGGAGGAACAATTGCCTGCTATGTATGCCAGGCGAACCCCGCGTACTGCAACACCACCGCCGTTCTTGTTATCGCCTTCGATGCTGCTGCTATTCTGATATGCCGTGGTGCGAGGTGAAGCGATGCGTTGTATTTACGAAGATGAGCAATGAATATAATTTCTGATGTTTTACTTACCAAAACCTTGGTAGGATTAGGAGGCACGGCGTAGTGGAGGGCTCGGGTATTTCGGCTATCTGGTGTTCTTTAACATACACTGACAAAGTAGCTGGCTGGGCTAGTTGGTTGTACACACTTAAGATAAGCAGCGCAAAAAAGCACGGTGGCGGAAAGAAAATACGCAGGACAAGCGCTGACTTCCAAGTGAATTTTTATTGACAGGACAGCATCATATAAGTACTTACGGTATCAATAAGAAAAAAGAATAACAGGTAAAAAACAGCAGGATAGAAAGTTGGGCTAGTTGGTACGTATGCAATATACAAGCAGCGCAAAAAGACGTAGACGAAGAATAAACAAGCACACTTAGAATGGGGGTTTTGCGCAGTAGGCCGCTTCACTTGTTAATGTTTTTTAGTGGTTTGCTGTCACTGCATTTTTTTCCTGTTCTTTTTTCTAATTGGTACCGCAAGTACTTATATGATGCTGTCATGTCAATAAAAATTCACTTGGAAGTCAGCGCTTGTCCTGTGTGTTTTCTGTCCATCGCCATGCTTTTTGCGCAGTTTATCTTAAGCATACACTGACATCGCACAGTACACGGGCCTCTAGCATTTTCGCCTCCATAGAAAATGCAACCACGGCGGCCGGAATCAAACCTGCGTCCTTCGGGTCAGCAGCCGAGCACCGTAACCACTGCACCACCGCTGCGAACGGAGATGACCAGTTGGCAGAATGATTACCCATACGACTCTGTGCCTCTAGTTTTAGGGGCGAAGCTCCTTAAGGCGGCACCCGTTCGTCCCTCGTAGTCGTAGTCGTAGTGCGTAACCAGTCTTACGCTTTGACCTCCAAGGTGGTGCCGGTGGGAGATTTTTCCTGTGCGTTGTTGAACAATAAAAAATTCGCAGCGGTAGCTAAAAGCCGACTTCTTCTGCCTCTCATTCCCATTAGCAGCCATTCTTTACCTCCAAGGTTGTGCCTGGTGAGATTTCTCCTGTGCGTGATTAAGCAATGAAAAATTTGTTCAAAACGCCGTTGATTGATGAAATAAACCAACGAAAGACGCCAGATGTTTTGTAAAAGCGAAATGGAAGAACGCCAGATGTTTCTAAAGCAAAACGAAAAGACGCCAGCTGCTTAACGAAAGACGCCAGATGTTTGCTAAAGCAATGGTTTTCTAAACAATGAAAATTCACAGCGTACATGTAAAATTAAAGTGAGCTGCAAGTCGTCATAACTCATCGAACCTTTAGTATAAACGCGCCCGATCTCACGTCGGTGATGATGTACTGGGCAGAATTCACGGAAGATTCACGGTTTACCGATGAACCTCCGCAGCTTCGCCCACTCATCATCATTCACTCCGTGGATATGCTGTGATTTTTTTCTCGTTTCGTCGTAATCGGCCCTCCCGCTGCCGTTCAGCGTTCCTGTGCCGTCGCTGTTCACTCGTGAGGACTCTGACTTACGCGACATAAGCATAATTGCACGCACACGTCTGTTTGCTACCACACCACTCCTCAGACTGCGCGATCCTCGCCATCACGTGAAGAGATGTGTTTGTCACGCGGACACCACTATGGCCGATAGAAATTGTTCACATATCCCCGTCTGCAAGTGTGGGTGTTTAGCCCAGGCGATAAGACATTCAGCTTCGTGCCCTGAAGTCTTGTGTTCAAAACTCAACGTTGCGAAAGTTTTTCTTCCTATACTTACTTCATTTCTTCATGAAGTGCATTATGTCACTCGTTACGGACAAACGGGCAGACAGATTTCCGGGGTGAGTCGCCGGAAAATGCTGATGCAGTCGTATGTCTCAGAAAAAAATATATCAGCTGCCAAAACAACCATATGACAACGTCATACGCCATATCGGCTCAGTGATAACATTGGTTGCTTGGGGTTCTTTAACGTGCACCTAAATTTAAGCTCCTAATCTCATCCTATTCCTAATCTCATCTGCCCAGCAAACTTTTGAGGGGGAGACAGAAAGTTAGGTGGGCAGATGCGATTAGGAAGTTTGCGGGTACAACGTGGCAGCAGCAAGCACAGGACCGGGTTGATTGGCGGAACATGGGAGAGGCCTTTGCCCTGCAGTGGGCGTAGTCAGGCGATAATGATGAAATTTAGGTACACGTACATTGTTGCCTATTCGCTCCCACCGAAACGTGACCACCACGGCAGGCGTATAACCGGCGACCATGACCTAAAGAACGTAAGCGAATACAGAAGCAAAGTTTGAGATTGGGCGAGTTGGTAATCCATCTTCAACAACCAGCGCAGAACGGAGAAAGGGAACAGAGACGAGCGCTGTCTTCCAACTGAGGGTTTATTGAAAAAACGTGCATGTATGTATGTCATCATACCACATCACGTGAGCGCTCACAAAAAAATCGTTAACTACGGTCCACACCACTCATATGCTTTTCGTTGGCTTTTTTGCGCATTTGTTGATTATGTGTTTCGTCATGTCCGATAAGCGTTTTCTGCTTAACCTGTTCACGATGGTTAGGCGATTTTTTGTGAGCGCTCAGGTGATGTGGTGTGATGACATATATAGATGTGCGTTTTTTTTTAATAAACACTCATTTGGAAGACAGCGCTCGTCTACGTTATCCTTCTTGTCCCTTGGCCGTTCTGCGCTGGTTGTTGAAGAAGGCAAATGAAAAACCGCTAGACTGTCGCGGCAGATCGGCAAGTGGATATGTACATATGCCCACTAAATTGTGTTAATAATAATATCTGGGGTTTCATGTGCCAAAACCACGTTATGATTATGAGAAACGCCGTATTTGAGGGCTTCACATGTTTTGACCATCTGGTGCTCTTTAACGTGAATTGACATCCCGCAATACAGAGGCCTCTAGCATTTCGCCTCTATCGCAATGCTACCGCCGCGGTCAGGATCGAACCCGTGACCTGCGGATTAGCAGCCGAGCACCGTAACCACTGTACCACCGCGGCTTAGATTGGTGCTTAACGGAGCAATTCAAATATGTGGATTTCGTGCTACGATTTACTTACCGTAACTTTAATTACGGGGTAATGTCTGATAATATAATTTACGCACACTATAAAAAATGCTAGCCGGAATTACGAAGAACCATCCAGGAGAGATCCGGCCAAGCAACCTAATTTCTTTTATTTAAACTACGGAAGAGCTGGGAAAAACAGACAATCGGTTATACAAAAAGTTTTCCATATCCCGTAGCTCTCGTCATGTGAGGAATGTTCATTATCTCCCAATGTAGAAAGCAGACTACCAAAACAGCATCTGCACAAGTCACTACAGCGCCCCGCCACGGTGGTCTAGTGGTTATGGCGCTCGACTGCTGACCCGAAGGTCGCGGGATCAAATCCCGGCCGCGGTGGCTGCATTTTCGGTGGAGGCGAAAATGTTTGAGGCCCGTGTACTTAGATTTAGGTGCACGTTAAAGAACCCCAGGTGGTCGAAATTTCCGGAGCCCTCCACTACGGCGTCTCTCATAATCATATCGTGGGTTTGGGACGTTATACCCCAGATATTATTATTATTACAAGTCACTACAGCGATTGAAGATAGCAATCGGACTAGTGCGGTTGCAAAAGATTTTGTAAGTACAGATAAGCAGGTTATATACGGATAAGACAGGATAGGTGGGGATGTTAATCAGCACAAATATCCGGTTTGCTACCCTCCACTGATAGTACGAGAGAGGACTAGGAATATAAGAATGAACAAATGAAAAATTAGACTCCCAACATCCCGATGCACAAACTCATAGTGTACCATGCAGGTATATACCCCGCTGAAACTTAAATTCGGTGCAAATATAAAATCGCTTTTGCCATTACCTATTGTCACAAACTGATAATTTACGAACATTAAAAACATGTTTTTTTATTAAAATGCTGCCGTTAGACGCTGAAACAAGTGCCTCCATGCACGTAGAACAAAACAGCTACCGTTTAATTTTTGCTACGATGACAACTGATTTTCCATGCCTAAACACAAAGATGTATATATATTGTGGTGAGTTAGTATATCGAATGCTGATTTCTTAATTTGCCTGACATCTCGAAATATTCCAAAAACTACGTCGCAGCTATTTTACGCCATCCGGAATGACCATTTAATCTCTTTCATATTAGCATCAGTTTCCTCGAATTTTTTGGAAGGAACCTAATTCAATCATTTCCATATAATCTCGCGGGTATTCCATCTTCATTTTAATCTGCGTGTTCTACGTCATCTCTTCTGAGTTTTTTCGGTACATTATTAAGAAAATTAAGAAATAATATGCAGTATATTGAGGTCCCAGGAGCCATGCTCTGAGTGATATTAACTGCCCATGAGGCATGTGTCTCAATTAAGACGAATAGGGCGGCGCGTGACAGAAAAAAAATTCAGAAGCAATTTTACTTTGTGAAGGTGGATCACCCGCAGGGCTGTAGTACATCACACATGGTTATACCCGGCTACAAGTACTTATTTTCATCATTTCCTAATAATAGTGACGATAGCTCTGTGATTACTGTGATACTATAGACACTGCTTAGATTGGTTACATCCTTGGACAGATTCTTTGCCAAAGTTAATTCTATACACGACCGTTGTTAAGAGATAGAGATAAATGCGAAGGAAAGGCAGGGAGGTTAACCAGGTTGTACCCGGTTTGCTACCCTACACGGGGGAGAGGGAAGGGGAGAAAAAAAGAATAGAGAGAGCAAGGAGGAAACACAGAACGAGTAATACGCGCGCACACATCAGTGTTCACCGCGCTCACACAGACAGTCACAACCGAGAAATATTTGACATCGGTGCCTCTGCCAGATGTTAAAAAAGGCTTGCAAGGACTGGCTCCAAGGAATCCAGAACTTGCAGAGCGCATTGAGCTGACGGAGTTGCCATTCCGTTGAGGAGAGTGCGCATCGTGGTCATGAGAGACCCCAACACAGCGAGGACTTGTAGGTTTTTGTCGTGGCAATCATCTGTGGACGATGAAGCACATTGCGGGCATTCTGCATCGCCTCTTTATGAGTGCGCAGTGGTGGCAGTGAGGGCCACGCGACATCCGCCGCCGCTTTCAAAGCCTCTGCATCTTTTCGGCTCTCCGATTGTGATGCATTGGGTGGTGGTGGTGGCGGCAGTGGTGGTAGCTTTCGCTTAAGAGCAGTTTTACGGTCTGCTGGAATAGGAGATCGCGGCATCCGTCCAGATTGGGCAGCAGTAGTCTTAGACCTTGGTCGTCGACACGAGCGTCGTTGTCTATTTCTCACCACATCAACAGCCTCTATGTGCGTTGAGCCGTCCCGTACCATCTGCTTCATGACGCTCCATTCTTTCTTCACTAATGGACAGTCCCTTGATGAGGCTTCGTGTGATCCATGGCAGTTGGTGCATTTCAGGGCAGTTGCTCGACAGGATTCCGCATTGTGTGGCTCTGCACAGCAGGGGCAAATCGCCACGTTCCTGCAAAGCCCACAGCGGGTGCAAATCGCCACGTTCCTGCAAAGCCCGCTCACATGACCCATTTTTTGACTAGAAAAACAGCGCAAAACCACAGGACACACAGGAAGGGGACGCACAGAGCGCTGATTAAGCCCCTTCCTGTGTGTCCTGTGGTTTTGCGCTGTTTTTCTAATCATGTACAACCAACAAGCCCAGCTCTCCGCACCATTTTTTGACATTTACGGCACTGGAGTGGTCTTGGTGTAAATGGACGGACCACGTGACGAAAGTGTCCCACCTTCACGTGGGATGGCAACATGTCACCTTTGAAGACAATCTTTACGCAACGCGAGTTGTCTAGACGTGAGACTTGGACGATGTTGCTATGGTCACTAACTTCCTTGATGAGCATTGGAAGGTCGCCACAAGGAATGGAGATGTCGACATCGTATGTTACATCTACCACCATCTCCTTGTTAAGTGGAAGGTGATCTCGAACTTTGATACCATCGAAGTGTCTGTGACCCTGGTCAGAGCAAGCAGAGCTGCCTGGTGTGTAACGTCGATGGCTAAGACATTCTTGCAGGGGTTGACTCGAACATCCTTGAATGCGTTTGGAGCCAGAGACTCGAGTTTTCTCGAGATGGTCTGCCGATTCAGGTGTCTCAGATTGTCCGATGGCGTAACAGGCACAAATAAGACGGTGTAGTTCGTTGAAGCCACCTTCGGCTTCACAGTAAATGCGGTTGAAGCTGGTGAAGCACCCATAGATCTTCGTTTTGGTTTACGGCTGTGAACAGGCGTGAATTCATCGTCGGAATAGTCACTGCTCGACGAATACAGCTCGGTGGACTCTATGTAGGCGTCGCTGAGTTTGCTGTTCCGCTTCCTCGAGGATCCCGCCGACGGTGGAGGCATTCCTGGAGGGTGTGCAGGCCACTCTACTTCCAGTATAGCCAAATAAAGTACCGATGGCTACGCGAGGAACATGAAAAATCACCAAAAACTGTCACCCGGTAAACAGAGCGCTGTGCAAGAGGCACACTTCGTCGTTGTTAAGCATTTCAGTGACTTGGATTGCTGTGATGAAAAATCCTTGAACAGAGGTGTCGCTGGAGCGAACGTTTCGACAAGTGGGCTTGTCTTCTCCAACAGCAACTGCCTACCTTAGTGCGTGTATGTGTATGTTTTGCACACTCTCCCACAACGTCAAAAGCGGAGAGGGCAAGTGCGAAATCCGGAGGAGGGGTGGGGGGACAAGGCAGGGGTGGATATTGACGCAATCTGGCGCGCCGAATTCGGTGAGAAAAGCAGGAACACGTCAATAAAGGAAAGATAACAAAAGAGGAGTTGGAGCAAACGCCTGTTGTAGTTTTCTGTTTTTTTTTTTTCCTTGTTTTGCCGCGTCAAGAGGGTCCGCTTACTGACCCAATTCGGCAAATTCAAGGTAAAATAAGATATGCTGTCACGCATGACATGGCCGCGTATGCTTGTGGCAACTGTGCTGCCCTGCTTTCTTTCTGCGCCAGCTGTATGACATAGTCACCTGTTGCGGTCACTGTGCCATTCATAAACTGAATGCTTGTTTGGCCCTTGTTGCCATCCCCTTGCCAATTTAATGTTGCCAGTGTCGGCTCAATCGCTTTTACCTTGTGAACGGATGGAGGACGCACGGATTTTCGTAGGAAGTAGCCCTAGAATGCTCACGCATTTAAAAACTAGAAACTGCAGCGACAACTACGCCTATGCTGTCGCTTTGGCATTTGCGGCGAATTGCATGCACCAAATACTCGTTATATAAGGTTACTTAGATTGACAACCACGTGTGGGCTCCTCGCCCGCATTTCGTCGAGCCTTCACAGTTCTTCAAGAAACTGGTTACAGGTCGCTGACGGCAGGTAATTTATTTATTCGTGACACAACCACCGAAAAGGACTAGTACAGTAATGGAAGAGGGCAATGAATCCAATGGTCCAAGCACATAGGCGTTACTGTGTTTTATTTTTTATTTATTTTTTTTACTCAGGCCTTCGTTGCAGGGAACGAAGGACGTAACGCTTCTCGCAGTTTTCATATAAAGCCAATAAAGCCACCAAAATGTTTGCTCACCGGTAGTCGAGCCCGCGTGTCACACATTCGCGTCTCTTTCTGCTCTTCAGACTCGATAGTTAGCCGATACGCGCTATGAAACTTGTAAAATTGCGCAGCATGCAGTCACTCGAATCTCCTCTCGAAATGTTTCTGTCCTACTTCTGACGAAATTGTTGAGAAGCTTCCAAGGGAAGCAATCGTTGCTTCATTGCATTGACACTTACGCTACAGGGACACGCGTCCTTGGAAAATGAGTGGTGCCCGTTCCTTATTCTTGTTGATTTCTCAGTTTCTTCCTCCGTAAACACCTTTCGCCACCCTTGGCCTCCCCAACGTCTGTCGCCGCCTACTAGCACAAGGGCCGAGAACAAGTAAGACAAAAGCAGAGGCAAGGCGAAGCAAAAATATACGCAGAAAAGTAAGTCGACCGTTATAATAGCGGATCGCAACACTGTTGAACCGACAAAGCCACCTGTAGCACTCAGAGTAAGCGCATTATGGTTCGTTCATGGTGAAGAAATCCTTTGAGACACAGCCATTCGGTAAATCGTCTGCTGAAAGGATACACTACTTATGGCAGCTGTTCTTCCACTGCATTTCACCATGCGCACTCTTAAGCGTAACAGCGTAAAAAAAAAGAAAAACCGTTTAAACTACGCTTTCTCTTTAATAAAACATAAACGAAACATCCAGAAAATAGCCTGCTATCAAAATGAGTAATGGAGGCTATTAAAATATGTTAAAATTTTATTATTTCAATAAAGGCATCAGCAATTTATTTCACCAAGGAATGTATCCTCGCTCTGCATGCGTTTTTCTTCGTTGTTTTCCAGTGCTCCTTGGACTTTCACTTTTTTGCTTGTCGAACAAGAAGTGAATGAAAATATTTGTGAACTTCGCCTCAGGCTCTTGGTTCGAAGGCGTACAACCCTCCCGAAAATATTTTAAACGGTTCGTAAAAAATTACTGCGTGAGTGCGTGCGTTCTGCTATCTTAAAACACTTCAGTGATTTTACAGCGACAAATTGGGATGTTGACGACGGCTCGTATGAAGGTTGTTATTTTCGAGTGTGGAAGAGAAGACATCGTGCGCATCGTAACTGGCCTTTGCGTGCACACGCGAATTGACCGGCGACAAGGGAAAGGAAAAGCATAGCGAACATGGAGAGACGAGTGGTTCCCAGAGACTGGACGAGCGCTGAACTTACAACTGGCATAGGGCAGACCGGAAGGTGTTTTAACGAGAGAGCGAAGGAACACAATCTGAATGTGCGTAACAAAACGGGAAGCTTTCTGGCAGAACATTGCAAACAGTGCGGATGTGCGCCCACTTTTGAGAACACGCGATTTTTAAAGAAGGCAAACGGCCAAACAGAACGCGAAATCGTGGAAACGTTTTTTATCAGGGAAGCAGGAGACAGTTGCATCAGCAAGCCATCTATCTTGCTCACTGACGCTGAGATTCAATATCTCAAAGGTTTCATATAAATCATTTCTTTTACCGTGTTTTTTGTTGGTCATCCTCTAATTTTCCATCGACTCACTCTCAATCATTGTTTTCGCGGTAAGTGAGCCCGCGCCTCAAAAATGGATTGTTGATTGCTTGTTGTTTTTTGGTTTTTTTTGTCGGTTTTTTTCTGTTGCTTGTTCATCCTTGTTAGGAACTGGTTTTATCGGTTTGCCACTTTTGTTCATTTTATCTGAGTGTGGAAGATTCGTGCGCACGGTGTAATTCATGTACACGTGATAGCTTTTAGTGAAAATGTAGTTTGCATACCTGATGCTTTTGATTGGCGGTTTGATTGGAATGGCGTGCTCGGTTTGATGCGCTGTAAAAACGAGCGGTTAGTGCAATGAAGTTGTCAGTTGTAAGTTCAGCGCTCGTCAAGTCCACTGTGTTCCTGCGTCCTCGTCCTTTATTGCGCTGTTTTTCCCCTGCTAAGCATGTACCAATTCGCCCACATCAAAGTCTTGTTCCCAGAGACGTCGTAGTCTCTATTAGCAATCCGTACACGATGACTCTGCCGAGCGGCCAATCAGACAGACGCTTTCGGTATTCGAGGCACGGTCGCTCCGCGGCGTCGAGTGCGTCTTCGCCTCCGTTGACAGCATTCCGCTACCATGACGTCTCGTCTGCATGCCATCGAACAGAAAATTTCAGTGAAACAAATATTTTAATACATCTTTTGTTGCCCCGTTAGTTATAATGACACTCCGAGCAGAAATTCACCGATGGCGTCGCTGACCTTTCTAGTGGTCGACACAACGTCCAAGCGCGATAAAAGCACATCGAGCTTTGCGTCCTGTACTCCGGCAAATCAGTGTTACAGACACTAGTGGGATTGACGCGTTTTGGACGCCGCATGTACTAAACGCAGCCCACGCCAGATATATAGCTAGCGACAACCATCGGCAGTGGAGTCGGGCCCAGGCAGTTTTTTCTCTTCTTTTCTTCTTCTGGCTTCACTATACGCCATGTGGCCAAGTCAGAACCGACAGCTTTAATTAAATCAGTCATGCGTTTGTCTTCCGAGTGCTAGCTAACTGCTCCTGTCCACGCTGCCATTATACGTGTGGGCAGCGCTTTTTGAGGAGTGGACTGGGGCTCCTTTGCGTGAACAATGACACGTGTGCCGCCCGAGACGTCAGGCTTCCGACACAGACACCTTCACAACCGCTTACGGACCACCGTTCGCTTGTCTAATTGTTCATACGCAGCGCATGTGGCTTACCTAGAAGGAAGAAATATTTAATTTATGCCCCTCCCATGTTCACTGCATCCCCACTTTCTTTGTCGCTTCGTGACTGCAGAGCGGCTTCATATGCAGTCATTAATTGTCTCGTATTGTGCTTTCTAGGTGCTCCTAAGTTACGCATGCACGGTTATCGTATTTCTATCTCCTTTTCTCTCCTTCTAGGCTTCGTTTACGTCATTTCCCGCTTCTCATTACATGGTTCAGCCTGCGTGTGATGTTCACGTGCTAAAGATAGTAAAGATGATACAAAAACCCTTTTTTTAACAATATAGCTGCTGTCTTTTCAATGGGGCCCTTAGGGCAGGAGTATTAACAATCATTGTGTGGTAAAAACATTGCTGCCTATATAAACTGTACAAATATGCGTGCACATCGGTATATATATATATATATATATATATATATATATATATATATATATATATATATATATATATATATATATATATATATATATATATATATATATATATATATATATATATATATATATATATATATATAGCGCTACGAGTTGGAGTATGAAGAAATGGAACTTTTGGACCAGGCCAGTGCTTCATTAAATGGGGGCACATCAGTAAGCGAACATGATCGCTATTATAGCCTACAGATGCTTTCCGCATGCAGAAAAAATAATAGCTTTTTTTAGATTCCATCAAATATTTCTACGATTTCAGCATAAGGACTGGTTCACAAAAAAACGCATATGAAATCAGTAAAAAAAAACATGTTCACATGTCATTTGCATGTAACGCGCACGAAACGCGACCGCAACTACACGTGACAATGAAGTGACGAAATTTGAATCAAGGCGCGCCGAAGCAGAATGAGGTCAGGAAAGTCGGCAGATAATGTGAAATACTCAAGTGCACAGCTTATTCTTTGGGTGCGATGTCTGATGCTTGTGTTTCTTTCTTAAACTATAAACAGGCGCGAAAAACTATTTGACCTGTCTGCAGGAACAAACGCCACAGCGGCTGCTCCTGAGTTTCATGCTTTATTGAAAAATAAAGGGTTGATATAGGCTTCAAAAGCAACGACGAGCGGCGCCACTGCTCTTATCGCAGCTGGGGGCATCCACGGCCAGAACACTGCCGCCCCCGCTTCTGCGCACGCGCATAGCTCTCGAATTGTGTATGTGGTGCGTCACAATGTAACTATTTCTGACTAGCAATGCTCTGGGCCGCATGAGGAGCGCATGCGCGCACGTGTCCTTGGCGCCGCCGCTGGCAAATCCGGCAATAAACCGCCTTCGCGGGCAGCGTCTGCCCCCAGTAACGCCTAGCTCAGCCGCGCGAGCGTCGCGCCCAAACTTGCGCTTGGGTTCCCTATTGCGACTTTCTTGCGCACAGCTCGAAAGAAACAGATAAGCGCCAAATACCGAACTCAAAGGTAAGGCGATCTACCGGCGCAAGCGAGATGTCTTGCCGCTTTTCACGAAAGGATACAGCCACGACGCGCCTTCGTTCAGATTTCGTTACTTCCTTGTCACGACCTAGGTATACTGCGCGGAAGAAAACAAGGGCAAACAGACGGGGAAAAGCGCACACTATCAAACGAAGGTTTATTCTGTACAAACCATATATAAATGACTAAAACAGTATGTGACAGAAAACAATGTACGTCTTTTGATCGCTAACATATCTTGTTCTTTGTCACTTCCTGCTTTAATCATGTATATATGGTTTGTGAAGAATAAACCTTCACCGATGGTGTGCGCTTCTCCCAGTCTGCTTGTCGTGCATGTTGTGTTCCACGCAGTATACCTCGATCATGAATCACCAACTGGCCCAATCGTCCACTTCGATTATTTCCTTGTCACGTGTAGTTCCGCTCTGA
Source organism: Rhipicephalus sanguineus (assembly GCF_013339695.2). Taxonomy (NCBI): domain Eukaryota; kingdom Metazoa; phylum Arthropoda; class Arachnida; order Ixodida; family Ixodidae; genus Rhipicephalus; species Rhipicephalus sanguineus. The sequence goes on from NC_051176.1 coordinate 184,956,287, forward strand.
TGTAACAGAGTGGTCGCGTTGTGTGCGCGCCGGGCACGATCAGTTTAATAATAATAATAATAATAATAATAATAATAATAATATTATTATTATTATTATTATTATAATGTTATTATTATTATTATTATTATTATTATTATTATTGTTATTATTATTATTATTATTATTATTATTATTATTATTATTATTATTATTATTATTATTATCATGTATATTTATGTGATCTGAGCAGTTCTTCTGGTAAGCCTAACGAAGACAACTCGGCGGCGTGCAGCGATGAGCCCTGCAGCTGCTCTCAAACCGGTTCCCTCTCCACGTGTGCCCCTACGGGTGGTGAGCTCGCCGGGCTGCGCCGCCTCCTCCTCGACGCGTTGGAGGGAATCTCGTTCCTCAGCGACGAGGTATCCCAACTACGCGAAGAAAACGAGCGCCTCCGCAAGGATCATTCCCGCGGTGTTGAACAACAAGCCCGTGTGGTCGCCTCCCTTCGTGCAGAGGTCCGCTTCCTGCGTGAGGAGCTGACGCGCCGCACGGCCGCCGTGTCAGTGAAGGCACCTGTGATCCCTCCAGAGCAGGTGACCGTTGGCCGATCTGTGACCTCCAAGCAACCTGCGTACTCTGAACAACCTCTGTCCAAAATTCTTTCATCTTCGAATTCGCCGCCATGTGACGTAGACACGTCCGAGCGTGTCAGTGTGATGCCTGCGACAGCCTCTTCTGCAGCGGTAACTGAGGGTGTAAGAAAGAAGAAACCCGCCTCGTTTGGAGCATTGAAGACATCCACTATATCTGTAGCTCAGCGGCCACAACGGCCACAACGGCCAAAGGCCATTTTTGTTACGAAGCTGAGCCCGGACACCACTGCTGCTGACATCAAAAAACATATTGCTTCATTCGATATGTCTCCCATTTCCTGCCGGCGACTTCAAACAAGATTCCAGTCATATTCTTCATTCTATATCGAAGTTGACGAGGAAACGCTACAACGCCTGAATGACCCTTCGATGTGGCCCCTCGGATGCCTCTTCAAGCCATTTCGTGGGGAGCTGCGCGATGACATGCTTCATCCCTCTGAGCAAGTGACTGGAAACGAAAGTGCCGTGTAACGTAGACATATTCTACCAAAATGCTCGGGGTCTGCGTACCAAGACACTGGAGTTTTTCTCTAATGTTCTTTCGTCTTGTTTTCCTATTATCGCTATTTCTGAAACCTGGCTCGGCACTGAAATTCTCTCATCGGACTTTTTTCCCCCGACTTACACCACCTTCCGCCGTGACCGAGATTTCAGTGAAACCAAACAGAAAGGCGGTGGCGTGCTGATTGCCATTGACAATTCACTGAAATCCGTTAGACGGAAAGACCTAGAAACTATCGAAGAATCGATCTGGCTAGAAATCAACCTTGAGCGCCGTGAAAAATTGTTGATTGGATGCTTCTATTTACCGCCCAGCATTTCCCCTGCCTCGTTTCACGATGTCATGTCTTCTATTGAACTTGTGATATCTTCTCATAGTGGGCACAGAATTATTGTTCTTGGGGATTTCAATGCACCTGGAATTGACTGGAGCACGCTTACCTTTTCTCATTACAATCATTTCACAGAGAAAAAGTGCAGCCTGCTCTTGGACTTTCTGGCGTTTAATTCCCTAGTGCAACATAATTCAGTCGTCAATTCCAGTGGCAACGTCTTGGACCTGTGTGTGTCAAACGATCAACCCCTTGAAGTTTCCCGCTCCAACATCTCTCTTGTACGTCCGGACAAATTCCACCCACCACTTAACGTAAGATTATCTGCATCAGCCGAAACAACGAGCTACAGCAGTTACGTAAAGAAATCTCCAAGATTTGCGTTCAAGCGAGGTGATTACACGGGCCTCTATCATCACTTGTCCACCGTTGAGTGGTCACAGGTTACTGACAAACCTAATGTTGATGACCAGGTTGATCGGTTTACGGAGCTTGTACTGAGCAGCATGCTTAATTTTATTCCCCAGTATACACCTAAACAACGTAAATATCCCCACTGGTTCTCATCTGAACTTATCAGTGCACTGAAGCATAAAGATCACGCACACAGGAAATCTAAATGTTCTCCATCCAGCGAGTGGAAGGAAGAGTTCAGCTTTTTTCGAACTCTCTCTAAACGCCTATATAAACGGGATCATAGTTCGTACATTCAATTCTTAGAAAAAAGCGCCTCTGACAGGCCGGCTGAGTTTTGGAAGTATGTGCGTAAACGGTCTAGCAAAAGCGGAGAGTCCTTCAGACTACTAGACTCAAATGGGGTAGAAGTGCATGCCGTCGCTGACTGTTTTGCCACACATTTCTCATCCGTTTATAAGGCCTCAGACTCCAGCACTGATATCAGACAACAGCCCAAGGCAGTTAGCTCATCCAGTGCTTTGTCGCTGGATAAAAATCTTATCAGCGAATGCATTAAGCGCTTAAAACCATGCTTATCATGTGGCCCAGATGGCATCCCCTCCGCCATACTAAAAGCATATGGTACTATATTTGTCCCAGTACTGACTGCGATATTTAATAACTGCCTGGACACTTCCACATTTCCTAGCATGTGGAAAACTGCTCGTGTTTTCCCAGTATTTAAGTCGGGCTCTAAGACAGATGTTTTTAATTATCGCCCGATTTCTCTACTATGTGCCACATAAAAGATCTTCGAACTGGCTCTTCACAAAATATTGTCTTTTAGTGTGAAAAACTCACTGATTCCAAATCAACATGGTTTTCTTGCTGGCCGCTCAACTACCACAAATCTTGCTAGTTTCATGACGCAGATCTCCACACCTATTTCTCAGAGAGGACAGGTTGACGTAATCTACTGTGACCTGAGCAAGGCTTTTGACGTAGTCAGCCACACACTGATTATGGTTAAACTTGCGAACTTTGACGTTGACTTGTCGATTGTGAATCTCTTGCACAGCTATCTGCTCAATAGATCTTGTTATGTTGCCGTAAATGGCCAAACCTCTTCTTTGTATAAAGTGACTAGTGGGGTCCCTCAAGGGTCGGTATTAGGCCCACTCCTATTTTTAATTTACGTTAATGATGTTTCTTTTGCCATTCGTAATTCTTCTTTCCTCTTGTATGCCGATGACATCAAGATATTTAAGGAAATTCATTCAGTTAACGACTGTCGCTTGTTGCAGTCAGATTTATGTTCTTTTTCCGAATGGTGCAACGGCAATAACCTTTCTCTAAATACCGCAAAGACAAAATTCATGTCTATCACTCGCAAAACATCTAGCATGTCATTTCAATACTTTGTCAATTCTGTGCCGTTATGCAAGGTTTATGAAATCAGTGATCTTGGTGTTGTTGTTGACAGCGCGTTAAACTTTTCTTCTCACGTTAAGCGTGCTGCTATGCGGGGCCTTCGTTCTCTCGGATGTGTTTGTAGAATATCTCGAGATTTCAGGTCTCCCATGGCCCTACACAAATTGTACACGGCAATATGTCTTCCGCAACTTGAGTATGCGTCCGTGATATGGAATGGCATTGCTCAATCCAGCGGTAACACCATTGAACGAGTCCAGAAAAAATTCCTCAGCATATATAACCATCGCTTTGCTAAAAATGACTCTGGATCTCGTTCAAATACTGCTGAATCATTATCACTGCCATCACTTCACTGCCGACGAAATCGTTCTGATCTCTTATTTCTCTACAAGCTAGTCCACGGTTTCATATCCTGCCCTGTACTTCTCAATTGTGTTAATTTTCGAATTCCGCGTAAGTTAACCAGAGAGAACAGACCGTTTCATGTACCCGCCTGCTTCTTCCAACACTCTACCGTTCACAGAATACAAAGTCTTTATAATATTAATTTTCTTGATCTTGACGTTTTTCATAGTCCACAATCACTGTTTTTATCCGAGCTTTGCACTGTTTTGACATAGTATGGCACAGTGTACAAAGTCTTCCCTTCTCCGTCTTTCCGCATAGTTGTATATGTGCAATCTAATTTTTTATTCCCCTTCAATATTTCTCATATTGTCTTATTTTACTCCTCCCCTTTAGTGTTCATTTCTCTTTGTCTACGTGTTTTTACTCTTTTTATTTCTGAAGACTGTCTGTATTGTATTGTTTATTTTTATTGATTTTATTTTTGCGTGCGCCTGCACAAAGACCTCACGGTTGTTCCTGGGCACGTTAAATAAATGATTGATTGATTGAGTGATTATTATTATTATTATTATTATTATTATTATTATTATTATTATTATTATTATTATTATTATTATTATTATTATCTGCTCAATAGATCTTGTTATGTTGCCGTAAATGGCCAAACCTCTTCTTTGTATAAAGTGACTAGTGGGGTCCCTCAAGGGTCGGTATTAGGCCCACTCCTATTTTTAATTTACCTTAATGATGTTTCTTTTGCCATTCGTAATTCTTCTTTCCTCTTGTATGCCGATGACATCAAGATATTTAAGGAAATTCATTCTGTTAAGGACTGTCGCTTGCTGCAGTCAGATTTGTGTTCTTTTTCCGAATGGTGCAACGGCAATAACCTTTCTCTGAATACCTCAAAGACAAAATTCATGTCTATCACTCGCAAAACATCTAGCGTGTCATTTCAATACTCTGTCAATCCTGTGTCGTTATGCAAGGTTTATGAAATCAGTGATCTTGGTGTTGTTGTTGACAGCGCGTTAAACTTTTCTTCTAACGTTAAGCGTGCTGCTATGTGGGGCCTTCGTTCTCTCGGATGTGTTTGCAGAATATCTCGAGAATTCATGTCTCCCATGGCCCTACACAAATTGTACACGGCAATATGTCTTCCACAACTTGAGTATTCGTCCGTGATATGGAATGGCATTGCACAATCCAGCGGTAACACCATTGAACGAGTCCAGAAAAAATTCCTCAGCATATATAACCATCGCTTTGCTAAAAATGACTCTGGATCTCGTTCAAATACTGCTGAATCATTACCACTGCCATCACTTCACTGCCGACGAAATCGTTCTGATCTCTTATTTCTTTACAAGCAAGTCCACGGTATCATATCCTGCCCTGTACTTCTCAATTGAGTTAATTTTCGAATTCCGCATAAGTTAACCAGAGAGAACAGACCGTTTCATGTACCCGCCTGCTTCTTCCAACACTCTACCGTTCACAGAATACAAAGTCTTTATAATATTAATTTTCTTGATCTTGACGTTTTTCATAGTCCACAATCACTGTTTTTATCCGAGCTTTGCACTGTTTTGACATAGTATGGCACAATGTACAAAGTCTTCTCTTCTCCATCTTTCCGCATAGTTGTATATATGCAATGTAATTTTTTATTCCCCTTCAATATTTCTCATGTTGTCTTATTTTACTCCTCCCCTTTTGTGTTCATTTCTCTTTGTCTACGTGTTTTTGCTCTTTTTATTTCTGAAAACTGTCTGTATTGTATTGTTTATTTTTATTGTTTTTTTTTTGCGTGCGCCTGCACAAAGACCTCACGGTTGTTCCTGGGCACGTCAAATAATTGATTGATTGATTGATTGATTGATTGATTGATTGATTGATTGATTGATTGATTGATTGATTGATTGATTGATTGATTGATTGATTGATTGATTGATTGATTATATCTGGGGTTTTACGTCCAAAAACCACGATGTGATTAGGGCGTGATCAGTTTCGATATCACCCTTAAGTTTCGACGATGCAAATAACGTTTCTCAAATTACGTGCAACTTTTGTGATTTCTAAAAAAAAATGGGTATGCCATAAATTGCCATGCGCTACAAGTTTCTAATATACACAGTTGCCATCAAATTAATAGCTAAAATTTAATTAACGAGTTTTTGTTAATTAGTCGCAACAGTATAATTTCAGCTGCGGCTAAGTATTTCCGCCTCGACGTAAAGTGCGTGTGCGAAAACGACAGGAGCCTTACTGTCATAGTATTTTTATTTTAAAAATGTATACTTTCTAAAAAAAAAACGCGCGCACACACGCACTGTAATATAACGTCCACGGTCAGTACGCGCGTTCAGCAGCTCTTTAATGCAGCCACCGAAGTCAGCACGTTTAGCGGGACATAAATGTTCAGAAACAGCCGCAAAAAAATGTATGGCATTCATAAGCCGGAAACTGGGGCTCTATTACTCTGCTGTGGGTACCATGTCCTCATCAGGTAACAGTAGAATTCGTAATGGCCTCTCATAGAATCGCCAGCTCACATTTACTGCTTTCGCAAGAGCTACAATGAAACATGAGCGGCCCTCTCCAGAGAAGAAAAACTGTCGCCGCCACAATGTCGCTTCTTTTGACGTGAATGTGTCGGTAGCATTTTTTAAATGTCGAACGCCACATGTCCTGCAGCGACAAGGTGAGAGAACGCTGCTGACAAAAATTATGAAAAATACGGCTCGGGGACTTTTAGAATCAGGAAATAAGTCGTACAAACGGCGTCTAAGCCGAATGACGTTAGGTGGCATGATCACCCATCATAGCACGGGGTCAGGGCTGCGAGGGGTTGGCTGGAGCGTCACGCTTCCGACCTGATATACTACATGCAATATATATATATATATATATATATATATATATATATATATATATATATATATATATATATATATATCACCGAAACTGCCTCGCCATGATGAAGGCCTCTACATAATGTATTCTTGGCGCAGCTTTCTACAGCGTTGATATGAAACCGGCACATTGAAAAGCGGCAGCTACTCAATGCATACGCGGCGCTAGTTGCTAAAGCGGCGAGTTGCTCTGCTTCAGGAATAGTTGTCACGTGGGTTCGATTCCGCCAAGCACAGAAAAAGCTCTGACATTTTTCATTTCTATAGAAGACGTTAGGAAAAAGGTTACATGATGGCCAGATGGTGGTAGGAAATACTATAACAACAGCAAGTACCGTCAAACCCGACTGTAACGAACTCGGGTACATCGAATTATCCTTTATATAGAAGTATTTTCGAACACGACAATGCCTTAACTTCAATGCATAAGAACATTTAAGGCGAAATGGAACAAAAATAGCGGGAACACTTGATATATCGAACATAGGGCAGTGCGATACGCCCCAAGAAGTTGGTTTTCCCTCACAAGAAGTTCGCTTTTCCTCACGAATGGGGAGTTTCACGCATGCATTTGTGAGAGTAAACGGTGTGAATATGAGGGTGCCACCCAAAGCTAGTAGAAACCATCGCTTGCCACCGCGTGCTTTCTCCCACGACTCCTCGTCGTCGCTGCTGTCGTGCGGGGTCGCCGTTCGTTTCTGAACTCCCTTAACGCAACGGCTGCCGTAAAATGCAAGAACCTGGCTGTTCTCCGCGAAGATAGCGATAATGAACGCAGTAGAACGTAAAGAAGTCTGACGTCGCCGCTGCGTACAGCATCCCAAGAAGCACGCTGAGTGTGATATCGAAAAACAACGCCAGCATTATGGCATCGGGCGCCACAGCCGCAGCTTCCGGCGCCCGACGAATACGCACAGCTGCGTTTGAAGATGTTGAGTCGCTGTTTACATAGATAACGTATTTTCACGCCTACAACCCGGATCTGCATACCCATAACTACAAACCGCGGAAAAATAAAAAATAAAAAAACTTCCTTGCGTATTGCCGTGGGCCGCCTTCCTTGCTACAACGTAAGGCAGTGCCGTGAAGCCAACTTGTGCACCGAAAATACGGTAAATTCTTTTGAAAGTGTTATATGGAATCATACAATATATAACTAGTTCCTGTTTTTTAGCGAGTTCGATATCTGCGGGTTCGACTTGGAAGCTCTCCTCAAATAGTGAAAGTACGCTGATCGTAGTTAAAAAAAGGAAAAAAGGGAGGAACAGCGCTGGGGGAAGGGGGACCTGACAAATAGTTCCCTTGTGAATAACTGTGTGCAAAACAAGCAATTTCTCGCCATCGTCCCTAACACAGGTCTAGGCACCCCAACAAGGAAGCCATAACGTGCGAATTTTCCCCCTCGATTGTTTCTCATTAGCCACCACTCAAGACCGCCGGATAATGTGATAACTTAGATGGGTTGCCGCTTGGATCACTGAGGAAGTGCGAAAAAGAATACCACTAGGAAGGAATCGATATATATTCTTCCAGCCCAGAGGATGCTTATAGGTATAATTAAGCTAAATCCGGATTCAATTAATCTTGTCAAGTTAAAACGGACTTGTCACGGTCATGCACTAGTTCATGTCACGATCATGATCCTCTGTGCTGCTTTTGGTGTGACAAGGGATGGGGTCTAACGAGGGATGGCTTGACTCACATCGACCGCACTTCTTCTAAGACGGTTGTTCCCTGCCAAGAACTTACTTGATGGGGTGCTTCGTTGAGCACGCTAGCATAATTTCTCTATTATGCGAGCTGCTGCTGATATTTGTACTACCATCAAACAACCTCATATAAGGACTGCTAGCTTGGGCTACCTCATCCTGACCCCATACGTTCACACGTTATTGTAAATGTATCGAAGTAAACAAGAAAGTGCGGAAAACTACAATCAATAACGAGTATATTAATGTGGCTGTACGACACCTCTGCTCCCCCTACGTACTCTGAAGTGATCCAGGAATTTCAGGACAACTGCATTTGTTAGGTTCCTTGGAATATTCCGGTGCGCCACACTGATAGGTGTGCCTTTTCAAAGAAGAAAAAGTAAAATAAAGCGCTCAGCGTGGTCGTGCATGTCTCTGCATTGTTTGCTTCTACTGGGCAACACGGGGGTGCTTTCAATAATAAAACTGGGAAGTGGAAGCGGGCTTTATGAGAACCGTGCAGTAAGATTCGGCTGCAAGGCACGTTGAAGATCAATTACTCTAATCAATCATCCTGCATGAGGCCTTCCATGAACAGGTCAGCTTTTTTTCTTTCTTTTCTGCATAGTCTACTAGATAATGTAGAGTACGTCCAAAACAGCCAGACCTCAGCGCCGCTTCTCGTGCCTCGACGGGGAATACCAGATCAAGTAGCGACAAATGTAAATAGCCAGCCGCATATAGCGTTCGCGTCGAATCGCTTTACGACTTAGGGAAGGCCAGTGGGAAATATCGTTATTAGTATGTGCGGTTTTGGAATGGGCGACCATTTCAGAGCTCCAGGCAGTTCTTCGTAGTCCTCATTTTTTATTGAAGAGAACTAAATCAGTGCTTCCTAACGTATTCAATAAACAAATAACAAACGCTCAAGTTCACCTGATTAGCTGGGCTAGTACGGTCAACATATTCGAAACACAGACAGGGAAGCATGAAAAAGACGAGGAGAATGCTGAATAACTCAATGACAGTGCGCAGAGCGAAAGGTTCAGAATAATGAAAACTTTCCCCGCTTTTCTTTTATGGGTCACGTTACTCCCCGCCATGTACATTGTTTTGAGCCGTCTGGTCCTGCTCTTCGAATTATATGTCTCACGCTGCTTATAAACATAATGCTAGTGGTATAACACTTATATTTCGAGCAGCTAGAGACAGAACAAACCAATCGACAGATACGTAGATGCACGTGCGCTCACACGCACGTACCCCCACGTGCAAGCACGACTCATTGATATGGGGCCTGGTAACCCATCAGATCCAGTGGTTACTGCATGTAGATCTTCGTACACGAACAGAGAGCGCACTTACTATATGAGATTATTTAGATATGAGAAGTATGCTCTCATGCAATTTTAACCAGAATGGCTGCAAGAGCTGGACGACTTACAGTAAAACGGTGTATTCGCTCCGTCCTCGCATAGTGTGTACTGCTTCTGCGATGGCCTCGCCGCGAGAAGACAGGACTATTTCGGAATACTGCTCGCACGTGCAGTATGCTACATGGCACTGAAATATGCAGGAACGACTTCACGAAAGTAAATAAGCTTAGCTGCCGAACATAATCCTTTTTTCAGGTAGAAACTGCTGTCTTCCGCGAAGGTGAAGTGATGCCACTTATTCTTCTTTCCATAGGCGTTGTTTCGTATGCTACCACTAAGATGTTCAGAGAATCCTGCTATTACCTCGTCTTACTTTGCGCACAAAAGTAAAAGCCCTTTTGCCAAAGAATTTGGCGATACCTTATGAGAAAAACATTTATTCTCTTTGGCAGTAAATGACCTTCTATTGGGAGATTTGGGAAGATGTCCCAGCTACTTTCTTTCCATTTTGCACCCAAAAAGTAATGTACAATATATAATATAATAAGTGAATAAAAATTGATAATGAAGATAATGATAACAAAACAATTAGATCCGCGAGGCAGCGTACAATAGGCACCACACATATCCGTTCAGTCCGCTCTTTGAATGTCATGTGCCCTTTACAGTTGGTGTGCAGAGGTCCTTGTACTAATATGGATGGCATGCCCAAACACAAAGCCAAGTTGGAGCTGAGCCCTCAATGTACAGAACAAACATTCACCACTAAATCAATATACATCACGCTAGGAGCCCACACATGGATAACGAATGATTATATGACAAAAAAAAGAAACGCGAGAAACATGTCGCAGATAAACTACTGTTTTTCTTCGTTGTTTTTTTTGTAATATTAACGAATTTTCGCTCAATCAAGTAAGCGTCTTAATGTAGTGTCTGCGTAAATAAAGCTCCGTCGTATGCTTAAGTCGACACGACGTCGTCGTGCGACCGTCATCGGCGTACCGCTTGTCGTCTTCGTTGCTACAGTGTCGTCGTTGTCGTGCCTTTAAGTGCTTCGAGCAGTAAACGAAATAACCATTCCGCAAGTGTCCACGTCTGTGTCCTTCTTACGTGTCTTTGCTTTAAGAGGTCACGCCCACCTCACTTTGACACAATATAGCGGTACCATGCAGCCGTTAGCGCAACAGTCATCTGGCCGGACGGCTGCTCTAGCTTGCACAATGCGAACCTGCGCGCCTTCAGTGTGTACCCTATGCAAGCACCTAGCTCCGGGCAAACTTACGAGCGACAAACCGGCTTAGCAGGGGGTAGAAGCTGCCAAATGGAACTGATCCACGAGAGCCGGGCTTCATAAACACAGCGCGCTCCCGTTTATGCGGAGAGCGACCCGCTTCGCTCAGCATCACCCGGACGTACAGCCGCCCATTTTTTTAACCTGAACGCGCGAGCGTCGACCGCCGAGTTGATAAGCGCCGTGCAACGGAGCGCAACGGCGAAATGAACGAGAATACGCGCATGCGCGTTATGAGGAGGTCTGGGCAGCTTTCGTGTGCTAGGCTTTACCGGGAACCGGACACCACCCCGCTTCTTTTGAGCACCGCTATCATCCCTTTTTTTCTATCATTTCTTTTTCTTTTCTGAACGCTGCCATCAAGTTATAAAGAAAAGGCCAAGTGGTAGCGCTTGAGAAGATGGGATGTGATTACACGCGCTGATTATACTACTAGCGTATCAGCATTTTTACAGCGGTACTCTTAAGCTTTTCGTTATGCCTTGCAGAGTCGACAAGCAACTATCAGAGGCCAGCGCGCTCTCTGGCTCTTTTCGTTTTCTTGTTGATGTTCCTAGCGACTCATCTGAGTGGCTAATTAAGCCAAGCCGTGTGATATTCACTCGAATTAGGCACATGCTAATTAAAACAGTGATAGTTAAGCTTGCTAATTAGGATAATATAATTAGTACCTCACTAAACCCTACATAATTAGGTAGGACATGGTAATTAAAATTGCGCTAATTAAGATATCCCTAAATAGAACCACGCTAATGAATTCTTTTACGAACAAGCTAATTATGACCTTACAAGTGAGGGTCATGTTAATGACGACCTTGCTAATAAGTAAGGCCTAATTATCAGTCTTACATAAGACGATGTTAATTAGCATTGTATTACTCAGGGTGCTTGAAACTAATTAATTAGTACCACAATTAGAGTGGCCCTCATTAACACTGGTTTGCTTTTATGCATATTAATCAGCAATGTTTTAATTAACATCCCTTTGGCAAAGCCGTAATTATGAGGTCCATGATTAGTATGGCATTGAATAGCTTGACTAAGCATGAAGACTAAGACCATGAAGAGGACGAAGAGAGCGATAGCGCGCGGCGGCCTCTGATGATGAGTTTCTTGTCGACGCCGCACGGCATAACGAAAAGCCTAACAGCTCCGCTTTAAAATGCTGATACGCATTTAGCACAATTAGCAGGTGTAATTATGTCCCAACCATCTGAAGCATGACCACTTGACTTATTCTTTATAACACGATGGCAGCGTTTAGACAGGAAAAAAAGGATGACGATAGCGGTGTTCAAAAGAAGCGGGGCTGGTGCCCGTTTCAGTGAAAAGCCTAGCAGATGACAGCTGCGCAGGACTGCTTATAGCGCGCATGCGCGTATTCTCGTTCATTTCGCCGCTGCGCTCCGTTGTACGGCGCTTATCAACTCGGTGGTCCACGCTCGCGCGTTCAGGTTAAAAAAATGGGCGGCTGTACATCGCCTCGTTTATTCAAGGTTCACAGACGCGCACAACTCGCTTGTAATCCTTTTGAGTCGCGCTGGTAAAAAAAAAAATGCACAATGACACGAAATCTGGATGACAACAACGGCTGAACAGGCTTAAACGAAGAGGAGTATTGTTTACTTGCGTATCAGCCAGTCCACGAAACAATGGGTGTTGTTTTCAATACATGCGTGAAAGATAGAAAATCAAATGAAAACAACGAAACAAAAAACAACGTAACGAATAGGAAAAAAGCTAGCTTTTGATTCTGGGCCTGCCTATAGACGGCGAGCCACAGCAGCCGGCATAAAATGGTGTGCATAGTGCCGACGTCCAACTTGGTCTTGTTTTGAGTGGATCGGCATACGGCGACTCTTCAGGGCTTAGCATGTCGTCTTCATTTCCTTTTCCCTATAGCATGAAGGAAGGAAGCGGGCCTATGTAGCTAGATATAAAGGGTATTTCTGCGAATTCGAAGGAGTCACTAACAATGGAACCCTCCTGATGCGAGCCAGGCGCATGTATTAATAATCTGTGATTCTTGAACGTCACGGCAACTCGTGTTGGATTTTTTTCTGTTGATTTTCGCTTCCGCGCTCGGTGTTGTAGCCAAAATAAATAGCGGCTGCGATGCTAAGTGCAGCACCGCACTAAAAATGCGCTTCTGTTAAAATATCGTTCATTGCACTCGTGCTTTGTTATGCACTTTCTTGTATTGCTTTTATACTGCTATGTACGCCGCGTTGGGAGGATTGTTGCTGTTTGATTCGAACAAAGGAAGCTAAGTAGTTTCTGATTGTGTATATATATATATATATATATATATATATATATATATATATATATATATATATATATATATATATATATATATATATATATATATATATATATATATATATATATATATACAGCCAAGCAAAATAGTGGTTAAGCGCATCCGAAACGAATTGCTTGATTCCACTCGTAGTGCATACATAGCAGCTCGTGTTCCGCCTATAGGGGACTCTGTCTTGCAGTAAAAGAAGTCACCAGTCATATATCCGCTAAAAATATTGCTGCATCGCACGAACTGTTTAGCATGGATATGTTTGGATCTCACCCGTATTGCTCAAAATCATTACCAGCATACTTTAAAAGACTCTCTAAACTGGGTTGACCACTGCCCACCAGTGGAGGCTTCAGTGAGCATGAAATTGCCGAATGAGAAACGTACAAAGGGAAGAAGCTGAGTGAGTATTATGACAAAAAGAAAACGAAAAAAGTTGCTCCGTGATTGCGTATACAGTTCACTGTTTCCAAAGCAGTTAATAACAGGGGTCCCGCTAAATTACTTTCCTGGACCAGAGGACAGCCCGCCGCCGTCCGAACGTAGCGAACCTAGTGAAACATGTCGTTCGGTTAGTTGGTTCACACTCGGAAAAAGTTAATAACGCAACGCAAGGCGAAGAAACAAGAGGTACAGGAAAGAGCGACGCTTTTTGCTTTCCCTCTTGTTCTGTCTTCAAACTACAATACGTCGGACAACCTGAAACGCCTTTCAGATACCGCTTCAACAACCATAAGTGGCACTGACATGCTGCTACTCTTCCTAATGTTCCGCTGTCAAAACACGTGCCTGTTCCGGGCCACTCATTTGATAAAGTAACTGCGACATCCCTTCAATCTGGTTTTCCCTCCCACCATGAAATAGAGCTTTCAGTGTCGTATCTCATCCATATATATAAAGCGGTCGCTTGTGGTATCAATGAAAGTGCTTGGAAACTTTCCTTTCTACCGGTTCAGCTGGCTGAATGCTCGTGATTTCCGTCGCCCCTTTTTATTGCGAATATATCCTTTTCCTATGTCCTTTTTTCTTATCGGTATCATGACAAACTGTGTGCACGCCCATTTATGTCACATGTCTGTTGATAGTCTGCGGCCGTTTCCAGCTATGACATGTGTAGAGAAGCATTGGAACGCTGTAATGGGCTGTCCTCTCGAGCGCCTTCTAGTGGGTCGCCCTCTTCGCCTCTTCTCGGAGAGCACGCCTCTCGTGCTCGTGAGAGTCTGCGCTCCGTCGTGACTGTTGTGCATCGTCGTCGTCAATACAGCCGTCAATAAACGCATTTACAAAGTGGTGGAGAGTGTTGTACCGTCACCACAACTTCGGTCTCCATTCGATGCCCCTGGAGCTCCTGCCCCGACCGCTTGTCCCGGTGTGCCCCGTATCCGCGACCCTCCTGTGTTCACCGGCGCGAATGGCACCGACGTGGAGGACTGGCTCGCGATTTACGAACGGGTGAGTGTTCCCAATAAATGGGACGAAGCAGGCAAGCTGAGCAACTTGGTTTTCTACCTCGTGGGTGCGGCAGGCATGTGGTACAACAACCGTGCATCCGATTTCCCGACGTGGTCCGATTTCAAGACCGCCATCGTCGACGTGTTTGGCCGCCCTGCCGTTCGTAAGCTGCAAGCCGAACAGCGTTTATGTGAACGAGCTCAGCAGGCAGGGGAATCGTTCACGAGCTACATTGAAGACATCCTTGACCTGTGCAAGAAAGCCGACGCGAGCATGTCGGAGTTTGACAGAATCAGGAATGTTCTGAAAGGCATCGACGACGATGCCTTCACCATGCTGCTGGCCAAAAACCCTCGCACAGTGGCAGAGGTCATTACCCTGTGCCAAAGCTAGGAGGAGCTGCGCCGGCAGTGCTTGATGACCCGTCGACCGCGCATCACGCGATGCTGATCTCGTGGGATTGTCGGCCATTCCTGACCACTCCACCTTGATCGCCGAAATCAAGTCGTTCGTGCGTGAGGAAATTGCCCGCCAGGTCTCTACTGGCCTTCGCTCCACCGCAGCATGTTGACCAGCCGCCAACTACACTTCTGCCTCCTCTCCGCCGAGCGATTCAGCAAGAAATCGCGGAGGTCATTCCTGAATACCACCAGCCGCCTCCAGTGCCTGCGCCACTAAGCTACGCGCAAGCTGTAGCCAGACCGCCCCCAGCGATTCCTGTGGCTGGCCCGCGAAGTTACGCCGAAGCCGTCGTCGGACCGCAGGCCTTCGAAACGGCTGTGCCACCTACATACGTCGGCGTCGTCCCCAGGCCCCGACTGCTGCCCACAATGCATCATATCAACACCCGCCTCGTCCTTCCCGTTCTGCGACATGGATGGGACCCGCGAACCGCTGGCGCACTTCCGACAACCGCCCCATTTGCTTTGCGTGCGGTTGCGCCGCTCACGTCGCACACTACTGCAATCGCGTGCAGCCGCCTCGGGTCGCATCAACCCTCACCAGCTCATCAAGGCGCCCTTATTATGACCAAGCGCCGCCTATGTCACCGACGTCCCGCCCCGCACCATCTACCCGCCGTTCACCGTCTCCACGACGTCGCTCACTGTCGCCGATGCGGCCACGTCCAGTCTCACGCGACCAGGAAAACTAGTCGTCGCAGTCCACGAGGCAAGGGCTGCGACGCTATCGAACTGTGAAAGCCCTCAACGAAGCCCCTCGAACGTGATAGACGTGTTTGTGGACGGTGTTCGCGCATCTGCCCTTATCGACACTGGAGCCGCCGTATCCGTTATGGACGCCAAGTTCAGCCGATTACTGCGAAAAGTGACGACGCCGCTTTCCGGGCTCTTCCTCCGTACAGCCAGCGCCCAAAGTATTCACCCTACAGCGGTGTGCACAGCCCGCGTCATTATTCAGGATGCTCTGTACGCCGTCGAATTGATCATAATTCCTGCCTGATCTCACGACGTCATCCTAGGATGGGATTTTCTCTCTCGCCACGACGCCGTCATTCATTGCGCACCAGCCGAAATATAGCTCTCACCATTCTCTGATTTCGCGCCGGCAGACAGTCCATCAGCTGCGGGCAAGGTGCTTGTCAAACACGACACCAAGGTGCCTGCAAACTTGTCGACGGCGGTGTCAGTGTACTGCGCCAGTCTCTCCGACACCGTTGCACTTCTCTCGCCATCTGACCGTGTTTGCACGAGGAAAGGCATGCTGGTGCCTTTCGCGACCGTGCAAGTCACTCAGGGCAGTACGTCAATTTTTGTTATCAACCCATCTCCGTACAGTGTTATGTTGGTGCGAGGGGAATGCCTCGGCAGCGTGGAACCCCTCGAAGACGCACAAGTTATGGATGAACCAGTTGAAATGCACTGCCACAGTTCCAGTACGCTCGGCGCTGTTTCGACGTCTGGTTCATCACCCGCTGATGTATTTGGTTCCTCCATTGCTGACGACCTTACACCGGTCCAGCGTTCCCAGCTACTGCGCCTGTTGGTCGAATTTCGCTCTTCTTTCGATGTCGCTCAAACTTCTCTCGGCCGCACGTCCGCCGTTACGCATCGCATCGACACAGGCGCCCAGCCGCCACTGCTGCAACGTCTAATCGGGTATCGCCCACAGAACGCCGTGTAATCAACGAGCAAGTCGACGACATGCTTCGACACGATGTTATTCGACCTTCTAACAGCCCCTGGGCGTCTCCTGTCGTTCTTGTTGTGAAGAAGGACGCTTCTGTGCAGTTCTGTGTGGACTACCGACGACTCAACAAGATCACTCGTAAGGACGTGTATCCACTACCGCGAATAGGCGACGCGATTGACAGCCTGCAAGGACCAGAATTCTTTTCATCTCTCGATTTGTGCTCAGGGTACTGGCAAGTACCCATGGCTGATGACGCTCGACCGAAGACCGCCTTTGTCACGCCCGACGGCTTGTACGAATTCAACGTCATGCCGTTTGGGCTGTGTAATGCGCCCGCCACCTTTGAGCGCATGATGGATACCGTTCTGCGCAACCTGAAATGGCACACATGCTTGTGCTACCTCGACGACGTCGTTGTTTTCGCTCCGGACTTCTCCACGCATCTTCAACGCCTGCGGCATGTTTTGACGCGTTTGAGCGACGCCGGTCTGCAACTGAATCTAAAGAAGTGCCGATTTGCAGCACGGCAGCTGACAATACTCGGTTACGTCGTGTCCAAGGACGGTATTCTCCCCCATCCAGCCAAGCTTCGGGCCGTGACCGAGTTCCCCAAACCTACGTCCGTCAAAGAACTGCGCAGTTTCGTAGGACTGTGTTCCTACTTTCGGCGCTGCATTGGAAACTTCGCGACTATCATATCGCCGCTGACGAAGCTCCTCGGAAGTAACGGGCCCCTCAATTCATGGTCGTCAGAGTGCGACGACGCTTTCGCGAAGCTCCGTCGTTTGTTGACGTCGCCTCCCATACTACGCCACTACGACCCTACGGCCCATACAGAGGTACACACAGACGCCAGCGGTGTTGGCCTTGGCGCTGTCCTTGCGCAGCGCAAACCAGGGTTCTCTGAATATGTCATGGCATATGCAAGTCGTACGCTCACCAAAGCCGAGACCAATTACACCGTCACCGAAAAGGAATGCCTGGTGATCATCTGGACCCTTACGAAGTTCCGACCTTATTTGTATGGTCCCCATTTGATGTCATCACCGACCACCATGCGCTCTGCTGGTTGTCATCATTGAAGGATCCATCAGGCCGCCTCGCCCGCTGGGCACTTCGCCTACAGGACTACGATGTCCGCGTGCTGTACCGCAACGGACGCCAGCATGCTGACGCCAACGCACTCTCGCGCTCCCCCTTGCCTGACGACAATACCCACAGCTCAATGTCTCACAATGCCGTTTCTTCCATCGACATTCACACTATCGCTACCGAACAGCGCAATGATCAATGGATCGCTTCACTGATAGACTTGCTCACTGATCCATCGGCAACACCATCCACTCGCGCGTTGCGTCGTCAAGTCCACCATTTCGCCATTCGCGACGACCTCCTTCACCGACGCAATTACAACGCAGACGGCCGCCAGTGGCTACTAGTAATACCCCGCAGTCTGCGTTCTGAAATATGCGAATCGTTCCAGGCTGATCCGCAGTGTGCGCACTCTGGGGTATCGAAAACATACCACTGCATTCGCGAACGGTACTTTTGGCGAGGCATGTACCGCTACATGCCAAAGTTCGTTCGCTCCTGCATCGATTGTCAGCGCCGCAAAACTTCAACGCACCAGTCACCAGCAGGTCTACAACCTTTACCTTGCCCTGACCGGCCGTTTGGGCGCGTTGGCATCGATTTGTATGGGCCACTCCCTCTGACGTCGGCTGGTAACCGCTGGGCCATCGTCGCTGTAGACCACCTTACGCGATACGCCGAAACTGCCGCCCTCCCAGCGGGTACAGCGCGCGATGTAGCCTCCTTCCTGCTCCGCCGGTTCATGCTGCGCCACGGTCCACCCCAGGAGCTGCTCAGCGATCAAGGCCGTGTCTTCCTGTCGGAAGTCGTCGAAGCCATCCTCAAAGAGTGCAACGTTGTACACAGCAAAACTACTGCTTACCACCCGCAGACGAATGGGCTCACGGAACGCTTTAACCGCACGCTCGGCGACATGCTCTCGATGTACGTCGCCGCCGATCACACAAATTGGGATTCCATTCTCCCTTTCGTCACCCACGCCTACAATACCGCCCCTCAAAGCACCACTGGTATCTCACCATTTTTCTTATTGTAAGGCAGGCACCCGTCGCACACAATCGACACAATCCTTCCATACAAGCCGGATCGATCTGAGTGTGCGCCTATTTCTGCCACAGCCAGACTTGCTGAGGAGTGTCGCGAGATTGCCAAGACCTTTACTACGCATGACCAAGAGCGGCAGAAGAGCATCCGCGGTGAGACCAACACTCCACCCACGTTCCTACCTGGAGCGCTCGTATGGCTCTCGGTCCCTACCACTGCAACTGGCCTCTCTTCCAAACTGCTGCCCAAATACGAAGGCTCCTACCGTGTCGTCGAACGCACATCCCCGGTCAACTACCTGATTGAACCCATCGACCCATCTTCGGACATGCGCCGTCGAGGGCGCGACATTGTCAACGTGGAGTGCCTCAGGCCCTACCATGACCCGCTCATAGTGACCAGCTGCATGGTCGCCAGACAGCTCCCTTTTCGTACCCGGGGTAATTGTAGAGAAGCGTTGGAACGCTGTAATGGGCCGTCCTCTCGAGCGCCTTCTATAGTGGGTCGCCCTCTTCGCCTCTTCTCGGAAAGCACGCCCCTCGTCTCGCGCTCGTGAGAGTCTGCGCTCCGTCGTCACTGTTGTGCATCGTCGTCGTCAATCCAGCCGTCAATAAACGCCTTTACACATGCTATTGATAATTTTGTGGGCCGGTCACACGTATATCTATTCTCGCTTCAGTTTTTTTTTCTTTCTCGCGCGAATGCGAACACGTGTATTCGTGTTGTCGCTGTTTCTTTTCGTATCGCTCGTCCTGATCGTACTCGTTTTTTCATAATTTTTTTTGGCCAGCCAGCAACAGTGCTGTGATAGGTAATCCTTCATTCTATATGCTGGTGCCGTTAGCGAAAAAATTTTGGCTAGTTGGATTCGACGCATATTCTGTGGCATATAGTTACTGGCGCGAAAAACATAAAGGATTAAAGTGTGGTACAGGACTGGGAGTTTTATGTGTAGATAGATACGTCAATCTTATATATATATATATATATATATATATATATATATATATATATATATATATATATATATATATATGTGTGTGTGTGTGTGTGTGTGTGTGTGTGTGTAGGGTGGTGTATGGTGGATAACTCCATCGTTATTTGTGTTGCATCACACGGCTTGATGGCATAAAATGCTCAACATGTACCTCTTATTGCAGTATTGGTTAGAACGACCAGAAATTGCACCCCATTCGAAACAAAGTTACGTACAGCCTTTCAGTCAGCCGTCATCGAAGCATGTTAAGTGATTTGAGGACTTCTTTATCTGGGCTGGCGTTGACGTCCAACAGATACACGCTTTCTGAAATTCAACTCCGGCTACGCACTTACATTTGTAGATAAAGATAAAACAATAACAAAATAAAGAAAGGCTGATCCGCCAACGACACCTCGTCGTCATCATCATCGGTTTATCTTATGCCCACTGTTAAACAATATTCCATGCGGATATTCATGTAACTGAAATTGGCTGTGCATTCACAGTCAAGCCACTTTTTTATGAGCTCCACGGTCGGATACAGCCCAAAAAGCATTTAGAAAGGAACAGCTTGCACGTAGTGAGCATTGGTAGACGTGGTATCCCGTGGCGCAAACAAGCGCTGTTTTCGATGGTCTATTCAAAGTATACGGGTTAAAAGGGGCAACTCCAGTGCCTTTACGTTAAGCATGGACACTCATGAGGTGAATCGTCATATAGCAGACAACGCCATAATCAATACCGGTGTCACGAGGGCACTTTTGATCGCGACCAGGGCCGACCCAATTTAGGCTCGATCCGGATCAGGTGCTGCTACACGGTCACTTTAATAGCGATCGGGATCGATTGGGATCGATCGGAATCGAGTCCATTGCGATAAACTCATCGCCATCTGGCTCTCAGATTGCTATTTGACTTACGTTTGCGCCAAACTCGATCCGTATTAGTTTGTACCGTACAGTAGCGATGATTGCTGATCGCGATCAAGAAATTGGATTGGAATTGAATCTGCTCGCGATGAAAAGTGCCCGTGTGACGCCGGTACAAGAGATAATCTAGTTTCTTATTGGTCAACAGACAGTGCGTTAAGACAGGCGTGGCCAAGACGAGCCATTCCGGCCGCGGCCTGTTCGATAACGGCCCACTTCCGCTATCATGATGTGATTGCTTTTGTGTCACGCACTGCTTGTTGTTTTTTTTTTCTTGCGCCTGATCGCATTTGTGCCATTTTCGGTTATTTAGGCCGTACTGTTCAGCCCCTGCATCTTGCGCAAGCCATCACGCTTACCTTGCGGTATCATAAAAAGTGCATAACCATTTGTATGGTGCATGGTTTTTACAGTTATAGGCGCAACAGCGCGGCATAGCGCGAGCACACAGCGCAAATAAACAAAGCGCGCGCAGCGTTCGCTACGCGGAGCCGCGGCGAAAAATGGCGCGAGCGAAAAAGAAAAATACCAGCAAAACGCAAGATCCATGCGCCTTTAAGGACAACCTCGAAGGAGACCAATCGTCGCGCAGAAAAAGGGGCGCAGAACGGGAGGACGCGAAAGGGGCGAGGAGGGAGAGAGGAGGACGCGCGCGCGGCGGCGAGTACAATGAATAGCGGTACTTTCCCAAGATCAAGGGGCTTTATTCACTCCACCCACCTAACCGTTTGCCGTCCTCGGTCGTGCTTTCAAACCCTTGGTATACATTCTGACGCTCTAATTATAGAAGGGGATACATTGCTTCTAGATCACAACGTATTCCAAATGTGCGCGGTTGTACCTTAGCACCAACGAAAAAAAAATTCTTGAGCAGTAGTGGACGCGCTCTTAAACCGAAATAAATCTTTTATGTGAAATAGATTAGAATAAATGGTGCCAGCGATCAGAGATTTAACGGAATATGCGGGCGGTAGCCTCCGTTTTTCTTCTTGGTGAATATATGTCCTAAGCCGTTGGGTCAGCGAGCACAGATACCTGCAGAGCTTTTCATGAATGAGTAATGAGACTGAGACGTGGCTGGGTCGTGCCCAGTAAAAAAGGGTATGAGTAAGGAAATGAGAAAGAAGAGAGAGCAGAAATGCCAAAAGAGAGCGAAACATGACATTACGCGAATCACCACAAATTTGACAAGTTTAAGCTTGATCTGCGTGGGATCGCATGGCGACGGCAATACCCACGCTGGATATTGCATCGTGGCAGAAGACGGCTGGGCCGACAGGCGCAGCTGGTGATTGGTTTGGAACCCAGTCACAGCAAGCCATCTTATGACGTCGCCAAAATGATGCCACTCAGTTCTTTCATCGCGCCTAAATCTCGCGATCGTGATATCGATCGCGATACCATAACCACTAGACCAACGTGGCGGGTGGGAAAAAGAAGGGCGGTGTGGTGTTGGTGTGTGGTAAAATGGGGGGAACACTGCGCATCGGTGTGCTTAGCGGCGTGGATTGGCGTCAATTTATCGCTAAGAAAATACTTGGTTAGTTTGCCGGTTGTTACGGTTGACGGTTGCTTGACGGTTGTTACGGTGCAGTCCAGGCCAGTCCACACTGGCAGTATTTGAACTAGTTGCTACAATTATGTTAAAACTTGATTAAAGAGAGAGATAAGATTCTTTAATGAAATGCCCGGAGAGGTTAGCCTGCTTTGTCGCCTGGCTTGCTACTCCAGGTGTCGGGTGATGACTATGGTATATACAATGATCACATATACACCAGATACACACAAATAGTACATACAGTCACAAACACACATATTTACATAAAGGTTGCTCACGGAAGATATTCACATACGGACGCTGAATTCGCCTGCTAAAGCAACGAAGAACAACGGTCGCCTTGTGAAGCTTCGTTAAATAGGCTGTAATAACAGTTAGAATGTGAGCTGTACGAATCGCTCTCACATAATTTAGACAATTATCGTGGATGGGGGCTACTAGATTTTTCTACGCCGGCTTTAAATGTAATCGCTTCATAAGACTTTTAAAATATGAATTGGTTCTTGTTTTGTTTTTTTACCGCCGCGAAACTGTTCAGCGGGTTCTGAGGGAACGCCGGAGTAGCTACTTTTAGAAAAAAAAATCACAGCATATCCACGGAGTGAATGATGATGAGTGGGCGAAGCTGAGGAGGTTCATCGGTAAACCGTGAACCTTCCGTGAATTCTGCCCAGTACATCATCACCGACGTGAGATCGGGCGTGTTTGTACTAAAGGTTCGATGAGTTATGACGACTTGCAGCTCACTTTAATTTTACACGTACGCTGTGAATTTTCATTGTTTAGAAAACCATTGCTTTAGAAAACATCTGGCGTCTTTCGTTAAGCAGCTGGCGTCTTTTCGTTTTGCTTTAGAAACATCTGGCGTTCTTTCGTTTTGCTTTTAGAAAACATCTGGCGTCTTTCGTTGGTTTATTTCATCAATCAACGGCGTTTTGAACAAATTTTTTATTGTTTATTCACGCACAGGAGAAATCTCACCAGGCACTACCTTGGAGGTAAACAATGGCTGCTAATGGGAATGAGAGACAGAAGAAGTCGGCTTTTAGCTAACACTTACACTTGTACTTCTACTAACGTTTCCTACTGGAACATGACAATGGCTGCTAATGGGGAATGAGAGACAGAAGAATTCGGCTTTTAGTTACCGCGCATGCTGCGAATTTTTTATTGTTCAACAACGCACAGGAAAAATCTCCCACCGGCACCACCTTGGAGGTCCAGATCTGGTACTAGCGTTACGACTGGTTACGCACTACTACTACTACTACTACTACGACTACGAGGGACGAGCGGGTGCCGCTTTAAGGAGCTTCGCCCCTAAAAGATTTTATTACCTGCGGCTCTTAAAAGTGCGCCTATGAGTAAACAAGCATTTTCGCAGTTTTGCCTAACCCAAATGCCACCGGACCGGCCTTAGGAGGTAAGGTGCCACGTTGCTAAACTCGAGATCGAACCCATAAGACATGGGTTCGATCTCGGCCGCGGCGGTCGCATTGCAATGGAAGCGTAATCCTAGATGCCCCTATAATGCGCGATTTCAATGCACTTTAAAAAAAGCCAGGTGGTCAAAATTATCCGCAGCCCTCCACTGCCGCGTCTCTCATAGTGTGAGTCGCTTTAGATGTTAAACCCTGTAAACCATAAATGACCATATATTTCGGTGCATCTATAAAGAATTCCACGTGCTCCAAATTAATCCGGAGTATACGGCGTTCCTCATCATACCTTGGTTCTGACACGTAGATCATAAACTATTTTTGTTGTGGCTAAAGTACGGCCGTTTCGGCCAAATATTGAACCTTCAACTTCATGCTGAATATCCCTTTCTGTAAATGCACAGGTTTAAAGCTCAATCGCTTCTCCGTAGCTTCATAAACCACACCAGTGTTCGGTACCAAGAATTTTGTACGAAACGGAAACATTTACGTTCAACTACAGGGGGTTCCACAAACATTTTTATTTCAATAAATCTACAGTGCTTCTACCTACTGCAAGATTTGCGACGCAGCGTACTTTATAAAATAAATATAAAAATTTTCAGTGGATTAGCTCGGCTATGCCACGATATACGTAGCGTTAGCAAAGGTTCAGCTGATTATTCTTAGCTTTCCAGATTGTCTAGGATTATTAGCCTTCTTCTGTTCATTCTTCGTACGCTGAACCGCTAATTGCCAGGCAACTACTTCGGGATCCGATGAGATAAACTTCTCGGCTCTTCTGCGCCGTCGAGCAGCATTTGCGCTCTCCTTCTTCATGGCGTTACCCACCTGCAAACGCCAGTCAGAGGCGCTATCAAGCGGCCCCAGCGCAATGTCAGACGGCGACTGCACAGCGAAGGCGAATAGCTGCGCGCGCGCCGGCGCCACTTACGACGTCACTCCTCTCGAATGCGGCGCAGACCAGCAGCGGCGGCCGCGCGCGGCGGTGTCGGAGAGCGCGTGAGATGCCAGCTCCGGTTACCCAGCTGTGTGACATCACTGATCCTTGCGCATGCGCAGCATGGCTCATGACGCTCCACGCGAAATCGGCTCCGGCTAGACAAGTTTAGCTAACGCTACAAAACGATGAACGGTGAAAGGCGACTGTTGAACGACACCTCTGCATATATATACACATTAAAATGCGGCTTAATACTTACGGTGTCTGCTGCTCGTCATGCACTTCGAGAGATAGCATCGGGATTGTTGTTTAACGTCTTTGATGTGGTAGTTCTACGGGTCTGGTTTTTCTTTTTTTTTTTTTGGAACTGTGATTATTGGAGAAACACGAGCGCTTGGCCGCACGCAAACTCCGGACGTCCGCTACAGAGCAATGTTGCGTCAGCGCTGTAGCAGATGCTCGGAACAGGAAGCTGGGATGCCGCGAAACGCGATTTGCTGTGGCAGAAAAATCTTAACGTCAGATGGCTTTGCTTGCTGCCGTACTCTTATGTGACCGCACTTTTCTTCTTTTCATTTCATCGGCTTTCGTGTTTTCTCCTTGCCTTCGATTGTGCCAAGGAAGATAAATATGTACCATAGCTATCGTACTGCTCTTGGTACGAGTCATCGTAATATTAATAAGTACTCGTGTTTTACGTGCCAAAACCACGATGTGATTATGAGGCGTGCAGTAGTGGGAGACTACGGATTAATTTCGACCACCTGGGATTCTTTAACGTGCACAGAAGTGTAAGCACACGGGTGTGCTCTGAATTTCGTGCATTTCGTCCCATCGAAATGCGGCCGCCCTGTTTGGGAATCGAACCCGCGCCGACTAGCTTAGCGAGATGTCGTAGCTAAGAATTGCGTACCTGAGAGAAAGTTCGCTGAATTCGGTCTTAGAATCTAAGTTTGAAATTGCCTTCATTTCGTGGTCATGTACTTTGAACCAACATATGCTTGTCAAACGAGAACAGTGTTCTTTGCGAACACCAATAAAAATTGACAAGGGTATACGTTTGGTCACGTTTTTGTTAATTACTCCATGTATAGGGGGAAAAAATCACGCCATTTCCCGCTAAAGGGGACCATGAGGTGATGCGAAGCAGCGTTTCGGCATGTCGAGCACGCGTTTCAGAAGGAAAGTGGAGATGAGGATCGGAGAGGGGAAGTGGAGCGGCGGAAAGTGGGAGAGGAGAAGTTGAAAGGACGTGTGTGCAGAGGGTTCGCGCATGCGCACTGAGGGTCGCCGCGCCGCACACCACCACCACCACCACCGGTTTGAACTCCGCCATAAGATGCTTCGCATCTGAAAAGTACGACGGAGGAAGAATACGACTTCGTATCGCTCAAACCGTTTCCAGAATGCGTTGAACATGAACATAAAAAAGATTGGGGCAGCTAAGCACTCGTGGTGCGAAGACTGTGGTAGCGGTGAAGCTAGCTTGCGGTGGTGATGCAAGGCTGGATGCCACAGCGGAGCGAGTGCTCGGAAACCTGAGGAAGAAGCTCCCCTCCCAAGACCGTGTCTCTTCCTCGCTTAAACGACATGGATTTGGCGGGAACATGTCACGTGACTAGTGTTACGTGATTTCGGCGGGGACATGCCACGTGACTAGTGTTATGTCACTTTACGTAACGTTCCCCTTCTCTTTCTTTTCCTCCTTTCTCTCTCTCTCTCTCTCTCTATTTCTCGCTTCCTCTTTCTTTCTATCTCTTCTTTCTTTCTATTCGCTTAATCCTACAAATATCTTGGCGTCACATTTTCAAGTAACATTTCCAGGTCAGCCCACGTGACTAACATAGTCAACTCCGCTAATCGCACTCTGGGTTTTCTGCGTAGGCACTTAAGACTTGCGCCCCCATCAGTTAAACTAATATCTTATATCACGTTTGTTCGTCCGAAAGTAGAGTATGCATGTTCTGTCTGGGATCCCCACCAATCTAACTTATCCAACATTCTCCAATCGATTCAAAACCGTGCTGCACGTTTTATCTACTCTGAATATACCTACAATTCCAGTGTTTCCAAACTTAAGACTCGTGCTCACCTTCCTGATATAGAATTACGACGTCACATATCTCGACTGTGCCTTTTTTACAAATTTTATCATGCTCCTATCGAAGTTCCAGCCATCCTGCCAGTCCATCGCTCATCAAGCCGCACAAACCATTCAAGAGCAGTATATCGAGCTCCGCCAGCACAAACCACCGCCCATCTTCGCTCCTTTTTTGTGACAACCGCACGGGACTGGAACCGTCTGCCTGCAACTACCGTGCACCACTCCGACCCGCATCAATTTAAAATTGCCCTCGAATCACTTCTTTTCTGTAATTAATAACCATCCCTCATGTAATACCCCAGCTGGGGCCTTCGAGGTATTCAAAAAATAATATATATATATATATATATATATATATATATATATATATATATATATATATATATATATATATATATATATACATATACATATATATATATATATATATATATATATATATATATATCTTCCTTTTTCTGCCTTTGTATCCTTCTCTTTCCTTTCTTCCTTTCTATGTCTGTCTTTATCTTTCTTTTTATCTCTTTCTTTCTATCCTTTTAATTCCGTATCTCTCTCTGTACACGTTCTCTCGGCCATCCGAGTTATTGCATCCGCGCAGGAGAAATGGCTGCCACTGTCCACTATTAGACTATGCACGAAGCACATTTTCATGCGTATTTTTGATACCTCCAATCACTATGCCTAAAGGCGTGCTTCCGAAATAATAAAAAAATCGCCGTAGTGGGTCACCACGCGCTGGACGCACGTGTTACGGGAGATGAAGAAGGCGATGAAGAGAGCGCGCGCCGCCATGTTGATGATAGTTCATTGCAACACCAGAAAAACTACGGCCAGCTACAACAACTTCGCTGTTAAAATTGTTTGAACTGCATCATAGTTTTGAGAGAGTCAGTATATGTAGATTTGAACGATGTTGATCTTTGCGCGAAAAATATACTGTGCCTCCTGACAAAGTTTTGTGAATGATGCGGTCAAAAAGAAGCCCATCTCACTGCTTGAGCAAACAGCTACTTTTCGGTGTATGCGCCACTGCGTTTTACTATCTATCATGCCAGCTCTACGCATTGCCCTCTTCAATGCTAGGCCTTGCTCTCAAGTTGCCAAGTAATTTCGTGCATTAATATGCTCCACATTTCAAAAGTTAACGTTTTTACACGTGACCTTATCAAATGCTCATTAACGGTTTTCTATCTCGCCAAATGAGATGTGGTTGCGGACGTATATTGAATGATCGAAACCTTTAAAACAGTTTCGCTATACTTGTCACCTTATGATACCATGGGAAGTTCTTTATGCACAGATTACAAACTAAGTCTTCAGAACTCATATTGTGATACTCGTTCAAAAGCTCCTACTTAAGTTCGCCTTTCCTAATGGGGCTTAAACCAAAGTACTGAAACAAGAAAGAAAATACCGACACGCAAGCAACAATGACAGCCATAAAATGTTCAAAAAAGAATCACAGTTTCGCCGCAACGGCGAAGCAATGAATGCGCTAGCAATAAATTGTAATGTTATACGAACTAAGGCTAGCAGCTGACTGTTTTGGGTCCGATATTGCGTAACTCTACAATTTATGCGTTGCTTTAACTAACTTAATGTCGTAAAGGCCAACGTACAGCGGAGCTGAGGGAAAGCCTCTGTGATGAAATGCAACGTGATGCTAAGCTAGGTGAAAATGGGCATGGCTTAGCACTGAAGGAACCTCCTCTCCGCTTGACCACCTGCATGTCTCCAACCTCCAAATCGCCTCCCTCCTCCACTCGCATCCGCTACGCTATGCTATGCTCTCACTCCTCCCTGCCCTCCTCCTCACGCTCCCTCCGCTTTTACACCCCTTGCTATGATATACCATGCATGACTATGCTACGCTTTACCCGACGGCGACGTCAAAAACCCTTCGAGAGTGTCCAAATAATTGCTATGGTGATAAAAGAAAGCTGTAGCTGAGTGGTATGTGAACGCATTTACCTTGCGAATCAGACGCTCGAGGTGAGTCTTGAAGAGTCGTTTTCGCGAACCTCTTTCCCCTTGCCCTGACTTGCTGGTAGCGAGTGATTTCGTGTCCATGCATAATTATAGCCACATTGTTTAGGGCTCGGGCCTACCCGAAAACCCGGGCCCGGCCCGGCCCGGCCCGGTAGTTTGCACGGCGGGCCCGGGTCGGGCTCGGGCCTGTAGCTCCGGGCTTATGGTCGGGCCTGGGCTTGAGGTGGCGGGCTCGGGTCGGGCTGGGCTTGGACTTTGCTCCGTTCTTAAAGGGACACTAAAGTAAAACACTGAATTGGTTTCGATTGATAAAGTGTAGTCTGAGAACTAGAATGTCATTCATTTCATCATCATGAGATTATTAATTGAGGAGAAAATCAAGGTCAACGTTACACTTTTAAAGTTTGCCCTGAAATCTCCGTGCGATACGTCACGGATTTGAAACTGTATTTATCGTATTTTGGGCATTGGCTCAACGAAATTTCCTGCAACTAAGCATGTTAAGTCTGTGGGCCCCTCAGAGGTCAATGTACTTCATTTTTACCGATTAGGAACTACGTAGACCCCAGTTGTCATGTGATGCGAGAGGGACAGTACGGTTCACTTTTAAAGGGAACACTCAAATGAGCAACTTTCATTTTGTTGGCCCCCTAACGGCTAGTGGATGCGGAAGGATTGTTCGTGCACGTTACTAGTCTATCATAAGGGTTGGGAACTGTCAACCACCAGTAGTTCTATGCAAATCTCAGCCATTATGCTTTTGTAGGAGAGCGAAATCCGGACGTACCCGAAATGCAAGTGTTCTCTTTAACAGTGGACCCGTCTGGACGTGCCCACTTTGTTAACGTCTGAGCTTTAACCTTGTTCTGCTATATTAGGCGTCTCAAGCTGACCTCAACTAACGGGCCGCATTAACGATAATTTGATCCCGCAAAGGCCATGAATGTGATGAAGATAAGAACGGAAGGGGGGGGGGGGGGAGGTGTTTACCAAATGTCAGCTAACGTTGCCATTTCAAAACCCTTTTCCATATCTCATATATGGGTCATTTCTGGAGGGCATTTGGTGGCAGAATTGCAACAACATATGCTTACCTATCTCTACAATTATTAAAATCTGGACGACGATTCTTACATGCAGAGCTTTTTTTTCTTTTTTTTCGCGGTTATGTATCAACACGTCGTCGCCGCAGGGGCTGCCTCACGAAAAAAGTGCTTTAGCCCTGTCGTGCCTGTAGCTTAAAGAACGTACTTACAAAGAAAAAAAATGGGACGAAGGTAGTCATGTGCGGGCCGCAGGCCACTAACGAGAGGTCCGTAGCCCGCGTGTTTGAAACCCCTGCGCTATATAGTGTGCAGTGCAAGAGCTACATGATACTGCCGCAATAACGTTGGAATGTGCAGGAATATCGCAGGCTTATTAAACAAGGCGTGGGGCAAAGTATATTGGCTCGACTAGATAGGTGGCCTGAAAAAACACGACTATGAATTCCGTGCCGGGTGATGTCCTTTTACCTCGAACCATATGCATCCAATGAGTAAGCGTCGAGAAGCTCATTCGCGCCTTAATTACCAAAGTGGAACGAACCTCGAAAATAGATCTAAATCGCTTAGTCCACCTCCTGCCAGTTTTATCCGCGTAGTCCAATGACCAAACCTGTACAGCATCGTTAGGAAGGCATAGACCATTATGATATTGCCACGCCCGCTTCTTGTTTTATTTTGATGTATCCGGGTTTGACACGCAAGGATGGTTAGCAACCCTCAACGCTGACCGCGCCGCAGTTTTCGAGAAGCTTCGCGATTGTAGTAGATCACTCTGTTAAGATTGCGCGCAGCACGCGAATAGTCCAGATTATTCCAGAGCTTGCGCGACCACCAGTGATAAGAGTGGAAAGTTCGATACGCGATGTATAAAAGACGGCGCGCCCCAGCTATGAGCAGTTTTTAGGGACGGCCGACGCCCTGTTCGCCGCTATCAGAGTACAGAGTGTATTGCTGTAGTTTGAGTTTTCATTTCCCGGCCACAAGTTCGGCCAAATAGTTTCTTCTTGAACACGCCGACTGCTGTCTTCGTCGATGTCATGACCCCGTGACAATATGACAAAAAAAAAAGAGCATGGTGCAAACCCTGCATAACAGACACCGCTCAAAACTACAAGGATCAGTCCTCAAAGAGGAGTTTTATAGATGACATTGAAGAGTGACACGACGTTCTGCAACGAGACAAATGAAGGGATCGAGCTGGACAGCTAGGTTCATTCAGCAGAGGTCCACAAAGACATCTCAAATTTGCTCCAGTGGTGGAACTTAAGAACAACGACTGGCGACGCCTTCACAATTCGCAAGGTAGATGTGCGCCCATGCGGCGAGCGCAAGCAGTGCGAGAAACTTTAGCGCGGCAGGATATGCGATTCAACAGCGCGTGGTGCGCTTAAAGCCTGAATCTCTTGATAATTTGATTTCTTCCACAGCAATACGTGAAGTAATAAACTATAAAATATGCCACAAAAAAACTTATAGACATATAAAAAAGTGCTACGACAAATAGTTTTTCTTTCTTCCTTTTGGCTGCATATATGTATTTCTGAAAGTACAGTATACTCACGGATTGAAATAGGACAATTTAGGGCTAAGTAATGCACATGTTTTCGTTTCTACCGTCTTCAGTTTGGGTCATATCGGTGTGATTTTGACTCGAACGCGTAGATGAGATCCAACATTTTCTTTAGAGACCAGATTCACCGAGACATGAAGTGGTTATCTTGAGCAATTGCGCATACAAGTTATATTAAAAATTTGATGTCGCGTTTGAATCCATGAGTACTGTACGCTTGGTGCACGCGGTTTGTTATCATTTTTATTTAGGTTAGTGTATTTACAACAAAGGTAATAAATTTGGCTTTTTTTCCTCTATTACTCTTGCTGTCTCAAGACAAGTGCTACATATCCTGAAGGGTGCACGATTGGCTTTGCCGTTAGAGCATTCTTCAAATTTCAATAGAGAGCGCAATAAAAACAAAGTGAAGAAACCACTCTGTTCTGTGTCTCCTCTACTTTTATTGCGCTCCCTATCGAAACAGAACTAATTCTGCAAATCATTTCTCTTGCTAAAAATATCTGCGACAAAACGCCCTTAATGATCCCGATTGTGTTTGCAGAGAAAACAGGTACGCTATACCACTGCCGAACAAGCATTCATTGTACCCAGTATGTCCGCTCAACTGGTTCCACCGTGAGCCCTTTTTTACAAGAAATTACCGTAGGTTAAAGTATACTCGTTAGCAAAACATGCGCCAACAAAGCATAGATATTTGTCACTTATAAAACACCACCTAGATTAGTGGCTCGGGCCCCTGTTGGGCCCGATCTGCGGGGGTAGGCTAAATTTTTCTCGGGTTCGGGTCGGGTTCGGGTCTCGTTTTGAGTCACCGGACCGGGTTCGGGCGCGTAAACTCGAACGAGTTCCGGGCCCGGACCGAGCCCGGGCCGAGAATCACGGCCCGTGCAGTGCTCTATGCCACATTGCTTAGGCTCAAAATATATTTCGTGAAAAGGGGTGATAGAGAAGAGAAGAAACTCTCCCTTTTCGAGAAACGTATGTCGCGCCACAGTCAAGCATACATAAGCAATCTTACCACCAACTGGCCCCAAAATAAGTCCTTTTGTTAAAGCCACCTCTCGACTTCCTCATTTGCCCTTATTTGCACGAGTAGGCACCTGCCCGTATCTCTTCGTGGCATCTTTGACCATTCCTCTGGCAGACCGCTTTGCCCTCATCGGATCAACACGTAGCCGGGATATACGTTGAGGCGACGCTGAGCCAAGACATTTTTGCCGAGGTGCTTGTTCCGCGCAGTCTCAGCTTCGGTCGGCGTCACGCGGCTTGGCTTTTTTGTTTTTTTTTCGCAGCACATTCAAGGCGCTACGCAGTGGCGCAAAACAAAGACCCACGTTGCGAGGCGCATGTAAACAAGAGGACGGTGGCATGAAAGCCGCTGCGCTCTTTTCTTCGGGGGACAATCAACGCGAGAGAGAAAACCGTGAAACGAAAACCGGGTGCGGTCGGCCGCGAACACCGAGAGGCATCCCCTTCCCTCTTTCGCCATGGTAACGCACCCCTGAGTCTCCTTCGCCGCTTTTATTTCGCTTCTCCACCGTTCGTACCTTTTTATCTTGTTCCGCGTGGCTTTGTTTTTCTTTTACTTTTTTTCCGTTGTTGTTTCTGCTACTTTGGCGCCTTGACCTCGCCTCGTTTTCTTGCTGTGGCCGGGGATCAACTCGGAGACTCGGAAAGAGCTCGGCACTACTTTCATTAACAAGATTTACGAGGTCTGCGAGCGTCGCGCGGTGGTGCGCGGCCCGTTGTTACCGCGGGGACGTCTCGCCGCATGATGGCGTTGTCTGAGACGCGCTACGTGTTTGTGTGCGCGGCTCGCGCACCTGGCCGAGGACTTTCTGTTGCGTCTGCTGCCCGAGTCACAAAACGTTGATGCTTGAGGGAATTGTTCTAGCTCGTCTTCGTGGTTTCAGGAATCAGCGGTCAAGAAAGGAACTATCTTGCCTTCTTACCGTCTCAGGCAAAGAAAGAGGCACGCTCTTCTTATCTAAAACAAAATGAAATATTTAGTAGCGTCAGGTGAGGGCAGCTTTATTCCAACGGAAGCTTTAATTTTGCCGGTCGGGTGATTTAACCATAAGGCCTTAATGACGATGACGATCTTATGCGATGGTGATTGTCGCGGTTTTTTATAGCGATAGTCTTGTTGAATTTTACATGGTTTATGATAAACGTACCCGCTTTGAGTGACCTTTTGTTAACCATGAGGCACTGCTAAATAGTTTGAGGGGACAAACCACACCTCAGATGCTAAGAGGACTGTAGCATGCATCATACGGCATGGGGTGCCACTCATCAATTATATGTAATTGATTAGGTTTGTTGGTGTATAGTTTTTAATTGATCTATTACCTTCCAACTCGTTAACGGTCATTCCAATTCAGCTTTTTTTTTCTGTAATCCATCTTGTGTAACCGCTACATTATTCGCAAGGCAAGCTTGTAACGCCGCTCGACGTTGCTTTTGGAAGCCTATAAGCGCACCTGCACGTTTTACGAGGAACTGCTACAAGGCGCTGCGTAACTGCAACTGAACTTTTATCTCTCTCTCTTTTCTTCTTTTTGTTTGGCGAACACCTCATGCATATGGTTCTGGTTTATTTATACCTTAAAAACTTGCGCATGTAGCGTAGTAGTGGAGAGGCTGCTGTTGGCCCCAAAGTGCCTGGTAAGGACCACGGCACCGCCAAATTGAAGAATTTTTCTTCGTGAGCAGTTCCATTTTAGGCAAGATCATGTCGTAGACGAATTCCCTAGTGTGAGTAGGCAAACAAATGCTTGGTACACAAAAATGGAAGGAAAGCTGGGTTAAAACCCAGGCCACGCTCCGAAGGCGAGTATCTTATCACAGGACTACACACCAATAGGCTTGCAAAATGCGAATATATTTGAACCATATGAACGCGTTGCACCAGCGAGGCAGAAAAAAGAAAAAAAATGTGAAAGGAGAATATATTTTGTATGGCTTTTGCGTGATAGTGGAATAAAAGCCCTCTGCAGCACAAGCTGAGAAGCCGAGATGCAGACTCGTACACATAATGAAAATTCCGACTATGCGAACATTTCATACCGAACACGCGTTTCGGTGGTCACCGGATGACTCTTCCATGTGGCCGTTCCAGACTCTGAGGAACGCCAAAAGGAACATGCAACACGCCATGCCGAGGGAAGGCGGCAACCTAATATAAAACTCTGAGCTCACAATTCCAAAGCTTGAACTTTTTTACGAAAGTAATTGTAATCGGTTACATTTTCCTATAACGCGTAAAAGTCTACATATCGTAAAGCTAAAAATTTCGAGGTATCCTTCTAGATATTTTTGTTGCATGTTTTTGCTGAGGCATTCACTTGTGGGTTGAATACGGCTGATCAAGAATAAATTATTCCAAGTTACTGAATGCCGCCAGCCTGTCGGGTACCCGAGCTTGTTTCTTGAGTGCAGAGTTCACCTGGCGATTTTCGCAGCTCGAAGTCCCCCATTGAGGCATCGTTTAACGCCTCAGAACGCGAAAAATCACATTACGTTTATTTATTTATTTTTTCAAGATTCGAGCGCAATATGCGTGCTTCGCAAGCGTCGACGCAAGGCCAACCGATATGACCTGCTGCGTAAAGTCATTGCGTTATCGTCAGCGTCGACATGTTCTGGCAATGCACTACTTATGGCATCATCTTATCAATCAATCAATCAATCAATCAATCGTTTTTTATTTCAAGTTCCTATTACATGAAAATACACAACAATGATTAGACCCATAGCCACTGGCTAGTAGGGGGTCTAAATAAATATGCATTTAAAGGAACAGATTGTGTTAACAAAGCAGATATTTTCCACCATTCCCACCAGATATTTTATAAGTACACTTCAATCATAAGAAAAAAATGGAGCAAAATATAAAACGGGAACATATTTGTGATAGGTAGATTGCAGTATCGTGAAACATGTTACATGCATGTAAGGGATTGTATGTGTACAATACAACAAATATAAATACAGAGAAGTACGTAAACCATGTCAAGTATGATTTTGTTAGACATATAATCAATATATAACGAAGCACAGATTACAACAAAGTGTGTGCTAGTGTTCTTGTTCATTTTCATTGATTTCATCGATGGCCCACATTCTACAAATTGTGACATGTGGGTGACACGAAGCACTTTTCGCAGGTGGCTTTCCTAGTTATGATTAAGAGGATCACGAGAAGCCTGTGCCTCCCTCCACAATACCGGCGTGTGCGCAGGTGGGGAATTGACTCCGTGCACGTTTGTCATCCCGCAGGCGTATTTCTTCCCAAGCTTGCCAGGCTTAAGCCGCCTGCAGCAACAGCACATCAACATTACCACTACGTCACCAGCCACGAAAAACGACTACTGGCCTTTTCTATGGTTTTTACCCGCTAGAGAAGAGCTGTGTTTATATTTTGTTTTTGCTGCATGCAATAATTAAAATAGACGAACGGAAGAAAAACTGTGTTTTTCCTCTTTTGGTAACTTATGCAGTGGTCTTCTCGCTTCTCGATGTGAAATGGTGGATGTTTTTCGTTTCTTTTTATTTCTATTGTGTGTGCGTGCGTGTGTGTGCCTGTGTTTGTTTGTTTTGCGTGTGTGTGTGTGTGCGTGTGTATGTGTGTGTGTGTGCGCGCGCGTGTGCGTGCGTGCGTGCGTGGGGGGGGGGGGGGGGCGTTTTAGGACACTTTCAAACTTGTTCACCACAAACGTAGCTCTAGAGAAATGCGTTTGCGAGTCATTTGAGCCCACAAAGATTTCATTTATTTTGTTCAGACATGTGGTACATCACATGGCTAGAAGAACAGTCACCGTGTATCATGGCTTCGGTAAGGTGGGAACAGAGTTCGCACCTTCCCGAAAGAACATCTGGCAATGTGTTGAAGGTGTGTCAACACAACTATATAACACAGCACATTCAGGTATTACAAGAATAACAATATGAATATCCAAAACGAAACATAACTCCAGCCACTTTAGGCACTGAAGTTCTGTTTTCACTACACAGACGTCACTTTTCGTACGTATTTTTAAAAGTGAAATAAAAATGTAATAGTGCACCAACCTTCCCTTTACAGGGCATAATGGCAGTTCGAATATTTTTTTCGTTTTTACTTTGCGTGTATATATGAAATAAGGAAATATAGGGCGTCTAGTGAGTTCCAAAAGTTTTCAAAGAAAATGCATGTTCTTATTCATTGAATGAACGACAATAACCAACCACTCGCTACAGCATATACTCGTGGATCACGTGACCTCAAGGCACTTAGGCAATCATGTAAATTATTTGCTTCCGCTAGGCAGACGTTTTTTTTTTTAGTGTGAATTTCTAAATGGTAAGAAAAAAAAGCGCAGCTTGCACTAGTGGCGCAAGGCTGGAACCAACAACGGAGCTAGTGTTTAAACACGAAAGTGTTTTATGCCGGGGTCCACCACGGCTCGACTGACGTATTTCCGTCACGGATATGACGTTGTAAAATATAAAGACTAACAGTGGGCAAAGAAAAAAAACCAGAAGAAAAAGCTCAGTCACCGGGAATTGAACGGTCGACCCCTCGCTCCGCAGCACGCAGCTCGAAACGATTCGGCCACGGACGGCATGTTCTTCGCAATGCTAACGGCGATCTATTTATATACACCGCTTGGCAGTGGCAGTATCAGAGATCGGTGTTACAGCGTGTTTTCGTTATCACTAGCGAGATGGTGCGAAGGGCTCGAAGAGCGCGCTTTAAAAGATGCCGCCGTTGCGAGAAGCGTCCGCCTCTGCAGGGCGTGGTCGCTCGTGCGTGCGCTTATCTCGTGATCGCGGTGGTTCGTACGTCTTGCGTTGACACCACGAAGGTCACTTGGCTCACTGCAGCGGCCGCCCTTGCGAAAGGAGCGCGGTGCTCACGCAGAAATAAGTTATAAATGTGACAGTTCGCTCTCATCCCCTTGTATGTTTGTTCCGTGCGTCCTTTCTGCTTGAGCAGCGCGTTGCAAGTTTCGAGCTGCTTGCCGTTCTTTGCCTGACATTACAATTTGTTGCTGTAGCATTCATTCCTTCGCCCTTGGGGACCTCTTCCTCCGCAGCGAGTGGCGCTAGCCACTACGCCTCGAAACGCAGTTCCTCCACGTAGGTAACGGCGAGCGTTATATACACACCCTTTACCGCTGGACGGACTCAAAGACGGCTGCGCTTATAAGCGTTTCTTCATTACCAGCGAGATGGCGTTAGGAGCGCGACAGGCGCATTTAAAAGTCGTCAACGAGCTCGCTCGCTTCTTCTTATACTTGCGCAGGGAGAACCTTGCCCTTCCGCTGACTGCTCGCGCGGTTTTCTGGTGCTGAGGGGAAGAGGGATGTTTCACGCTTTCACCGTGATGTCCGCGCTCATGTTACGGAGCGTACGAAAGCCACTCTTGCTCAAGGGACGCCGCTAAATGAACAAACAGAAGATGAGCGCGAACTATCAAGTGTCACAGCTCGACACTTGAAGCACGCTAGTTTCCTTCGCTGCTTCGGCTGCCTTTGCAAGAGGAGCGCTGTTCAAACTGAGAGTATCCATTGGCGAGCCTCACTTCATATAGCATTAGTTTCTTGCTACCGCATTCATTGCTTCGGCCTTGCGGCGAAACTGTGACTTTTTTTTTTTTTGCTGTCAACGCCAAGATAGTGAGCATAATTGCCTAAATTATTAGTGACTTGCATATTTGCAGAAATTAGGATTTCTATTTCTGTCTCAGATTCGAAAAACTTACGAATAAAAAAAATTAACAGCCCATCAGCTATCGAAAAAAATGGGGGCAAGCGAAGCTTGGCGTGTGTGGGTGCCTGACCAGCTATTTCTCTTTTATTTCTCTCTATCGCACTGCGCAATTCTCCCTCCTAACTTTTTCCTTCCTCCATGCCTGGAATTGAACGACGGTCATGCGTTCATCATTGAAATGTGGCAACGTGAAATGGCAAGTGACCTCGATAAAAGCTCACCTATAGCCATTTCGGAAGCGGCTGATCGCCAGCAAGCCCACGATAGAGACAGCGTCAGTTCTTGGAAAACGGCGCATACAAATGCGCAGCTGACGAGCGCACCTTCGAAGACCGCATTTGTGTACACTCGCCGGCGCCGGGTTTTTCGCTAACTATGCCGCCGCCATCGAAATATGTAACTCAGAAAAGCTTCGCTTAAAATTTCCGGCTTGCCACGTCATTCCTGATTGCTTGTTGTCTGCGTTACACATACGCGGCGCAAATGGCCAAGAAAGATGGCAAGAGCGAGCGAGAGCAGCGTGCTCGAAAGCAGTTTCGAAGCACAAGCACTGCTCGTTGGCTTCCTTGAATGGCGCGAAAAAGTGACACAGCGATGGCGTCTATGTTGCCTGCTCGTACGCATTATTCTTCGCCTTTTGCGACACAGATTTGAAACGCAGAAAAAATAATTAGGAATTGTGTATCTTGATGTTATGCGTGATGTTTTCGAATATGGTGCAGAATTAGAAGTTAGAATTTTCGCAATTACATGAGTATGTAATTTCTGAGAGAACTAATTCTTACTGGTGCCTTAAAGAGAACAAAAAAGTTGAGAACGTTCACGAAGAAACAGCTAACAAAGCATCGTTGGTCGCAGCTTCGTATCCCACAGCACTTTTCGTGAATGGCTGGCCCGAGTTAACTGCACACAATGTACACATCTTCTTTGTCGTTCTTAATTCTGCGTCATTTTCAGAGAGCAGTAATTCTGGCGCTTATTAAAATTTTGCGTGCCTGCTGTTGTAAACATACATCTGAAACTGTGATTTCCTTTGCTGGATCATGGAGACAAAATGTCGTCCTTGGATTTTCGTTGGTATAGCAGGACATTCGAGACCACATACGACCACTCCTCGGAACGTCGTTTCGAAACTCAACGTTCCTGCTGGTGGCAAGGTTTCGGACTCTGTTTCTCTTTCCCTAAAGTCCCTCGCACATTCGCTTGTTACGCGGGACATCGTGACTTCCTCTGTGTCATCACCATGGGTGATCCACGTTTAGTAAGCATTCCCAACAGCACGGGCACTACATCTGCTTAGTGGCTGAATTGAAATGCCGAAAAGCAAGGGTGGGGAGATGCCATGCCCTATCCCCTTCCTGCCTCTCTTTCGAAGCCTCTGGCAAGCAGCCACTGTGCGAACTACAAACGACAGCGAAGCCTTGTGGAGCTTCGGATACACCGAAGCTCCACAAGGCTTCGTCCAACCACATGCGACAGGGAAGACGCAGGAGTTGTTCAGCTGCTGCGGAAGCATGCTTTATTGCCACGGCAGCCAACACAGCAGCCAGCCACAGTTGCCTTCATCGTGGCAGAGAGTGAAGTATAATGGCATTAGATTTTCGTTTATGCTACCGCGGCAAATTTTACAAAGTGAGATCAAATCCTCGCAAGTTTTGATCAAAGGATGCGTTCAGAAACTAGCGGCGAACTAGATACACATTTGCTGGAAGCAGGTCCGCCTATAGTGTAAACAGTCACTGAAAAGTAATGGAAATCTCATGCGGGTGGAAGACAATACCTTCAATTCCGTAGGCAATGTCTCGCCTGCATTGTTTGCACTATTGCAGATGCCCTATGCGGGGAAAGATATAGCTTCGTGCACTTCCGCAACATTGGGATGCGGCTTCGGAGGTTTTTGTCGCCGCTGTAACCCGGAAGACGAACCGCCCGGATCTCGTGGCGAGGCTGGAAATTGACATCTCTCCAATAGTCAGTGGCTAGCAGACATTCTCGCCGGCGTTTGTAATCGCATATTTTTCTTGTCACTGTTGCCTGAGACCACCTATAGTCAGATACAAGTTAACAAGACCGGAGAGGCCCCACCCAGACGACCAATGCGCGGCAGGCGATCTCCTCGGCGGCTAAAGACATACATTTTGGGAAATATCCAGCACGCACACAACAAGCAAGGGCGTGAGGAAAGAAGACAAACAAGCATGGGACAAATAGTCCCGCTCATGCACTCGGCAATGCTCTCCGAAGGCGAGGTCACCGGACGTCCGGCTCATGACGTCAGTCCGGAGTGCGCGTCCATTGATGCAAGGCTTGTGTGCATCCGCCTTTGAGGAGGAAATGCCGCGCACTTCTAAACTAGTGTCCGACTATATATTTGGGCAGGCGTCAAGCAAAACGAGATCTCTGCCTCGGCAGTGGTTGTCGCTCAAGGTCGTACTCGTTAACGGCCTGTGGTTGTTCGTTGATGGCCAGCGTATTCGCAGTTGGGCCAGTGTTACAGCTTCTCTTTTGACGTCTAACGACACGTGCACTTCAAGCATGGGAATGGGCTTCAATTAACTCTTGAAGTAGAAAAAAGCTATACAGCAGCTCGTTTATATACTTGTCTCTTAATTTTATTACAATAGCAATTATATGGACACTCTCGACGGGTTTTTGCTGTCGTCGTCATGATCCGTATAAAATTCAAATCGATAACATCCACCCGCGCATCGTATGTTCTACCCGCGGGTGAAAGCGCGCGAGCGGAGGTGGCGAATGCAGCTGAAGCAAAGATCAAAGGAGCGGACCCATCTCCGTCGCACGGAGGGAGCATGTGATAACATCAGCCCGCTTGCGAGGCCTGCCGTCGATTGCTGCTCAAGCAGACAGGAAACACCCTGCACGTCTTGAGGGAGCATAAGGAA
This sequence comes from Rhipicephalus sanguineus, assembly GCF_013339695.2. Lineage (NCBI taxonomy): Eukaryota > Metazoa > Arthropoda > Arachnida > Ixodida > Ixodidae > Rhipicephalus > Rhipicephalus sanguineus. The sequence goes on from NC_051176.1 coordinate 184,997,487, forward strand.
ACGCGGGGGGGGGGGGTGCAATGTGTTACTCGAGCAGCAACTAACTTTGATTATTAGAGCGCGTGCGCTATCTCGGCAGGCATGAGCAGACGGCTCGTATACCCTTCTACGTGCTGTGCTCTCAACGCAAAGAGGCTGTGCGAAAACCGCTTCTCTCCCTGGAGCGGCCGTATCCTCTTACGCCAGCGTTTTGTAGAGTTACGCTAGACCGCATCCAAAAGAGTTAGCTGCCAGCCTTAACTTCGTATAACATTACAATTTGTTGCTATCAAATTCATTGCGTTGCCCTTGCGGTGAAACTGTGATTTTTTTCATGATATTGATTACGCTAGAAATAGTGGCAAAGTTTAACGCTCGCCATCGCACGCCTGTTAATGTCAGACCATGGGGGACAAGTGGCAGAAAATACAAAAATTTTATAAAATACAAGCATTAGTGCCAGCTCAACAGAAGAGAGCAGGAAGCATTTGTTAACAGATACTGGTTTCAACGCTAGTGTTCAAAAGGACACCGAAATTTAAAAAAAAATATGCGGGCAGTTATCACTAAGTCGCGCAAAGCTTGTCACAGCGAAGCACGGGCCCGTCGCCGCTCGTAAACTCCGTCGACCGACACGTCTAGCTTCAAGATGCGCCGCTTCCTCCTCGGGAGTACGCAGCCAGGCTATGCACTATAGAGCGGAGGTTGTGCGCGACGTCTCCGCCGATGGGCGTGGCTTAGCTATCGCGCATGCGCGGCTTGGCCGGGTGGTGCGGTATCTGATCGCTAGATGACACAATGCTTGATTCCTCTTTCTTTCAATCTTTTTCTCTCTCTGCCTACTTCTTTATCTCTCTTTCGTTGATGCTGTGTCTCTTCTTTTTCTCCATTCCTTTCTCTCCATTTTTCTCGTCCTCATTTTTTCTGTGCTACGCTTTACTCTCACCCCTCCTACTTTCTCTCTTCCTCACCATCACATCTATTCTCCTCACGCTCACTTCCCTTTCCCACCCCGTTGAAACACTATACTATACAAGGCTATGCTATTCCCTGCTAGCGTGCCTGGATAGCCGAGTGGTTAGGACGCTTGCCTTCGGATTGAGGTAACGTGGGTTCGAATCCCGCCTCGTGAAGATTTTCTTGGCAAGAATTTTTCTCTTTCTCTTTCTTTATATCTTTCTTTCCGTCTCTCTGTTTGTTTCTCCCGCTGTTTATTTCTCTCCCTGTACTCGTTCTGAGGGTTATTACAGGCCATGCCGTAGCGGTGAGTACTGAGATCTCCCCAAATTCTGTGGCCCGTTATCCGTTAGGATGATGATAGCTTTCTGCGATCGACTCACAAGAACGATTTGCTAAACAGCTTCGCCGTTAAAACAAATTTGTTAGATCCCACGCACTGTGGGAATCGATGTAATGTGAAGCAGCCAGCAGAGAGCTGCGTACTTCACCTTGTTTGTCTTTGAGGCAAATGAAGTAATTCACGTCATGACTCTAGTCCATTATATATTGCAGGTTTGTCATGCATGCATGCGTGCATGTACGTACGATATGGTATATACCATGCCAATGAAACGTATATTTTGGTCATACAATAATAATAATAATAATAATAATAATAATAATAATAATAATAATAATAATAATAATAATAATAATAATAATAATAATAATCATATCTGGAGTTTAACGTCCCAAAACCACGACATGATTATGAGAGACGCCGTAGTGGAGGGCTGCGGAAATTTCGACCACCTGGGGTTCTTTAACGTGCACCTAAATCTAAGTACACGAGCCTCAGACATTTGCGCCTCCATCGAAAATGCAGCCGCCGCGGCCTGGTACATACAAAGCAAGACCACTCTTTTATGTTCGTCACGCATTCATGTCAAGCCATACCAGTTTTGATATATATCCAGCTAAAGAAACAGCCGGAAGCGCATCAAGACCGGGGCATGTAAATCATGCCGATCATGACATACATGTTATGATTTTCATGTTATGACCTGTAATTTATATTCGTCATACAGTCATGCTATGCCATACCAATTTGGTATACATCCGTTAACGAAACGACCAGGAGAGAACAAAGTCGTAGGCGGATAGATAGATAGATAGATAGATAGATAGATAGATAGATAGATAGATAGATAGATAGATAGATAGATAGATAGATAGATAGATAGATAGATAGATAGATAGATAGATAGATAGATAGATAGATAGATAGATAGATAGATAGATAGATAGATAGATAGATAGATAGATAGATAGATAGACGGACGGACGGACGGACGGACGGATGGACAGATGGACGGATGGATGGATGGATGGATGGATGGATGGATGGATGGATGGATGGATGGATGGATGGATGGATGGATGGATGGATGGATGGATGGATGGATACGTTCACAGTCGCGCAGAAGTTCGCTAAGAATTGTTTCGCGTTCAAAAATAAAAATAAGGCGTTGTATGTAACTGCAGTTCGCACCACCAAAATACAAGATAAAAAGGAAATGAAAAATAAAAACAAAAATACCATCAAGAAAGTAAATAATGACAACAAATATCGAAAAAATAAAACGATTCGCAGCGTGCACGTTAACTAAAAGCGGACTGCGGGTCTCTGTGTCTAATTTCTCTTCTGTCTCTCATTGCCCAGTTGCAGTGATTTTGCTGTGGGAAACACCGCCGCACACTGCATGATTCGCCCCTCCACAGGTTTCACTTTAGTGGAGCTGAAACACCCTTCCCTACATGCTTCGCCTTTCCCCAGTTTTCTATGCCAGTATTTGTACTTGTGTGTATATGTGCGTGTGCGTTCAAACCTTCAAGGCAACTAAAATACGTTTCGTGTGTTCTAATGTGTTGGTGTTCAGATATATTGAGAATAATGCAAAATTAAACTCCGAATTTCGCGGAATTGGGGATTTGCGAGATATAAACTACGATAAACGCCGAATTTCCTCCAAAAAAAAATATAAACTCCGTGATAGACATGTGCGCCGGACTCAAAATCACCGGCGGCGGCGCGCCGGTGTTTCCACCTCCGGCGGCCGCGCGCAGGCGGCGCGGCGTTCATCGGACCGGCGGCGGCGCGGCGCGGGGGGGGGGGGGGGGGGGGGAGGGGGGGCGAAGCAGTGAATGCGATAAATACACGCCGTAATGTTACATGAACGAGGGCTAGCAGCTCACTCTTTTTGCTTTGATCTCTCTTAACTCTGCAAAACACTGGTGTATGGCAACACGGCCGCTCCCGGGAGAGAAGCGGTTTTCGGTCAGTTTGTCGTATCAGTGGTCCGAGCGCGAAGCAGTGAGACCACAGCGCTAACAGCGCTCACAGCGCGTAGAAGGTATACGAGCCGTTCGCTGAGGGATGTCTGCCGAAATAGCGCGCGTGCCAGCGCTCTCGATCGCGCCCTTATAGTCAAAGTTCACAGTTGCTGCTCGAGTTACGCAGTCTCTCTCCCCAGACATCCCTTCCTGCTCCTTCGCCCAGCAAATGACGGGCGGGGCGTTTCCTTCTGCTTGAGGAGCAATCGACGGCAGGCCTCGCACCCGGGTTGATGTTATTCTCTGTGACGGAGAGGGCCAGCTTGTTTCATCTCTGCTTTAGCCATGTTCCTTGCCAACGCTCGCGAGCTTTTACTCGCGGGTAGAACATACAATGCGCGGAACGATGTTATCGATTTAGAGTTGATACGGAACATGACGGTGACGGTGAAAATCTGTCCTGAGTGTCCATACAATTGCTAACGCAATAAAAAAATATACAAAAACCGTCGAAGAGGGCTCGCCTTTTTCCTGGAAAGCTGCATCATCTCCGCTGTAAAAACTGCGTCCGTTGGAAGAATCATATAATCCGGCGCCTTTTCCATTGGTTTCGTTCTCGCCTTCAATACCCTTTTTAAAGGTGACATCTCCTCGCCAATTATTTCTTCATAAAGCACGCGTACAATGCCAGCACTAAGCGTTGAGCCTATCATGATTTCGCGCTTGTCGGCTACACACTGCAAACGGGTTTGAGCCTTTTAGGGAGTTTCGGGCTCGACGCATAACGTGCATCCAAAAGGTACTACGCAAAACCCCCTTCAAGAAGAGGTTCAAAAGGAGGTTTTATTTACATCCTTTAAGGGAGTGATTAGACGGAACTAAGGAGGTAAATTTGTGTTTTTATTGAACTCATTTTGAGGGCTTGAACGGAGCGCATTGGAAGTTTTTCTGGTTCTTTTGAGAGCTTTTAAAGCCTCCTTTTGGAGGTAATGTTGGTGTTTTTATGTTGTTTTTATGTAAGCCATTTTGGGGGCTTGAACAGAGCGCATTGAGAGTTTTTCTGCTTCTTTTGAGAGCTGTTCAAGCCTCCTTTTATACGAGGCCCTAGAGCGGTCGCGAAATGAAAAAAAAAAAGTACATTTTAGGCAGTATATTACGTTTATCGGCCAATTTCCGCTACTATTCATCGCTAGGACATAGTAGAAAATGGACATCAAAGTATTTATGCACAAACATGACATTTGCATACAAGTACGCACGGCACAGGAATCGAACTCGCGACCACACGCACTCTAAGCAAGCACTATAACCATTACACCACAGCGCCACCACTTGCAAGCTTGCTTTTTTCGTGGGCTTATATATGCACCAATGCATGTACAAAGCGGCTGGTAACTCATCCGCACAACTTCGAAATTCTGTTCTTGTACCATCGGCGTGTGTTTGCTCTTGCGGAAGGTCAATGCATAATTTGTGGGGCGTCATGCAGGCCGAGCCGATCGACGTAAACACCCTCGGCTGCGAATTCTCCGGTTCACCGTGTCGTACCGCTAGAAAAATTATAAACGTGTGCCCTCTTCGCTCGCGCTAAATTCGTGAATACCAGCGTGACAAAGGTATCTTCAGAAGAGCGAACGTATGTGCATTCCATGAGCGTATGCTGTGGAGCAATTTTCGTTATTTCTGCAGCCGCGAACTGCGCGCGTCCAGATGCGGCAGCGTGTACTGAGCGGTTCGAAGACCGCCTGCGTTCTCATATGAAAGTTACACACGCAGATGCCCGACTTAGAAGAACATTGTAACGCGCCGTGCATTTAATGCGCGCGTACTGCCGCGAGCTGCACGCAGGGGCAGCAGCGCGCTCTGATACCCCCTATCCCCAACCCAACCCGGGAGGAGTGGGAGGCGACCCTGCTTGGCTGTTCTGACCTTCAGGCCCAAAAGGCCTTGGTCCGACGAGCCCAGGCAGCAGCCGACGCCAATGGGGTCCCGTACTAGGGAGCCCCACCTACTGTTTGTAGGTGCCGTCCCCTTAAGGGGTAGTGCCTGCATACCTCCCTTGTTTTCTTTTTTTTCTAATAAATGTTTTTACCACCACCCCTGAGCAGCTGAACAAAAATCTGTTTCCGCAATTAGCGCTTATTCGCAATGCACCCTTTAGCGCGGACCGCCTGCGTTCGCATATGAAAATTACACACGCAGAAAATTCCAGAGTTACAAGGACTATGTAACGCGCCTACATAAAGTGCGTTGAATGCGCCCGTACAGCCGCGAGCAGCGCCTTCTGAGCAGCTGAACGCTTATCTATTTCCGCAATTAGCGCTTATTCGCAATGCACGCTTTAGCACGGCATTCAGTGATTCTCTATAACGCATACTCAGTATTTGCTTTCATACTCGGATACTACCTACATTTCTTACTAATTAGCTTTTATTGGTAAGCATCACGCCACCGCGTTAAAGCGTATGCCTAACGCGTGCCCCAAGGTCAAGGACAACCTCCCCAGTTTACCAGCGACAGGTCTCCCACAAAACAAAAAAGTACTTGCACTTCTCTCTTGTGAACGTCCATGTGTACTTGGCCCTCCCATCAGACAGATGATGCAGTACCCATTAAAAAAAAGCATTACCCTCTTCCTCAATGGCACAGCTGTTCTTGAGAAAATATGGTTCTGTTGAATTACTTCACCACAGCAGCAGAGAGGTTGGCTTGTTTGCAATTCAGAATTTCACAAGCGTAACACAGAAACACGAGGAGTGTAGTAAATATGCAGAAAACTGGAAAAACTATCGTATGTGTACTCCCTCGTCCACCTGCACACTACGTTAAACTTTATTTATACAACAGCAACCTTCAATTATGCTACTATTGATAAAAGATCACCCAATCTACGTTAGAACACAGTGATGACTTTCTGTCTTTCTGTTGCCTATCTTCTACAATGTGTCATAATCTGTGAATCATCTGTTCAATGTGTTTGGTAATAAAACACAAGCAGTTACATTGAGCAGGCAGCGTTTCAGCAATTTGTTTTGCAAGCACAAATTCATTTCTTCAATTTGCATGCACGACAAGTAGTCATACTTCAATTGATACAACAACCAGTGGTTGTAACATTTTATTGGAATCAAAACAGCAGCAGTTCTCGTGTCAATGTAAGGATATAGGTATATATTTCCATCGTCGTGCACAGAACCTACTCCCAAAACTGAACACGTGGAACAACATATACAGTACAGCCTAAGCACTATACATAATTCACAGCAGTAAAGCAATACGAAAGTAGGGTGTAAAATCTCATCATGATGCGCACTAACATGTGCACTTCACCGTGCCAGTACGTAGAATAATCCAAAAACACAAGCTACTCAAGGAACTTGGTGTCAGCCTACACACGAAGGCAACTAATTAGTACAATAAGGCTAGCATCACTTTTGGGAAATATGAAACTGTGTAGACAGGCAGTTGTACAGTTTTTTATTGCATTAGTTTGCCCTATGGCATCAAAACATGTCGCACATGATTTTGGAGTTGAGTTTCCTACAAAAAAGCCCAAAATAGACCTGTGGTGTTGACTGTAGGTCCACTTTCCAAGGTGCATAAAAGCATTCAGCAATGCCCACAAAATTACAAGGTTGCCTTCATATGTTGCTGTACATATTTACTCACGGATACCTTGAAGCCATCGTAAATTTCTGGAAGTGTGCTTGGGAACTTGTCGGCATAATCACATGACTGCAACGTACCAATACATCTCATATGCATAACAAGTACAGCCATGCTTCAATGTTTTTATGCCAGCTAGTGCCATCTGTAACTCAAAAGTTCATCCTTAATTCCTCACTTGATGGCTTACGCATAATTACGACATTGAAAATAATCCAAGCACCATGGCTGCAACGTCAACTTGCAATTAGGCAATCACAGGCACTAAATTAAAAAATTCCTGTAAATAGTGACTGGTCGTTTTGCACATTGGATCCTAGGACTTGATATGCCATGAGGATGAATAAAAATTGACCACACATATATACAGTCCGTGAAAATGTCAGGAGTTCAGTTCATAGGTAAGGAAAACGTGAAAATGAAATCAGAACACATAGCAACAAAGGGGACGGAACGACGCACTACTAACAACTGAAGTTGAACATGTGCTTGGCTTTTTAGTCATGTGCGTATATCTTTCTGTGGTTTTGATTACACTTCAGTTACTGGTAGCGCATTGTCCTGTCTGCCCCCTTCATTCCTCTATGGATGTGTGATTGTGTAGTCTTGTAATTTTTTCGTACTGTGTGTTTACATCTTTCTGTGGTTTCGATTAAACTTCAGTTGCTAGTAGCGCGTCATCCTGTCCCCTTCATTTCTCTTTGCTGTGATTTTTTTTGCACCCTCTTCAACTATGGATATACACCAACTCGCCCAACTGCCCCTGTTAAGACTTATGTTTGCTGAATAACACTGGGCCCACTCAGCGTCTTTTTAAACAATGCGAAATTTTCAAATGCACACGATATCAGAAAGGTTGCACGCAGTATTGCGCATAACACTCTGCACCAATACCAGTGTTGGCCTAAATGTGGTAAGATGTACGAGCTGTTCGACATAGTGTAAAGTGAGGCACATCAGGGTGTTCCCACAATCATGGGTGTCGACAGGGGTTTGCACAAAGGGCACCTGCCGCCATCAAGACACATCAGCACTTGACCCCACCCAAGCTACACCAATGCTCTCCTGCTCACCAGGCCGACACGTTACGCCGCATACATACATAAAAATGAATGTCTTACCGAAGATTCGCACTTGACTATCCTTATTGCAGACATTTTGTCAAAACACGAAATAAATATAAAATTGAGATGCTGCTAAGTATTTCCTTGTGAGCGTTTCACTTCGTGTGCACAGGGCGAAAAACAAACGGATGTAAAAAAAAATGCGAAACACCACCAGAAGTGAACTCTTGCCATGTTTACCATTATGTGGGTAGTTTTTGATGTCAGTAAAGTTATCATTATAAGTACACTTTAAAAGGGTTGTGAATGTTAGCAAGGTCTTGATTAACTGCACCTACTCTGTTTAGGAGTGAATATTGGGCAACTTGGCACTGAACCATGGCAAAAATAAACAGCGCACTTCTAATGAGGATAAACTAAGGCCTGGGCACAATAACAGCGCTTTCACCTTGTCAAATTGTGTCAACAGTCATGATACTATGTATTGACCTTGAAAACTATGGCAACATAATGCAAAACAGCAAATTAACGAGAGGGAATAAACAAGATGATTCAACAATATGGTTCAACAGACTCAACAGCTGACTTATGTCAATGCGATTAAATTAGCCTTGCACATCTCCTAATGGCTAAGAATATGCACATGTAACCTTGGCAAATTCCACTGTTGATACCTGACCAATGAAGTTGCATTCCTTCCATGCCGTTGAATGGCCGTTCGTTCTTTTCTGTTTTCACTGTTTTCTGGTTTTCATTGTTTTCACTAGCGTAAATGTTTACCCTTTTTGATTTTGTCACTTTGCAGATGGCGTAGGTGTTTGCCTTTGAATGTGCACGTTTCTTCTGCTTTGTCTTTCCTACTTCTTTTTGTATGCGTATATGTTTTGCCTTTGAACGTGCACACGTTTCTGCTGCTCTGTCTCTCTTTTTGCTCTACTGGGCCTTGTGCACTTCTCAAGCTACCATTGTCGCTTTTCACTTGAGGCCCATTTTCTGTATTTTGCTGGAATAAACATTTATCCATTCATTCAATACCATAAAACGCATGTGCTTCACAATACACACTGCACTTAGCAGATGTCTGTCACATGATATGGCCGTCATTGTATAGCTTTAACATGATTTATTCGTTCTAGCTAAATGAATCCAAGCTAATGATGTTAATGTACCTTGATATGCTATTTCACTGTTCCTTGATGCATATGTATGAAGGTACAGTGCTTATGTACCTTAATATGCTATTTCAGGAGACGGGCAGAGTGCGCAATGCAAAATTGTTGCCGAAAAGTCTTTTCACTTCCTGACAATCTGTGCTTCGGTGGGTTCTCACAGTTGCATGGCGGGAGAAAGATGTCCAGGGTAGTTGACTGCATCCAAGGTAGATGCTGCAAAATGAGAGCGTACGGTCTTGTCACATGTCAATGTGCGCAAATTGACACGATGGTGAAGGATTAAAACAAACAAATGAAGTTAGAGAAAAGAATAAATCGAAAACAAAGTTGTCCTTTATGCACATTCCTTCATGTGACAATGTGATAACCGTGGCCTTTTGCTCTAATGTATATTCCCTGAAAGCATCATGCCTCATTCATGCTTTATCGCAGGCAAGAAAATTATATCGTGCAAACAACTTTATCAGGGCGCACTCCTGGGTCGATTGACTGGTCGTATGAAGCATGAGTGATATTCACAGAAGTTCCAAAACATGCATCACACATCATTGCTATCTGAGTTTAACGACTTAAATGCGAAGCATTTGTTAAACACTTCTACGACTTTGAACGGATCTATCTACCTATATATATAGCCGCCTACGACTCATAGCTCGTGTGGTTGTTTCGTTAATGGGATGTATGCCAAAATTCGTGAGGCATGACACGACTGCATGAAGAACATGAATGATGGGTCTTAACTTGAAAATCATGCTATGCATTTCATTAACCACATGATTTACACGTCACTCCCTTGGTTCTCTTGCGACTGTTTCGTTAACTTGAAATTTACCAAAATAGGTATGGCGTCACAAGAGTGTATGACGCACATAAACGACAGTTTCTAACGTGCAAATCATGACACGCTTGTCATGTATGGCGTTATTTTGACAACATGGTCTCGGGGGCGCTAGTGACCGTTTCGCCTGCTTCATATACACCAAAATTGGTATTGTGCAGTGTGACTGTACGTCCAACATAAATGACAGCTGGCAACATGAAAATAATGACATGCATGTCATGTACACACGCCACGCTCATGGTGCGCTCGCGGCCGGTTCGCTAGCTTGACATACACCTAAATTGATATAGCGTGACGTGATTGTGCGACGAACATAAATGACATATAGTAACATGAAAATAACGACATGTATGTCATTTACGACATGGAGCCTGGTGCACTCACGTCCGGTTCTCTAACTTGATATCACACCAAGATTGGTATAGCGTGACGTGACTGTATGACGTACATAAATGACAGCTGGTAACATGGAAACAATGAATGACATACGTGTAATGTACGGCATGGGTTACATGCCACGCTCATGGTGCGCTGGCGGGCATTTCGCAAGCTTGACAAGCCGATTTTACTTTTCCTTTTTTTTTTTTGCTTTTCATTGCACTTTTCAAGCGTCACAATGTGCAGAAGGTCATCTACAGGTGCATAAGCGACGATAAGGGCCCGCAAGGAGAGAGAACATCAGTATTACTTACCATTTTTGTTCCTGACTGTGCCGAGCACGCAGGGTGCCCATCATCTGCTTGGTAATGCACAGCGGCACGCTCGCTTGAGTCGACAGGCCGTCGCGATTACCGCACTCGCAGCGCAGCGTGTCGCACTGTCGTCAAACCACGCATATCACATCCAGCGGCGAGAACACAGTGAGGCTGCAGGCACAAAACGCGCACACACGACCGACACAGCTGATCGCTTGAGAAGTGGCGTTCACAAGGCCTAGCTGGCGTAGCCGGCCTAGCTACGACGATCGCGCCGCCGCGGGAACGACTCCCTCCTCGCTTATCTTTCTTTTTTTCTATGTTTTTTTTTCTTCGCGCGTGCATGCGGCGCGAAGCTTTGTCCCATTTCACTTCGGTAGCGACTCGTCTGGCTTGCTTTTGACCTGGCGGGGGCGGGCCGCAGTAGTAGCAGCACGCTGCAGCCGCCAAGGCCAAAGGGCTTTCTCGCTTCCTCTCCAGCCGTTCGGAGGGTCGCGTATATCTCTTTCTCTGGGCTATCTGTGCAAGGGATTTTTAGTGCGCTGAAGCACGCCGCCTCTTTCTTTTACTTCTTTCCCCCGCACAGCTGCATACATGCCCGCCAGCACTGAAGGCATTATGGAAAGCTTCGGAAAAAATAGAGAAAACATGCCAGAGGAAATGAGATGGGAGTTTTTTGTTCTTGGAACTCCATTCGACGAATGGCGTCATATAGTGAATTTACCTCCTTTCTTCCACATAATTTCTTAACGAAGTAAAATTGAGGACGCAGAACTTTATTACACCCACCTCATTACACCCTAAGGTAGTACTGTCCAGATGAAGGTAGTATTAAGGAGGATTGTAGCCCTTAAAACGCCCAATTCGGCTAGTTTGCGTTTGCAGTGCAGTCTGTTATCTCTGCATGCGCTGTCGCAAACGCATAAAATGGAGCTAAATCAGTTAATCGCACCGGATAGTCGTGCGAGAGAAGCAAGAGCGCGTGGGCGGCTGCATAGCAAAGCAGTATGGGGGACAATTCACAACTGTTATTTCTCGTACATGTACCAGTCGAGAGTATGTACCCTGATGATGTCACGTGAATCACTGTTCTGCCATCACGAAGTGCACCAGAAGACAAGAAACGCCAAGAGAGAATAACGCGCTCGTTGTTTTTGTTTCTTGTTGTATTTGCAGAGACTGTTAGGGGCCCTTTATAAAAACAGGGCGTGCAAACACGGACACAGGAGAGTAGTCAAGACACCAGAAACGCCGCTAATAAATGAAAAATCACACAGCGGCGGAACTGAAGGTAGACACAAATATTTATCTGCGCATTCCCACGTAAGAGGCCATACCTATCGATCAAGTGCGAGTAGATGGTCTACGTGAGAGATAGCTGTTCACTCTCTCGACTTTTCTCTAATGTCCGTGTTTCCACGTCATGTCTTCTTAGCATGAATACCTACGAACTAGCTCAGCCATATGCTAAGTTTGCCATTATCTTTACTTCTGTATTTATTTAGCGATTTACTCGAGTAAGAATGAAAGGAAGAAGTGTACTAACGCACCTATATATATATATATATATATATATATATATATATATATATATATATATATATATATATATATATATATATATATATATATATATATATATTGCTTGTCTATTTTATTCATTTATGCACAGTGTAATAGATTCAAGACTCCAAGAGTACGCTATCCAGCGCGTTGGGTCGTCGCCCTTTAAGGCTGGAGGACGCGGCAGCGTTAAGGTCAGGCCATACTCGTGATATTGCTGGAGAAGAAAGAGATATACAACTTCTGGGGAGCTATTCTCGTTGCGTTCATCCAAAGAAGATGCCCACAGTCCATTTCGGCAGAGCGCATTCAGTGATCTGAAAAAGAGGTGAGCCGTGATGTCACCTCGCTCTTGACCGCGTCGCCGCACCGAACCCGCCAGCGCATTTCTAGCGTAAGAAGAGAGTGGACGAAATGCACAGAAACAGCAACTTTTCCAGTCTGAATTTGCATATGAATGTGTCCCAGATGTTTGAGAACAATGCAGGGAATGCCTACCGACCTTACAGCTGCGTTAGACGAGCGGCCGCATTAAACCTAAATCGATGGCTAACACGATCAAAAGACATGTGCGCCGAAAATCGGATCTCTGAGGGCTGCGTTCGTTGCACTGAAGCGCGTTACGTCCCTATCATTTGTGTCGAGAGTGTTTGAAAGCTTCGTGATGTCATGATGGCGCTGCAGAACAAGAACCGGAAACAGGGGGCGCGCTTCTCGCCGTGCTTCCACTATTCAGCGGCCGCTGAAATGGGCAGTTCATTACATGGACACATCGAGAAGAACTCCTCCGGCAAAGTGCTGTATTTTATTTCCAGATTCCCCATTCGAATTAAAAGAAAAGACTAACGGCGGCGCGCCGCAATTACTGCGCGGCGGCGGCGGCGGCGGCGGCGGCGGCGTGATCTTTCTTGGGACTTCGGCGGCGGCGCGATCGGCGTGACCAAAAACAGGCGGCGGCGGCGGCGGCGTGGCGCGGCGGCGCACACCTTTACTCCGAGAAACACCTTTTGAATTTCAAGAAAACTAAACTCCGAAAACACGGAGCCTTACATTCTAGGCACGGTAACGTTTAATAAAGGTGCGCATTTTATACGGGTAATGTACTTACGTTAACATTTTTCGGTAACGTGAGGTGTTACGATAGTCGTTACTTTTTATTCCATTTATCTCGGGCGTTTTACACAAAACTCATCGTCTCATAGCCGCCAGTTTCGCAGAGCTCGCCCCGACGTTCTTTTCTAGCAGCGGCGCGCTGCGACCTGCCTGCCAGGAGTTAAGAGTAGCATCCAATGCGTCAATCGAGCGCCTACTTAGCGTACGTGCCGACGTATTCATTAAGAAGCGAGGGAAGCTGTCCGATTACAGCTTTGAAATGTAGTTGTTACTAAAATTCTATAAGTTACAGTCATTGGAAGGTTCTCCCTGCAATACTCTAGCGCTGGTTATCAATTTTGTTTTCTAGATGAAATTTGCTTCTTTCTATCGGCAACTGCGGGTATACGTTTCTATAGTTAATTTTTGAGCGAACAAGGCTCACCCTCAACACCTTCACGGAAAGACTTGCCATTTTTGTGGCAATTGTAGAGGGTAAAGAGGGAAAGTTGTATGTGTTTGCAAATGTTTTACCCCGGAACTAAGCCGTTGAAGGATTTAGTTATGACTACAATATTTGAGCATCTGTCTTGTTAGTAGAAGCACACCGTCAGAATTACTGTAAACATGTTGAGAGTTGAGTGACGTTTCCTCAGCGGAAAAGCATTTATGGTGAAATCTCATTTTGTGTTGTCACACTGAGAAAGATGGCTTTACCGTGTGCCACACAGTCAGAAGCCAACTCTACAGGCAACTTCATCAGTCGGTATAATATTGCTTGGGTGCGGCACATTTGCGCAAAGTATTCTCGTTAAATCAGTATTTCAGGTAAAATCGTTGTTTGGGCTGGAAGTTTTATGTGAAATATATATATGAGCGTTCTAACATTGTTACTTGGGGTTGCCGCAGCGAAGGCGCACCGATTCAAATGTCTGGCCATGGAGTAATGGCACAAGTAACGTGCATTACTTTTTTGATGTAACGGTAACGGTAATGCGTTCCATTTTTGTTTGCGTAACGAGTAACGTATTTAGTTACTTTTTGCGGTAACGACTACATCATTGTCTTTGCCTTTCGCTTCGTGTTAGCGTGTGACGGCTCGTTGCGCAGTAGTGCAGCTTCCACATGCACCGACGGTGTTTCTCCACCGCCGACTGCTTCGAGTGCGATAGCACCGACTAATGAAACTGCTGGAAGAAGCGCTGCAGAAAGACAACGATTTGGACGGGCGAATGTCGTGCCTTGGTGGAGCGGGACAGAGGCCAGCGGGACGTGGAACGCCTGCGCGCGTTCGCGGCTCAAGCTACGAACCTCTGCCTACCGTGTTGCTGAAGCGTAGTGTGGTAGTGTACGCAAGAGCACAGGCGTAGGTTACCCTATTACCCGGAAGCGCACATCGTGCCGTTTCTTTCCTTAATTGACGACGCTTTGAAGAAGTGCATATCGAGTACCAGTGTTTATTATGTGCTTGTTGATGTCATCTTGTTGTAACCCGGATGCATGTTCTTGGGTATATTCGGTACTAGCAGTTTCTCACGAATTTCTCTCGTGATTGTCCTCTTTTCTCCGTATTAACTGTGGTAATTCATTCCTAGTTTGCGTAGTATATTCCGTCCAGTTGTGGTTTTCGTTAGTCGTTTCGCCTGAGATATCTGTTGTGCTTCTATGAGTTCCTCTAGTGCTCGGGCTAGAAATGTAGTGAAAATTCGTTTTCGGTTAGGTTCTTTTCGAGAAAAGAAAAATTGTACATTTGACGCGGCTCGCGGGAAACGGCACGTTGAACGACTCATCGAACATGGCAGCAAAGTGATCGTATGAAACGGTACACTGTAGAATAAAGTTCAATGACGCATTTATTACGCAGGAGGTTCGATTAATCTAATGCTCAATGTATCTTGCTCTTTCTTAGCCCCTACACTGCAAACCGTTTCACACCCTTATAGGTGTATTTGCGATAAAACACCTATCGTACACCTTTTTTTCCCGTCAATATTATCCGGAAGGGTGTAATGTCTTCTTCGCACACCCTTCGCACACCCTTTTTTATTTTTGGGTGTACAATGGGTGTATGTTCTGTTAAACACCCATGGGTGTTCTTTGAATTTTACACCTATGGGTCAATTCACGCATTGAATTGACCCATAGGTGTAAACAGGTATCGTTGTACTGCTGAATGCAATTAACTGAGACACTGAACACCACGGGCAACGCCTCCTGAAACCACGGGTCACCACCCTGTTCGACAGAGCGTCTTGGCACAGGATACTGTTTCACGAGGCACCTGAGTGTGAAGCTACCTGCTCGTGAATCAGTAATGGTTCACATTGGTTTGCTAAGCTTGCCACTAAATTTTCATTCTTTTAGTAGTGCATCACAAGTCTGCTGTAATTACAAAGACGCATGTATTTTGCCTACTTTATTAGGCAAGTGGCAGTGAAAATAAAATATAGCATTGTCGTGCCTGAGGTTCTGAATGCAGTGAGTCAACTGATGTTACTTATTTTGAGCTCACATATATTTAAGCCTTTACATCCCGATTTATTTTTGAGAAATCGTTTCCAAAATAATTTTATTTATTGCTTGATTGGATTGACACGTTGAATTAATGCCCGAAATACATTCGGAATAATATATGTATTTGTTTAGCATTCATAAGCATTTGTTCAGTTTAGAGATAGTTGGCTTCACTGCACTGTGATCATCGCAAACACCTCTCCTAACGCTTAATCTATAGCATACATATACAGTGAAATCTCGTTGACAAGATTCTGCACAATACGTTTTTCAGCCTAATACGTTCTCCTTTTTATTTCCTGCCAACATCCCTTGAAAATATTGCATTTTCATGCGTTTAATACCATCACACTTTTGCCAAAACTGGATAATACGACCGCGAAAGTGGATCTTTACCGATATATCGAGAAATCCTGCGTTTATTATTCGCTATGACAGCTCCCACCGCGTTCCAACAACTCACGATCTGCGCGTAGCAGAGCCGCTGAGACCACAGCAGCATCAGTTTAGCGGCGAAAAGATAATCTTTTCTTTGAGATTATATATATACATATATATTGCCGCTTTGTGAGGGCCCCCCGTCCAGTGAAGGGAGACTTTTAGCCCTGCTTGTAGTCATGCAGCCCTTCGTCGCAATGCTTACTGCGATTCGAATACACTGTGTAAAGCATAACAAAACATAACACTGCCGCAGAAAACTGCGCCCACGCGACCCAACAACGGCCGGGGAGCCGGGGCGCCACCTCCTCGGCCGGCGCAGCTGCCGCGGCCGCCGCGCGTGCGCAGCGCGCGGAACAGCTCTATCACCACGTGACTTATGCA
Organism: Rhipicephalus sanguineus; assembly: GCF_013339695.2. Taxonomy (NCBI): domain Eukaryota; kingdom Metazoa; phylum Arthropoda; class Arachnida; order Ixodida; family Ixodidae; genus Rhipicephalus; species Rhipicephalus sanguineus. The sequence continues at coordinate 185,014,168 of NC_051176.1, forward strand.
ACGCGCTCAGACACGCCGCCGGACTCCATCGTTTTCTGCGTGTGTTGTGCGTCGCCTCCCGATCGGTCGAGTTTTGCAGTCGCTGTTTCGGTTGTTTGAAGTGTGCCTGCTCTGTGTGCTCGTCCTTTACCTTCTGCCAGTGCTGCTTATTACGAAGATGCACTATACTCAAAGGGAGACCTGCAGCTTCATATCGTGGAGCACTCGAACTGAAACGGTATGTACCACTATCACGTTGCTACGGCCAGCGCTTTGTTAACTCCGAGAGCGCGATCCAATGCCGTTAACTAAGCTTTTCTTAACTGGTTGACGATCGGTGAGCATTTGTTAACGTAGCGAGCATATGTGAGTGCATTGTTTCATCGGGATGAAGGCAAAGTTGTGTGACATTAGGCGCGGGCAGGCTTTGCTTTGTTTGGTGTTGAAAGCAGTGTGCGCATGCGCGGCTGTGATTCGGAGGGGGATTTGAACGCAGTTGTGGCGGTGCCCGCCTGTCGGCGGTGGTGTTGGAAGGGGGCCCCGCTCTCGATGAACCACTATTTTGATTTAAGAATAGTTGGGTTGTGACGGCGCCTCTTACCTCTAAGCTTCAAGCGTGTCTAAGGCGCGTATGCTTCGGCCTGTTGGTAATTCAAGTGCATTTTTTGTCGCACAAGAAAAAAAAAAGAAACAGAACAGAAAACAACGACGTGGTGTCCGCGTCGTTCTTTTGCGTCCGTGTTCGTTTTGTGCGCTAAAACTACCGTGATGCTCTGGTTGATGTGTGTGGGTCATTTTAACGCAGCATGTTGCTTCGTTTTAGGTACGCCGCGCGAAGCTCGCCTAAGTGCTAATACATTCCGTTTCGTTAAATTCGTACCGATGTTTTAATTCATCCGTAACATAGGTTTCCTGATAATGCCGGCACCCCTGCACGGGGAGCCGTTCGTTAAACTTGACTTGTGTTCGAATGAATTTTTCATGTCTATGTGTGGCCGAATCGCCTTAAATACCTGAACTGTGCTCGAGCATAAGTGTGCACTTAGACGTGCGCAGGGTTCCTCATCAGGCGGGAGGGAAGTAGGAAGGTTAATCGCTGCCCCCCTCCCCCCGCCTTACTAAATAGTCAAAGTATGGTGGCAGACATTGCCCCCCCCCCCCTCTGTCTGAATTGACTAGGGGGGGAGCGCACCCTCCCCCCTTCGTGCGTACGCCTGAGTGCCCGCGTTCGAGCACAATTTATTTTATTCTGTTTGTTTTCATTATGTCTAGCTTTCATTATTTTGTTGTGGTTATTAAGAGTTATATGCGCCTCGCCTCGCTTTGGCGTTGTAACTTCGCTAAATACTTTTACGTGTACAAACATTAAAAAACGCAGTTTGCACGACCACCTCCAATGATATTATTTGGTAAAAGACAAGCCTAATGATTTATAAGAGATTTTAAATTCTGCAATCATCTTCAAGGCTGCAACTTGCAGCCTTGAAGAGAACTCCTTGTGCATAGTTTTGTTTTATATGCTTTTTATCGATGTGCAGGAATCCTTCATGCCACTAAAGAATGCTCCTTTTTCTTTAAAAATGCGGATGATATTTGTCAGATAGTACTTTCTCTTTCCCAAACAAGCTAATTGCACGTAGAAAAGCTGTTAATTCTCTCCAGTTCCATATGGGGCATCTTATGAGCTTCATATTTGGATGGTACTATCGTGAGCAATATGAGCTCGAACATGCGAGCGCGTGGCGAACAGCCTTGAATCTTACGTCGGCTGATTCGCAGCGGCGGCTGTCGGAAACAAAGCGGAAAGGGCGCCGCGCTTCCACTAGATGTTGACCCTCCCGCTTCGATATTGTTGATGCGAAACAGCATCTTAGAGAGTGTCAGAGGCCGCTAGCGGTGATATGAATTCCCATCAACGCGAACAGCCACATCAGACTAGGTAGCTGCCGAGATATCGGCTGTGACGTAGCCTGCCACGATGCGCAGGCCATGCTTGCGCATCGTTATCTCGGTGGTGTCGGCTGAGGATTTTGCCGCGCCTCATTTATTTATTTTGTTATCATTGCTAGCGGTCATTGGCACGCAATCAGCCGACATCTAGCGAGGCGGGAGTACCAACAGTCAGCGGAACAGCGCCCCCCCCCCCCCCATCCCCTGCAGTTTCGGCAACGCCATCCACGTATCATCCTATCTCAGTTTTAAGGCTATTTTCCACGTGCTCGCATGTTCGAGCCCATATTACTCACGATAGTACACGGTACAGAAACTGTTATTTACTGAAACAAATAATTGAAGTCTGCGTAGCGCTTTCCAGACAATGATCTTTTTATTTTTTATCATGCAGGGAGAGAGCGTTCCAATAACACCTTGCATTGTGTACGATGGCCCCGATCTTCCCTATGCAAGCAAGCTTTTCCTCCCTGTGGACAAAGAACTGCTCTTCAGTGTGTCCAATGCCGAAGAATGAGTAGCTGCACTCATGGCAGCACATTGGCTGTTAAATATCGACTGCCATCACAAGGTGTTCAACGTTCTCGTCGCTGTTGAATGGCTCCTTCTTGGCCAGTGGGTAATGACTCCGAGGACACAAGTAGTAAAGCTCCTGAACATTTTCAAGAAAGCCTAGAAAATAGGCCTTAGCTTCTGCTTAAAGTATGTCGCCACCTGTGATTAACTCGAGCTTAAGCCATAAAGTTATATTTTCATATGGTAACGAGTAGTTATTTGTTTTACATTATAGAGAAACGAATACTATGGCGGTACTAGTATTTTATTTCAATTTCTTGCTCATTTTCTTGTGACATTTTAATAAAAGCCATTTTGTCTGCCGATTTCAACATGTTCTCGCAGGTCATTCCACTTTGTGGTTATTGGCTTAGTTTTTATATTCAAAGGACTTTGTGACTTTTTTGCAGTAGTTTTAATAATTGAGATCTTTTGCTATTGAAACTTTAGCTTAACAAAACTGCCAGTACTTGTCAGTGAAATCAGTGCATCGAATATTGTTTTAAAATTTATTTTTGAGCTATATGACAAGCTTTAAGTTTTGTCAATATTTTTTTAAAGAAATAAATACTCGTTTTATTCAATTACCAATGATTCTGTTGTCTTTGCTTAGAAAGGGATAATCTTTAAATTTCTCTGAACATGCCCGTGTAAAATTTGATTCCACTTTTGTTATGTAGGTAATGCTTCTGCAGGGCTGTCCTTGTCATAACGTCCCTATTCCCATGCATTTCCTGCATATTACCGCATTTAGCATGCGCTGCGACGTGCGCGTCATGGCCCGATTGCCCACTTTTTTGTGTTGGAGCCACAATCTATTGCTCTTGAGAAAGTGGGAAATATTTCATAATTTCAGCTATGTGCACAGTTTTCTACTTCACTCATGTACTTTCCCAGAAAAGAGATAATATGGAGGCCTGCTGTGGAAAACGACGTTCTGAGTCCTTATAATGTTGCGTGAGTTGTCACGGAGCATTGATACCCTGCTCGTGTATCAGCTACAGCTGTGTGATGGCAGTGTTTACCCTACTACAAAGTCGACAACAGGCACAATGGTGTGGGCACTGCTGGAATTTTGAAACTTTATCAATCCACTTTCTCATCAAGGGATTGCACATTTCTGAACTATCTCCTTAACAGGAGAACGACCAGACCGTACCTTGTGTGTTCCAGTTGATTTCAAACACATACACTGATGTTATGCAGCCCATTTAAGACGATGGCACATTATTTTATCAACAGCATGAGTGCAGGTATAAGAAGTGGCACCAATATTTCCCTTCTTGGGAAGGGCAACTACAGTGGGAAAATTCATTCTGGGGTGTGCCCAAAGGGACCAAGTGTCTGTAGTGCCCCAAGGGGACTGACAGAGAAGGTTCGTTTGTGCTTCTCCCTGTAACTACTATCCTTTCGAGGGCGGTTTCATCTATTACACCCCACTCGCACGGGTGTAGCTTGTTCTAAGACCCATACTGCACTATACGGCTGTGTTACAATGAAGCATGTTAAATTGAATTCCTCATTATGAAGTGGAAATAACGCCCTTGCTTCATATTTTGACACAAACGCCTTGGTCATTTGTGCTCCTTGTTTGGCGGCATACGCGATGCCGCTCCGCACACTCGAGAAAGGTCATTGAATACCGTAGAATTTGTCTCGAATGTACGAGCTCTGTGTTTATTAAAGCTTGACTTTATTTTGTACTATTGGATAACTGTGTGAACATCTTGCAATATGTGTCAACACATTTTAGGTAATAACTTTGTATTCAGTCACGATTGCACTGTATATGTAAGGGCCATATATGCCGTGCTTCATATGCATTATAAAATCTGTGCTGCTGCCAGGATTTTCCCTCTGTGGCAGGAGCCACTATAATAGGTCATGCGCCCTTGAAAGGACTAGCTAAAGGGTGAGCTTTCTAGCGTTTCAATGGGAGCCAACTGGGAGGGGGGAACCACTCGAATTATGGAAATTTTTGCCTAGGTGTTTGGGTGTAATTGTGCATAAACACCCTAACGCCCTTTTTCTCGTTTGGGTGTAATGTGCTTTTACACCCTACACCCTTTTTTTCATTTGGGTGTAATATGCTTTTACACCCATTGGGTGAAAGTTTGAAATTACACCCATTGTATAGGTGTAATCCTGCTTGGTACACCTATTTTTTGGGGTGTAGGGGTGTGAGTTATAGACACCAAGTTACACCCATACGGGTGTAAAATGGTTTACAGTGTAGTCGATACAAATTGCAAAAACAAGCGGTGTACACAATTGTGTACATAGCGTCTCAAAGGGATAATCATATCGTGGTTTTGGGACGTTAAACCTCAGTTCAACAACTGTTATTATTCGTTATCCTTCCCATGCGAAATGAAGGTGGCTTGACTGACGCGAACTTGCCCCCTTTTCCTTTTAGGGCATAATTTCACGAGCTCCCGATTTAGCTGGTAACAATGTCGAAATGCTATGCCGATTTGCCAGCTACATAGTATGACTATAGCTATATGACTATTTCTTATGGATCTCGACTGCTGACCCGAAGGTCGCGGGGTCGAATCCCGGCCGCGGCGGCTGCATTTTCGATGGAGGCGAAAATGTTTGAGGCCCGGGTACTTAGATTTAGGTGCACGTTAAAGAACCCCAGGTGGTCGAAATTGCCGGAGCCCTCCACTACGGCGTCTCTCATAATCATATCGTGGTTTTGGGACGTTAAACCCCAGGTATTATTATTAAATTATAGCCATTTCGTTGTACTATTCGTTTTAAAACGAAAAGACAGCTCAAACACTGTCCTGCAAACAAGGATAGCTTTCGATTGAACTGCTAAGAAAATATTACGGGTTCGCGCCTTCGCTTGCATAGGCGGTTACATAAATTTCACGCCAGGGTTTCGCAATAAAGTCAGAACAAAGTATATTCACATTATGCTTTCCAGTTATGCAAAAGTAAGGTCTCTGCACCAGCTAAGCCTTCCTGTAGTGAGGAGGTATGTTTGATATTAATGGAGCTGCGACCACTGAATCGTTATGCAAGCGTCAACGTCTTAATATCGTTTTCATAGGTATGTATGCCCTCGCTGCGCACCCCGTTTTTCTTTTTTTTTTTAAATGTGACTTCGTCACTTCTCAATGAACCTCAAGACACTATATTTCCGTGGGAAGGGATAAAAATGACTTTACATATGATGATTATGATACAATATCGTATTAATGAAGGAGAAGTCAAGCCTATATCTACATTTATATACTTAATTATTAGTAATTAAGATATAAATCATCTTTGACGTGGGTTTTTGACGAGTGCGGCTAGTATAAATAAGCTTGGGTTGAAATATTTGCTCATTTACAATGTTTATTGCTCCTTTCTGCTATTTTGGGATGTTTAATGTTTAGTTTTTTAAACGTGCGTAGGAAGTATTTTAGGGTCTTCACGTCAAGGATGTAAGGAAATAAGCACTTGGCTTGTTTGTATATATATATATATATATGCTTTCTCCTAAATTTCATTTTTATTTAACAACCAAGTGCAAAGGAATAGCCTTTGTCAAGAAAAATCGTTTATTTTGTATTTCAAAATAAAAGACGCACGGGATCGTTAGGTCGCTCGATACGCGTTCTGCTATGCTATGTTGTGTATGTATATATATATATATATAAAGTATGAGAGGTAGCACTTCAAGAAAGCTTCATTTATTAGGTCGACGTTTCGGTCAGAGCCTGACCTTTCTCAAGACGACATTTCGTCTTGTGAAAGGTCAGGCTCTGACCGAAACGTCGACGTAATAAATGAAGTTTTCTTGAAGTGCCACCTCTCATACTTATACGGCAACCAAAGGCAACCACTCCTTCAACCATGTATGTATATATATATATATATATATATATATATATATATATATATATATATATATATATATATATATATATATATATATATATATATATATATATATATATATTCTCTTAAATTTCATTTTTATTTAACAACCAAGTGCAAATGACTAGCCTTTGTCAAGATCAAGCAAAATCATTTATTTTTTATTTCAAAATAAAAGACGCACTGGGTCATTGGGTCGTCTGATACGCGTTCTGCTATGCTATGTTGTGTTAACATACACGGCACCATAATACGTTTAGTTAGTTAGTTAGTTAGTTAGTTAGTTAGTTAGTTAGTTAGTTAGTTAGTTAGTTAGTTAGTTAGTTAGTTAGTTAGTTAGTTAGTTAGTTCAAGGAAATCATAGGGGACAGCAACTGTCTTTAACTGAAGTGTAGTAATTCTGATGTAAATTGTAATGAATTAAGGTGGTTCAGTGTTGCAGCACAGTTTTTCTTTACGCTTCTAGTGATGTCACTACCCGCCACTGGTTCACCACTAAGTTTTTTACTGGATTAAATGCTACAATTTTGAAGCCATCACACCATAAAGCAAATGAAAGCATACATATAGCGGTACTAATCTGAAAGCCGGGCTTTTTGTAGTACAAATAATGACCCCACATTCCTAGCGAATTCATATTGATTAGGCTGACCTAAGCCTAATTTCCTAAACCTACATGCGCGAAAACACAAATAAATGGTCGCACGCGCGTGGAACGAGTTTTCTACGCACAGGCTCTGCGCTAAATGTGAGCCAACCGTACGGCCTCGTGACGCATAATCTTACGCTGTTTGCTCTTGCCTGCACAGAACATGCGTTTTGTCCACAGGCGCTTCACGTAGGCCGATTTAAATCGCAGGACAATATTCGTAATCACTATGCAAATTACTCTGCAAGCTCGCATTATACATAAAACAACCACCAAGATTCAGGGTGCTCTGTTCAGGCTACCAGCGCTCTCCCCAGACTTGTTTAATTATGACGAGGAAATGTGAACGTTCATGAATGAATTGTTAATAAAGGTTAACGGTTCCGGCATTATATATTCTCCGTGTTTGTTATTTCATGCCGCGATTTGCGCAAGTTTAGGCTTTGATCTATAGGGTTCACTCACTAGCGCATTGATGTGCGTACGTTCTTTCTTACACTGAGATAGTATCTACGCTGCTTGTATGGTAAACAAGGCCGGTACATGTGCTTTGACCATTTGTGTTTTCTCTCACGCTAAAACTGTGCGCGAGTATTCTCTCACAAAAAGAACACAAACAAGCAACATTACGCCACTTGTCGCATCAAACTCAGTTTACCTGCTGTTGCCCTTGACATAAAGGTTGGGGATTTACGTCCCAAAACCACATGATAAACATAAAGTGAATGGAAGGTGTGCGCAACTTGTTTAATTTTGGCAACTTCCACATACGGTGGCAGCGACGCCCATCCAAGAGTTCTGCGCCTCATTAGCATACTAATGAGCGGATTTATGGTCATGGAATGGCATGACTACTTAATTCAGACTCTGTGTGTGGCGCCGTGTGTGGTTTTCCCTGAGAATGCATTCACTCGCACTGAGATTTTAACAATTATAATGAGTGGAAGGTTTGTTTACAAGTGAACTTTGCATGATATTTAGCACATTGTTTTGTATAGTTTAGAGGAACATTAATAAGAATCCTCACCGAAAGAACCTTTAACGAAAACTACCAAGGGGCGAACCAGTCTTGGTGGTTTATATTTCAACAAAGTGAAGAAGTATTTTTATTGTATGTAGTTTATTCAATTTGCAAATGGAAATTCTCAACTTGGTCTCCAGCGCCGCCGCGGTTGTACGGTGGTTATACGGGGCTCGGCTGCTGACTCGAAAGTCACGGGTTCGATCCCGGCCGCGGCGGTTGCATTTCGATGGAGGCGAAATGCAACCTGTGTACGTAGATTTAGGTGCACGTTAAAGAGCCCTATGTCGTTGAAATTCCTGGAGGCCTCCGGTACAGCGTGCCTCATATTCATATCATGGTTCCGGCACGTGAAACCCCAGCAATCATTACGAGTTTGCTCTCCAGGCATTCTTCTTCGGCAGCTTGAATCTTCCGAGCATGATTACTCGTTGGCGCCCTGAAGCTGCTTGCATTCGCATTTTCCGCTTAGTAATTAAAATTGCATATGTGTTTCACATGCCTTTTCGGAGAGTTTGCCCTTGCGCCTGGACGTCAGAACAATTGTATCATCGCACCTTGAATACGGGGCAAAGTTTCGACCTTTCTTCCTTCTACGTCAATAAGAGTGTAGGAATGTTAATTAGTGGTTGAAAAACATTAATATTGCCTAAAGGGCTGAGAGCACCTTCAGACGTCACAAATGCGCGTAGATTTGAATACACTCCTTGGAAACCAACACGGAAAATCAATTGAATTTTCATTGCTACTAAAGAGATAAAGATATCGACTTTCTTTTATTTTAGTAACGCAATAAATAAATTTTAGATAATACGTTTTTATTTATAAACCCATTTACGATCAGCTCTTAGCGGGAAGATATTGTTCTCAGGTTGAAAATTGAGAAAATGAGCTCGAACAAACTATGCGTACATAGCTATATAATGCTTCACAATAACATGTCTGTTACATCGGCAGTAAATGCGCATGCGCAAGATGGGTGGGTGCGGTGAATGTTTCTTCGGTAATGTTTAATCTGGTGGTGGAAATTTCTTTCGTTGCAGTTTGTTTGGCAGGAAATGCCTCGTCCTGCCGTCAACTGCAGCACCTATAAGATTTATCGGTTTAGCGCTTTGTGTTACGTGTCCTTCTCCTCGTTTGGTCTGTTGTTTGCGCCGGCGCTGTTCTACTACAGTTATCGGTTTCGTCTACTTTAGCTGTTGCGATATGTCCCCCCCAAAAAATTACTCTTTTCAAACTTTCTGTACATATTACGCTGTGTATATTACTATCCGTATATATGTCTGTATACATGTACAATTATGTATAACCCATATTTTTGCTTGGACCACTGCATTACGAAAATGAAGCCGCAATATGGGGAAAATGCTATTTTTCCAAGCTTTGTCATAGTTTTATCAGAAAGTTCCTGCTTCATTCGTACCCACTGTATTTTTGCAATTTATTGCACAAACTTAAAAAGCCCGCAGTGTCAATATATTCATAGCGAACAAAATCGGTTTTTTTTTTCTAAAAAAAAAACGTTAAGCATGCAGCATTTTGCGATGTTTAGTTATGTCCAAAAATAATGAAAATTGAAACAAAAATAAGTGAACTATCATAGTCATATGAGACCGGGACCTTCAGAGTTACAAAAAAAATTCAGAAAAAAAGCAGTAATTTTGTATGAATTATTGCGCGTGACACCGTATTACTTCCTCGCGCAATGTTTGAAGCGTCCCCTAAGCATCTCGAATTTTTATATATATATAAAAGCTTAGGAACACAGAGCCGCCGCGGAGAAGTGAATATAACTTCTGAAATGAAACGTGCACCGAGCAACTGTCTCTCACAGGGGCGGACACCTCAGCAGTAGTGCACAGGGGGAGGGGAGGGGATTGAAAGAGTGGAGAGGAAAGGGAGAGAGAGGGAAAAAAAAAGGAAGGGAGGCAGCATTACAGCCACGGCATCTTGGTGTTATTGCCACGAAGTCGTGGTTTCGATTCCTGGTCACGGCGACCGCATTCTGATATGGGCGGTATGCAAAACGTATCGTACTCTGGATCCACTCTAAATAACTCCAGGCGATTAACCCTATTACGCAACACACTACTGATGCGGAATCCATATACGGTGAGTGACCTTGAAACGATTAAGCCCATAATTTAGGTTTATCTCTTGGTTGAGATGTGTGCGCCGTCGCTTTCTTGTGACAAGAAGCCAAGGCAGAAGCGAAAGGCAGCGGTCAAAGGCGACGCACATGGCCTCGGTCCGGGTTTCACTCAATGTCATATAGAGCTGAAAAAAACATCGAGGACACTTGAGCTTCGCCTTCGAGAGTAGAACGCGAAAGCGTAATCGGGCGCCGCTCGCATCGCCTTTCCATTTGGAAGCCTGGCTTCGCTTCTCGGTGAACACCATGCCGCAAGAAACGTCTGTGCGCGTAATATTGGCCGTTTCAAGCTATCCTAGAATGCCTACTGCAACCACAGTTGCGACATGCCCACTATGCCACAATTCTTCATTTTGCTAATTGGCGGAATACCGACTACGCGTCCGTAAGGTAACACGCGCACCTGTACACTTTGTCGATGCCGTTGCTGATAACGATGATTAATTACACCTGTGCGCTTTGCAAACGTGCACCGGTAAACCGACCACTCATTGCGCAATTCACATATTTTGACGCTTAGTGCGATTCTACGTTCATTCCACGCAATATTGCATTCGTCAGGGAGTGTTCTACGCACTACATGACATTCATATAGGTTTTTTTCCCGAAAGAGATTCAAGCAAATGCGTGGCTTTATGGTAGTACACCTGCTTGCCTCTCAGTAGTCTTGGGTTCGATTACCGCTCGAACAGAAGTTTTTGTTTGTTTGTTTGTTTGTTTGTTTGTTTGATTGTTTGTTTGATTGTTTGTTTGTTTGTTTGTTTGTTTGTTTGTTTGTTTGCGTATATCTCGAATTTTCGCTCTCGGACAACACTGATTTTTACCTCACAACCAACGACGCCGACGCCGACACAGAAATTTCTGCGAAACGGGCTCTCTAGCGCTATCGCGTTAATAGAATAGATAACACAATGAATATATCTATGCCTTCATGCGATTCTCCTATGTGCGTTTCAAGGAGGCTACTATATCTCCTTATGAAGTGATACTCAAACGTTAATTTAGCACTATGTATAGTTAAGCTGCAGATGCCCGTCAAAAATCATCGCGGATGTGAGCGCTGCGTTAACTCATCAAGCAAACTGACGAGCACGAATGATGTAGATGTCGAGCAAAGTAAATACGTGTAGTTTTTTGCTGCCGGTGAATTGTTAACACGCGTGCCTGCCGACGAGCCTTGCTGAATTCCTCAAAACAACGGTGCGCACCCATACACCTCTAAAATATTTACTACCCACGTGCACTCAAATGTGGTGTAACAGAGACACAAGGTAGCACGCAATGCATCGACAAAACGCTCCGCAGGAAGCACACCCGACCAAAACAAAAAAAAACTCTCTTTTCTCTTTCTTCTATTGATTTCACATTCATTTCAGATGGAAGTTGTGGCGTTGGGGCTCACGCAAGTGTAATGGATTTTTCGACTCGTTCAGGCCCGACGCCATTCTGCCACGGAGCTTGGAACAATCCTTGGTTTTCAATAATTCCGCTCGTACGAAGTATACTCATGTAGTTCTTAGCGGAGGATATGCAGAAAATGGAACCATGTAATGCAAAATGCATTTTACACGGTGCTGCAGGCCAGGCTCATTTTAAAGAATTTGCACTTGCCCGTGTCGCTGAAACACTCTCACGGCAAGCTAAATACCTCATGTTAATGCCTTATTCCAACGCCCTCGATGGCTCTCAGTGGTTATGTCGCTTTTTTTTTCACAGCATGGTTCTCAACCGCGACGGCTAAAGGCGAGGAATCAGAAGTTCCAAGTCTTGAGCACTATCGCAGTATTTTGCTATCACTGAAGTCAACAATGAAATAACACTGCAAATTTTACTACTGTCACTTAAACATCCTTTTTTATTTTCTATTATTTTTTACAAAGTTGGAAGGAGAAAAGCACGTGATGCACGCGCGGATTCTTTCATATGTCGTTATATTTCAGTCGTCTTATGGAAACATTTGAAGTGACTAAAATTACGTCAGAAAGTACTGTTTTTTTCTTTCTTTGCTTTTTTCGCTCAAGGAAAGGGCTCTTTTCAGGTAAAAGGGCACAAGTGAATAGGGTACGTTGACACGCAGTAAGCGTTCGTAGAGAAAGCAGAATAGACATATGCATGACATTCAATCTATTACTTCGAGTGAGTTTCTCAATTGCAGGTAATGTTGCAATCAGAAGTCTGGCGGAATCCCGGTCTGGTCGAGACGAGGCTTAAGTTCAAATTTAACGCCCGCTACTCATGAAAAAGAAAAGAAATAAAAACAGTCGTTTCGGCTTCCACGCGGGAGTCTTGGTCACAATGAAGAATGAAGCCTAGGTCGGTGATGTCCGTTTCAACAGATGACGTAGGCACTATGTAGGCACCACGCATTCACTTGTGGGTATTGTATGGTATTCACTTGTGGGTATTCACTTGTATGGTATTGTTTCACTCCATATTCAAAATTGCCTTTTTGGCATTCTGAACGAGGGATGCTCTGTATCATTCGTACTTCTCTTGCGCAATCTTGTTTTTTACATTTACCAGAGAGTGCCTCAGTTCCTGTGCTGGCACGTGGGTGATTTCAATTTTTAATTTCTTACGATGCCTCTTCCCGACCAGGTGCGATTCTCTCAAACTCTTGATTTCATCAATTTACGCCTGGCGTGCGGCTAGACACCCTATAATCATATTCGCTAATATATCACCCTCACAAGCCTTCCGAGGACACTGAACTCCAATCTTACCTGCATAACATGCAACGTCACTCAGAGCTCTCTTCCCCTCTACAGGTTTACTAGCTTTGACTACAGCGTGGTTTATAAGGCTGAAAAGCTTCTGCTGCAAGCAAGACAAGAGATTTACAGCAAACAATTCGCACCCTGCACAATGAAGCTTTTTTTTCGCACGTCGCCGACTTGAGCACCAATATCCGGAAGGTTTTCCAAGCACCCAACTGCATGCTAACTTCAAGACTAAACTTCAATCCTGTTTACGTGAAGCCATCCTCGAAAGCAAGCTTGCAAGGCTTGCTCCGCAGTACAATGGACTTCGTCACAGCCTCATCAAGTCACAGTGTACGAATTATTCCCAGGCTTAGGACCAAGCAGAGCTTTTCGTCCCAAGCCTGAGACGCTACATTAATACGACACAAGCAACCGACCTAAAGAAGGCAGTCTGCGCTATGGAAGCCGCGGTGAGCCATCTCGAACCTGCCAAACGAGACGAGCTGCGTACTCGTGCCATAAGCATGCTTTGAAAGTTTCAGTGCTGCGCTTCTATTTCGCTTATAGCTGCTGTATAATAGCCGGCTGCCACCATCAAACGCATCCAGAGTAACACTAAAATAGTAATCCTGCGGCGGACAAAAGAAACGCTGCGGTTTAGCCCAACAAGCCGGACAACAGGAGCCAAATGCTGTTTTTATACTTGCGTCAGTAATACGTTCTGGTGGGCTAGTTAGTTCATTGACGTTAGACGTACTTAAACTGCGTAAACGTTCTTAATCTGCGCTCGTGGTGCTCTCTGTTTTCTTGCTTGTGTCCTGGTCATTTCGCGCAGTTTAAGAACTATATACTTGCGAACACGCACGCCTACGTTATCCAGGAAAAAGACCCAACATGCAAGCTGCAATGAGCTTTTCAAAACCTCTTATCGGACGTTTTCCGCTTCGTTTCATCAAGCAATCCTCCTGGGACAGCAGCGCCAGAATGAACAGCCTAGCGAGAGGAAGAGGCAAAATCGGGCAGGCGTGATACACATTCTCCATGGCAACGAATTCTTTATCAAGGTGCAAGAGTGTCCGTCAGGCCCGTAGCCAGGAATTTTTTTTCGGGGGGTGGGGGGGCACTTAATGAAGGCCTTGACTATTTGAGAAAACCCCCTTTTTTCATTATTTCTTTTGGTAAAATCGCCCACTTCACAAAAATTTCGGAGGGAGGGGGGGTGGCTACGGGCCTGGTGTCCGCCATCTCAAAGTGCCCTAGCGCGCATGCGCTGCATGCGATGAATGATGAATCCTGAAGCGTGTTGGAACGTCGTCTTTAATGTAGTCTCTCTTTCTTTGCGTCTCTATATAGGCTGACGTCGGTGAAAATGGGCTGATAATGGAGAGCAACCTATAGCACCCTCAGACCAGTACATTTTTGTGCCGTAGTGAACGCGCCCTCGCCTTGTACGGACGACCAAAAATTCACAAACCTGACTTATGCCCATGTGCCCCATCGTGGATTGCACCCAATTCCCTCCTTACAAGTTTCCGGGATTCTGCACCGGGTGCCCCTTGTAGGAGGAAGTTCCACACATGTCCGCCACTCCATAGAGTTCATCGAACAAGTCCGAAACTGCTGTCTACACGACCGTGACATGTTGGTTTCGTTTGACGCGCAGACCCTATTCGCAAGTATCCCAAAGGACCTGGCTTTAGAGGTATGAACCGCGGCTCTAGAAGCGGACATAACTCTTGCCGAGAGGTACCCGATTGACGTTTCGGATTAATTGAATTTTTCGTTGGGCTATGCGCCTTCTGTATCAGAAGGAGCATCTTACAAGCGTGTGCACGGGGCAGCGATTGATGCTTCTGTTACAGCCGCCGAGTTCACAATAGAGTCGAATGACGAACGCGCCCTTAATTCTTTTATCCCGAAGCCGAAGCATTTTCTTAGTTATGTGTATGATTGCGTCAGCATGATGAAGAGAGACACCCTTCCAGTGTTCACCAAACATTTGAATGGCATGAATGTACCTATCAGACATACAGTACGGGAGGAGCAGTACGAGCAGCTTTATTTCCTTGGCGTTTTAGTAAAATGCAACCCCATACGTTATCGTTTTGCGTGTACGGGAAGGTCGCCCATACGGGTCGTTATTGAAATTTTCATTCCGTGCATTCGGCATCCCACAAACAGTCGGTGGTTTCTTCAGTGCTTCTTGGAGTAAACCGCATCTGTGGCTGGCAAAAACTATCCCACCCTAAAGCCCAGATTTCCATTGATATTCGCAATTTTGTCGCTCCGGTCATAGGTCACTTGTACTAACCTTTTCCCGCTGCGACTGTCCACAACCAGACATGCTTCTTATTCTTCATTACGATCAAGGCTCCTGCGTGAGAGCCGGAGCGTCTTGGTTCTTCTTTTTTTTTTATTCGTGGTCGGCGTTCAATGTCAACTTGTTACAATCCAGATAAAGTTCCCGCGCGTTAGACATCTCGTGCAAGCAGTGCCTAAATTGGTCTATTATATACCTCCTTAGGACACTCACTCGAACCAAACATTTACGTCTCCCAGACGGATTCTGTACTCGGCAGGGAAATGAGTCATTGCTCCTTAGCTATTAACATCACGGAAGGAAACTTCTCAACCGTTTCCATGGGCGTGCGTATAAATCACATTGAGCGACGTGCTTTCAATTTACAGCGCCCGCCAACACGACGCATGCACAAGTAGAATACGGCAACCTTGTTTTTCTCAGCTATATGCCCCTACGTGAGAGCTTCCAAACAGCTAGCAGAACATTTGTTTCTTGATCTTTTTGGCCCTTATTTCAGCTGTAAGAATAAACCAGCAGTTCTACACTCCTTGCTCCATTACATAATTACAACATCATGCTTATTTAACCCGAACCGTTGAGGTAGGATTCACGCCTGAGTGCCGAAGGCGTTGCGTGCAGAGCCCATACGCATCAAGTCACTGTGATAAAAAGATTTATAGTATGTAAAGCTGTCTAAGCGGAAACAACGGAGTGTGCGCATCTACGAGTACGGAGCGAGGAAAGAGCACTGTCCTTGCACAAAATTGTTATAGTGCAACGCGGCTTGGTACCTGTGGAAATATGAATAAATTCGATTATTATTTGAAACTGCGTTCCACCGGTTCATAAAGGTCATTGCTATATATATAGTTATATAGCTCCTGATGCTTGTCGAGAATATATATGAACCCAAAGACATGTGGTTTGCCGTCATGTGGCGTTCATTAAAGTATATTTTATATTCCGCTCAGTTAGTTCAGTACGACCATGCGCGCTTCGTAGTCTACGTTTTTGAGTGGATTCATAAACGACCAATCCAATTTTTTATAGCAACGCACATGTGGCGTAAGGATTTTTGTTCGGCGTTTAAAGAAAGCCTGCGAAATATGAAATAACACCGCCTGACTTCGCTCATGCGCTGTCGCAATGCAGCGTTCTAAACTTTTGTTCCAGAGAAAAAAGAAAAAAGAAGAAAAAAGGAAAAAAAGAAAAGAAAAGCAAAAAAAAAAAACGTACGCGCCGCATTCGCTTATGAAAGACGGCGACCCGTCTTTTCAACGTGGCCGCCGTGGAATGTTCTGCCACACAGTGAAGCCGATGCCTAGAAAGCCGCGACTGCTCACTTCGCCACGGTCTGTGCGCATGGTGTTTTCGCTTGAAGCACGGCTGAGAGCGTAGAGTGACGTGGTTTTATACGACAGCATACAGTGACGTGGTTTTATTTCATATTTCACGGGCTTTGTTTTAGCGCCGAACAAAACCAATATCCAGCATGTACAGTCACGGACGATTTAAATACGAACAAGTAAGGATTAACCCTATATATGTAACCCAGCATCCACTTATGTGGACAAAACAAATTATCGAAGTGTGATTAAGCTAGCCAGCGCAGTGATTTAAAAATTGATTTGAAATGTTGGCATTACTTCAGCATTTCATAAAAAACATCTCCATGTAGTAACTTTTCTGAACAAACAGCGGTAAGGGCATACAGAAAAATGGCGTTCTCCTCAAGTCGCGCGTCATACGCTTACATTATTTTGATGAGTTCACCTTGAGGGCCTAAGAGTTTTGGTAATATTTGGCTTTATTCTAGAAACGGAAGAGTTTATATTGATTTATTGCAATAGCAATTATATGGACACTCTTCACGGGTTTTTGCCGTCGCCATCGCTGTCATGTTCCGTATAAAGTCCAAATCGATAACTTTCCCCCGCGCATCGTATGTTCTACCTGCGAGTTAAAGCGTGCGAGCGGGGGTGACGAACGTGGCTTAAGCAGAGACGAAACGAGCCGGCCATCTCCATCGCAGGGCGGGCGCATGCGATAACACCATCCCGCGTACGTGGCCTGCCGTCGATTGCTCCCAGAGAGGAAACGCTCCGCCCGTCTTTCCTCGGGTGAAGCATGGACGCCGGGGGAGGGGAGGGGGCAGCGTCGCTCGAGCAGCAACTGTGAACTTTGCTCATAAGTGCGCGGTCACAATCGCTAGCGCGCGTGCTATCTTCACAGACCTCACCAAACGGCTCGTATGCCCTTCTACGTGCTGTGCTCTCACCGCTTCGCGTTGAGACGACAGACTGCATGAAAATCGCTTCATTCCCTAGAGCGTCCGTATTCGCTTGCACCAGCGTTTTACAGTCGAGCTGTTAAAGCCGCGCTCAAACGGGCGAAGTATCGTCAAACAGACAAGTATAAACTGCACGAAGAAGAAAACACGTCAGAACAGAGAAACACGCAAACACACGAAGCTCAGCGTTGTTGGGCTAGTTGGTTCATTGATTCAGCGGACAAGTTTAACTCCTAAACGCCCGTAGGGAACATATTTCCCACCGACGCCTTATTCCTCCGCCCTGAGACGGTTGCTACATTTGGAGCATGAGAATCAACTCTTGAGAATCAGTGCTTGAGAATCAACTAGAAAAAATTTTAGTGACTCCGACGCAACTAGCTACCTGACGCCAGAGTTCCCGTTGGCGCCACCGGCACTTTTTTCTCCGCGCTGGAGTTTGTCGCGCGCGTTTTCATCGGTTGCAATAACCCGTAAATGGATTTATTTGCCACAGTGAGAAAGGTTAGTAAATGCATTTATTGAATGCCTCAAGTGTAGGGCTATTATCTGGCTCACTAATGTAACGAGGAGCTAAAGTCATTGGCATTTGAATTGTAATTATGCAGTGGGAATATAGTTCCCTACGGGCCTTCCACGATGTTAATCTTCGGGGTGCAATTTTCTCTTCCTCTGGGTTTGTATTTTTCTTTACCTGTTGATGTAAGCAACTCTTGTGACAGCGAGGAAGATAATGACGCGAACGAACCATTGTCCATAATTACTCGCTCGAATGGTGATGCAACACTCAATGACCATACGACTGCAATGCAAGGCAGTGGCTCCTCTGGCAACTTCCGAGCGGATACAACAGAAGATAAAGGGCAGCAACGCACGCACCCCGAAGGCCTTCCAAGGAGACAGGGAAAACATCCGGTGTACCAGATGAAGTGCGCTTTTCACTTGTGCCGCATTTTCCTAAAGGAACAGCAACCTTCAAACGCTGCCGGTACTGCTCAAGTGAAAATAATAACAAGAGGTCGAACATTGCTCTACGTGCAATGTTCGCCTTAGCGCCTCGGCATGCTTTGAGAAGCATGCCGAGGCCCATAGAGAAGCATATTCCCACCCTAATGATTTTTATTTTGCGTCGTATTAGGAAACTGTTGACATTACATTATGTTCTTTGGACCATAAACAGTGTTTTCAAAGAATCTTGCATTAGTATTTACAGTTGATACCTTATGGGCGTTTAAGGGTTAAAACTGGGCGAAGAAAACACATAAGAACATGACAACACGCACACACGCTATGCGCTTGGTGTGTGTGCGTGTTTCTATGCTCTTACGTGTTTTCTTGCCCAAAACATGCCGTACTGAAGTATCGTCCGAAGCCTAGCGAGGAGGAGGGAAAAGAGTCAAAAATAGCATGGCCATGTATTCATTTCATTTCATTCATTTTATTATACCCCTCAGGGCCAGAGGCACTACAGAGGGGGAGTGGTAACAACACTTTGACAAAAAAAACACAAGAAACAAAGGAACGAAAAACAAAAAACAAAAAAGTAAGAGAAAACGCACATGAAGCAATAGAGCAAAATGTGAATTTACAGTGAGTTTAGAAACAGCCTGAGTATACAATGTTACCTATGGAATTACGGAACTGTTCATGAGGAATAATGTTCACAACGTCCGCGGAAAGGCCATTCCAATCGCGAGAGGTTCGTAGTAGAAATGAATGATAAAAGTGCGCAGTATTACATGATGCGAGTCCGACTTTATGACGATGGTCTGTGCGATGGGATACATAAGATGGCTCTGGGACGAGGCGGTCACGTAGTGCAGGATGATGATACATTTTATGAAACAAGGTAATGCGTGACACTTTTCTGCGCAATGATAATGATGGGAGGGAAAGGTTTGATTTTCATGGAAGTTATACTGGCGGTGCGGCTGTAATTAGAGTGAATGAAACGTGCGGAGTTATTCTGAACCATTTCTAGAGCATAAATTAGGTTGGTTGGGTGGGATCCCAGACCGGTGTAGCATATTCCAATTTAGATCGAATTAGTGTTTTATAAAGGAGGAGTTTCAAGGAAGGATGAACACGATAAAAATTTCGACGAAGGTAACCTAACATGCGATAAGCTTTGTCAATTAAGTGCTCGATATGAGTAGACCAGTTCAGGTTTGCTGTAATGTACACGCCGAGGTACTTATATAAAGTGAGTGATTCTAAATTAATGTTATCAATGCAGTATGGTGGTGGCCAAGAAGATTTTCTAGAAACGCGCATGACTTTACATTTATTATTATTTAGCTTCATTAATCATTCGTTACACCAATTAGCAACTGCACCAAGATCAGATTGGAGTAAGGAAGAATCGTTAGTATTCGTTATTTCTCAGAAAATGACACAGTCGTCCGCGAATAGAAGAATGTTAGAGTTTAAAACGGAAGGAAGATCCTTAATATAGATTAGAAATAATAAAGGCCCAAGGACTGAGCCTTGAGGAACGCCTGAATACACATCTGTAAATTCAGAGTTAGAGCCATTAAAGGAAACAAATTGTGAGCAGTTTAAAAGAAAACACTCAATTCATTTCAGTAAATTATTATCAATATTAAGCTTTTTTTAGTTTAAGCAGTAGTAATTTATGACATACCTTGTCAAATGCCTTACAAAAATCTAAAAAATATGCAATCGATGATTGATGATCGGTCTAGAACTTGATGTAGTACATGAGTAAATATGAGCTGAGTTTCACATGAGTGATGTTTTCTAAAACCATGTTGTGCTGAAGAGAAGAAAGAGTTTGATTCAAGGAAACTGACAAGGTCGGTGAATATAGTGTGCTCCAACATTTTACATGTGCTGGTTAAAGAAATGGGGCGATAGTTAGGAGGAGATGTCTTGCTGCCAGACTTGTGAATTGGAATAACCTTCCCAATTTTCCACACTTTTGGAAGAACGGAATGATCAAGTGATTGCTGAAAAAGTTTACAGAGGATTAACGCAGTATAGGTAGAAGTGTTTTTCAAAAGCTTCGCACCAATATTATCACATCCGGGTGCTGAATGAAGGCCAAGTTTATTAATGAGCTTAAGAAGACCGAATGTACTGATTAGTATAGGCGGCATAGCTTCAAATGTATGGCTGACAGTTGTCGGAGTATGAATAACCGAGATAGCTGAGAAGTTCTCAGCAAATGTACGTTTAAAAACTGTGGCACAAACATCGGATGAAATGGGGTCACCAGAGGAATTGCTCAGCGTGATAACGTCATTGGTTGAGGGATTAATAGTTCACCAGAATTTTTTAACATTAGTGGTCAACATAGAGGGCAGTACATGTGAATGAAAATGTTTTTTTGCATCTCGAAGGGCTTGACTGTACAACGCAGACGCTGTTGTGTACAAAGCCCTGCGATCACTAGTAGGCAAAAGCTTTGCGGCGCGAAAGAAACGCTTTTTTCTGTTTGATGAACGCCTGATATGGCTATTGTACCAGGGAGCATTTGAGCTGTTGGTTACGATACGGTGTGGGATGTATTGATCAGTGAGCTGCGTGATTTTATCTGAAAACATGTTCCAGTTAGTTTCGACACTCCGATCATCGAAACCGTCAAGAAAAAAATCGGTGAAGTCAGAAAGTTCATTGTTGATCGCCTCAAAGTTACCCCTGTTGTAGTCACGTATAATTTTTTTCTTTTTGTTTGTTCTCGGGCGGGCTAATTTAATCTCAAAATATAGGAGCAAATGATCGCTAAGGCCTGGAAGGTACGTTATAGGCGAAATTGTATCCGAACTGTTTGTTAGTATTAAGTCTAATGTGTTTGAAGCGTGCGCTGCTATTCTTGTTGCTTGAGTACACATTTGCTGTAATGAAAATACCGAGCAAACATTTAAGAATTCGCGAGCTTGGGACGAGAGTGCATAAATTGAAGTGGAATGGGAATTCCGAGCTATATTAGGAAAACTGAAATCGCCTAACAACAGCAGCGGAGAGGTAGGAAAACGTGCAGTAACAATGTTAATAGCATCTTGAAGATCGCTACTGAGCCCCGCCACGGTGGTCTAGTGGTTATGGCGCTCGACTGCTGACCCGAAGGTCGCGGGATCGAATCCCGGCCGCGGCGGCTGCATTTCCGATGGAGGCGGAAATGTTTGAGGCCCGTGTACTTAGATTTAGGTGCACGTTAAAGAACACCAGGTGGTCAAAATTTCCGGAGCCCTCCACTACGGCGTCTCTCATAATCATATCGTGGTTTTGGGACGTTAAACACCAGAAAAGAAAGAAAGAAGAAGATCGCTACTGAATGTAGACGAGGGTGAGGGTGGGCGGTAACACACTCCAATAACTACGTTTTCGTGACTAAGCGTTATCACAGCCCATACCATCTCTAGATTAGTTTGAACGTGCACAGATGATGATGGGATATCGTTGGAAATACCCAGAAGCACGCCACCGCCTCTCTGTGTGCCATGGTCACAGCGAAAAAAAGAGAAGCGATCAGCGTTTAGAAATATCTCGGTGTCGCACACATGCGCGTTGAGCCAAGTTTCTGTCAACGCGATGATTTTTGCGGAACACGAGTCGATCGCTGATGATAGGGAGTTGTACTTATTAAGGACGCTTCTGATATTTAGTAAAAAGGCACGATACGGAAGCTTCAGGCACATTACCACTGCTCCTCGCGCATTCCTAGGTCCTGAATGTTGCAGAAGGGGAATTGGTCCGTGCACTAGGCTGTTGAATGCTATGCTTTTTGTATATATATATATATATATATATATATATATAAATGAAGGAAAGACGTGTTAATTTCAAGGGCTCGTTTTATTTGCTATACACAATATTAATGAGCACTAACAGACAATAACGCCAAGGAAAGTATAGGGGATGTTTTTACTAGTAAATGTAAGGTAAATGTGAAGAAAGAAAAGTGGACGAAAAGATAGCTTGCCGCGGGCAGGGACCGAACCTGCGACCTTCGAATAATATATATATATATATATATATATATATATATATATATATAATATATATATATATATATATATATATATATATATATATATATATATATATATATATATATATATTGTATATAGCAAAGGGGGGAGAAAGGGAAGTGAGGTTGAGGAGGAGCGATGTGAGGGAGAAGAGGAGAGGGTAAAAGCATAGCATAGCCATGTACAGTATAGCAAAGGGTTGGGAAAGGGAAGTGGGGGTGATGAGGAGGGAAAGGACAGTGAAGGGTGCAGCATAGTATAGCGGATGCGAGTGGAGGGGGGAGCCGATTTGGAGGTTGGCGATACGCAGGTGGTCAAGCGGAGAGGAGGAGGTTCCTTCAGCACTAAACCACGCCCATGTTCGCCTAGCTTTGCATCACTTAGCATTTCATCGCTGAGGCTTTCCGTCAGCTCCGCTGTGCGTTGGACTTTACGAAGTTAAGTCAGTTACAGTCACGCATAAATTGTAGAGTTACGCAATATCCGATAGAAAAGAGTTAGCTGCTAGCCTTAGTTCGTACAACTATACAATTTGTTGCTTTTGCATTCACTGTTTCGCCCTTGCGGCAAAACTGATTTTTTTATGCAAATTTTGTTACGCTGCCGCGTCCACATTTGTGGACTCCAAGCATTCCGAGTGCGTGTGAGAAGTTGATAGAACGCCGCTTGGTTGTAGGACGCGCTTCGCTTCCGTGCGGCTCTGCACAAGAAAATTGTCTGTACTAGAAGTTGTGTTTAGGATTTACTTCCTTTATTCGAGACGTGGACTAAAGGATGAAGACATACATGCCATAATTTTCGGGTTGCCTAGCGGAAGCGAATGTTCCCATTTGGAGACCTCCGATGATAAACGTGTTGAAGCAGAGCCATCGCAAGCAAAGGCCTCTCGAACGATGTTGCTGCTGATGATGAAAGTGTTCAATTTGAATATAAGGATGAACGCATTGGTAATGACGATCAATGACGATAACGGTGATAAACACGCTGAAGCAGATCTGGGGCCTACCAAATGAGCCTTGAATGTTGGTGATGGAAGCGGTGAAATCATCAAGTAACGTTAATCATGCGCTGGCAAACATGACTAACGCGTTGATCATGGCGACAATGAACGATGATGACGAACGTGTTGAAGCAGAGCCGTTTGCAAGCAGAGGCCGCATCAACGATTATGAGGACGATGATACTGATGATAAAAGCGTTGAACTGATGGTGAAGCGTTGATTGGTGATGGTGACAATGATCAACGCGTTGAAACGGAGCCGACGTCAAGCAACGTTCTCATGTACTATGAAGAATGATGATGGACATAGTGTGGCTGGTGTTCCCCAGCGTCCACATAGGTGAATACTGGTTTTCTTGTTGAAATAAAGGTAAACTTTTGCGCGGGTTGTTCCCTTTTCATATGTATTGTTATTGCAGCTACGCCAAAAAGTTTTACTTGCACAATTGGATTGGACATGGGATACAAAGTGTTAACGAAAACGCGTTCTTTCATTCTCACTTACGAGAGTACGCGCAATGTCAGCACGATTTCGGCTTCCACGCATATTATAAGGCCTAAACCACCTATGGAAAACACCACACAGTTAGCGCTGCAAGATAGTGCTCTCGTGTTATCACTTGCGAGACATATTCGATATTGTAACTCCTTGTTCGCGTTTGATTTATTCCCGACTGGACGTTGCCACAAAAAATCGGATCAGTCGTTTCTGAATCCCCCCTACATGGTGGCTAAACACAGCGTACCCTGAAGTGATTTTTGAATATTTTCCATCACTGACCTCGGTTAATACTCATGACGCGGAATAAAAAAAAAAACTCTAGGGAGCTCCACATGACAATTTATGAGGTTGGTTTCACGACCATGTTTTTGTAATCCTTGGTCATATATATATATATATATATATATATATATATATATATATATATATATATATATATATATATCCGAGTTGCCAGTTCCGCGTATCATAAACGGATTTTCACTGCTTTATCGCCGGGTCGCTTGTAGCATTTTACAGTCGCTTGTCGCGTTTTTTGGGCTTATTTGCATTTTTCCGGCAAATATTGTTATTTTAGTGATCATCACGTTCAACAATAACACGTCTATCGATGACTTTGGGCAGTTGAGTATTGAAGTGAAACATGCGTTGGGGGAATCATCAAGTAACGTTAATCACGCGCTAGCAAACATCCATTCAACCGAATGCAGACTAGCCTTGCGACGATGTTAAACAGTAAATATGTGCTTTCGTTCATAGTTGCGCAGATTTTCGCCGTACTGAATAGTTAAAGTGATTTTTACGACTCCCCTTCGTATTTGAGTGACACTTTTATTATAATTAAAAATATTTTCTAGAATAGAAAAATTCATGAAATTACTGTTTTTTCTGGCTTCTTCAAGAAAGTCACGCCGCTTCTTGGGGCTTCTTTTACGATGGTTATTTGCTTGTTAGCTGGGTAGAATCTGGCGACTCTGATGTATATATATATATATATATATATATATATATATATATATATATATATATATATATATATATATATAACGCGATCTAACGAACAAATTTCCATTCCCCGGCAAACACCCCTAGCGCTCAGTGTTGTCATCACCCCGCATTAACAAACTAATGTAGGCCACCAAATCCGATTTAACGAAGTTTTTCCTGAAATAACCGAGTAAAAAGGCGATGATTTCTTTTTAATGTTGACGGAGGCGAGTTTTTCTTCGAGCGTGGGATCTAAGGCTATCGCGTTAAAAATCTAGGCGCCTTGGTTACGGATACCTTTTGAGTATGAGTATGAGGAAGTTGAGTATGAGAAAGAACGATAAGATGACGTTCTTCCTCATACTCAACTTTAGTGCGGCAAGGATTATTGTTCCTACTCTTCCCCGCTCATCGAGTGCTTCACTGAATACGAGTAATGCTTGCACCACCGTCCTTTGCGAGGTCATTTCAGAGCGCGGCTCTTAGACACCCGTTCCCGTCTTGAGCGCCGTCCCTTGTTCGCCCTCGCCATATTCGCCTGTCTCGCGCGCCTCGAGCCACGTTATGCTGTTCCTTTGTGGAGCCCGTCTGGATTCCGTCGTGGGTATGAGCCAGTTTTCATAGGCGACAACAAGAACATTACCGTGGAGGTATGAGTCAGTTTTCTGAGAGCAACCTTCGACGGTGACAGGAGAACCCAGCAGTTCGCGGCACCGAGACAGAAGCTCACCGGTGCTTTCTAAACAATGCGGTATACGCACACGGCGAACGCCGGCTGCATTTCTCAGGAACCTTGGACGAGTCAGGAGGACCGTGCAATTCCCTCCGGCGAAACAGAAGCTCATCGCCGCCGCCGAGAAGAGCCCGGATATTTTCGCCCGTTCTTTCTCAACAGTGAGCGACATCAACCGGTGGAACCGCTTCGTGCGCCACAGCTGCTGAACTACAGCTGCCCGAGCAGAGACTCAGCGGCGCCGAAGTCAGAATACCAATTAGTCTGTAAGTGTACGCACATACATTCTTAATGAAATGCAGTGGATAATGAAGCCAATTGATACAATACTCTTAAAACAGTACAATCAACGTCCCCTATACCTTCCTTGGCTTCATTATCTGCTGTTTTTCATTAAGGTTGTATCAAACAAAGAAACGAGCCCTCGAAATTCCTCCCTTCTTTCACACGTACATGCATGCCTCTCTCAAATTCTTTGCCTCAGTGTATCACATGAAAACACGCGTGCAGCTGCGCTCACATTTCGCATTAGGAAATATCTTAATCGTCGGCATTTTTTTTAATAGCAAACAGAATTTACCTGTCTTCTCAAATAGATCTTTTTAGTTAATACGAGCAGCAGCTAGCATTAGCGGATGTGAAAGAAACAAAGAATATTGGGCTCCACGTGCCGGTGCTCCCATACCCACGGGCCAGCGCCTCCTGTTGAACACATTGTTCCTTCAGTCTGATTTGTTTAAATTCTTGGCAGGAAGAAAACGCATTGTTTCACGCACGCCTTCGATATTAAACCCAATATCACGTGATTTTCCCAAGCCCAACGAATGTCAGCGTGCTTTGGCAAAGATTACAAGGACCGTAATAACATCTCCTCGGGGAAGCCAAAGCGCGCGCAGAGGAACTGCGTGGTTCCCGCGGATCGGCGCGCTCCAGCCGGGAGCCTGCCATTACGTTCGGGCGGTATTCATAAAGCTGCTCGTCCAAAAGGGACGCGCACACACAAAAGCGGTCGTAGCCGGCGGTGTGTGCACAAAAACAAGAGTTGAGGACAAAACGAGGCAAAGAGCAAAACTAGGCGCGGGGAGAAAAAACGCCCCCGCGGAATGGCCTCATCACGGGAGCAAGATCATGCCGCTGACGTATGGCAGCAAAGTGCGGTCGCCCGACGTGGTGACCCACAACCACGCGCATCCTTCAGTATAGAGAAAGAGAGAGAGCAAAAAAAAAAAAGGATCACCAGGCAGCGTTACTATGGAAAAGGAAATGGTGATTGCGCACGCTGCGGCGACGGACAGGAAAGCGTGTTATCGATGGTGCATACACGAAACATTCCAGCTAGTACTCACGCTTTGCTTTTGACGGCTGTGCTCCGATACGGTCGGTTGATGCCGATCGAAGAACGCAGATCTAGCTTTGGATTCGGCACCTTCTTTCAGTTTCTCCTTTCTTTTAACAGCGAAGCTGTTTAATCCAAGCTTTGTTCCGCAATGGGTGAACAGAAATGATCGTCATCATGAACCGGCACGCACTCTCTTCTTCCTCTTCTGCTTCGCTCCCAGAATATGTGCGCCGATTAGTCCGGCGCGGTATACAATAACTCTCATGGGCAAGAGAACGAGCACAGAGATAGAGAAAGAAAAAGAGAGCGAGAAAAGGAAAGGAAGATATGGAAAGAAAGAGAAACAAAATTTTTTTGCGAAAAAGACTTCTTGGCGAGGCGGGATTCGAACCCGCGTACTCACGATCCGAAGGCGAGCGTCCTAACTACTCGGCTATCCAGGCACGCTAGCAGAGCATAGCACAGCCTTCTATAGTATAGTATAGCAAGGGGGGGGGGGGGAGGGGAAGTGAGGTTGAGGAGGAGATATGTGAGGGTGAGGAGGAGGGACAGGAGGAGGGGAGAGAGTAAAGCATAACATAGAAAGAATCAGAAAGAGAGAAATAGGGGAAAAGAAAGGCAGAAAGAGAGCGAAAGGGAATAAAGGGAAAGAAAGATAGAAGGGCCAAGAAAGAGAAAGAAATAGAGAGAGAGAGAGAGAGAGAGAGAGAGAGAAAGAAATAAATAGAAATAAACAGACAAAAAGACATAAAAGAAGAATATGGCAGCTTCGCATTAGTGGTGCCATGCCTGAAGGAAGACTGCAGCTGGGTGGCCTTCCTTATTTCTCTTTATTCTCTCCTTTCTTTGTTCTCTTTCTTTCTATTTCTGTGTGTTTCTTGTATATTTTAACACGAAAGTAATTTATGCCGGGGTCCATCACGGCTCCACTGACGCATTTCAGTCCCGGATATGACGTTGTAAAATAAAAAGACTAACAGTGGGCAAAGAAAAAAACCAGAAGAAAAACGTCCGTCACCGGGAATCGAACCTACGACCCCTCGCGCCGCCGCACGCAGCGCGAAACGATTCGGCCACGGACGGCATGTTCTTCGCAATGCTAAAGGCGAGCTATTTATATACACCACTTGCCGGTGGCGGTACTCAGAGATCGGTGTTACAGCGTGTTTTCGTTATCACTAGCGAGATGGCGCGAAGGGCTCGAAAGGCTCGAAGAGCGCGCTTTAAAAGTCGCCGCCGTTGCGACAAGCGTCCGCCTCTGCAGGGCGTGGGCACTCGTGCGTGCGCTTATCTCGTGATCGCGGTAGTTCGTACGTCTGGCGTGGAGAACACGAAGGTCACTTGGCTCACTGCAGCGGCCGCTCTTACGAAAGGACATATGGCAAAAAAAGAAGCTCCGTGACTGGGAGTCGAACTTACGACCCCTCGATCCCCAGCGCGGAGCGCGAAACGACTCCGTCACAGACGGCACGTTCTTCGTCATACTAACGGCGTGCTATTTATATACACCATTTGCTGGTGGCGGCAGTCGGAGATCGGTGATACATCAGCGTGTTTTCGTTGTCACTAGCGAGACGGCGCGAAGGGCTTGAAGGGCGTGCTCTAAAGGTCGTCGTCCCACGCGTTGAGATGATCGTGCACCTCTACAGGGCGTGGTCGTCCTGTTGCGCTCGTCTTGCACGTCTTGCGCTCACACCGTAAGTTTGCGTTGAAGTTACAGAGAGCATGAAGGTCACTTCGCTCACTGCAGCGGCCGCTTTTGCGAAAGGAGCGCGCTGCTCACAAACAAATAAGTTACAACTCTGACAGTTCGCGCGCATCCTGTGTATACTTGTGCGTTCGTTCCGTGCGTCCTCGTTTGTATTGACCAGCGCACTTTAACTGTCGAGCTGTGACAGTTGTTAGTTCGCGCTCATCCTGTGTATGTTCGTTCCGTGGGTCCTTTCTGCTTGAGCAGCGCGTTGTGCATGTTTCGAGCTGCTTGTCATTCTTCGCGTGCTTGTTGCTATAGCATTCATTCATTCGCCCTTGGGGCGAAACAATGCACAACAAATGTTCAACTACGTCTGTGAAAAGACGTTTTACCTGCGTGTTATACCGATTCCTCTGACAGAGGGATCAGACATGCTTTTTTTTTTATATTGTCGCGATGCAACGCGAGGAAAAGACAAGAACACCTTTCGGCAGCGAAACACCGTGTTGAAAATCAGCTGCCAAGGAGAAACGTCGTCTTCGTCTTCAAACATCCAGAATCCCACTAGATGGTGTCCGTTAAAACCCCCATCGTCGTCGTCGTCCACATGTATACACGCGTCTATATGTTTCTGTCTATTTGTTTCTTTCTATTGCTTTCTTTGTCTCTCTTCCTATGTCCTTCTCTTTCTCACTCTTTGTTTCTTTACTTCTCTTTCTTCCCTTTCTTTCTATCTCTGCTTCTTTCTCTCTCTTTCTTGTTTCTCTTTATTTCGCTCGTTCTTTCTCTTTCTGTCTTTCTCTCTGTCTTTCTATATTGTGATGTATTTATGCCCTTTATTTCTCTCTACTTTTATCTTCCTCTTTCTTTATATCTTTTTCTTTCTCTCTCTCTCTCTTTTTCACGTGTTCGTTTGACACATGCACCTGCTGTACACGGTGGTGGGGCTTGCCCAATCCCTCTGGCGCATACCCACCTGACGAGTTTTACACGACAGGGCACAAGTTACCGATAGCTTAAGCAGCCTAGCTCTAAAGAGAATGAAGACAGCGCGTGCCGGTTCATGATGATGACGATCGTTTTTTACGATGGAGCACATGTTACCGACAGCTTAAACAGGTTCACTGTTAAAACAGAGAGAAGAGAGAAAAAGAAAGGAAGAAAGGTAAACTAAAGAGAGGGCTGCCCAGCTCCATACTTCCTTCAGGCTTGGCACCACTAGTGCGAAGCCGTTTTAAAGGGACACTAAAGAGAAACAATCAATTGGTTTAGATTGATAAAGTGTGCTCAGAGAACTCACCACCATAGGTTTATTATTAGAGGACAAAACCAAGTTCAAAGTTTCATTTTCAAATCTCGCGCCGAACTTTGTAATTTGTGACGTAAAAGATTTCAAATAGCATATAGCTTATTTTGGCGTCACTGGCTCGACGAAATTTCCACAGACTCGTTATGTCAAGTCTCTGGCCCCCTCGGAGGACAATGTACTTCGATTCAACCGATTAGGAACTACGTAGGCCCAAGCAGGCGCCGTCAAAAATATGTGACGTCACGGCAAATGGTGCGGGAATTCCAAGGTGGAGTGACCACCTGGATTTTTTGGGGGGGGGGGGGGGGCATTTTCTCGTTTATTAAGCGTCTTCGCGCAGAAAGCGTGGTGTTTTTGGTATCGTGGAAGACTACTTTACTCATGCAAGAAAAATCGTTTTGCTCTTTAGTGTCCCTTTAATTTTCCTCAGGTGTTCTGAACCCTGTTGCGTTCAGCAATGCGGCAGTTTAAGCTAAATGCCACACGTCCAACCTAACCTCATCTTCTTAATACTTGGAAAGATTAATAATCCATCCTCCTCACGGAGCCTCGTAGTGGCACGTGTAGTGGCCCATGCCGGATTACTCGTCAACGCTAAAGGCAAATAGGTGGAGTGCAGAACCTCGCGATCATTTTGTGTTGCGGAATAGCGTTTATGCATGTTACAGTTCATGGCCGTGACGCAAGAATAGCCAAGCTACGGCCTCCTCACCAAAGAACAGGAACGTTACTGCAGCCTTACCCCTCTCGCAGGAGCCAGAGCACAGTTTGCTAACTTTCGCTTTTTCCTCTGGCTTTCTCGAGACTGCAAACTTGAGAAATTGGAAAGCAAGGATAAGTGCCACGCAATTAGATTCACGTACCTGAAAGGCATTAGTGAAAGCTCGTCTTACGAAATAATTCTGGGAGCAAGTCTGTGCTCGTAATATCGCCACCTTTATTAAATGCGTGCCTTTTTTTATTTTCAATGCGCTTCTATAACAGAGGCAACATTGTCACCTCTACATCCAATAAAGATACTCAGTAATTTGTCATGGTTGCGACATGCCTCCGACACAGGAGGACATGCGACACAACTCCTATGCAGGAGGTAGGTCGCATGGTGTTAGACGGTGGCCTCTGCTGATGTACTGTTTGTTAGAAGGGCATATTATATTTCGTGTGCATTTATATTCTTGTAATGTAGCAGCATTTATTAAAGGCGAGCATCTTCTATTTTTTTGGCGCTGTTTAAAGGTAAAGAATTGTCGTCTTTACGAATTGCAACTTTTAGGAAAGCTACACCGCGTTTTGTTGAGAACACGTATACGGCGTGACTCCTGCAGGAGGCGTTCTTAAAAAAAACTTCTGGGTAGTTCCCATTAAAGAAAACCATTCAAGAAAACCTTTCATGAAAAGCGCACAATATTCTGTTCTATGCTTGTATAAACAAAGATAGAGAGAGAAGGAAAGAAATATTT
Organism: Rhipicephalus sanguineus; assembly: GCF_013339695.2. Lineage (NCBI taxonomy): Eukaryota > Metazoa > Arthropoda > Arachnida > Ixodida > Ixodidae > Rhipicephalus > Rhipicephalus sanguineus. Next base: position 185,045,661 of record NC_051176.1, read on the forward strand.
ATTTACAGAAAGACGGCGAAGTCGGCCTAAGCTATAGGTTGTATAAACCAAGGTATAATAGAAAACCAATGTATAATAGAAACATATGCCGTGAAAGTATACAGCGTTATTTTTTGTAACATACAAGTACTCCTTTATGCATGGTTACCAGAAAAAAAGACATTTCTGCGCCAATGTGGGTGTATAACACCATCAATTGTTCTTCGCGTTTTCATGCGGAGTGACTTTGCAGCAAAAAGGCATGATATAAGTCTCGGTCTGGAACACAAATCGAAAAACTGTGTTTCCTCCTGAAAAATGAAAGTTCAGAGCTGAGTGGCTATAAACTTATCTTTCTTTATATGAAAATTATTGCTGTGCGTATTAGTAAAGGATAACATTTCTTGCCCTATATATAAATACAGTTGAACCCGCATATATCGAAGTCGCTAAAAAACTGGATTTAACGTGTTTTCGATACGAATTTCTCTGCGCAAGTGGCCTTCACGGCGCTATTTCAAGATAATGCAAGGAAGGCGGCTTACGGCAATGCGCGAGGAAGTTTTGTAGCTTTTATTTTTCCGCGGTTTGTAGTGGGGGGTGCGGGTTATGTGCAGGGACGGACTGTAGGCGAGAAAATACGGTATCGATGTAAACAGCGGCTTAATACCTTCAAATGCAGCTGTGTGTACTCGTTGGGCACCGGAAACCTCGAGTGCCTTGGCCTGAATTCTGTTTTTTTTAAATTTTTTTTTTAAATATCATAATCAGCGTGCGTCTTGGGATGCTGTACGCAGCGCCGACGTCAGACTTTTCTCTGCGTTCGGCGATGTTTATTACCGCCAGCTTCGCGGAGAACAGCCATGTTATTTCGTTTTACGGCAGTGATTGCGTTAACAAAGGGACTTAAGAAGCGAATGGTAAACCCGCCCGACGGCCGCGACGACGAGGAATCACGGGAGAAATCCCGCGATGGCAAGCGATGGTTTCTACTCGCTCAGCTTGGCGCCCTCCTAATCACATCGCTCACTCTCGCAAATGCATGCGGGAAAGTCCCGTTTCATGAGGACAAGCGAACTTCTTGTGAGGGAAAGCCAACATCTTGGGGCGCATCGCACTGCCCTGATGTTCGATATATCAAGTGTTTCGGCTGTTTTTGTCCGATGTAGTTGTTTCTCTGTGCATTGATGTTAAAGCATTGTCATGTTCAAAAATAGTCAGATATAAAGGATAACTCGATTTACCCGAGTTCAATATAGTCGGGGCTGACTGTTGGTTCTGTTACATTAAAGCTCAACTTTCTTGCTCATATATGCAAAACCGAGGCAAAGGCTAATGAATTACACGTAGCATTTAGGTACATCTGTTAATATGCACATAAACACAATGTAGTTATTAAAATTCGGCGATTGCGCCTTTAAATGAATTTTGTACCATCGTCATGGCGGTGAAGAATGCAGCCAATGCGTCAAATAAGAATTTCATTGTTTATTGGGCGAGGTTGTACTCAGCAAAGCAAGGAACACTCACAGTCGCACAACCATGGCGATTTGCATGTAGAATCGTCAGTCGTCGAAGCGGCGTTCTGCGAATCTGACGCGTTGGCTCTTTGTGCAGGAGTAAATTGCACCATAATGGTTGGGGATCGCGTATACAGCCGTACACTGTTAAAAGCAAGATCGGCGTGCGTGACGGCTGCAACGAGTTTCACGCAGGCGCAGTGTGCATTGTGAGTGGTGCTCTTTCGTCATCCGCTAATATCTGCTGCCGCACTCTGGATCGTCGCGAAGCAAACCATTCGCATGATGAAAGAACACCGCGTGCGGCGTTCTTTCGTCATGCTTTTTCATCAAACAAGTTGCAGCCACGGGCCGGCTGTGGCACCGAGCGGCCGCCATGCGCTCCGATGTTTCGTGGACAGCTGTGCACCACATTCGAGACTGTACTCCGCCATTCGTGTCGTACAAGCAATCTGATCAATTAGAACATTCGAGAAGGTTCCGAAAGCTTCCATGCAATCAGGTGCGGCGTGCACCCAAACCAGAACATGCGCAGAAGTTAGCCGTTGAAACGCGATCACAGTCAAAAAGATCACGTGCGCGTGACAGTACACTCGACGTTGGAAAACACATTTGATGGTTCGATGTGTTGCGCCTAAATTTTTAGAAGTGACCGAATATCTGTGTATTTTCATTTCTTTGAATAAACCACTTTGTGGATGTTTTCAATTGTTAGTGTTGTCTCTGATTTTGGGAGGACCCTCTTCGCGACCTTAAGGCATGGCGTCTGCATGAAACAAAACATTAGCGCCATAGCAGCGAAGATGTCAGCTCTACCACGAATCATTCAGGCAGAGTACTCTTCTTCGAGTGCCAGTAGTCTAGAGGCTTGACATATCTGTGTTGCCACTTAACGACTTCAGTATACTTGCAAATTTCAAGTAAGTACCACATTGGGAACAATGGCCCAATTACCAGCTGATGAGCGCGAGCATTTTGCGGAGCCTTCAACAGGTATAACTTAAGTTATGGTCAACTTTCATGCGAAAATACCTGAATGTCCACATCTTGTGGTTTATCAAGGATGCTTACCTTGCCGATGACTTAGTTTAGTGCATACTGTTAAGAAAGCATTTGTCAGCACTTTTACCCATTTCGTGACCATTATAGTTTTGACAAAGTAAGCATGTTGAGCAAGACATTTCTATAATTTGGTGTCGAGAAACATAATATTGCTTATGTGTTAAATCATAAATCACGCCATTGTTAACTGGGAAGCTTACTAACTCCAAAAGTTATCTGCAATAAACACGCCATTTCGGAGAACAACTTTAACAACTTCCACATCGTTGGAGCGCAGGCACCACACGAGGACACGCAGAAACAAGTATATTTCACAACGCACTGCGCCGACCAACGATAGGTCTATATCCGTTTCCACAGACGTACCCATACTACTCATAACGTCACGGGGCAGGTGTAAATGGCGTGGTGGCATGCCATTTACACCTGCCCCAGAAATCAACACCTGCCCCAACAGCGATAGAAACTTTTCGCTGAAACTTTTCAAGCTACATTGATTACATACGGTATGCGTTCAACGCGCACGAACATAACGTAGCTCTTGTGTTGATAAAGAAAAGGGTGATTAACGACGCATGCGTTAGTAAATACTACTGTGTTTCTTGCTCCCATAGCCAAACCCGTCATTTCGCATTTGCTTGTCCTCAAAATAGCGCTTTCATTTAATTTCGGTTGCAGTTGCATCCCGATCAACCGCCTTTCCCGTCCCCCCTCTCTCCCTGTGTTTCCTAAATATGCACGTGGACGCACTGCGCATTGTATTAACTCTTAATTACATAGCGATCTGCCATACCTGGCGAAGAACACTCCAGTACTGAACGAAAGCCTTGCCTGAAATCGCATATACAGGGTTCGCATAAGCGATCGTCAAAATCGATCCTGAAAATTATATTCTGGATTCTTACGCGCCAAAACCACGACATAGTTATGAGGTACGCCGTAATGGGGGACTCTGGATTAATTTCAGCCACTTAAGGTTCTTTTTAGTGTGCGCCTAAATCAGCACATGGATGTTTTCGCATTTCACTCCCATCGAAATGTGGCCACCGTGGCCAGGAACCGAGTACACAGTTCACCAAGATACGCGTTAAATGTCCTGGGAGACTTATATATTGACATAAGGTTCAAACTTTATTTTGGCGAACACATGTGACCGGTCGCTTCGCTTAAACCAGGAGAGCACCACTGGTAAACATAAGCAGCCACATACGTGGATGCAGTGCGTACGACAGCCGAAGGACCAGTACAAAGAGTGCTCAGTCGCGCTCAATTCCCGCTTGCACGGTTTCCTAAGGAAAGCAACAGCCACCCACACTTTCATCACAGAAAAGAATGGAAAGGCAGCGCAATCACTGAGCGGTAGCAATAACTGCAGATGGGGCCCAGCATACTCTGGAAACTTTGCCGAAGTTAATCTCGCCCGCTTTTCGCAACACGGCATCACGGGGCCGCATGGCAACACCGATGCTGGCTGCGTCGCTCCGTCTTTTCTCCCGCTTTTTGTTTTTCCCGGCATTCCAGCGACGTGCGATGCGAGCTGCGTTGCCACTATATTGCTGCAAACGTAGCGTTTTGATTTGAAATACGGTATATACAACAATATTACATGGGACCGAAACCGCAACCCTCAGATAAGAATAGGCATCTTCACTATTTCACTACAACGAGTAGTTTATGGAGGCATTGCACAGGTACGGGGAGATATTTGGTGCGCAGGGGTCCTGAAAAATAACCTAGCAGGAACAACGCAACGTCCGCTTCGCGAACATTGTTTGCACAGTCATTTTAAACCCGTTCGCGAACACAACGTTTGCGAGCAAGTGGAGTTATTCCGCACAGCTGAGCACATCGGCTGCACGTAAGCCTTAGCTTGCAGGTTATCTGTGGGCGTTCAAAAACTTGACCAGTCGACATAACTAGTGGCTTCGTGCGCGCTAACTTTCAGAGAGCCTATAGTGTTGGTCGCATTCACAGGCGGAACATCGCCAATGAATGTCAAGTGTCAATCAACTGTCATTCATGATATGAGAATACCTGCCAAATGCGCTCCGCTTCAGTCTTATTCCTCTAGTTACTTCAGTATCATGGATTCGTTACAGTGGTCACTTCCTGGCCCAAGTAGACGTATCCCGTTACCACTTCTAGTGCCTCGCTACTTATCGCAAACCACTGTTCTCTTCCGGGACTGTTGAACATTACTCTAGTTTTCTGCATATTAACTTTTTTACCCACCCGGCGGCCCCAGGCCCGCGCCTCCCAATCGTCGGATTCCACATAAGGTTATTTCACTCACTCACCATTCTGATTTGCCTGTCTAATTCAGTAATCATGCTTTGCAATACATCCCCTGAGTTACACAGCAAGGCATTAGCAACTTGCGAAGCGCAGGTTTCTAAGGTATTCTTCATTTACTCTTATCCCCAACTGTCCCCAATCCAAGTTTCTGAAAACTGCATGTAAACACGCGGTGAATAGCATTGGGGATATCGTATCCCCCGGTCTTACCGCCTTCTTTAAAGCGATTTTATTGCTTTCTTTATGGAGCACTATGGTGGCTGTGGAGCCGCTGTAGATATCTTTTGATTCGTGGACGCGTCGACCGCATTTCGATCGGGGGGACATGAAAAAGAGCAGCCGCGTGCTCAGATTTAGGTGCACGTCAAGAAGCCCCATGTTGTCTAAATCAATCTGGAGTCTCGCACTATGGCGTGCCTCATAATAATATCGTGGCTTTGGCACTTAAAAGCTCAGCCATTATTTGAGAAAAATGAAAAACCACATAGCCGTTCTCTAAAGGGTTGTTTGCGAAGAGCTCGTAGAGGTGCTTCTACTTATAGAAATGAATGGTTATTACCGTATGTAGTTGGATTATTTCTGTTGCACTTGAGTTATGGCCACTATTCATTGAAATTGCGAATGGAAGGCGTAGAGTAGACGTTTGCTATGTCGAAGGAACAGGGCTCTCTATTGCCGCCGTGGTTCTGGCGTATATATTGCCCAATGTACTCAGTGGAGTTCTTCTGCGTCTTCGCATTTTTTTTCCGTCTTGGCAAACGCCAGAAGTTTGCTCTAGGGCGGTGTACAATATACTTTGTGGCACAAGCATCATTCTGGGGCTTTTTCGGGGAATTCGAAGCAGTCAGCTTCGCTGATTTCGCCATCTTGTGAGACAGCCAACGACTTTTCTTCCCCCCACCCCCCTCCATATTTTTTGTTAAAGTACTTCGAAAAGGCTGCACATTTTGAGGATGGACATTGTACAATAAACACGAAGAAATGTTCTCCGAAGGAATTGTGTGCTCCTTGTGTTTCTTTACTTATACTGCATGTCGTCTGGTTTGCCTGGTTCAAAATTGGGAAACAGGAAAGGTCTTTAAACGTTAAAGTGCGGCGGCTTCACTTGTGCGCACTCTGATTCTTTGTTCTTTTTTTTCTGTACTTTTTGCTGCCCACAGCTTTTGTAGTCGACTTTCTCGTTCTGTTGTGTCATATCACACGTTGTTTACACCAGCGTTCAGTTTGATTCGGCAGCAGTAATCGCAGAGGGGAGAATTATCCGTCGAATAATGAATTAAACTTTGTCTAGTTCATCATTGATTGCACAGCACCGCAGTATAATGTCGGCACCACGAGCTCCGTTGAGAGCGCGAATTTCGATCTGTCTTGACGCTTTATTTTTATGATTACCCTTTTCACGTGAGAAATTCCATCGTCGTTTACCTGACGAGCAAGCTCTCGTCGTTTCGGGCTTTCTTGCTCACTATACCTTGTGTTGGGCGATATTCCTTGTAATTCCACCCCTCATTCGGCGGTTTCTCTGCCGTTCGTTTACGCGAAAAACAGACTGGACAAGAGGGAGATCTTGAGGCAGAAATCAACTCGCAAATGTACGCGTGCCGGTTGTTTCAGGCCCTCTACAACAGACTGACCGCCTCCTTTTGCTGAGTGAAATATTATTACCTACGCCCATTATTTGTGGTCGGCAGTGGTAGGCCTGCCCTTTACGCTCGAGCTTCTCTGCTGCTACAGCTGCCAAGATTCAGCACGTGTTTGTCAGAAGACTGCCAAGAAAATTTAAAGCGTCATCTTGATATACCAGAAGACACTCTTTATTCTTCTTTTACTGCACGCTTAGAATAAGTAGTCGAGCGATTAAACTAGGAAAAACTGCGAGTAAAGATATGTGGTGAATATATCTCAGCGAGGGGGCTGTTCAGCATTGCTTGGTATGACTGACTGAAAATCTCAACCGGGAAAGTATTAAGTAGTGAATATTATTATGTCGAAGACAAAGCTAATATTCAATAGCCTGGCCAGGGCACACGACCTCGTGATTGGAAGTTAGCGCAAGGAACCTGTGAAAAAGCACGTTTGTCTGCATCAATTAATAACATAGGACCCTCATAATCGAAACGAGCAAAACAAAAGAATAAAAGTGGGTTGGAGTGCATACGGCAGACACCTAAAAGCGTGAGAGCAGGTTTATCGCTATCCTAGAAACGTAAAGTGCACAATCATCGCGACTTACCGGTTCTTTCATATGGCACAGAAGCTTGGAAGTTCACAAAGTCACTTGAGAAGTTAAGGACAGCGCAACAAGTGATGAAATAAGAAATGTCAGGCGTAACGTTAAGGGGCCGAAAGTCCATGACGCAGGTTGAAGAGCAAACAGGGATAGGCGCCTGGCTAGTTGACGTTGACAAAGTAGTAGAAGCACTTGAGTGTCTTTACGTGTGTTGATTGCGAAAGCAGCGCGGGGCACACGGAGAGACGAGGCAGCAGAATGGCGTGGCCGGCGAGCCGCAGCGTGTTGACTACGTCGTCGTGCATGTCATGTGTCATAGTTAAATGACTTTATTACTTCTTCACGTGACCTTGTAATTTGAAGTTCTTGGCCACTTCACTATGTTCCATGCCGTGATCATTGGTCATGTGGTAGAATAGGGCAAACTGAATTTTGAGAATGTGCCAACCCAAACTTCGGGGGTGGGCCAAACCAATTTTGGAAGGGGGCCAGGTGGATTTTGAACGTAAGTCGACACAGCTTGCCCATTGGCCAAAGGAAATTCTGAGGCTGGCCCAACGAAGTTCTCGGAGTGGATCAGGTCGCTTTTAATTGACATTGAAACATGACGTCACCACTTGGTCAGATGGGTTCTTTCTACCATTTGATACTAACGTCGCATTTTCGGAGGTCGCATTTTCCACTTCATAGGACGTATAACGCTTTCTTATTATAAGCTGTGGCGACAGACAAATACAATTCCTGTTGGTATTCTTCCTTGTTCGAACGACGACAACGTGCTTAAAACTGGGTTTCGCGCCCGTCACGCCATCAAATCATTGCGAACGCCGCTCGCGCACCTAAACATATCAAACAGTTTTATCGCATATTACTACATGATGAGCAGCAAGTACTGCTGTTACAGAACCTCGCGACGCACTGGAAATCACACATGTCGAGTGCCATAATTGCCCAATATGAATGTGTTAAAAGATTGGTTGTTAGAATTTTTGCGCGAACAAAGACTGGGGTCCTATTCTATCGTTGTTCTATTGGGGTCATTTATTTTTATCGCACTTTCGTTAAAGCGTTAGATACAACATACCTCACTTTATACTTATACGGCGTCTATATTTGTGCTGATGGAACGATAGACCACTAGCACACTTCATAGTTTTAGGAAACAAAACATTAAAAAAAATCTATGCGTTTTGTCCAGCTTCTGGTATACCAGGCCACGTTACCTGGGACCTCCTGAAGCCAAGTCCAGGTTTATCGCAATCCCTGGTGAGTGATATTTTTTTGTTTTTACTCTTTGTGATAGTTTGAAAACGCTAGCGAGTATGTTCACGTTGTGGCACCATTTACTCAAGCCTGATTTCGACCACTAAGTTTCTATACACTATTGGTTCGGTGTGTCTAGTGTACCTAAGAGTCTCCATAAAACGCGCGAGGTAGAAATATTGCCGCGCAGTGATCGTTTGTATATTGTGTTAAACCGCTAGACTTGAGTGAGTGTACATGCCGATGCTTCAAAACCACAGCGACTGCATGGGTGTAGGCACGCTATCTCCTAGTGTAGTGGCCATCGTGGTGGACACAACACATTGCGGACAACAGTGCCTGCTGAATGCGGTGTGTCTTGCCGATATTTTGCTTAGTTGAAGAGTTCAGGGCCCGCATTCACAAAAATATTCTATGACTACAAGTGTTCGTAAGATCACACGCTGGCTGCGCGTGATGTTCAACAGTGGCAGTGAAGCCGGCTGGTCAGTGGTAAACAGCGCTATGAGCGACGAATTGGGTTCCTGGTGCTCATCGCATCTTTTTTCGAGTAAGCTGAATTTGATAGCAACTACGATATCTGAGAATTTTAAAAATGGTTGAAATAATGGTGAAATGATGGTAAAAAACGACGAAAACAGCACTTCTAACGACAAAACAAAGGTAACATATCAGCACCATGGTGTGCGTATGTTCCCTGTGTTTCGCCGTTGTTTACGGTGTTTTGATCTTGGAAAATAGTGGTCGTTAATTTAGACAACATAGATGTGCGACCCATTTATAGATGGACTACAGCGAGTGTCAGACTCTTCCTATCGTAATGAATGTTACGCTAGAAGTTCATGGTGGTTATGCTGCGTTAATTGATGATAAGTACATATGTAAGCCAGCATAGTCTCATTTATCATGACATGCGTTCCTACGCTCAAGTATCTCTCGCGTCGCCATCCAGGAAACTTTCCTCAGCCCCATTAGGACGACGTCTGCTGTGGTGACCCGTTATTGACTTCGGTTGCAATTTTGTAGCACTCATACCACGAACAAAGTGCTATTATATTAGACTCAACGAAACTTGTCATTACGTTACAACTACTCTGTAACAACACCTACGATGATTGTTATTGATTAGAATACCGCTGATGTTTAGCTAAAGTGCCCTGTCGTGAACCTTGTACTGCACAAGATTCTGGGGACTTTGCTAATAATTTGTGCGGCGGCAACCGCAAAGTGCACGACCAATTAAGTGGTATCCAATACAACCCTACACCATTTCGTACCTGCAATAGCCTCGCATAACCACTTATAAACGGTTTCTTGACTCACCTGAAAACTTCCTGTGATGCCGCATGATGTACTGTGTCCAATTATTGCGCCTGCTTTTTTTTTTTTGCTTTGTTTTGCCCATTTTGATTGCGAGGAAAACCTTGGACATTTTGGCAGATGTACAATTGATACAAAAAGCTCTTGAACCAATTACGTAAGCGAAAGGAGCCTTGATGTGTTTAGCTGCATTAGAAGTTAGAATGAGGTAAAGTAAATATAAAGAAAACATCGTTGATCCCTTCGTCATAGGAATCGGTTTAACAAGAAAATGAATTGTGTCTTTACAGTAGTTGACTCTTTATTGTACATTAATGCGCGAGATCTTGCACAATGTATATTGATGTTTGGCAGTTATAGCACTGTTTGACGTGAATGCACCCACGTTGACGCCAAGGGGCACATCTCTCGTGACGTCTAACGTCCATGATCATGATTTAACCCTTGTGGTAGCTGAAGTAGGTAACATACATCTGGACACAGCATATGGTGAATACCGCGCGAAGATGTCATCAACAAGCACATAATAAACACTGGTATTCGATACGTACTTATTCAAAGCGTCATCATTTGACGAGAAAAACGCCAAGGTGTGTGCTCCTCAGTAATAGGGTAAATTACGCTGTGCTCATTCATATACCATACAGCGCTTCAGGAATGCAAGAAGCAGAGTTCGTAGCTTGAGCCGTGAACGCGTGAAGGTGCTCCGATAACCGCTGGCGTGTCTCTCGCTGCGCCAAAGCAATGGCGCTACGCGCCATTTGCCTGTCGACATCATTGCCTTACTGTGCCTCTTATTGCAGTAGTTTTATTAAGCGGGCCTATCGCACTCGAAGCAGTAGGCAACAGAGAAACACCGTTGGTACATGTGGAAGCTGCACTACTCTGGCGAAGAGGCGTCACACGCTAACATGACGCGAAAGGCAAAGTACGCAATGCACCGTCACCGAACCAAATAGCCGCGTACGGCGCATTGCACCGACCGTAGCGTTTGCTACTATAATGCACCGAAAGCCTACGTTGCGGTGAAACTACCGAAGCGCTCCCTGTCGGCGCTTGCTGGTCTCATAATGCAGTACTTCACTTCACCGCTCCCAGACGGCGACACACCACCCCTACCAACGAAGATCACTGAAAGGGAGAAGGGGTGAAAGATATAAGGGGCCTTTGTAAAGCCTCGTTGATGTGCATCCGTTGCGCAGAGGTTAGAGCGCGTGGGACCTATGGTGACCAACCAATAGGTCGTGGATTCGACTCCCAAGTCATCCAAATTAACAAAAAATTTTTTCTTCATCATTTGTTCGTGTGCATTTGACCGACGTCGATTCCGTGACGAAATGACGTCAGTGAGGTCACGGTGGACCCCGGCATCAAGCACATTCGTGTTAAAAAAACGTTAGGCACCCTGAAGAATCAACTAAAATGTGGGCTTTCTCCTGCCCTAACAGCAACAAGTAGATCGAAGGCCCTTTATTGAATCCTGTCTAAGTTACCAATGTGGGCTTGATCGACTCTGCCTCGAGATGTATGCAGCAACGTGTGCTCCATGGACCCCTCCCTGTTTTGCGACTCTGTCTCTCAAATTCTTTTGCCTCAATATATCGTGAAATGAAAACACGCACAGAGCTACGCTGAAATTTTGCGTTATGGAGTATCGTAATCGTCGGTAATTTTATTAGCGACTAGATTAAAATGTGTACTTTTATGTCATGCGTTTACATAGGGAATTGGTTTTATCGACGCCCTCTATGTGAAGAACAAAGGTGGAAGCCAAGCTAGCCGGTTCGCCGAGACAGCCACTGTCGCTGTTTGCCTGCAAAATGGCCTTGAATTGCGGCTCGCTATCTCGCTAGTGGTTCGGTAACATGCTTTGCCTTGCAGAAATGGCACACTTTAAATATCACTTTATTCAATTAGATATTATTTCTTGTCAGAAACAAATTGTAGCAATTCTTTTTCATCGCACTGTGAGCGGTGATACAGGCCAGTTCCTCGAGTTTTGACCCAACTTGGCAGGGTGATCGGAATGACGAGGAGCGGACCGGCGAAACGGGCGCCACCAGCGGCATGACGTCACACGTCTCCCCCGCTGTTATTGGCTGCCGCCAACTGGCGGCTCCGATCTGGCGATGAAAATATTAACCTGGTTTGGCGCACACCGGACGTCTGATCCGGCGATCCGGTACGACGAAACGTCACCATTCCGGCACCGCCGCCGCGACCGTCGGATCGGAGCTAAATTTGGACCGTGCGTCACGCGATTTAATACGTTCATATTTGAGGCTCTAATACGTTCACCTTTGAGGTAGAATGTCACACTGCGCAATGCCAAAACGGCATCATTCGTCAGCGGTACGTATGTATACGTCGGCTCGTGCATGATGGCGCTAGACACATTCACATCGCTACAGCTGCCGTGAGGTGCAGAAGGGTTGCCTCGTCATATTTAGGTGGTCGTCCGTAGCAATATCCCAGCACGCTTACGAAGTTTAAATCCAAGGGGAGACGGGCGAAACAACAAGGGGTCGCCACACACCCACAGTTTGTGTCGCGTGATCTTCGATATTCTCTGCTCGGTTATTTCCTCATGAAATTGAAAAGAAAGAGGATTGAGAGCGCTAAAGAAATGCTATCATCATCGGAGATTCGACATCAGTGCCAATAGAAATTGCGAGCTTTACTGAACATGATTAACGGCTGCGATAACTAAGAAAGGTGTTTAAGATTCACCGCGAAGACTGCGATTACTCGCTTTACTGAGCTATTTTTTTCTCATCAATTGTTGGCCTGCTTCTAAATTTCAAATAAGGTATTGAGTTTATTTTATAAGCAGTGCTCCCGCAGGTGTTATCGAATATTACGTTTTATGGATCATACGTCCATTTCTACCGTGCTTTTCTGCAAAAGTGTACCAACCGGACTCTACTGTATAGTATTAAACAACAGGCAAAGCGCGAACGCAGCACATACCGAGCTGGCCGACATTTCCCTGGTCACTGTGGTTACATAGGCATGTCATATGGTTGGGCGCTCTATACTTTGTTGTGGCGAGGCATAAAGCAAAGGCACAGGATATGGCTCCTTAGACAACACACAGAACTACCTGTGCTGCCTAATATGTGCGTTTATGTGATCCCGTTGCCTCTGCCTGCACTACGACAAAGTAGAAGTCGGTTTTATACGCGCTGAATTTCGATGGCACGATCGATAGGGGAAGCGTTCTGGAAAGAAAAACAAAGAGATAACTAATGTGAAACGGCAACGTTTGCATAGGAGCGAGCAGAAGAAATTCGTTGCCCATTCAGTCTCATATTGTATCATTACTTGTGAAGGCCAAAATTCAGTGTTTCATTCAGTTCTAGCCTACACGCGCGCGCCCCTACATCATGTTCGCGTACGCCTATGACTATGTGGGACACCGGAGGTAGTTAACCTATACACATGAAGACTTCCCGATTAGGCTGAGTGGCTCAGCATGATCTCACGATGTTCCAACATATAACATATCCGTTAAAACTTCATTACGTTATTCAAAACGCGGAGACGACATATCCGACATAAGCTCGCAAAAAAACGTTATCTTCTCGAGCACGGGCTGCTAACGTTCCAACACATGTTGGTAAATATTCAGAAATTTTAGCTTTTGCGTTGAAGATATTCGTAAGAGCCAATAACAGCGAATCCTAACTCTGGAAATGCTGTTCCGAAGGTGGACCTCAAGATAGCAAGGAGGATTTGAAAACACTTTTTTTACAGTTTTAATTCAGCTCCTGTTTCTTTTGACAGTCTACGGGACCGCAGATAATACTGTGCTGCGGCAAAGCCTATGCACTTTGCATGTGATGTTTTTTGTTCTTGTTGTAACTGATGAACCCTAGCTTCATTTCAGTCGGGGACGAAAAACTTACGTATAATGAAGAAATTCTGAGAATTAATGGTACGCGGAAATGTTAAACTTCACGGCTGCAGTTTATGGACAGGCTAATAGCTACGGGACAGGAATCACGCAGCGCTTAATGACTTCTATGGGTTCGCCACGGCGTCTGCTAATCGTAACGCGGTTCAGGTGCACGTATTCGCATGAAAAATGTTCTCATACGCTGCAGCCATTCGCTGGAGTAGAGGCATTAGCTGACCTTGCTGTCGGAATTTTGGACGTATATTATTCACGAAAGCTGCGGGGCAATGGCAAAGGGCCCTCAAAAACAAAAACATTCGATGGCATGTAGTAGAATGAATTCAGACAGGTAACCTAAAAACGTGAGGGTTTGAGCTAGTTGGTACTCCATGCTGAACAGCACTAAGCGCAAAATCTTTCGGACCACAGATATGGCAACAAACACGGATGAGCGCTATAGAGTTTTTCTTGGGTTTATGCCAAGCCGGTAAACTGGCGTGACGTCAAAATATATTAAAACACGCACATACACCCGCAGACATACATTCTGTATATAACCCTTGAAATTGACACTTCTTTCCTTCATTCATAGCGAGGGTCTCGTTCTGGCAGACTTGATGCTTTCAGGTAGTATGCGAGGGATTATTGGTCAGCTGCCAGCTCGTAATAAGCTCACGTGCTACGTGACGCCAACAGGCAGAAAAAGAGTGTTCCACACTCGCCGTCATGGCTACTGGCGGCGCTGACTGACGCTCCCACGTTTAAATGCACACATATACCCTATAAAGTGGACGGGGGGATGGCCGCCGCGGTAGCTCAGTTGGTAGAGCATCGGACGCGTTATTCGAAGGTCGCAGGTTCGGTCCCTGCCCGCGGCAAGCTATCTTTTCGTCCACTTTTCTTTCTTCACATTTACCTTACATTTACTAGTAAAACATCCCCTATACTTTCCTTGGCGTTATTGTCTGTTAGTGCTCACTAACATTGTGTATAACAAAGAAAACGAGCCCTTGAAAATAACACTTCTTTCCTTCATTCATAGCGAGGGTCTCGCTCTGGCAGACTTGATGCTTTCAGGTAGTATGCGAGGGATTATTGGTCAGCTGCCAGCTCGTAATAAGCTCACATGCTACGTGACGCCAACAGGCAGAAAAAGAGTGTTCCACACTCGCCGTCATGGCTACTGGTGGCGCTGACTGACGCTCCCACGTTTAGATGCACACATATACCCTATAAAGTGGACGGGGGGATGGTCGCCGCGCTAGCTCAGTTGGTAGAGCATCGGACGCGTTATTCGAAGGTCGCAGGTTTGGTCCCTGCCCGCGGCAAGCTATCTTTTCGTCCACTTTTCTTTCTTCACAATTACCTTACATTTATTACTAAAAACATCCCCTATACTTTCCTTGGCATTATTGTCTGTTAGTTGTCGTTAATATATATATATATAATATATATATATATATATATATATATATATATATATATATATATATATATATATATATATATATATATATTAGGGTGAACTAACAGACAATAATTCCAATGAAGGTATAGTGGATGTGATTTGTAGTAATTAAAGTGGATGAAAAGATAACTTGCCGCCGGCAGGGACCGAACCTGCGACTTTCGAATAACGCGTCCGATGCTCTACCACTGAGCTACGACGCCGGTCATCCTCCTGTCCACCACTTTATGGGGTATATATGTGAATATATATGTGGACATATGTGAATGGGGTTTACATGTGAAATTCTAAGAAAGAAAAACGAACCGTAAAAAGTAATCTTCTTTTCTATATATATATATATATATATATATATATATATATGGGAACTAACAGACAATAACGCCAAGGAAAGTATAGGGGATGTTTTTTTAGTAATAAATGTAAGGTAATTGTGAAGAAAGAAAAGTGGACGAAAAGATAGCTTGCCGCGGGCAGGGACCGAACCTGCGACCTTTGAATAACGCGTCGGATGCTCTACCAACTGAGCTACCGCGGCGGCCATCCCCCCGTCCACTTTATAAGGTATAAGTGTGCATTTAAACGTGGGAGCGTCAGTCAGCGCCGCCAGTAGCCATGACGGCGAGTGTGGAACACTCTTTTTCTGCCTTGTTGGCGTCACGTAGCACGTGAACCTATTATATATATATATATATATATATATATATATTTATATATATATATATATACACACCGTATTCTTTCTTCAGTGTTTCATTATCCGTTTCTTTCTTTTTATCATCTGCTCTATGTCGCAATGTAAGGGGTTTCTTACTTAGAACTTCCACGCGCCGATTGTCATAGAGTTTACGTGTGTTGAGCCCACGTCAAAAACGCCTTCGTTGAAGGGCTAACACGCTGATGCATCAAGAAAGGAGGAACGCTTCATTACAGGGCCTATGTCTGACCATTTTAACTTTTCTGTGAAGCCTTCTTCCAGTCGCTGGGAGGGTCAAATTGTAGCAGTTTTATTACAGCGTACTTGCTCTATATCGCTTTCAGATTAGGTAGTTGCATAGCAATTACATGCAGAAGAAGCCAAAGCAATATCCAGAAGTCTGTCTGGATGCTTCAAAACCGGAGGTCGTAAAGTCGTTTTAAGTAATAATAGGGGGCTGATTTCACTATAGGCCCTTCGTTCGCGATGGTTCCTTGCCGATAGCCGATTGAGCGGTCACTTTAAAGCATCAGGATTGGTAGGAATGTGGCTTTAGAGCCATGCAACTACAATACCTTTGTGTGCATAAAGATTGCGCTATAAAGATCACGGTGGGTCAAGCAGACATATGCCCGTTCTTGTATATATGAAAAAATGAATGGAACCACAAGGCCTTTTCATTTCAACCTTAAGCACTGGTGCGTTGAGGACTTATTCGTGCGTGAACATCTTTAGTTTTGGTCTGCTCCCCAAAGCCCTTAACTCCCATTTCCGCTATTGAGTTTAGACTCTACAATGTCTTGAGAACAACAACAAAAATTTGGAGGACGCTTAGACTTATCCTTTAAGAGTGCAACGCGCTAGCTTTAACAGGGTCCGTTCGCATCGCTTTTTCATTCACTTGCGGTGTTTCGCTTCGCGGTGGACACTGCAACCGCGCTGTTGGTGAAGAAACATTTGTGCTTGTGATATCGGTAGTTTAAACTATCCCAGGGCGACCTCTAAAAGTACAGTTGTGAAGTTCCCACGACGCGTGTGTAAGGAAATACGCACAGTTACGTAGCCGCACACTTTGTTGAAGCTGTATGATCGTGATGAATCATGGCTGAGCCCTTTGTATTCGGTGGGCAGCTTTAAACCACCCACTCGCTACGCAATTCACATGGTGTGACGCCTGGTGCGATTCTACGCTTCTGCCACGCAACAATATATCTGTTCGCGTGACTCCTTGCCCGACATGACGACTGTATAAGGTATTTCTGAAGCAGTTTCAAGCACTGGTGTGGCTCTGTGGTAGACTACTTGACCGCCACACCCGCCACGGTGGTCTAGTGGTTAAGGTGCTCGACTGCTGACCCGCAGGTCGCGGGATCGAATCCCGGCCGCGGCGGCCGCATTTTCTATGGAGGCGAAAATGTTCGAGGCCCATGTACTTGGATTTAGGTGCACGTTAAACAACCCCAGGTGGTCGAAATTTCCGAAGCCCTCCAATACGGCGTCTCTCATAATCATATCGTAGTTTTGAGACGTTAAACCCCATCAATTATTGTTATTGCAAATACTTGACTACCACGCAGAATTCCTGGGTTCGATTCCGGCTTGAACCCACATTTTAATTTTTAGATCCAGCGGGATTTTTCGCTCACGGACAACACCGCCAACACCGACACCGACGCAGAACTTTCCGCGACGCGGGCTCTTTAACGCTATTGTACGAGCAACAGCGAAACAGTAGAGTTTGTGTATACTGAGCTCATTCAGGCTGAAGAACACCGACAGTGGAGATCCATTGTGACATCAGCGCTACTGGGACTGAAGCACAAGGCAGACAAGCTGTTGAAAAAACAGCGCGAAGACAAGACGAAGGAAGTTGACACGAGAACGGGCGCTGTTTCCTTCGGTCAATTAATTGGACCTTCCTTCGTCCTGTCTTTGCGCTGTTTTCCTTTTTTTTTTCAAATTTTGAGTCATGTACGAACTAGCCCGCTTTTCGCCGCTTCTCCAGAGAAGCAGACACAACACGTGACGTCATCATGACGTCACATGATGACGTCGCGGGATGACGTCATTAGTTGACATCGTCGGCCGGTCAAAGGTGGGCCGATTCCGGAGGCAGTGCAATGCCACGTGAGGTGTAGAAAGCTTCAGTGGAGCTGTACGCCTTGCGTACGTTACGTTATGAGAGTCTAGGAGCTGTGTCGGCGCTGTAATGTGTGGCGAATAGGGCTCGACCGCGCATTGTAAGAACGCCCGAGGAGCAGCGCGCTTATGAAGAACGGCCAGGACAGCTGAGACGGCAGTGCGCCCGATAGCTCCGCTGGTCATCCACCTTCACAAAGTGGAATGGCTCAAGCATTTTTTTAATATAATATACTCAAGAATGTGCCGTTACGAAGAGTGAGGTAACAAAGTTGAGATAACCCATTAGGTCAAGTTTCGTTGAGAAATATGAACTGAATGGAGCTGTGCACGAGATACACCTCAAGTACAGGTAATGTTCGCTGGCGCAATCTTACAGATAATTTAACCTTAGCCCGGCGTCTGGGTGGCACCCATCTTTATCGCATCTAACTGCTAGAAATGACGTTTTCGATGTGCAGGATGCAGTATTTAAGCCAACTGGTGGCGTGTAAGTTGCCGTGCACACGATTTTCGTACGCTCATAAAATGACCGTCAGCAAAGTTGCACTGGTACAGCCAACTTATACACTCGTGAGACATGGTGGTCTAGCATAGACGTGACCACATCTATATTTGTCCAAATAGGGGCTATCTACTCGCTCAAAATTAATTCGCAACCCGGGTAAGCGTGCTCCACCATCTGGATACGATAACGTTATGCTAAAACGTGACAGTGTGCGATGACCACATTTAACTTAATCGATTAATGTTACGTTGAGATTACGGTTTACTTGCTGTAAAAGTGGCTGTGTCAATTAAATGCGGCATGTAATATTCATAAGTTCGTCAGTTAAGCCATAAGGCAGTCACATTGCCCTCGTTTTTTCCTGTGCACTTGATAAGACAAAATATATGCATATATTGAAGCGGAGCTGTTACAGCGGAGATTTTGAGCTTTCGTTATGCCGTCAGTCGTCGAGAGAAAACTATCAACATGAACCGGCACGCACTCTCTTCGTCTTCTTCCTTTTCGTCGTCTTCTTCGTCTTGTTCTTCGCTCCCAGAACGTGCCGAATTGTCCGGCGTGGGATGCAATAACTCTGATGGGCGAGAGAACGAGTACAGAGAGAGAGAGAGAAAGACACGGAGATAAACTTTTGGCGGAAAACAGTTCCTTAGCGAGGCGGCATTCCAACCTGCGTACCCGCGATCCGAAGGCCAGCGTCGTAATCCCTCGGCTATCCAGGCACGCTAGCAGAGCATGGCATAGTCTAGTATACTGTAGTATAGTCTAGTCTAGTATACTGGCACCACTGGTGCGAAGCTGCCTTAATTTTTTTCATTTACACTTAAAGAAAGGCCGGCAGAAGGAAGGCATTCAAGCAAGGTCTCGTATATACTCACGTGCACGCATTCTGACTGCGATTTGAAAATTTGGCATTAGTTCTATGTTTGTACGAACTTACGCGGCGATAGAAGCAGGACTGTTTCGTTAGCATTAATGAAATTTTGTAGGGTAAATTAACGTGAAATAAAATTA
This sequence comes from Rhipicephalus sanguineus, assembly GCF_013339695.2. Taxonomy (NCBI): domain Eukaryota; kingdom Metazoa; phylum Arthropoda; class Arachnida; order Ixodida; family Ixodidae; genus Rhipicephalus; species Rhipicephalus sanguineus. The sequence goes on from NC_051176.1 coordinate 185,065,054, forward strand.
GTCTTACAAAAATTCGAAATTAATCGCAAGTGCTTCTGCGTGCATACAATAAGGATTCGATCGTGGCTAGTTAGTATGGCATCGTTATCCTTTTGCTGCGATATGCTTAAACACCAGGACAAAAGGAGAAGATAGGACACATATGTGCGCACATATGCGTCCGGTCTTCTCATTTTGTCCTGGTGTTTCGGTATAGCGCAGCAAAAAGAATGACGAAGCTTCTGCGTAGTTCTTTACGAGACAACCCCAGACTGCCGCTGATCGTACTTTCTGATAGACCTACGCTTCATGTGGCATGTATTGCGCATAACTGGCTACTACCTAATACTAATTTGCACAATAGTCACGTCATGCTGTACTTATTTTCTGTTTGATGTCTTAGCGGCGATAGGCTGCATGTCGTAACCATTTCTCTGACAGACGGTGCACAGCGTCGTACCATCTGTAACCTAATGAAATTTTATGACGGTGTGATGCAACGCAGGAGAAATTGCTGCCCTGCCCGCCTCGGGCACCGGTGCTCCTGTCACCACGCGATTCTCGAACGTGATAGGCATAGCAGAGCCGGACATCCCCGACGGGGCAACGTCTCCCGCTTACAGCGCACGACCAGCCCTCGTTGCAGCGGCCTTCCTGCGAACTCGCACCACATGGACCACGCTCACCGCATTTTTTCGGCTTTAGTTGGCACCTCAAATGCGGTGGCTCGTACGTCACTGCCTCCTGGATCCACTGCTATAAATGTGCGGACGTTCCGTTTGATATGTGGCTCTTGTCACTTGCACTGCCCTCTCGGGCACCAACTATAGTATCCTTTAGACGTCGTCGAATGGCTGATCGCCTAACAATGCGAGTCTCTGGATGTTGCGCATACGTCACCAACCGACGAACATATGAACGTACGATCCGCGCGAAAACCCTTAATGGACTATTTGCAACTGCAAAAAACCTGCCTTGGTCACAATGTGAGATGCAGCACGGGACAGAGAGGGACACAAACGCACGCATTATGGGTGCTGGGCCTGTCCTGCACTCTAAGAAGAAAAAGACTTTTGACTCCTTTCTGGGAGTCGTTACTTGCCATGTATATGACTCTCTTTAAAGAGGCACGTCAACTCTCTTTGAAGATCATTATTTTCTCGTCGGAGAGTCGAGTGACCCACAAGAAAGTTAACGTGCCTCTTTAAAGAGAGTCATATACGTGGCTGGCAAGTCAAGACTCCCCGAAAGGAGTCACGCGTACTCTTTCATTAGAGTGCACCCTGCTGATGCTCAGAAAATGATCAGCCATCTAGCCGCCTATCACGTTGTTCCCATAACAATTTCATGTTCACATCGAAATGCGGTCCCAGAGGAAGGCAGAAGTCGATTCCTAAAGGTTCGGTGGCATTATTTATTTCGCTCTCTGCGTAACCCCCGTGATACACAGAAGAAAAATATGACCGAAAAACGAAAAAAATAAAAACCATTTTACGAGCTATTAAGATTACACACAGGGCACTACATTATACAGCCAAACCCACTAATATTAATACTCAAGTTTCACGAAAATCCATTTGTTTTAACCGATAATTGTTATGAACGGGTTGCACGAAAATAAGAAAAAAGCAAAATAGGGGGCCGGCAGGCTGTTGTGAGAAAACTATAATATTGGATGGTATATGCTAACACACATCAGTGATAAGGATGACACAGCTGCAGATTTTTCGAACCTGCTTTAAAATTCGGACGCCTTCACGGCACCGGCACCAGCCCCGTAGTGTTAATGTATCAGTCCGTCTGAAATTTCGGACGCTAAAGTTCTTGGAAGCTTCATTCTCCCGACTTTTGCTAACATCGCATGTCCAAAATGGCAATTAGTGAAGCCACCACCACTGCCGCGTGAATTGCCTCGCAGGCTCGAACCAGCGCTGTCGCAAGTCGATCCATTTGCGGCCGTAGCGGTTTCAAAAGTCAGCCTTGCCGCGATGTGAAAACGCTATTTAGTGATGCATATCGTGAATACGAAGGGGCTACTTTCAAGGCGCGGGTCAACACCACCTTGGCCTGGTGCGACGTACTTTATTCATGTTTGCAGTGGCGAAAGGGCGACGGGAGAGACGCTAATGGCTGACGATATTGAGATGACTACAGAACAGGTCCTATTTGTGTGAGCGCGTGGGTGCCGTTGGGGAGGTGGGTGGAGGGGCAGCAGCTTGGATTTCTCTTTTTCATCTTCCTTTTCAAGAGTTTTGCTTTCATTATCCAGAATTCACTGTTATAACCGATAACGCGGCGTGGAGGCATTGTTGTAAACGGGTTAATTCACCGTAGAAAACATAGAAACGTTGACGGTGCAGCAGTTTCTCATTGTTATAGCCGATATATTGCTAAAACCTGCATCGTTATCAGTGGGTTCGACTGTACCTCTGAAAACTTGGATGGCCCGTTTCTGTAGAATTGCATGCTTGAAAATTAGTCGATTTAATTTTCTTTACTTTCCTCATTCCTTTGCCCTTTCAAAAGGCAGAAGACGTTATATTTTTCTGGGGATGGTGCAAAAGCCTCTCTTAGTCCCTGCCATGCAGATACTATGATAATAATGCCAAATGGGAGCAACAGCGAGTGGATCATGCGCAGCTTTCGCACAGGATTGGTGATTTGTAGCATCAAAGGCCTAAGCTTAAGATCCACCTTTAAGGCGGCAGCGCGATAGCGTTATCAGGCCGTGTTCGTTTCGCCTTCCCTGTACGCGTCTGTGAGGCAATACGTGCAACTACATAGCTGCACGCTTCTTTGATGCTGTGGCTGATAATGATGATGAATAGCTGAGCCCTTTGTAATCGGTTAGCAGCTTAAAACCACCCGCTCATTGAGCAGTTGACCCAATGTGTCACCTGAGACGGCAAAATTGCTCCTAAAAAGTAATTAATTTACATTACTGATTACTTTTCCGAAATTTTTTTTCATGTAATTACGTTACGTTACATATTATAGTTGACCAAAAGTAATGGCATTACATTACTGTTACTTTTTAGAAGTCACGAAACTACATTGAAGTTGCCATAACAAAACCTTATCATCCATTAATTAACTCACGCACACTTTTCTTGCAACACGCATAGATTGGAATCCCAGAGATATTTGTTGCAGCTGGGACTGTGGAAATGTGTCCTCGTTTAAAGGACAGAGCGTCCTTCGCCATACTGAAAAGTCCCTCCGCTGGCACGGATGAGGGCAAAGCTGTGTTTAACATCACGAACAGTTTGTCCATTTTTGGACGTGCTTCGAAGACAGCCAGCCAACGCTTGAGGTTTGGCACTCACATTAACTTGTCTTTGTTATTATTATTTTCTTTTTTAGGCAAGTTTGTTATTCCATAATAGAAGCGGCCGTGCTTCATTTTAGTCAAGAGTAATTGGGAGGGCAGAGTATTTTTTTTTTAAATTACCGTAAAATTTCGCCAGATAGTCCGCCTAAACTAGAGAGAAAGTGGAATGAAAATATGAGGTGGGCTTACTTTCCATGTGCAGAAAAAAAAAAGATTAACAATGCATAGCACGACAAAAGAATAAATGCATGTGTATTAGCGCTGCATTCATTTGTCCAAACCGTCTAACAACCAGTCGCTCTCACAGTCAAAGAAAACGTCGACGACGAAGTAGCGATTCAAGACGACAGAGACAGACTCATCACGTACCACGACATACTGGCACACTATAAGCAGCAACGAGAAGAATACCCACCACCACACAAACAACTAGACAAGATCTCAAGAAACAGATTGGAGAAGATTGCAAACCAGAACTTTCCCAAATCCAGTACACCTAAACAGAGTAAATTCCAGACAATACCCAGAAGCGAGCTGTATGCTCTGCAAGCACGAACACGCAGATATGGCACATATCTTATGGAAATGCACACGGATCAGCACAATATACAAAGACGACAACATAGGACCGGACCTTCTCGAGGAGCGATGGCTAAGCGCTCTGACTAGCTCAGAACTACAAGAACAACTGTGGGCAATCCAGCGGGCCCGGGCAGCGGTGGAAAGGCTATGCCTCACCGCATATAATGCCCGTGTGGCCTGAGCCCGGGCCGGCAACCTTGCAGGTGTTTTTTTTTTCTTAATAAAGTTTTTTCCGTCCGTCCGTCCTCACGCATGGTGTTCGGCGTGGTTGGCAGGGCAGCGGAATGGGGACTGCCGAAGCAAGCCGCTCATGAAGCTCTCGTCTTCTAATTCGTCGAGGGCAGTTAACATACGACGCAGTTTGAAGGGTCATTATCGAAAGGGACGATGCTATTTTGTCAGGGGTGGGTGATCTATCGGTGTTTACATAAGCGTGCGCACGATCCTCCGTTAGGGTCTTGTGTCGGCCCTGAGGGAATTTTTTGGTGGTGGAAAATGAGACTGGCAAGAGAGGTGTCTGTGGATGAGCGTTCTCCATGTTATGTGGTTTACTACCTTGCAATATTGATGTGGTCAGAACTGTGTCCTCGTGCACAGTCAAGGTGAACATTTCCAAAGCTCCTTGGTGTGGTAAGGGTTTGGGAAATTTTAATGGTGACTGTCTGCAGCCTTCTAGTATAAGTCGAAGGGACCCGGGAACCGTGCAGGGGCGACGAGGCGATTTCTGGTTGGGTGGGGGAATGTAGAACTCGGAGTAACATCTCCTGCTCTCCAGATAGTGACTTGCAAGTGTGAGGAAAAACATATTCTATGTAAGGGTCAGCTTGTTGTGGCATGTGATGTCTTGGTGTATACGAGACTAGAGGGTGCATGCCCTCGGATCCCTTGGCGTCTGTTCGCCATCCCCCCTCCCCTTTCTCGTTGATCGAGTACGAAAGAAAATGCACTCCGCAACGGATTCAAAGATGAAAATGAAGCGATGGCATGTTTCTCTTAAAGGCCTGCCATTGGCGTCGGTTTTCTGTGGCAAAGCTGGGAAGTAAGCAGTTCTTTTAATGCAACATTAGGGGTCCTTGGTCGCCTTTATCGTAAAAGAAAACAAAAAAAAAACATGCGTTGAAATAAGACATGAAAGGGCCGACTGAGTAAAGGCATGGGGCAGTGTTGGCGCCCCCCGTTACATGATTAGGGGGACTGTGGTCAACCACCCCCTCCCAACTCCGTGCAACGCGCCTATGGGTGTTTTTGAAAAACTAGAAAATCATGCCAGAAACAGGCGTGGGTAACCTTTCGGGGATGGGGCTTCTCTCCTGGTTTTACGGTACTCGCTTGAAGTACGTAGTTCAGTACATTCCTAAGTTACCAGCCCACAAGAGTCATTCATTACATTGCTAATTACGATAAAAAGTAATTTAATTACTGCCAAGTCTGTGAGACTTGTCACGTGATTCTATACGCTTGTGGCACGCAATATTGTTAACGTATCTCCTTCCCGGCATGGCAACCACTGGTGTGGCTCCGTGGTAAAATGTACCGCAGAACACCTGAATTCGATTCCGGTTCCAACCATGATTTTATTCTCTGCATCCACCGGGATTTTGTCGCGATAGCGCAAAACAGCCCGTGTGGCATAATAGCCACAGGCATCTTAAGATGGCTTAAGACATCATTTGGGACTGTAATTAAGAAAGTTAAATTATTTAACTTTTTAATTAGTAAAATTAGGCGATTATGTCAAATGGGAGAATCGAAGTCGTTCATGCAAAGAATCCGTTGCAGCTTTGCGATTTCGAAAAAAACGGCCTCTAGTATAATAATTGCAAAGTAATGACATTCAACCACATTCAGCGACGAAACCGAAACCCAAACGTGGAAGAGCGCAACTGCCATATTCTTCTGAGACGTCCAGAATGAATTAGTGTCGTTGTATCAACCATCAACGGACTTCGTTGTAGGGTGTGCGGGCTGCGCTTGCAGTTACGCTAACGCACGCGGAGGAACTATACCTCTGTAATTGCTGTCTTGAACAGTGACGGCATTCTGGTCGCCTGTGTGTTGCGCTCACCGGTACTTCGGTTTCGGTTTCGCCGTTGAATGTGGTTGAATTTCATTACGCCACAATAATTACTAGAGGCCGGTTTTTCGAAATCTCAAAGGTGGGATGGGTTCTTCGCATGAAGAACTTCCATTTGAGATAACTGCCTAACTCCAATAATAAAAAGTTAATCAATTTAACCTTCTTAATTACTGTCTCAAATTATGTCTTTAGTCACCTCAAGATGCCTGCCACTACAGAAAAAGCAATTGGGAAGGCAGCGAGCAAATATTGCATTTTCCTGATTTTTGAGGATTTTTGACACATTTCTTGAAACACCCGGTATAATATTGCCGCGTCCATATTTGTGTCTGACTATACGCTGGCGACGACAAGGAAGACAACCGGTGCGCTCGAGAGGCGCAGCGAAAAGGACTGAAAAAGAAGACGTTCTTGGCGGCTGCACGCCTTCAGCGCTATCTTGGAATACGACACGCCGTACGCCTTTCTGAATAAAGCCCCTGTGTTTTATACCTCGCGACACTGGTGGAGGAGCTGGGTACCATCGCCTAATAATCGGTACTCCTGTGAGCAGCCCTGCATCCAGCCCCACGAGACCGCCACGCGTGGAGACGCCTGTACACCGCTCAAGCCGTCGCCTGCAAGGTCTGAGATCAGAATTTGGCCTTTTACAAGGACCCCCGCTGCCGACAGCCGCCCCTGCTCAAGAAATGGCGTTTTCAAGGAGCCCTACGCAGGTAACGGTCCAGAATCTTCGGATTCCCGAACCATTTCACGGCCGCCCGAACGAAGATGCGGAAGACTGGCTTGAGGAGTTTGAACGGGTAGCGAAGTCGAACCACTGGAGCCCCGACGAGAAGCTCTTTCACGTATACTTTGCCCTTGAAGACGGTGCGAAGACGTGGTTCATAAACCGCGAGGCAACTCTGACAACATGGGACGAGTTTTGCCGTCGGTTACGCGATACCTTCGGCAACACAGACCGACGTGAAAACGCACAACGCCTTCTTGAGTCACGCATCCAACAGCTACATGAAGGCGTCGCCATGTTTGCCGAGGATATGGTGCGTTTGTTCCACCGCGCTGACCCCAACATGTCCGAGGCTAAGAAGCTAAGCCATCTCATGAGGGGCGTCAGAGAACAGCTGTTTGTTGGTCTCGTGCGCAATCCGCCGACAACAGTCGACGAGTTTATCAGGGAAGCCACCGCAATAGAGCGGGCGCTGCAGCAATGGTACCATCAATGCGATCGCCGAGCCACCGGCGCACCTGCAGGTGCCGCAGCACTCACTGCGACCGATGAGTGCTCTCTACGCTTACTCATTCGGCAGATCGTGCGCGAGGAGATTGCAAAGGAGAACGCGAGGTGCACATCGCCGTCGCAAGCGCCGCAGCAACAGGAGTTCACGGTTGCCTCCGACACTGAAGTCGTCCGCCAGGAACTTCGGCAAGCGTTTGCCTCTCCCGAGCAATACCCTGATGCCTCGCCCTTTGTGAAATGCGTGCAAGGAGTGGTCTATGACATACCGCTGTCTTGCGGTAAGTCGTACATAGGGCAAACAGGCCGATGCCTTAATGACCGGTTAAGGGAGCGTGCGCAAAATCTAAAGAAAGTAGATGGGGCCCATCTTTCGTCCCACTGCCGAAAATGCATGTGTGAGCCGATATTTCGAGAGGCTAAGATTCTAGGAAGAAGCTGGAACAAATCAGCCCGCGAACTCTGGGAGGCGTATCATATTGTCACGTGGTCGTGACGTCGACGAAGACAGCAGTCGGCGTTTGCAGAATGAAACTGTTTATTTGGCCGAACTTGTGGCCGGGAAAATGAGAACTAGAACTACAGCAATACACGCTGTACAATGATAGCGGCGAACAGGGCGTCGTCCGTCGATCAACTGACAAGCAGTCAAGCGCGTCGGCTTTTATACAGGCGCTATCGAACTTTCCAGCGATATCGCTGGTGGCGGCGTTATCTCTCGACAAAGCTGGAACATTCTCGTGCGGCGCGCAATCTTAACAGATTGTTCCAAAACAATCGCGAAGCTTCCTACACATCACGGCGAGGCCTGCGCAGCGCGTTGACCACAGTCTTTGTGGGTAAAGCTCACACTCATGAAATATAAGACTCGCGGCAATATAAAGAAAAAAGGTACTAACTGTGTTAGCGACACATCTATCTGTTTGTATAGAAATGAGATTAGGCTTTTTGATGGCACATGCCTGTAGCCTGATAAGTGGTGACGTCTTGTTACGCGTTCGTCACATCTGCGCACCAGTGTGGTATTTATTCCATTGCAACCCTTGCAATAAACCAGTTGTTAGTAGCGCCTGTCCTGTCTCTCACATGTGTCTGTCTTTTTTTAGCGCTAAACCACGATGTTAAGTACTCACCAACTCGCCCAACAACAAGTTCTTATTAAGTACAGACGTTTGTTTACTCGAGGCGAGATTTAGGTGTCCGCCGCGAAGCGAGGTTTGGCCGGCGAATCCGAAGAGAATGCGAGCGGGGCCCGACTACGCTACCGCGTTCCACTCTTCAAGGCGAAGCTCACGCATCCTCCACGTTTTTTCACTCGCGGACAACGCCAATTTTTCGATCGCAACCAACGCCGCCGACGTTCCTTCAAATGGCCTTTCTGATGGCCGGTTTCATCTGCACATTTCACCACTAAATAATATTACAAAAAAAGGAATTCTAGAGTATATGATTTTCCGGCTGAACGTATTCTCGAATAAATCATTCTCCTTCGGGGGATGCCAAAATGGTGCGAGAAAGGGGTAAAAGAAAGTTATACGTATTGAAAATCCTAATTTTTTTCGTGGTTTCGTGTTCCTTTAAAAAAAATGTGCCTCCGCCCGCCCCTGCTCATATCCCTCCCCCCTTTCGTCCCGTTGACTTATAATGGCATACTTCGAGCCGAACTGTGCAGGCGCTGTGGCTGTCTTGAGCGATGGCGATGGAAAGCACCGCAATTATTGTTTTCAATTTCATCGAGCTTTTCCTTGATTCTGCGGAAATTATTGTTTCTGGCAAATATATTCAGGGCGAGGACCACATATACTCATTTTTTTGTTCCGCCTGTCGAAGAAACTTGATCGCCCACGTGTTGTAGGCCATCTACAGAATTTTTCGAAATTATTTCGCGTAACGTCAGTACTTTCATATTTGCCTCACACTCGCCCCCCGCTGTGCGGCAGTCGACAAAAAGAAAGCTCCCCAACATTCAACCCCGTGCGTATTCGCATGACGAAATTGCTCTCATGTACGAGGCTGTTTTGTTTCTTAGTGAATATTCCACGCTTTATATTGGCAGGCTGAAAAGCTTTATGATTTCCATTTCGCTCTGCCCTCTCCTTTTGTGTCTGTGTGCGCGTGAAGGCGGGGGTAGGCAGAACGAGGCAAATTGTAGACCTGAGACAGATGAAGCCTGCTCCCACTCCAACGAGGCTGTGATTCCGCGAATGCAGAACGACAAGACTGAGCACACAATAGACGACGCGGCAGAATTGGTTCTGCTTGGTGAATGTAAATACTTTTCAGCTGTTTCCGTACTGCTGGATACTAAAGTGAAATGAAAAAAGACAGTTTATTAAGCTTTGAAAAGCTCACGTACTTTCACCGCTCTTTCTTCCTTGTACCTCGTCAGCTTAGGGGAACATTCTATCGCAAGTTCGTATGAAAATATCACGCCTACTCACAGACTACGCAGACGAAAAAGTCTGCACTCACGCAGATTAATGTGTCAGACATAAGATTGGGTGCCCCGAATCTGCAACCATTAATATTCTGTCTCGTGGGTGGGTAGAAGGAAAACTGTTTGTTTCGAAAGCATGCTCTGATCTAATGTCATCCATCTAAAAAAAAATGCCTTCTTTTTAATGTTAGGGGTTCGAAATGCACTGCATACTTCATTGCAATACCACACGATAGTTAAATGTGCGCCCCTTTTATGTTAGAACGCAGAAGCATATGTGTAGTTCCACTGTTTTTCCTTGTAATCTAATTAATTTATTTCCGTCCGTGAGATTTGTAGGTATACTCAGTAATGCATGAGGTTGTCAGGTAGATAAATACGTGTTCAAGAGATGGGCAAGAGCTCAAGAACGTGACCACCGTGCTAATTTGAGTGGAATTGCTCGAATGTCGCTGGTGGAAATCGGGCGCCAGCATCGCTTCCTAGTTTCAACAAACCTGCTAGCTAGGAGAATTTGCGCTCCGAGTCTCGCTCCTGGGTGGGCCAAAATTTATGCGTTTCTGCGTTTACAAACTTCTTTATTTACTTTTGCAGGTATGCTGATCTCCAGACCATGAAAGTGCGAATCAAGTACAGCGCTGGTAGAAGCAAACACAAGCAGTATATGCTTCTCATGAGAAATGTGTATCACAAACAAACGATACCCGTCTGCTGGCGAAGTGCTGGAGTTGTGATAACAACGTAAAATAGACGCAATGCCATTAATAGAGGCCGGACAGAGCGAGCTCAAGTGCGGTGATAGCATCAGATAAGAAGACACTAGCATACAGCATTGTACGTGAAAAGAGAACACTTACAAACGCTTGTGTGAGACGAATATGAGACTAACTTATGGGAATGTGGATGGTAAAGGGGATGGTACCTGTTTAAAACGGCTGAACACATATCTGCGTGTTAAGACGCGTACCTTTTGCGTTCGCTGCGCAGAAACATAATATAATAATTGTTGGGGTTTAACGTTCCAAAACCTCGATATGATTATGAGAGACGCCTTAGTGGAGGTGCGCGGAAATTTCGACCACCTGGGCTTGTTTAACGTGCACCTAAATCTAAGTACACGGGTCTCAAGCATTTTCGCCTCCATCTAAAATGCGGCCGCCGAAGCCGGGATTTTATCCCGCGACCTTCGGGTCAGCAATCGAGCACCATAACCACTAGACCACAATCGCGGGTCGCGTAGAAATGTCAGTTGTGTGGTTTTCTTTCGATGTTCCAATGTGGAGACGTTTTTAAAACACGCTAGCGGGTACGTCACATCCTTTGACCTGCATTTGTTGAAAAGGAAAAGAACATCCCTTCTTGGCATAATTTCTAATATAAGTTTACGTTTATTATAAAATGGATCCCGCGCAATGCTTTCATAATTTAGTTTTAATAAAATTAATGTCTTGAAAGATATAAAGGGCTGATTCTGGGAGGCGCGGATTTCGACATGTATTTTTGAAAACCAGTTAAGGGGGCTTCAGATGCTCAAACGCAATCGGCGTGCTTGGACGGGAAGAAGGTTCATGGTAACTCCCAAATATTTGCAACCTCTTACTTCTTATACGGAAAACCGTTAATGGTGTGGGTGAAGTGAAAAGGTTTTTTTTTTTCCTGACATGCAGCTGTACAATTTTTACTTAAGTTCTGTCGACTATCCTGACGCCGAACTGACATAGCACTTAGTAAGTACCATTGGTTGTGAATACGGGCCCTGAACACCATTGCGAAATATTTGCAACAATGTGCCCAAACTGCGTTGACTTTGCACAGCATCGCAATTTCGACATATGGCGACATCATCCTCTAATAGCCAAATGTGAACGGTGGATCTATAGCCAAATACATACTAACAATAGTATGGAGACGAGTACATTACCCTACAGACGAAAACGTAAAGGAGCCACTGACACCTTGAAATTTAGTTCTGTAAGTGAAACAATGTTCGAGTGAGCTAATGTGAAACTTGAAAATCACAGTTCGAAACTGTTTCGTCGTGCTTTCGGCACAATTCGTGCATGGTTTAATACTTTATTACTACGAAGCATTATTAGATATACGCCTCGAAAAAAATGTAAAGATAATGCCATGAAACTTGAATGGAAAATTAGCGCACTGTTGCGACCGCCCTTTGCAGGCACCGGAGACTCGGGAGGAAGATGCAGAGGCAGCATGAAGAGATTGAAGGGAAACTTAACGTGGTTTATTTACATGGCGAGCATTTCGTTACATTACGACCAGTTCGTCTTACATGATGAACAACATGTTAAATGACGAAGATCTCGTTTCTACATGACGATGATTTCGTGTCGAATGAGCCCACTGGGCTCACTTTAAAGGGTCTCTTTTCCCCAGGTCCCTAGATGGGGGACTTGCTTCAAGTTGGGACGGTCCAATCGCGTCACACACAGCACTAATGAGGGTGCCGCCCACACCCGCCCAGGTCAACGTCCTCGACTGAGGCGTGGCCACCACACTCTGCACCTGTGGCACCAAGGGGGTTCCTTCCTTGCCCTGTGAAGGCCGTAGGGTAATAGGTAACGGGCTCGGACAACCGGGCGCATCAAAAGGTCTGCTGCTCCGTAGCACCTCACCGCTCAATTAGCGGGACTGGTTGTAATCCGCGCTAACGCCACTATCTCTTCAAGGAAGATTTGGCGACAGGAAACCATTACGGACGTCTCGTCGAACCTTGGTATGTCGGACTGCGTGGCGCCTCACTTCCCGTCTCGGGAGAACAATTCGTGTTTGAACGGCTGTCAGCAGGCAAGCAGCCTTCGGTGCCTTGTTCGAAGAACAGGGGACGCCGCTTCCTCTTCGGCGCAAGGGCCGATCGTAACAGCACTGACTTCTCTCAGACTTCATTTGTTGAAATGCGGTTAATAGCTTATCTCGTGTAAAGTGTGACAATGTATGCACTTGAACTGCTTGCCCTAACCGCGTGGCAATATACGGGGCTTCCAGAGAGTGTCTGTTCAGTTAAACTTTTGTTCTACGTTTCACTTACAGCAGTGCACTGATCGCGGCAGGCGACGCTGGAAATGTTTAGCTCGAATACACGTCTGCACACGACGCTGCGTATTGCCAAACACTCGGCGAATGGTTGCTGGAGATATCCGTGCAAAGTGCGCTTGGTAACGGCTGCCTGCAGCTCCTGCAGTACGCCACATTGTTCACGCACTTCCATTCTTTGAGCCCATTCCGTAGACGTCATCAGAAGAACTGCCGCCATGGGCCTATGTTGCCGCACAGATATCTGCGAAACGATTCATAAGTATAGTCATATTCTTTGTTTATTTTCTCACTGCACATTTCATTTTCCGACGCCCATAATAATAGTGTAATATAGCGCGTACCCATATTGCGCCGTCAGCACAACAATAACTGGATATGTCCACGTGCAAAGTAGCAACCATATCTGAAAGGATGTACCGAAATAGAAGGAATATTAAAGCGGCCAGACGTGCCCACCGCCAGCGCGTTCAGCAGGATGCTTGTACGACCTTTCATAAATATCCGCTGCGCCCATAGAAGGAAAGAAAGAAAACAAACTTTAGAGGAAGCAAACCGAAACAGTAAGCGAGGCAGGCGCACGCTCTTGCAGTAATTGCCGCGGAACATGTCCCAAGGGACGCGAGAGAGGATTCTGCGAGCCTCTCCACCACGCCGGTTTTGCCATCTCGTGATTCATACAGATAAAATTCGCCTCATGCACATATTAAAAATACGCATACCCAACGCATGTGTAACGCACGTGGAGCGGTTAGCGAAACCCCGTACAAGTAGAACGACGCGTGACAGTTTGTTTACTTTAATCCCGTGCAAAGTGCTACGTCCTGCAATGCTGATATTCATTCATCGCAATGGCGCAAGCGCTCAAGTTTCATGTTGCCCTGTTTCTCCTCTCATGCCACATTGGCACGCGATCAATTTCGAGGATTGGCGCAGGATGAGCGCACACCGAGCGGCACATGACGACCGGCTAAATCGAAGGAATTGTTGAATACAATAGGCCATTTTGTGAACAGGTTGGCGAGCCTCAGCGATAGTCGTTATCTGACATGTGTTCAGGATTTATGTAAGAAAGTTTATTTCCGCTACTCACAACAGAGTTGCGCTTGCTTGCGCTCCTTTGTCGGTCGACATTATAGGAATATTTAAGCCATTTCACTGGTATTCCCATTGCGCAAAACACATTTAACCTTTGTATATGTGCAATAAAAATATTTCTGCCGTGATACTGACCAACATAGCGGCAGACAGCAGCCGCATAAAACCCGGTAAGGTAGGCAAAGAAAGCTTGGCTTTAACAAACTTTGGCTCTGAGGTAGCAGCCACGCGACGCTAGCAGTCGATGAAAAGCCGCCTAGCAGGAAAATGAAAAAGATAGTTAAGCTTACATTGAATAAGTAAGCAACACCACCCTTGATGCTATTTCCTTGTGCATGACTTGTAATTTATTTATTTATTTATTTATTAATTTATTTATTTATTTATTTATTTCATCAAAGAAAGGTAGCGGAATTTCCTGTTTTATTTTCCCCGCGCGTGCACTGGCCAGAGGCCGGGCAGAAGTAATGGCCATCTAAGAAGGTCTCGAAAAGAAATATCGAAACTAAACTCCTCTCGGTTCTTTCAAACCGTTCTAGCGTAACAACATCGCTATAAATGCATGAATTTCCTACACTGCAGAAACTGGTCATGTTCCAGATGCACTTGCTCTATGCAGATGCTATATTACTTTTATAAAAAATTATAACGGCGCACGGGTATCGTAATAAAACAGATGATACTGTACTGGAACCGGTACTGGAAGACCGTGGCCCTCCGCCCGTTCGCGGGCCTCCTGGACTGCAGACAGCTGGACTGAGAGCTCGTTGCTTTTAAGAGCCCTCTCCCAGTCCTCTTCTGTGCTGAACTTTGCGCTAAGTAACGCCGGGCACTGCCAGAGAATATGAGCGAGTGTGCAATTATCCGCCCCACAGCTAGGACATCCTGGATTTATGCCTTCAGCAAAGTGGCTAAACGTGCTGCGAGACGGGAAGGAACCTGCCTGCAGCATCCGGAGAACCGACGACTGCGGCCTAGTAAGCTTGGAATGCGGGCGGGGGTATCGCCGCCTTGACAGTTGATAGTGCGAAGTAACTTCGTTGAAGGTGCCAAGTGGATCCCTGAAGCTCTCCGTGAAGCCGCCTCCGGACCCGCCCGCACCGCCGCGGCACGTGATTTCTCGCACACGGTTATGGGCAAGTTCGTTGACGTTGGGAACTGTCGGATGAACCCCTGAGCCCATGTGGGCCGGGAACCAGGTAATTGTGTGAAAGCCTCCTACAGCCCTCGAACTGAGAATAGCGGCAGCCTCTCTTGAGACCACACCCGAAGCGAAGGCCCGGAGGGCAGCCCTAGAGTCGGTGAATATCTCAGGACGCGAAGGGTCCTTCATAGCTAGAGCTATCGCTACCTGCTCTGCTACGGAGGCAGACACCTTCCTAACGGAAGCTGAGTTTAATACGCGACCGCGATGATCAACAACCACGGCCGCAAAGCTGTCCGAGCGGCCATACTGCGCCGCATCGACGAAAGCCACCTTTCCCGGGGATTTACCTACGAAGTCAAGCAGAGACTTGGCCCGTGCCGTTCGCCGGCCAACATTGTACCGCGGATGTACATTACGCGGGAAGGGTTCCACCTCATAAGCACCCTTCATTGTTTGTGATAAAAATATCTTCTGTTCCGCACTGCCCGTATGATGACATCCAAGCGACTGTAGGAGACGCTGCCCAGCCTTGGTGGAGGAGAGCCGCGCGACCTGAGCTAGTTGCTGTGCCTCAATCACCTCCGAGAGGGTGTTGTGCATGCCCAGGTTCATGAGCCTGTCCGTGCCGGTACTCATGGGGAGTCCTAGCACCCTTTTAATACTTTTCCGCATTAAAGTGTCGAGTTTATCCTCCTCGCGTTTAGACCAATTTAGAGATGATGCGACGTAAATAATATGGCTCATGAGGAACGCGTGGTAGAGCCGAAGGAGATTACTTTCCCTCAGCCCTCCCCTGCGGTTTGAAACCCGTAAAATAAGCCGAATCATATTCTCCGTCTTGGAGGTGATGCGGGCCAGAACCTGTGTGTTTCTGCCGTTGCATTCAAGAAGGAAACCTAATATCCGAATGCAGTTCACTCTGGGAATCGCTTGCCCGTCCCTTGTGGTTAGCGCAATCTGTACCTGATCAAGCGGTGAGTGGGGCCTCCTCCCACGGCTAACAGGTCTGTAGAGAAGCAACTCCGATTTGGAGGGTGAAAGCCGAAGCCCCGTGCCCTCCAAAAACCTTTCGGTGATAGACAGCGCCATCTGGAGCGCTTCCTCCACCTCAGCATCCGAACCTCCCATGCACCAGACAGTAATGTCGTCGGCATATAGGGCGTGGTTTGTATTGGCTACAGTGGAAAGACGCTCCGAGAGGCCTTTCATGGCTATGTTGAACAAGAGAGGCGAAATTACCGCACCCTGCGGCGTGCCCCTCGCACCCAAGGTGAAGGTTCCTGATTTTGACTGCCCAATCTTTATGGTTGCTTTGCGGTCCCTGAGGAAGGCGCGAACATAGGCGTGGAACCTTGGTCCTAACCCCATGCTCTCGACCGCCTCCAGGATGAACTTATGTGAAATAGTATCAAACGCTTTGGCGAGATCTAGGGCCAATATTCCTCGAATATCTAGGGTTCGTCGGTCGATAATTTGCCTCTTAATCAGGAGCATCACATCCTGGGTGGACAAACCCGGCCTGAAGCCTACCATGTTGTGTGGAAAGAGCTCTTTATCCTCGACATACCGAGAGACCCTGTTGTGTACCGCATGCTCCATCACTTTCCCTACGCAAGATGTTAGGGAGATGGGACGTAGGTTCTCCTTGGCGAGTGCCTTGCCCGGCTTGGGAATGAGTACCACCGAGGCGGTCTTCCAGGCCTCCGGCACTCGGCCTTCTGCCCAGAGGAGATTGACCTCCTCGGTTAACTTATCGATGGACCTATCATCGAGATTACGCAGCAGCCTGTTCGTAATTCCGTCAGGACCCGGGGCTGAGCGACTATTAAGCGCATGAAGCACCTCTTCGATCTCAAGTTTCGTAAAGGGCGAGTCGATTTCTTCCAGCGGCCCTCCCCGGTAGTCCGGGTAGTCCCAGTCCCCGGAGGGGCCAATCGGAAGGTATCGTTCTGCCAATTCCTTAAGTACAGTCGTGTCATCGACTCCACTGCTCCTCTGTGCTTGTACTAATCGGTCAATTGCCAACCTCTGATTACTTTTCGAGTTAGTTTCATTGAGGAGTACCTTCAAGAGGTTCCATTTGCCTCCTGTGCGCATCTGCCCGTCTACTTGTGAGCAAAGTTCATTCCACTGCTGCCTAGATAACTCCTGACTGTAGTCCTCGATTTCTTTATTGAGAAGCGCTATGCGCTTACGCAGCCTCCTATTGAGCTTCTGTGTGCGCCATCTCTCAACCAGCGATTTTTTAGCCTCCAACAAATGCGCAAGACGCGAGTCCATTGCATCCACCTGTAGGTCAGTGTGGACCGTCTTGGTTGCGAGGAGCGCATCCTCCGCTAATCGCGAGAAGAGTTCCTCCAACGTGTCATATTGGGCCTGATCCGCCTTGCGGCGCTTTCTAAACTCGTCCCAGTCCGTCACCTTGTACTCCTTATGTGGAGCCACCCGGGTTTCCTGCGTGACCGAGAGGATAAAGTGATCGCTTCCCAGGCTTTCCTGCAAGTTAGCCCACTGTACTCCCACCGCGTTTTTGGTAAATGCCAGATCCGGAGTGGTGTCTCTCGTAACGGAATTACCCACTCTTGTGGGGAACTGAGGATCCGTGACCAGCTCCAAGGAACAGTCCGTCATAGCTTGAGCAAGGTTTCTCCCCTTAACAGTGGTTTTTGGATATCCCCAGGCCTGGTGGTGGGCGTTAAAGTCCCCGACAGCTACAAGCGGCGACTTGCCCGCTAGGGTAGCCGCCTTTGCGACCACCGAGGAAAACGCCTGCTTGTGATTCCGAGGGGTGCTGTAAACATTCAGTACGAATATGCTGCACTTAAGCCAATTATTCGGGATGATTTCGACGAGCTGGGCCTCCAGAGTAGAGTTGCCTAGCGCAAGCTTGTGTTCTAAAAACGCACATTTCTTCGAAACCAAGACAGCCAGACCACGTTGCCCGTCTCCCCTAACCGATACAGATCGATAGCCGGGCAAGGCAACCGCCGCGTCAATGGTTTCCTGTAAAGCAATTACATGCGGCCTAACCGCCAATGGGGCAATGTACTGCTGGAGGGAGGCCTTACGCTTCCTAAACCCCGCGCAGTTCCACTGCCAAATGACAAACTCATTTGCGTTGGGAGCCATGATTACTACCACTGGTTTGCCGACTTGCCGGCACGTCCTTAGTTACGGGGGCCTGAGCCATTGGCATACCGGGGCACGCCGGGGAAACCAGCGAGACGGGCGTCACCGGGACAAAAGAGTTCTCGCCTAGACCAAGCCTGCTTTCAATCATTGCAACTTTACATGCCACGAGGTCAAAGCATTCCGCTTGCCGCGCTAGCGACTTTTGCAAATCCCTGATTGCTCCAAGGACGGCCGAGTCGGACGCCGCCGCAACCTCTCCTTCCGTACCTATCCTTCGCTTAGCCGGCCGCGGCTCTGCTGACGAAGGCCGCACCGGGGCCTGTGCTGAATTTTTGAGAGCTTCAAACTCAACCCTCATCTGTTGAAGCTGAGCTTTTAAGCTGGCGTTCTCCTGAAGTAAAAATGCGATCCTAGGATCTTCCTTTTGCTCTGGCAGTGCCGCGTGCGTTACCTGTGCTGGCTGCTGTGCCGGCCTTGGCTTGGCTCGTTCCGCCCAGGTGGTGGGAGCCTCTTGGAAGCGCAGCTTGGAGAGGGAGCGCCCTTTGGAGCGAGGGCGCCCGCGGGAGCGAGAGCGCCCCCTGGAGCGGCGCTTTCCAAAAGCTGGCGAGGGAGAGCGCAGCCTTGAAGGTGGTGCCACGCTGGAATCCCGTGACGTCGGACCCTCCTGGGCCCGAAGGTGTTTCTTGGCGCGCTTTCTACGCCGTCTTCTTTGCCGCACCACGAAGGGTACTTGGAAACGATGCCTGCAGGACTTGTCGGCCGTTAGATGTGCTCCTCCGCACAAGGCACATTTCGGCTGGCATTGGTGATCTTCCGCAGGGTCGTTGACAGCACACCCACGGCACACTTTCTTCGTCGGAGTGGGGCAAACATCAGCACGATGGCCGAGAGCTCCACACCGATAACAAACGTCAGTCTGTCTCTTGTACAAAGTACACCTTAGCATGCTCGTGCCGCACATAACGTAGTTAGGTACCTTTAGGCCACTGAAGAGAATGACGACCGTAGTCGTATCCTTGATGCGATGCACCTCCATGGCTTTAGGGTTGCGCTGGTTGACGATCATGGCCGCCAACTGCTGCGCATCGATGTCCACGTCAACGCCTCGGATGATACCTTTGCAGGTATCGTCGGAGGCTGCCGTGTAGGCAGAAACTTGATAGTCAGTCGAGCCAAGCCTGATGAGACACAGCGCCGCATAGGCGCCCGCATTCTTTGACTCTGGAGTAGAGACCACAAGAATATTCTGAGTTAAGTTTGGGCATACGATATCCTCCTTTGTGTCCTCCGGGGATAGGTTTGCCGCCGTCGCCAGAGCTTGGGCCAGACGAATCAGGCTAACCTTCTTGAGATCCAGGCCTCCCTTCGGTCGGACAATGACTCGAATATGGCTCCGCGGCAAGCGGGGAAGCCTCGATGCGGCTGCAAGACGCCGAACGACGCCTTGCGCGGTGGCCGTGCAGCGGCCAGCCGTTCCGACACTTTGAGTAGAAGCACCCTCTTGGTGCCGTGGAGAACGCTTATTCTTGCTTAAAGCGGTCTGCCACCCAGGCGCGTTAGCTTCTTCCTGGGAAATAGCTTCCCCTTCAACCATCTCCACCTCCGGCATGATGCCGTCCGTCGGCGCGGGCCGGCGCCCGGCCCAATCAAAGTCTCAAAAAATGGCGAAAAATGGACCTACCGGGTCCAAAATGAGCTCGGTAGCAATCATTCGAAGAAGATGGAGCCCTAATAAAACAGAGGTTTCTATTTTTCGTTGGCTGGCTCAGTGAAGTGTTTCTAAAACACGTGACAAGGATCCAAAATAAAAATCGTTCGGCACATGTTTACTGCAGCAAAGCTCACCTAACTGAAATAAAAGTCACTTTTTAAAAAAACGTGTACGTACGACCACATTTAAACATATAAGATTATTCGGGCACGTCAAAGGCAGACTGTCCATAATGCGCTTCTCACGTTTCCTTCACCTAATTAGCCGCTCTTTCGCGTTCACAGGAAAAATGCTGGCAAGCACATAGTGTGTTGCACGCACGCTATCCTCATAGTACTTTCTCGCCCGTTCAAGTCAACAGCACATTTCACCGTGCTCGCTCTTCGCTGACCTTGTTCCCCTTGTTGATGTAAATGGGGGACTATGGCGTACCTCAAAGGGTATCTGCTGTATCTTATATTTAGTAAATAGATGCGGCTCAAGGCAGAAAAACTGATGGGTTGCGCCATAGCGCTTTGTAAGCTGAATGCAACGTTTGTCGCACATAATTCTAAAACCAACATGGAAACAAAATTTTGAACAGGGAATGCCGCTGGAGCCAACGTTTCGATAAACTGTAGTTTCAGCCTTCAACTTGCCTTCAACATTCTTTGTACAGCCATTTCTCCCTGACGAAGAGAGAAGTGTTCTTGTCGAAACGTTCGCCCGAGCGGCATTCCCCGTAAACGAGTTCTTGTCACTTCAGGCCTCCGTCTTCCCATGCACTTCTGTCTTGTTTATACTGAAACGACCACATGAGTTAATGGAACGTGGGCTTGCGATTCACGTTCAACTAACTTGTGCGACCTATACTGTCAAGTTATTTTTAGCGCGATATAGTGTCCAGTTCTTTCTAGTTTAGCTGTGCTACCACAGTGCTACAGTGGTAGCTGCCATACTTTAAATGTATGTATTGTCTCACAGCGAAATAGTATGGTGTCGGAGTGGAAACAGCAGAAAAGCTAAGTCTTTTAATTAGTGTGATACCGACTTTCATTGCAATCGTGTCATTGTTGCCACCCCCTAACGAAATACCCTTTCGTGCCCACTAAGGCATTTTAAATAAATAAATCTGTCGTGCAGAGTGGTCAAGTCAGGCGTGAGCGGTTGCGTGATGTGTGATGTCATCCGTGCCAATGCTGAATGGGTCTCCACTACTGTTTCCGTTTCTCTCTCTGTATGTGCTGGTGTATACATACATCTTTTATTGCTATAGCGATTATATGGACGCTCTCGACGGGTTTTTGCCGTCGGCGCCATGTTCGATACAAAGTCCAAATTGATAACATCCTTCCTCTCATCGTATGTTCTACCCGCGGATAAAAGCGGACCGAAGGAGGCGGAGGGAGGCTGCGTCGCTCGAGCAACAAGCGTGAACTTTGATCATAAGAGTACGGTCCCGAGCGCTTCTCTCCCGTGTGGCCGTATCCCCTTACAACAGCGTTTTCCAGCGGAGCTGTTGAAACCGAGCTCAAACGGGCGAAGTATCGTCCAGCAGACAAGTTTAAACTGCGGGAAGAAGACAACACGTAAGAACATGGAAACGCGCAATAAGATATACTTAGCATAGCTGGGTATGGTATAGTGTAGCAAGGGGCGGAAAAGGGAAGGGTGGGCGAGGAGGAGGGTAAATAGGAGGGAGAGTATATATCATAGTATGACGGAGGCGAGTGGAGGACGGGCGCGAGTTCAAGGTTGGGGACATGCAGGTGGTCAAGCCGAGAGGAGGTACCTTCGGTGGTAAACCATGTCCATGTTCGCCTAGCTTTGCATCACTTTGCATTCCATCGCTGAGGCTTCCTCTCAGCTCCGCTGTACATTCGCCTTGGCGACGTTGAGTCAGTTGAAGCCACGCATAAGTTGTAGAGTTACGCGGGATCGGATCCAAAAGAGTTACCTACTAGCCTTCCTTCGTACAACATTACAATTTGTTGTTATCGCATTCAATGTTTAACCCTTCTGGCGAAACTGATTTTTTTTCTTTATTTGTTGACATATCACTTTTTTTGCGGTACGTCGCGCTATAACCTATGGCACGAACTGCCGCTGACAAGAACCTAAACCTTTTACTCAATCGCTCACAGATTATGACTGCAATCTCGCGGTATCTTCAAGCAGTATTAATTTAATATAACAACGAATACGTCAACTTGACTGTGAAATGTAACTACATGTTTATTTCTCAAACGACCCATGTAAGATAGTCCATTTCCAGCTGCCCTTAGAACGGGCAAAAAAAAAAACAATAAGAAAAAAAAAAACAGGCTGTTGTATTCAGATGTGCTGCCTTAGAGCTTTCCATGCCAATTTTCGTTTCTCAACTTGTTATTATCATTTCATACTTTTTTTTTAATTCCTTCTCCGCCGGGCACGGTCCCAAACCAAGGTATTTTATTCCCAATTAAGTTACCGGCATTTCCTTTATTCCTCTTACTCTGTGAATCTCTTCGAATATTTTATCCAGTATACTTACGTGTGCGTACACTGTTAGCTCAGTATGTGGACCAACGGTTCTTAGAACTAGGACAGTGGGTTATTTTATACTGTACGATATACAACTTCTACAACTTTCGCTCCGGCGAATAAAGAGTTATCTACACTCTTAACTAGGTCCCGCTTAAAGTGAGAGATATAGCCAGAAAACCGGACATTTTTCGTCTAGTTTCCCGGATATAGCCAGCATTTATCCGGGACCTGATTAACAGTGTATAAATGTTTGAAATTTCTGTAATAAAGGAGCCTTAATTTGATAATAAACTGTTCAGAATAACGTCCCTTTTTTTCGAGATTTTCTTTTCAACAGGAATGTGGGGAATTGAACACTGAGGTAGAAGAAATGATAAAATATACAATATACAGCCTTGTATTTATTATGTCTAACATTACGTCTAATCTGTTGCAGTGCGTAGTATTTCTTATCCTCTGGTAGAGCAGAAAAAATTCCAAAAGCTCTGTACTTGACATTAAAGTATATGGAGCAGCTGGTAATCGTTCACCTTGAATCCTCAGTGTCTGATTTCCCGCTTGCTGGGAAGATAAATATTTCAATAGTCAAAATGGTAATATGAGCACCGTATGCTGGATTAAAGTTTCCTGTTTATGAGGAATTACGAAAACATGAGCTTACTCCGAACGCAACAGAATTATATAAATAATGCGGAAATTCATTCGGATCGACGTATGCCATGCTAACAACTTGTATAATCTCTTTTTTTTCGTGAACTTTTACTTTGTTTATTTGCTTTCACAATGGAATTACCGAAGTCATTTTTTCAGCGCCGTGGCACCGTCTACCGCTGCTGCTGTCTTCACAGTTGAGTTCCTTGGCAAATTGAAGCTTTTGCTCGCGTTTTTTTGTGTGTCTGTGATATTTGCCCTTTATTAAACGAGTGTTAGCACCGGCTGTGGTGCCACCGGAACAACCACGCGTCTAATATACCGGACAAATAATATCGTGACGCGCGGAGCGCATATTAGTTGATTCGTAGGTTGCTTTTTGCTTCCTTGGAGAAACAGCAGCAATAAAAAGCACCGGTGACCACTGTGCTTTGGCTGTGTCTGTGACCTAGTTTTAGAGAACTGGCGAAACACGAGATCTCGCGTTTTTTTTTTCTTCTTTCTTTTCTCTTTTTGCTGAACGGGTTTAACGTCTCGAACCGACATTGGGGCTATGAGAGACGGGGTCAGTTTTGACGACATGGAGCTAGCTCTTTCAGGTGCACTTGTACCCAAGTACAGCAGATTTCTTGCATTTCGTCCCAATCAAAGTGCGGCAGCTGCGGCCGGAAATCAAATTCACAACGTCAAAATTAGTAGTATAATGCCACTGCAAGTTTTATTTCTGTTTTTTAGTATTGTAGTTTTTAAAAAAATATGAGCAAGTTCATCGGGGTGCCGAGTAATAGGAGGTACAGAAAAAAAAAGTCCAGAGCGAAGAAGAGATTGTGAACTGTCATAACTACAGAGACCGGATTTTAGGCAAATGCCTATTTTGTTCCTTGCGCTGCTATCGCGCCACTTTGATATGTGAGCATGAATTAGAGGTGAACAAGGAGTTTTATGGTGTTTTTATGGTGCCTATAAATTCGTATTTCGGCGTTTGTGCAGAAATGCCTACAAATGTCTATAAATTCCTATTTTGAAAATCGGTGCCTATATGAACACTATTTATCCTCAAGTCTCGCTTTGGGTGGAGTTTGAGACCATTATTCACGTTACCGGACAACATTGGCTGTTCAGAAATCTGTGGGGTTCAAGCTTGTCCTCTAGTTCAATCAACTGCCGGAAAACAAGCGCTAGCAGCGGTGAAGTGGGACTGGCCGGCCAGCATGCGCCGCTGCGCAGACATGGCGCGGGTGGTTGGCGAATGCGAATCCGCGGAGAGCCGTCAGGGGAAAGGAGAATGGAGAGCAAGGTAAGAAAGAAAAATGTGATGTGCACATGGCTTTTGTTTTGTTTGTAATTTAATTTTTAAGGTGTTCACCGCCAGGCGAAAAATTGGCTCTATGTGATTCGTCCTGGCCAGTAGGAGGCATCCCTTCCTTCTGATCTTTTAGCGGCTCCTGCTCTGCCCTTCTCAGTTATGCCGAAATGAAAGACACCCAGGAGTATGTTGATCGCACGTATGTTGTTGAGAATGCGCACTTGACTCACCATGCTGCAGAATAAATGGAGAGACTGTTCTCGGCGAACCGTGCGGGACAAAGGACAATTTCACGGCTATGTCCACCTGTTGGCGCCCTTGTGCTACCATAAACAAAACTAACAGGCTCGCTTATGCACTCACTTAAGACGACTGGAAGGCGAACGCCATCTTCTTTTTCTTCTCAGTCGATGTATTGCTCCTGCCCCGCCACCCCCCGAAAGCTTTCTGCACCTAACGTGGTTTTGCACTGCCTCCGTGGTCGGCCTACTGTTCAGCAAGCTACGAAGTCGTCTAAGACGTTATCATGTGACGACACGTCACGTGACGTCCGTGTGACGTCATAATGACGTCATAAATTTTGGCGACCTGCGACGTCATTGCGGCGTCATCACGCGATGATCATTTCTCGCGTCACTCGTGTTGACGCCGCCGACGCGGGAAGGCCGGTCAATTTTCACGTTTGATGAGGCATCTAAGGATATCGCCTTAATATTTTTTTTTCCTGTCGTAGATACAGGTCGCGCACGTCTTTACTTCATGTTATTTGCATTTATGTAAAAATTTATTGTGCCTATATTTACGATGTGGGAGGCCTAAAACGTGGTTTGCCTGTCTATTTCTGGCGCCTAGAACGTGCTTTTTCTATGTCTAAAAATCCCGCCTCTAGTCATAACGTCCTGCTGCTTTAGTGCCACTGGTCGATGGTGTAGCTAAGGCGAGGTTTAGATAACGCAAGATGAACAACATGAGATCGGTTCATGACAATGGCATGAGGAAAAGTAAACTGATCTCACACTGAGCGGCTCATATGGAAAGCATTTTGCTTATTGCTGGGCATCAACCGTCGTTTGGGATTACCCATAGCTAGGGCTCCGTGTTTTCGATATATTTCTTCAAAATCGGCGGGTGTTTACTGGAGTTTATATTTTTGGCGGAAATTGGCGTTTATCAGAGTTTATTTTTCGTAAATGCCCAATTCACCGAAATTCTGAGTTTTGCATTATTCTCAAAACCCCAAAATTTTAGATATATTTATATCTGGATACTAAAACATCGAAACACACGAAGCATATTTTATTTTTCTAGAAGGTTTGGATGCACAAAAACATATATGCACAAGCGAAATACTTCAACACAAAACACCTGTATTTGTGCGTATAACAACCTTAGCTGAAAGGTTATTGTAAAACACGCAAGCATACTTTGCGAAGTTGCTGTCAGTGATGGAAGCGCGCTGCTTTCGATTGACGACTCTCAGCTTTGAAAATACCCCTTCAACGTTAGCGCTAGAAACAGGAAGCGCTAGAAGACGCAGCGCGCAGTGAGAAAACACTGGCCACTGGACATTGTGAAGTCTCCAAAACGACAGGGGTTCAACAACGTTACATATTTCATAGCACTGATAGAGAGAGAGAGAGAGAGAGACATGTAATGCGGAAAGGCAGGGAGGTTAACCAGAAAACATATCTGTTTTGCTACCCTGCACTGGGGAAGGGGTGAGGGGAGACAGAAAAGTAAGAAAGGGAGGAATGGGACTGATAGTTCGCAAAAACACTCAAGAGCTGGCTCATGTCGTCAGTTTCAAGAAGCACTAATTGAAAAATAGGCGCGTAGGTTTGGAACGCGCAGGGCAGCTCATGCTTCACATTTGGATTCACAATTTGAACACAGTACCAAAACGATTCTTTGCTGTACTGGAGTTTATCGCACAGGTTCCTCTCAGATGTCTGTCTCCACTTTTCGGTGACAGCAGCGTAGTATCGTGAATGTCTGCGACTGTCGTTAGGCGGTCATTGTCGTCAAGGAGGTCGAAGAGACTTGTGACATCTGATGCGAAGACCTCGGTTGGATCACGCCATTGATTGAAGAGTGCGTGCAAACGAACCCACAGTATGGGATAAACTATGTATGTCAGGGTACTCTCTGCCTCAAGTTCCTTAATGATTGAGAGCACAGCACACGAATTGGTCTTCAGAAACCTCATCTTAACGAGCAAGTCGTGTACAGCTTCAGGCGATGAAATAAGACTCTTGAGCTCCTCACACTTCGTTCCCTTGGCTTTGTCGCTTCCCAAGAAAGACAAGATGGCACGCCAGTAGTCCAAAATATTTTCTAGAGCTTCATAAAAAGAGAACGACCTCGACGGACATACGGTTTTCAGCGACTCCAAGGACATGCCCATGGCCAAGAACACAAGACCAAGCTTACGGCGCAGCTCCCGCGACGACTTCAACAGGGCAGGAAAGTGCACAACAAAATCTTGAACTACGTTAAACGAGCTCGTCCTGATTCCATTCTCCAGAGCGTTGTTGAGTAGGTGGCACGGATCTTTGAAGTGAAGCGCCTTGAATTCGGGATTGGAGAGTTGCAAGTCCTTGTGAAGCTTCTGCATGTAGGAAGCCGAGTCGGAGCACAATACAGCTACGTCGCCTAATGTAGCTACGCGCGGTAAACTTTAAATTGGTCAAACCAGAAGATGTATCAATGAGCGCTCAGAACTTTCCCTTTCGATAAAGAGCAGAACCAGTAAAAAGTTGGGCGAGTCGGTGTTGGTCCAGGTCATATTGGCCTTTGAAATCGGAGTTTATGGAATAAATCCGAACTGTCAAAAATTTTACCGGTGAATGTTTATCGGATTTTTTCGGATAAAACCGAAAACACGGAGCCCCACCCATAGCATGACCAGGTAGGCCTACGTGTTTCTGTAAGAAGAACAGCAGTTCGTCTGACGCCAGCGTGCGTGTGACGATAGCAGCAAGATGACG
The DNA here is from genome assembly GCF_013339695.2 of Rhipicephalus sanguineus. Lineage (NCBI taxonomy): Eukaryota > Metazoa > Arthropoda > Arachnida > Ixodida > Ixodidae > Rhipicephalus > Rhipicephalus sanguineus. The sequence continues at coordinate 185,092,288 of NC_051176.1, forward strand.
CAGCGATGACGGTGCGACGCATGTTTTCTACTCCAGCTGTTGAATGCAAACTTACGACATGCCGAGTATTGTGTCCTACGCGTATCTGCTGGATGAGCGTAAGCGAGAGAAACGCTATAGTGACGTCATCAGCGACTCTCTGTTGTACACTTGTACGTCCGTTTGGCTTTGCCATATGGTGTATATGGTGATACGTGGTGTAATGAAATGTTAACTTGTTCAACGTGGGCCATTCATGAACCCGATACAGTGTCACACAGTTTCCATTGGTAGCAATTTTGTATGTAGCTTCCGAAAAAGTTCTGGGGAATATAGGACGATACGGGGGACATTGCGGCATCGTACAGTACATCAAAGCACGAGTTGCCGCAAGGAGAGTACACGAGAAACTGGCTCATTGGCAAAAAAGCCAAACGACTCAGACTACCGGTCAGCTTCGACAAGAGAGCGGTGTACGCGGTAAACTGTGGCCTGGTTAATAAAGAACACAATTCAGTAGAGCCAGCGCACATCTTGTATCCCATGTGAGGCGAAGCTCTTGTGAAGGAGTCGATTAAATGCCGTAAGTCTGCTGATCTTCTTTAAAGCGTTTTCAAGCGTGAGGTAACACACATCACGCGACTCATCTGATTCCCGCAAGTTCGTACTACACTGTGCCGAGTATCGGTGCATGCGCGTTTTATCGAAGAAAAGCAGACCGGTCCTGTAGACAGCACTATAGTTTGCAATGGGCGTGCCGACATTACTCGTCAAGAAGTCGACGAAGCAGGCGTGCAGTAACTCTGGAAAGGAGGCGCATACATACATATCTATCTATCTATATATATATATATATATATATATATATATATATATATATATATATATATATATATATATATATATATATATATATATATATATATATATATATATATATATATATATATAGTTCACATCAGCTGTTAATTTGAGCTATTCTTTAATATATAGGCTCTCTCCATACACTGTCACAGGCAGTTTTCGTAGTGCATTTCTTTCCATCGAATGTGCGCCAGCCGTCTTTAAGTTGTGTAACTCGCAATTTCACAACAGCCTTGACGTGCCCGTTTGGGCTATCTGGTTCGAAAAGTGCGATATCGCTTTTTCAAATTACAGCGTTCGCGGTGCTCTAATGTGGAAGGTCGGAATGCATGCGAGTGAATAATGATTCGACGGCATCCTGCGGAGTCCCCGACACTATATTATGGCACCGTACCACTTGCAGCTACACGCTTCGAAGCATTCGATTTCCTTCGTTCAAGTATAAAGCGATAAACACGTTCACGCTCGCCGTGCGTCTGGCTCGTTGCTCTCTATGGAAAGATGAGTCGCAAACAAATCTCAGCGTGCCTACGAGGCGTGCCCTGCTTTCAGGGCGGATGCCTCTGTAACGTCGCCAGTTCTGCCCTGCTCCGCTGCATGGGGTATAATTCAGAAGGCCGTGCAGAAATGGTGGCAATGCACCGTTAACGCAGTTTTACGCCGAAATCAAGCGCACTGGCCCTCAGAGTCGCTCGTAAAAACATACAGCTATTGGCCTTTACGACATGTTTATTGGCTCTCTTGTGCCGTTTGTATCTGGCTGTTACGAATACCTATTTTTTTTAGTGTTCACGGGTCAGGGATGTGTGGTGGAAAGCGCTCTTTTTTGTGTGTGCTTATACTGCTATTATTTCCAGTGCTCTGGAAGCTGCGCCAGCGTGAAATGTCTGAGAGGACGCCTGGATGATTTTGATTCTGTCGTGGACGACAGGGGTCAGAGCGGAAATGGGGGCTTGGCTGAGTCAACAATACTACGAAGGAGACAAACGACCGCTGAAACATAAAGGCGCTGAGAGGCGTTTAAACTTCGGTGTGCATTCTTGTGCATTTGTTGGCGTTTGGGAATGAGGGGATGCTCTGAAAGCAGCCTAAAAAGCCTCAGACCACAAGTGAACTAGCAACCTCCGCATATCGCGTAGGCGTCTCCATACCGAAGGGTGCACAATGGTGGCAATACTAACCCTCTCGAGTAATCGTATGTCTTATATACCTTGGATTACCCGCGGTAAGCACACACTGTAATGGTAGCGCGGCACGTTCTCGCTCTGAAGTTATTATGTAGCCGTCCTTCTACGCAACTAAGTGGCGCCAAGTTCTATCCGGCCATGCTTTCCATTGGGTTATAACGAAAGTGATTTACCCTCGCTTGCTCTCGCAGTCGGAACCGAATACGCCGAAAGTGGCAGCGATGTTCTTGCGTGCATATTTTTTTTTTCAGAGAACAATCACAGTTTCCTCCTTGTAAGTGTAGTGGACTTGAAAAAAACGCTTTCTTCAATAACTGACAAACTATTGGCCTCGAGGTCGAACAGATTCGCCACCTTGCGGCAAGTGGACGAAAGCTCGTAGTGTGGATGGCTTCTTGCGTCGTCTGCTAGCCACACCGTGCTCGCATGTGTGCGAACGTCATGCACGTCCTCGGAGGACAGCTTATTACGTTGTGTTAGCGCAGTATCAAATGCTTACACGTATGCCTGCACAATATACACAAGCATTTCGCCTTCCGAGGTTTGTATGCACTCTGATAAGTGAGCGCATGCACGTGTCGATATGGCACTAGGTGCAATCATCGTATCGTCCATTCGCCAAGATCATTTCAATATGGGTGCGACTTCATCGTTCAAGCACATCACATAGTGCATTTGGCGTCGTTCTAAATGAAATAAGAACTAAATGTCGAGGTGTGAATACAGAATTTTAGCGACGCCATCTCGTGCAGTGTTGGCGATTTCGAAATCTTTATGATGCCGCAAAGCATGAACCAGCGTCTGCAAAGGCTGGTTAGCGGTAAAAAAGACCTCAATCCACGTACATGTATAGCGGTACACGTATTCATACAAGCAGAAAAGTAGATTGCACAATGTTCTTCTTCAACTAAATACGCAGAAATACAGGCTTTTTTTGTAGCCGCTTGAGCAAGAAGTAAATAATTGGCTCAGTCTCGCAACCCCATTCATATTGTAGTATAGACAGAACAAAGCTAAACACGTACACATAAAACAAGAAAAAACATCGAGCACAGTGCAACAACATGAGACTGTCACCGAAAGCCAGCACCCTATAGATTGGCAGTTCTCTCAGACAGAGGAGGAAAGTTAGGCCGGCTTCTTGCATTAATGTGGCAATGGAGGTCGTATATATCACCATTAGGCTGCAGTCAATGCGCTTTATTCGCTGACAAACGTGTCAAACCACTCACAGCGAAGCGCCGCTGTGTACTTTTGGATACGTGCCGCCGACCGCCTATCCAAGCTAACGCGGCGACGGTGCTGCCACCTGTAGCCCGATCTCGCGGCGAATAGATGCTGTTGCGGATCGTCTTACATGCACCGCCATGACGGCGAGAACTTGTAGCCTTAGCTTCTCAAAGCATTAAAAAGGTGGCAGTGAGGCCGACGTTATGTGATTAGCCTACTAAGCATAGAAATACGAGGAAATGTAAATTAGATATGCCCCACCCTCCCCCACTCACACTTCATCGTGCAAGGTGACTACACTGTAAGAGCATTATCAATGGAGCCGACGAAAGCAAGCAGGATATTAAACGTTCTTTCTTTTTTATTTCAAGTGGTGTAACAATGATGAGCTTTCGTTTTATTTCGCCAAAATCACAGCGGGATGACATAGGAGAAACGAAACCTTGCCGCATCTCAGAGAACCTAACAACAGTTTTCGCAATGCCCACGAACTGTAGGTGGCGCGCTGTCCGATTCAAGATGGCCGCCGGAGGAGGTTCAGCCCATCTGCTAGCATAGGGACAGATACGCACGGCCTGCACCGGTTCACCGGAGCACACGAAATGAGCTGCACTGAAATATATATCAGACCCAAATACTTGCCCAAATCGTTGAAAGTGCCAAATGCTCGCCACCCCGTATTTTGCCCTGGTGCAAAAGGTTATCTTTCAGCTCCGTCATCATGCACCAGTGGCGCGTTGCGAAGTCCTGTGCACGCTACAGAAAACTGCACGAACTAGAATTGACGTATGAAATGAAAGACACTCCAAGGTACGTACCGAGCCTGCCTGAGAGATTTGCCGCATTAATAGGTCGCTAGCGAGTAACGCAATCGTTGCTGCGCGGGACCGCATGTTTAACGTGACGATAGTTGCTAAACATGCTGCGCCGTCGTCATCACTTGCGCTGTCAGGAGCGCGGAGTTGCTTCTTCAACAGAACACAAGCACGTCTTTGCGGTGTTCGACATCCCACTCATCAGTGCTTGCATCTCTTGGCGACACGCGGCGCTCCATAAAATCCACAGGAAGTTGCGTGTTATGCACAGAATCAGGAATATTATGCTTCTATTTTCATCTCAATACTACTGGACATTTAAGACTCAAAGTGACTTACGAGTGCGAAAGAAACCTTAACGCACGGAGGGACGCGAAGTGCAACGCGCTCCTCGTGAGTTAGCAGCTTATCTTCATCGTCGCTGTCGCCGTCGGTGCTTTCATAGCCTTCTATGCCCAGTGAAAAATTCTCGTCGTCAGGATGGTTGTTCTGAGCATCACTGTTAAAAGTAATCTGAAGAATTTCCTCCTCTGCGAGCCCTCGACTTCTCCGCGTCACCATGCTTACAATGAAAGAAACGTGTCTGGGCTCGGAGAACATTTTGCTCTGAACATCGTGGGCAAATATCTTCATCTGGTGTCAACAGGGCCGAACAACAAGGAAAACGCTTCATCTGGTGTCAACAGGGCCGAACAACAAGGAAAACGCTTGCAGTGTGTTGCCAGCTATCGACAATGTACAAAAACAAGCAATTTCTATGACTTCCATGCAGTAAGCGTTGCGCTGGATGTGAAAACAACACCCAGGAAATGAAGGGCAACGCGGAGAGTCAAACTTCCGATCAAATTTGGACAGCTGGGGTCCATGAAAGTGAATATAAACGGATTCCATCGGTTTATCACGTTTAATATCCATCGGAATGCGGCTGCTGAGGACACCAATGACCCCGCGACGCGACCTCTAGTTGGTCGTAGTTCACAATATCAGTGGAGCGATCGAGTGCAGCCCCCAATGACTGAATAGTCGCTCACACGATTCATAACAGCGCTTTTCTGACAAAAGAGGAAGCGTCTTTTTTTTTTTAAGTATCACCTGTTTGTTACTGATGCCGTACTATTCACCTATAAAAGAGGACATCGCCAGCTCAGGCGACTCCCGACGTACAATATCTTATGGGTCTCATGAACTACAAAAACGCCGACGGACGCTGTGTACAACCAAAACAGCGCGAGTTTCAACAGAAAAGAACAGCCAATAACACATCTAACACATCACTAACCTACGTGGCTACAGAAAACTTCGCGGAGCTGAAATGTGTACGGTGTGGGTCATCATTGGCAGCGTGACTTTCCCAGGGTTCTTCACCACGTATTTTCACGAACACCTCGCATCTCGCGAGAAATAATTAAATTTATATTGTCATGGAAGGCGAGATTTGTTCACTGATGCACGATACATGCAAAGTCGCAGTGTTTCTTTCTTGCCAGTGCGTTAACAAACAGGCTAGCAGATCTCAACAAGGGAGCGGCTGCAGGTTATCGTCTGCTAACCTTCTCCAGGGGACTCTACTGACGTCCGTTTGGTGGTGTGACGGTCTGTTAGCATTGCGAATATTGTATACATTGAGCCGCAGTCCCAGCGTTGAATTTTAGTAAGCAAGAAAAAAAAAGAAACAAAGAAAAAGAGGCACGGGCACAAACTCGATATACGTACGCGTTTATTAAAAACTATATCTTTATTTTTCTTACGTTATTGTCCTTCCTTAAAACGTTACTCAATAACCAGTCAGAAAAAGTAAAAAAAAAAACCCTTGGCCTACGCCATATGTATTCGCAAAAAAATATTGAGACAGCTTCTTAATAGGCTCGCATTCAGGCGTCTGTCATTTGTGACGGCCATAAAGTGATAGCTTCGCGATTGCAGCAGCAATGATAAGCTGAGAAATAGCCTTACGAAAAAGTAATTTTTGCGAATGCGAGCCTTGTTCGAAAAATGCTGCTGTTTTGCGTGCCAATATCCCGGTCTGGGCCCGTATTCTAAAACAACAACAACAACCACAACAAATCTTTTGCTTGCAGTTGTTTACAAGAAAACGTTTCAACTGATCATGCTACTGTACTATAACTAAGAAATGCAGCCAGGCAACTAAACAGCATTTCTGAGCGTAAAGCTCTCTGAATTTGGTCCTTAATTCTGGGGCACGCTACAGATTAATTTTGAGCACGTGGGGTTCTTTAAGGAGCATCCTACGCACGGCACACCGGCAGTTTTGTATTTCGGCCCCATTGAAATGCGGCCGCGGCGTCATCCTGTGATCTCGTGATCATCAACGCAATGCCAAAGTAGTTAAGCGGGCACTAACGTTTTATGGGCGAAGCTCCTTATAGCGGCACCCGTTCGTCCCCGTCGTAGTAGTGTGTAACCAGTCTTAAAAACGGAGGGGGCGTGCACACATGAAGGCTCCCTAAAGACAATGCGCTGCGACAGTACGTGATATATATCGCCCTCTCCTCTCCTACGCTTCCCCCTCTTTCTCCTCTCCTACGCCCCCCCCCCCCCCCACCCCTATCTTGCCTCGCGGCAGCGTCTTGATTGAAAAAACCGACCGCTCGCGCTGCACAACCTTTGACTGACCACCCCGTATATATAGGCACTGGATTTTGACCTCCAAGGTAGTGCGTGTGTGCGATTTCTCCTGTGCGTGATTAAACAATGAAAATTCACAGCGTACATGTAAAATTAAAGTGAGCTGCAAGTCGTCATAACTCTCATCGAACCTTTAGTACAAACGCGATCGATCTCACGTCGGTGATGATGTACAGGGCAGAATTCACGGAAGATTCACGGTTTACCGATGAGCCTCCGCAGCTTCGCCCACTCATCATCATTCACTCCGTAGATATGCTGTGATTTTTTTTTTTTCGAAAGCTCAAGTGTCACCTTTTAAACTCAAGCGTTTGCACTTTCCCAGTGAAGAACATAATAGTGTGAATGTTAAAGACTGTTTTTATTAAGGGTGCACAGCTGTGATGGTGCAGGATAAGTTGTCTTAAATTTAAGCCAACGTGGTATTAAAAAATTTACTCCTAACTATATACCTATTCTGCTGTGTGACTATGCTTAATAGTTGACTGCTGCTTCGTATACCGCTTCTGCTACGGGTGCTATTGAACCAGTTATTACTGACAGTTCATGTCTGCAAACCTGGACTTTAAATATAGCCTTGAGTATGGCATATAGCCAGCAAAACACGCGCGTAGGTTATGAACTGTCGCAGTGCATACCGCCTGGGGCCTCCTTGTTACCAGTACGCTGCCGCCTACCATTCCCCCCTTTTCTCTTTTACAGCGAAAGCTGTTATCAGATCCCAATGGTAGTGGGGTAGCTGTCCGCCGCCGCCGCCGCCGCCGGTGTCCGTAACCACTATCGCGCGACATAAGGAAAAATGAAATGAGAAAAAAACATATCCAGGATCGGATGGAATTTGAACCCGGGCCCTCTGCGTGGCAGTCGAGCATTCTACCAGAGAGCCACGCTGGGTTTTTTTTTTTATTACCGGTTTATTAACGTCGCATGTACATCAATAATAGACACCATTTACAGAAATACAAAATGCTACAAGAATGTGCAAAATGAAATAAAAAAAAGTTATGTGTTTTTATGAGCAAGTTATGGTATGTGATGCAAGTGCTTAGTTGTACACGAGTGAATGTGCAAAAGTTTGATAGAGTATTCGCTGTTCTTGTGTGGGGGTCAACTTGGGAAAGATGCAGTAGAACGAATCTGTTCAGACGAGTCAAAGCAGGGGGACTTAGCTTGTCGCATCTATTTGTCCGACAGCTAGTTAATCGCTTTCTCTTCTTTCGGGACGTGCGAGATCTTTTTCTGCGAACAGTGTGCCAGCTACGCCTTTGTCGTGTGCTATAACTTTGTTGTTAGCACTGCAAACATGCCTAGAGCCACGCGAGGCTTTTTTTTTAAGGAAGTTGTGGACGGCGTCCATTTTCTGTCAGTGAGGTTTTCGAATAAATATCTCTTTACAGTCACTCGAAAGAAATTATATAAAGACATATGTGATATGATTTTTCCAGGGCCTATGTATAGGTCAATAAACAGTGGAGGCGAAGGAAATGACCCACTCAAACGAGTGAAGAAAATGGCGAAAACTTTCTTTTTTAAATTACATTCGGGCACATTATCAGTGCGGACCTTTTTGGAAGAACGGGGTTTTTAAATGCCGTGGGGTTCTCATTGTTTTATCTGTAGAAAACCGGAGACAATAGATCACGTAAATTTGCATTGTTGGGAAGGGGTCGACTTCTGGGATGTTTTACAGAAAACGCTGAAAAAAGGCTTTCCTCTGCATGCACTTGCAATCAGGTTTTTGCAGATAGAAAACGAGGATGGGATGCCTTTTGACCTTATTATGCTTCTTGGCGTCCACTGCTTATGGCGAGCGAGAATGGCCGGATTTCACTGCGACCCTGACAGGCGACCTGCACGTGTGCTTTTTGGCGAGAGCATTGTTCAATACATAGATGTGCTCCAACAACAAGACTTTGTTCCTGACTGGCGGGTCAGGGTTGAACCTCTGGCATACCTTAAGAAATTTTAAAGACAGAGCCACGCTGGTGCTTGAAGCTCCTCTCCCAAAAGACCCTATACCGGCGTCACGTCGGGCAAGGAATCGCGTTAACATGTGTAATATAGCGTGGCAGAAGAGTAAAATAACAAGCAAGCGTCACACCATGCTAATTGCGCAACGAATGTGTGGTTTAAAGCTTCCCGCCCACTACAGAGTGCTCAACCGAAATTCTTCATTGTCATCAGCCACATGCGGCATCAACAAAGTGCACACAACGTTGATGAATAATGGCATAGTGGGTGCTTTCCTACTTCACAAAAATTATATTTGTGGCATAGTGGATACATGTGTACTTGTATTAGTTTCCCCAAGACAGTTTCGAATGGGCTCTAGAAAGGCCGCTCTTCCAGCTTTCGCTGTGACTGTTCTGCGCGCTCCACGCAGGCCTGACGTCTTTTTTTTTTGTTTTTTTTTCTCGTTATTTTTTCCGCAGCAATCTCTTACGCTAAAATTGTTCGCAATTAAACATTCCAGGTTATCCTAATGTGGACATTATATTACCGAACTGGACTGGCCATTGGTAAAAATCACTCACGAATGAACGCCTTCGTATATTGGTCTCTTGATTACAAAATGCAATGAACAATCAGTTGTCAAGCCCCTCATTTCAAAGCTTCTAGACGTCTCAATAATTGTTGTAGATTCCCACTGACACCGTCTCCTTCTTCCCCGACCCTCTGTATAAAATATTACAATAAAAAAAATAAGGGGTGTGCGAATAACACTTTCGGAAACTCCAATCAAATTCGAATATAAAAGTACAGGAAGCGAATCGCATCGAATATCGAAGAATCTTTTAGTAGTTTCTGAATATTCACCAGCTTTGTCGCTATTGTAAGCATATAAATTTTGCTACCTAGTACTCACAAAAAGTATTTGTGATTAAACGTAAAAGCATGAACGATGTTTTATTAGGAGAACTGCTGGAGTATTAGGAACAATAAAATAAGAACTTCGCTCACAACATCAGGCTCCTCAGCGCATACGCGGATGCGCTTTTTTGTGTAGACTTTAGAAAGGTAGATTGATTACACATGTATGTGTACGCCTTCGCTGCCCCATTAGAACTGCTTGTCATGTGCGGGCGACAGCAGTGCAAGAAAAAAACAGAACTTCTATAGTTCAAATAGTGCGACACGCGGTACCACTATTGTTTAAGGTACGTTGAGTTGAAACGTTTCCATAAATAATCTCACCAGAGGACGCAGGTACTGCATCTATCAAACAATGCCCATTGTGGAGTACTGTGCCTAACACTTTGTTGCGAGTGATTGTGTCTCGCTCGAAAGGTCTAGCTGTCCGCTGTTATGTATATTGTGAATAAGAAGATACATATCGCATTTTTGCTTCAATATCACGTTTCATCGAGTGCAATCGATGACATGAAGTAATCAATAAGCATTGAAGCAGTATTTGGAATTGTAATAGTGGCTTTTCGATGCGTTGACCGAATGAAACAGGGCCTGTATTCACAGAAAACTTGTGCGCTAGAAACGGGAATTAGTAAGAAAAAAAAATTGAGCCGAACATGTCACCAGTCATATTATTAGTGACGGTATATCCCTGCAATGGCAAACAACAATTGCGAACTAGAAGCTTTGTGAATTCCGAGCCAGAAGGATATCGCGATTCTTTATTCGAAAGTGTCGAATAACGAACCGAGCGTTTCGAATATTCGCGCAGTCCTCAAAAAAAGATAGAAATGATGGATGGCGCTAAAAGAAAATGAGGCACCCCGCTCAGAATAGTGCTTCCAACAACCTGTCTTTTTGACGTCGCTCATGTAGCCGGCTTCATTTTGTCATCGTCACGCTCCCGTTTCTCATTAGGGGACAAGACGTCCAGACCAGTTGCTTCTCGAAGAGTGCCTACTGGCCACTTACGCCACTGCTCCGAGTTTCTGTCGCTGCGTATTGCTCCGCCGCCTAGTGAACCCACCAATCGAAGGACTCCCAAAAGCTTCTGCCTTCCACGTATAGATAACCCCCCGTCATCAGCACAGATGCCTTGCCATGCCCTCACGCATGCCGGTTACCGCTACAGCGCCACTGCATAAACCTATGCTTCTCTGTACTTCTTGCTTACAACAATACGCAATGTCACAAAATTGTAATGTTAGCGTTATCCATAATGAGGAAGTGTTCTCTCCGAAGCTTCATAAACAACTACGATGACTAACATGCCCAGGTTTGCATGCACATAAATACCCGATAAAGTGGATGGGTGGATGACCGCCGCCATAGCTCAATTGGCGGAACATCGGGCGCTTTATCCGAAGGTTGCAGGTTCGGTCTCTGCCGGCGGCAAGTTGCCTCTTCGTTCACTTCACTTTCTTCCCATTTATATATCATAATTACTACAATACAGTTAACACAGTCCAATTAACGTCCCTTATACCTTCCTTGGGTTCATTATCTGTTGGTTTTCATTATGGTTGTGTGCAGGGGCGTAGCCAAGGGGGGGGTTGGGGGGGTTCAACCCTCCCCCCGAAATTTTTAGTTTTGCTTGCGTATATAGGCAGGCACACATACAAACGCACGCACGAACATACATAAAGTATGGTTGAACCTCCCCCCCCCCCCCCCCCGAAAAAAATTTCTGGCTACGCCCCTGGTTGTGTGAAACAAAGAAACGAGCCCTTCGAATACCTCCTTACGCCAAATGGATTTCCTTTGGTCCATTCAGCGTAAACACCATGTACAATGAAAACGACTGTCGCCATCGCCGCCTCCTGCATGTATACTTAATATGCAGCGTCCACCGCTGCACGTTCTACTACCGTGGTAATGATACGTTATGGGCCCTCCTAGTCGAAGCTCGCCATCACCGTCACCATGATATTTCGTGAGAAGTGCAAGTACCCGAAATCCCAATATTTGTATCAATGTTTGTCTTCAAACTCCGTTAGTCCCCTAAGCGGACTGCGCCTTTCTGAAGAGTCTTTCAGCGAAACTCCAATAATACGCAGATCAGAAGGTGATTAGGGTTGCAAACTATTAGTGACATTGCCATATCTCCAGTCATGCGCGCTAGATACTTATATTTAGAGCAGAAGGGAGAGTTTCAACGGGTTCTTTAACAAGTGTGGAAAGAAATCAAAACAGAGGTATGGGATTTGTTAAAACGAATATACCGCCACTATTCGCACATTCCGTGGTTAGTTATTGAAGAGAGTCATTCTTCTTATATATCAGACCAGAGCTCCATTCTGTGCTACTAATTAACGCAGTGCTCGAATCTTCAGGACCAACCAAATAACGCACTCCAATTTCTTGATTCGTGGTGTCGCGAATTCTACTTTGCAAACTATTCCCTCCTCTAATTTCTACACAAGAAACGAAGATTCTCTTTGATGTTTTGCGCTAGCATATAAGGAACAATAGTTCCTTATAGTTCGAAGCAACAATAGTATTTGAGCTTCCGCTGTAAATGTGTCGGTTAAGCCATACCATCGCACATTTAGGCGCGCGCGCTTAGTAATAAATGTGTCTACTCGTGCAGCGTTTATGAGTGTATGCAATTCGGTTGGATGCTGTATACGAAACACCCATGTGATGTTAGTCGAAGGGCAATAGAAAGCTGCAGAGCCACCTTGGCCGTCGCTGCGTATAGGTGCGTCTGTAAATACATGAAGGTAATCGTCAAATTTTTCAAATAGGTGCGACTGGGCCAACTGAAGTAGTGCCGAAACAGGCTGATCAGACTTTTTATGTATTGCGGGAATGGATAGATAAATGGGGAAGGTACACTGGATGGGCTTAGTAGAATCTTCTGAACTGCCGGCAATCGTAGTAAACAAGAACTATCAGCGATTGATGTTGCTCTGAAGTACGTTCAAGAAGAATTAGGAGCACCAAAGGTTGTCATACTCACAGACTCTCGTGTTGCCCTTAGCAGACTGTTAAGAAAAGACTCCGACGGTCCAATTACATGCAGCATTGCAAAATCTGCCACAAAAATTATTTATCGTAGGATGTCCCTCATTTGCCAGTGGATACCTTCGCATGTGGCTATTGCTGGGAATGAAGAGGTCGGTCACCTAGCTTCAAGTTGTGCCCACAACGAGTGTGACTGCCAAAAAATTTCATTCCTGTTTCACAATGCTCGTCTGTTGATCCGCCGACATCTTCTAAAGCAGCACCTTGACCAGCGTGTAGCAAGCGGATTGTTCCCTCCTCGTATTCGTGGTCGTGGACTGCCTCGTCGTGACAGCGCTCTCTTATAGAAGCTAAGAGTTGGCTCTGTATTAGTGCGTGAGCGATTATACCGTCAAGGTCGTGTAGACAGTCCGTCATGCACGTAGTGTGGCTCCTTTGAGACGCTACAACGCATAATTTTTTAGTGTCCCGCATTCGTTATGCAGCGAGCACTGCTCATCAAGGAACATGGACTTATTGGTCGTAAGTGTACGAACCTTGATGATTGCCTGATCCCGAGGGGTTGTGCTGCTTGGCGTGACCGGGCCCATCGAGCCCTACTTACTTTCTTAAAAAAATACCGATTTGGCCTCGCGCGTATAGACATTTTTCCATGTGACCACTTATTCGTGTTTACGCCTGTGTTATTTGTTTTGTTTTTCCTATTTTCTTTCCTCTTTCTTCCCCCCTATCTTCCTTTCCCCTATGTTTCCCCTTTCCCAAATGAGCAAGCAGGCGTTGTGCCCCTCTAGGTGGCAGTTGTCAGCCTGTTCCCTCCCTATTTCCTCTGTGTCTTCGTGTTTTCTATGTACTCAAACCAAATAATAATAATAATAATAATAATAATAATAATAATAATAATAATAATAATAATAATAATAATAATAATGAATAATAATAATAATAATAATAATAATAATAATACAGTTGATGTGAAAGCGGAGCTTGTTCACTTGGGATATATGACTTGCCTAATGAAACACTCACTCTAGATAATCCACTATTATTCGTAATCTAATTCCCCTTAAGCGTCACTATATGGCCGTCACCCGAATTAGTATAACCATCCTCGATACAATTGTTCTCTTTTTACCGATATGTGTACTGAAAAGGATGGTTTGTGGATAAAATTGGTTGTCCATTCCCCCCCCCCCCTTTTTTTCTTTTTGGCGAACACCGTGAAACAAGCCATACACGAGGAAGGGAGAATGTACGACATTCTTTTATTCAAATATTGGCTTCACGTCATGCAAAACACATTTCAACCGTTAAACAGGTCTAGACAGGTACCATATTATATGCAACGTTCTCACATACTGAAGCTGAAGTTCAGGGCCCGAATTCACAAAGCTTTCTCTTGCCTACGCAATTTCTTAGCCAAGAATTCTCGTATCTCGAGGGATTACGATAGCAATGGTACGAATTTAACTTACCAGCCACTTTTGAGGGCAAGGAGGCAACGCGAAAGCCGATAAAACGACAAGGAAAGAAAGAAGTGCGCGCAGGTGACAGAGGGGCAGCACGCGAAGAGTCTAGCATCGAGGGTATACGATGATAGCAAATGTATTTTCGCTGCATCTGAGCTTCCAGTTCCGGGCGTCTGCTACAGCTCTTACGCGTTGCCGCGTTGCCGCAGACTTCCTGGGGTCTTGCGCGAAGCCCAGTGCTCGGGTTTCATCGATGACCATAGCTAACAAAAATCTATTTGCTCGATGGCGTTATTAATCCGTGTGCTATCCCGTCAAGTGCAGGCGAACAACGCTCCAGACACACTGCATCTTTAAACCGCGCGTAAATTGAAACATTGAAGGTTTGAAGATGTGACCGAAACGTCTCCTCCTCTTTACCACAACCAGTTTAGTTACATTTTCATGAAGCTGCGCTGCCACTAAACTAACTAGGCATGTTCGAGCACGGTATGGTGGTTGCCATTAGGGTGTTTTGTAGCTAGACGTAAAATGGTGCATTTCTTACGAAGATCTCAGTACAAGACATAGGAGCGGCTTTTGAGCCTACGGAAAACTGTACAGAAATACAAAGCAGCAGTAAGAAAGGTATCATAGCGTAATGCCGCAGGTCCGATTCACCGCAGCATTTTGACAGGGCTGGAATGATAGAGCAATCATATACGCTTAGATATGTACACGCGTGAAAGAAGGAAGATTCGTCGGGAGGTTTCTACGTGCTAATGTTTTTCAGAAAACACGGCGCAGTCACTTCGTCCTTGCGGAGTTTGCGTGAGCAAACATAAAAGAAGCGGTGTTGTCTCGGCCTGAAGTGACATGACTATACACATGCGCCTGGATTCACAGGGCGCGCGTGCTGCGCGTTCGCACGATTAATAAGAAAAAAAAAGAGAGACGGCGTTCGCGTTACTTACTAACGTCTATGGGAGCGAAAGCCATACAAAAGCGAGCGAACGTGTGATTGTGCTTATATATGAGAATCGAAGCAAATTAAGTGAGTAGTGATTTGTTTAGTGAAAGTTTATATAAACGACAATAATCGAAACACATTGAATATTCAATTAGTGAAAGTGACATTCGTGACAGTCAATTAGCGATAGTTTATTAGTGATGTCGTACTCGATACAAAGTGCACGGTAATATAGCCCCATTTGATGGCTTTAACCTTCGAGTCACCTGAGGCGAATGCATTAGGATCTCGAGTTTTTTCTTCTTTTTTTGATCGACTTTCACCGGACGTCTTGAATTACGTGTCTTTCGAGGGAAAGATAATATATATACAATGAAGTAAGTGTTACAGTGGCCAGCTCTCTTCTGAAACACTGCAGCGGTGGTCGAGTCGTTACAGCGTCAGACTACAATGCGGGAGGTACTGGGTTCGATTCGCAGTGTCGCCAAGCACCCACGTATTTTTTTAATGGAAAAATGGATAGCACGGCCTGAGGTTATGCGTTGCGAGCACTCTTTTCTTGAGAAGGTGGCCTTTCCGCTCTCTTCTTTCACGCCCCTTTAAACCCAAATGCGCTGCGCCGTGCTCCCTCACGGATCATAGAAATAAGAGTATCTTTTTTTTTTTTGCTCTAACCACTACTATTTCACGACTCTGGCTAGTCGACCGCCGGTCAGACATCGCGGTGTTTTCAAGAACGTCAGGAGACACGCGGCGGCCAAAATGCTTGCGGCCAAGATGACTGCCATTGTCGGGACACGTTTCCGTGCTAGTTGGGTGGGATTCATTACAAGCAGCTGCGCAAAACGACAGGGACGGAGAGAAAACACACAAACACAGTGATGTGTTTGTGTCTTCTCTCTCGGTCTCTGTCGTGTTGCGCAGCTCCGTGTAATGCCTCTGTCAATGGTTATAAAGAACTCCAGCAGGCTATCGAGTTCTCAGGAGAGGGCAAAACAGTACGCCTGCGAAAACATTACGGCAAATTCATTTGCGTCATAACGGGCTACTCTTCCCTTGGTGAGTACATGAAAATTTTAAACGCGAGTTTATTCTTTATCGACAGCAGTTACATATAGATGACAGGTGAACAGACGAAAATCCGCATATTCAGCTTGACTAGTTTTGTGCCCTTAATAGTAATTGGCAACACGTATGACAATACGTAGAAATACCACGCACATATGTAAAAGTATGTACAGCCACGGGCGAAAGCTTGGTTCTGCTGGTTGAAGTCGACTAGTCTGTTGTACATATTCGACAAACGCAATGTGTAGAAGCAATGTTACACAGAGGAGCTGTCCTATAAACTTATTTTTGCTGGTTGGTTGCAAAGTTCCCAACTTCTTGCTGAGAACTGTACGTTGTTAAGTGAAACATCTTATTTGAATGCACACATTTTTTGTAAGGTTACATTAATTTTTGCGCAGTAGAAAACATATTTGAGAAATGAAAATGAGATAGAAAAAGAACTAAAAATCAAATAGTAAAATTTTTATGAAAGTTACACTGAACAAAAAACGTAAGTTTTTGTTTAAAAGATACATGCATGCATGCATGCATGCATGCATACATACATACATACATACATACATACATACATACATACATACATACATTGAGTAGTAGTTAATAGGATGAACTGCTATAAAACAACAATGCTGATACACGCAGTCTTGAGCACATGAGGTTTCAAGGCAGTAACTTACGAGAGAAATCTCTCACCACTCTTATGTGCCAACTCGGCATTTCTCGAACCCTCTTGGAACAATTTCATGTATAGTTTCTGCTTCTGCCCACTCACAAGCAGTTTTTATACATTTTCGTGGGCGGCAGCCTACGACGATATATAAGAAAAGAGCCCCCGACAATGTGATGTCAAGGAAAAATGCAATGCATCACATTTTGGTACATGTCTGCAAGATGACACATAGTTATTTACATAGTCCGGCATATTGACAACACTATAACAAGCCATGTCAGGTGACGTGGGCTGGAAGATTGGCACAGCTCGGACAAATTCTGGACAATACATAAATAAAACAATTCACTGTTACTAAGCTCCTCGGTACAAATAATGCTGTTGTTGACATGTAAACACCCTATTCCTTCTTCTGAAAACACTCCTCAAAAAGGTTTCAAAATGTGCACATGTGCCGACTTCCTTCAAATGAGAGACTGCTGTATAGCAGTCTCTCATTTCGCTTGAAAAAAATTTCAGTGCACTGCTGGGCAAGGAATGTGATGCAAAGATTCAGTACCTTGCATGTATATCTTGCTGCTGGCCTCAGCTGCAATGTTGATCAGCACAAATGGGCAGAATAACATTTTATAATGTGCCATGACAAAGTAATTATGTTTCAGGTGCATGAAACATGGACAACAATAAAGGAATTTAAGAACATTTACCTGGCGCAGTTTACAGAATCTTAAATACATTTTCGAGGAGCTATCACAGCTTTTCTGAATATAGTAGTAATGGTTATCAGCCTTCAAATTTGTTCGAAGTCGCCAGTTTCAAGTTTAGAGCACACCAGCAGCCCTCTTCAGGCTAAACCATTGCACAGGCGCATCAAAAGGCGTAAGTAAATGCATGCATAGTCACCATACAAAAAGCAATAAATACTTTCAGCAGTAATATGAGCAAAGCTGCATAGATGATAAACTATTTGCAGAGTATACAAGTACATTATGGAGAAACCTGTGGCAGCAAACACTATATGAAAAAGAAATTAAAACTTACAAAGTACATGCAGAAAGGTTGACCGTCGAAGAGGACAAGCATGCAATAGGATAACATTACAGAGGTGCTAAAGCCTGTTGGACATACTAGGAATAGTGACGCTCCTCTTGCATCTAAATAATCCGTGGAGAAGGACTTTCCAGAGCTTATAAAACAGAAAATCATTTGTGCTATACTAATGCGCGTATCCTGAACGACTATATCGACCAAGTGCAAAATTACCCGCTTCAATGGTTTCATTCTTGCACTACCAAACATGAAAACACGGTTTTGGTTGCCGACCATGGCTGCTGTTTCTAATGGCAGTGAAATGCAGAGACACATGCACTTTGAGTTACGTGCATGTTAAAAATTCAAGGTAGCCGAAATTAATTTGCACATTACCACTACAGTGTGATTTACATTAACGTCAAGGTTTGGTATATTAAATGCAGAATTTAATTTTGAATCCTCAGGTGCAAGGAATTGCTGAATGATGCACTGCGGAACGATTAAACTGCAGCTGTGCAGATTCTCACCATACAATTCAAGCTGTGCCAACTATCACAATGCATTCTTTCTGTTGACGTGCACTTTGAACAGCAGGACACAGTCACTGGTAGTCGCTCTCTACTTGTTGGCCTCGTGTGTTTTGTCCGAGATACACTGTGCAATTACATGACAGTGCGGCACCTGATCCAGTGATACTGCTGGAATATAGAAAAATACACATGATTGTTACAACCGTGCTATGTGTAAAAATGGACAGCTGATATGTGCTAACAACTCTAGCTGTCGAATTTTCAGAAGCCGATGACAAGTATGAAGAAATAATAAAAAACAAGAAAAAAGGTCTGAACACAGAACCATCAACAATGAAGACTTTCAAAAAGTATTTTATGATATAAATTTATAACCACGATGTTCATTTTGAAGGCAACAAACTTCTGCCCAATAGTGAGACATAAGCCAATAAATTGTCTTCTATATCGACTTTACACTAGGTGCAAGAAGCCGACCAAAAATGAGTTCACTATGCTACAATCTAAGAAAAAAAAATCCGGCAGATCCCACGCACTGTGGGAATCGATGTAATGCGAAGCAGCCAGCAAAGAGCTGCATACATCGCCCTGTTTGCCTTTGAGCCAAATGAAATCATTCACGCCATGGCATCTAGTCCACCATATATCGCATGTTTGCCATGCACGCATGCATACACAATCTAGTATATACCATGCCAATGAAACGCATATTCTGGTATATACAATGCATGACCTGTCGTTTATGTTCATGACGCACTCGTGTCATGCCATAACAATTTTGGTATATATCCAGTTAACAAAACGGCTGGCAGCGCACTATGACAGTGGCGTGTAAATCATACCGTACATGACATGCATAACATGATTCGCATGTTAAGGCCTCCCATTTATGTTCGTCATACAGTCACATCGCGCAATACCAATTTAGTGTATATCAAACGAGCGAAATGGCCGCGAGTGCACCATGAGTGTGGCATGTAAATCATGCCATACATGACATGCATATCATGGTTTTCATGTTACCACCTGCCACTTATGTTCGGCATACAGTAACATCGCGCAATACCAATTTTGGTGTGTCAAACTAGTGAAACAGCCACGAGTGCGCCATGAGCATGGCATGTAAATCATGTCGTAGATGTCACGCATATCACGATTTTCATGTTACCACCTTTCACTTACGTTCGTCATACAGTCGCGCCGCGCAATACCAATTTTGGTGTATATCAAGCAACCGAAATGGCCGCGAATGCACCATGAGCGCGGCATGTAAATCATGACATACATGACATCATGTCATGGCTTTCATGTTACAACCTGTTATTCATGTTCGTCATAAAGTCGCGTCGCGCAATACCAATTTTGGTGTATATCAAGCAAGCGAAACGGACACGAGTGCGTCATGAGCATGGCATGTAAATCATGTCGTACATGACATGCATGTCATGATTTTCATGATATGATCTGTCATTTATGTTCGTATTAAGGCCATGTTATGACATACCAATTTTGGTATACATCCGACTAACGAAACGGCCAGGAGAGCACAAAGTCGTAGGCGGATAGATAGATAGATAGATAGATAGATAGATAGATAGATAGATAGATAGATAGATAGATAGATAGATAGATAGATAGATAGATAGATAGATAGATAGATAGATAGATAGATAGATAGATAGATAGATAGATAGATAGATAGATAGATAGATAGATAGATAGATAGATAGATAGATAGATAGATAGATAGATAGATAGATAGATAGATAGATAGATAGATAGATAGATAGATAGATAGATAGATAGATAGATAGATAGATAGATAGATACGCTCAAATTTGCAGAAGTTCGCTAAGAAATGCTTCGCATTTAAAAACAAGTATTTGGGTAGTGTTGCTACCCCACAACTATAAACGTCATCCACCTCACGTACTTTCCTCGCGTTATCACCACGGTCCCGGGACTTCCAGGTCACGAATGACGCGCGTGTTATCAAAGTGACATAGCATTCTTGATAGAAAAGTGCCAAGAGCGGGGTTTTGAAAAAAGGAAATGCGAGCAAGCAAGATATTGATTATTGCTGTGTAGCAGAAATACTCCCAAATACACGATTTGTTCTTAGGGCGCACTCATGTATTTCTATGTTACAAGACAACAGCTATTGTTCATCACTTTAAAGTCGTCTAACATAGCCACCTCATCATACAGTGTGAAGGAGCAATTTTGAAGACTTGAAAACACAAAGCATTATTGGATTATGTGTGTTCTTGTTGTTCGAAACAGTTTTTCCTAACAAAATTACACTTTGCAAAAAAATGCACTTGATTAGGAGAAATGATTGCGAGCAACAAACACACTCACAATCCATAAATGCATGTTAATGGGCTCTTATGGCTTCCACAAACACTCACCATCATTATTATTGATGTCACTGCCATGCCGGACGGATACGCTGGGTCCTGCTCAGAACACCAAAGGTGCACTGTATGACTTGTCTTGCATGGGTGGGGGCTGCACTGCACTGCTGCTCAGCTGGGCCAGCCACGGACAGGAGGGTGAGCACCCATGGCTCTCAGGCATAGCGAGAGTCACCTTCAGAGATCAACAAGCGTGTACTCAGGTCACATACGATTTGTAGAAATAACCGTGCCACTATGCAATTGGGCTGAGAACATGTACGGCGGAAATACAACGTGCCACAACATTGAAAAAAGATAAGCTACGGCAGGTAAAATGCGCATTTACTGCTCCTGTGTGGCCCGAGGTTTGAACTAGAGTTCTTTCTCCCTGCATGTTGCGAACAGCCAGGCGATTTTCTCCCGCTTGCTATTTCCATGCAGAGCACTTGATACACTGTGTAAGTGACAAGTACAAGAGCTCAATAAGCAATAAAAGTACTTGTGCTATTTCAAAAGCACAACTTTCCAGTCTCACATGTATGGAGTAAACTTCATAAGCTGTAGACTTTACACTTTCGACATTGTCAATTCTATTATAATTTGCTTCTCTTTACGCGTCCAATTAGCATCGCTGTGTGAAAATAATACAAGCATCCACTGTTAGTAACAATGTTTTGGTTGTGAAGGTGTGTACATTAACCGGTGTTTACTGTGGTTAAACACCTAAAAAAACTAACCTAGCAACCAGCCATTATGCAGTTTTCTACCCTTGAAGCTCCCAGGCAGAGCACAGTCCATCCAGATGAGGCTGCCATGCGTGCTTCCAGGCCCCTTTGAGGTCGGCTGGATGATGACACCCCCACCGTTGCAAAAGACTTGTAGATTTAGGGAGCACAAGTCCTTCCTATTTCTGTACAGGTGCTCCAAGTCATAAGGTGGCTTGATTTGCCAGTGCTTGCAATCGATGTATCCCACGACCTTACGAAAATCTGCAATCTGTGAAGAGGGCAAAAAGGATATATTAAAAAAACCATCATTGAAAGCGCTCTTAATACATATTTGGCAGAAACACAAAAATTATCACTTAGTCATAGCTATCAAATATGCTTTATCAATTTGAAACAAACTAAAGCCCCATGTAAGCTTTACAACTGTAATGCATATGTCCTGGTAAAGTATAGTGCTGCCACAGCGGTAATCTTCTATACAAGTAATTTTGCAATATAAAGGGAATTCCTGAAAAAGTGCTAAATGGCTCCTGAAAGATAAATTCGCATCAAATATTTTTCTCTCAACTGTCAAGCGTGGTAAACAGACAGGCTCCTCTTAATAATCAGATAAAAGCCTGCTTAAGCAAAATCATAAAAACTGCTGGTGTACTTGCTCATATTGCAATATATGTATATTGGCCATATATACGTATATACAAAGCGGTAGTAGTACTTTTGTACTGGAACTTAACATGGGGTGACAGTACATCTGCTGGGATGAAAAACTTACAAACGTACGTTATAGCACTACACGAATAGCAACGAAATTAGTTGCACAAGTTCAACTCACCGATGGCACAACGATATTAGCAGCCGTCAGCGTCATCGGGAATGGAATGTGCTCTGCAGCCACAGGCAAAAGACGTCCGTGGACTGGAAGCTGCCGTTGACGTAGAAATGCAACGCTAGCAAGACGTGTACGTCCACTGGTGAAGCGTGAGAAATCGCCGTGGGCCGCTGTAGTCAAGGCTCCAGTGCCGTGCAAAACGACACGACAGATGGGCTCGAAAACCTGTAGTTAGCAGGTGCTGGTCTACGACTTCATCCAAGGCAAAGCACCAGTGAGAATTGTGTTCTGTCCGGAGCGAAGCGTGACGTCCGCGTGCTTTCGCTGCCAGGTACAAGTCCAAGTTTTCACCGGAGAACAGTCAAGGCATACTGCCAAAGCAGCCACATTTACAGCACAATGTCTCGGCGAGCGACTTCGGTTCGACACGTTATGACGCTCGAATTACGGTTATCACAAAAAGGAGAAGCAACGAGTTAAAAAAGAAAGCGCCAAGCCCAGCGCCAAATCCTTAAAGCCCTCATAAAGCACCATCGCAACTTCGTAGGACGAAACACGGTTATCAACGCTTTTAATCTTCTGTCACACGGGCACAGCCTCTTCACAAGTCTTGGAAATGTCAACACAGCACCACTGTTCACAACGCACATCGTTTCACTCCCGAACACTGCATTTGCCTGGACTGCTCACAAGAAAATAGAAGCGCACGGGCTAACCACTGGCGAAGCAAGAACCAAATACAGAGCGTAGTTCATGCGTTACAGTACGGAATCACGGAAGCACGGAATCACTCAAGTAACGCGCCAAAATGCTGTCAATTCTAAATGCCGCACTGCACCTTACTGAGACTCTGGAAAGCGATGCAAACTAACTGTGTTACCGACATTCAAACACACGTTGCAGTCTCCTCCAGTGCTAGTTACCGTCGGTACACAGGCGCCGATCCCCGCTTCACAAACACTTCGTGGCACAGGCTTCGCTACGCTTCACGGCACACCAAGAGACACTGCCGTCGGTCTTCACACTGCTTGCGCGCACCGGAAAAGCAGCGGTATTCACAGCACATCCAGTCGAACGCTGAAGGAACTCATGCGTTTGCGAAAATCGGCGCCAACACCTACAGTTTACGGCGCCATGTTGTTCTTACAAACTGCGCAGCAGGGGGTAGGCGCTAAGACAACTTAGAAAAAGCTCTTTCGCGTTGATCGCGAGAAGATAAAAAGTTCTCTTATATGCGAGGGGGAAGATATGACGAACATGACAGGAGCGCGCGATGAAAGAAGTGTTTTGTCAACGTCATAAGATGGGCTGTTGTAGAGAGTACTGCTTCCCAACCAATCACGAGTTGCACCTCTCGCCCAAGCCGTCGTCTGCTATCATTTGTCGTCTGCTACGATAGTAGCCTCCAGCGGGGGTTTCGCCTTATCTACGCGATGATTTGTAGGTCAAGCTGACGCTTATGAGCACAAAATACATTTATGAGTGGGTGAAGCCACCTTCAATTGATATTCTCACGCCATGTTAAATGGCAGTTAGTAATCAAAGGGACGTGAATCCGGCAAAGGCTTGTTAATACTCGAGAATCGTGAGCATTCGCACATATTTTTGATGCCATTTCAAATTACTGGATCCATTTACTTCTGACTGCTCGCCGTATAAACGCGTTCCGTTTCGGTTTCCGAACAGTGAAGATCGAAAAGCTTGATTTGTTTGAGATTTCATGCATAATCTCGCACATCTATAATATGCTGCGATTTGCAATGTACGAGCCCGCTCTCGATCGACCCAAAGCGCATAGCGACAGCTGCTTTTCAGCGATCGTGCCTATTGGGCAGTTAAAGCCTATCCAACTAGACAAGTTGTAGAATCACATAATAGGCTTTAATAACGGCTAATTGAAATGCTACGCTCAATTTTATTTCCAATAGCGTGCAGCTGATGTGTTCCTCTGAACCTCTTTGGTGGTGGTTTTGACCAATGCTGCGTACATCATGATAAGTTGGACGTCTCATTGGAGGAAGTCGGACGCAACACAACAACATAACAAAAAAAATGTTGACCAAATACCGCGCCGCTTTCGACTTCATCGACCATTCATGTAGACCTTTGGTTTTAATCCAACCACAAGTCTTTGCATGCATAATGTTTCGCCATTGACACCCAATAGGCTTCTTTAATTACTGCGACTCCCAGTTTATTGGACGACTACGAGTGCCAATACACTCCATAGCGTACAAGCGAAACAACACACGAAACTCAAAGCGCCGAAATAAATTAAAACGTACCAGCAATCATCAAGAAGCCTTAAAATGCCGTGAATTAGCTCGAAATTAGCCACGGCACCCAGATACCCGCCGCAGTTGCATGTTCTAAACAGCCATATTGTTCGTAAGAGTGGTCCGGACCACTCTTGGGATTTTCTCGTAGCCACGCTGTTTCCGCGCAATTTTTTGCTTCGTGAATTCACTTACGAGCCTTTTTCAGTGACGTCACCAAATATAGCAACTGCATCACCATCGCTGACATGTTCCTGGGCAGTCACAGCGCGCTTTACCGCAGCGGCCGATGTGATAACGATGGCCTCTTACGACGTTTTTTTCGCTTCGTGAATCGACTTACGCGACAAAATTTCTCTTACGCGACAATTTGCTCGTAAGTGAGTTTTGTGAATTCGGCCCCAGAAATCATGCATCTCCTCTTTTTTTTTAGTATAGTTTCGTTTTGAGACAGGGTCAGCCGATTGTTAAGCCAGCTAACTGTTGAAGATGCATGACCTAAGGACGCTGCAATGTACAGTAACATAGATGAAGCATTGCCGGGCGACATCGGACTCGAACGTACGCGTGAAAAATGAGCTCAAATCAACTCAACTCAACGAATAAGCGTGCTTATAAGTACAAAGCGTCATCATATGGTGACCCAATTTCTTCGTCTATCTGTCCATTCAACGAAATTAACGATATCCGCACCGAATAGACGATATATAAAATAGAAGATACTGATCTCACGAGTTATGTAGAGTCGCAGGACATGTTGTTTATTACGTGCAGTGACAAATGCGTGTCTCTTGGTTTCCCTGGAAAGACATGAAGTGCAGAATGTCATTTCAGTGTTGACGCAACGTCTGCCGCATACACGTTTAATTTGCAAGATCGTTGCTCGAGTTTTTGCGAACGTCAAATGCCCAAAGTAGTTCTTAAGCTAGTGCGTCATTCGAAACTGCTGATTGTCGCGTTTTTTTCTGTTTGTTTGTTTGTTTGTTTTTTTGCCCCGTTTTAGTCGGAATCAATGACCATTAGGTGTACGTTTCCTCATTAGCAATCTGTCTGTACAACACTTTTTTACGTATTCTGAATTCTGCATGCGCAACTGTTGAGGCTTTAGTTGCAGCCTAAAATATGCATGATGGTCCCTTCGTGAGTCTGTGTGCCCGTGTACTGCACTCGACAGCTCTTTCCTCGTCGCACCACTTTTAATCCTGTCTGGCTGCGCTCTTTGCGCCCATTTTCTCTCTTTGGCCAGATAAGGAGGCCATCCCATTTTGGATCATTCCTCTCAACTTCTTTAGCTGCCATTCACCTTTTTCTGCTAAATTATGCAGTGAACTGGAACGAGGAGGCTTAATTAAGCTAAGGTAAAGAAACGACGTGGGGAGCAACGCCGAGTACTCACTGTCCGGCTCCGGCTTGAACAAAACCGCTAAACCACGAAGAGGGGATCATTAGTGAGCCACTCAAGTTCAGCTCCAGAGAAATTGCGACGCATATCACAGAAAAGCAGCAGCTTGGAGGAAGCTCTGAAAGAAATTAAGGGGCCTTTATGGTGCGCAGAAATATTCTTTGTTTTCTACGTGTTGGCGCGGCGCTAGAAAACAAATAATAAAATTATCTTTCTCAAACATTTGGGTCCGCTTTTGAATTCCTTAGATTGCGAAGTGCCAGTCGAAGGCCTTCGATGTCAAAAGCCTTTGACTGAAGGCTCTCAAGTGGAGCTGCCGCACATTAAGCTGAGCGGGCCAGAAAGAAGGCCTATATATAAGCTGGGCGGGATTTTGAATCTAGCGTGTACGTGGCATGAAAAACATGTTACAAAATTATATTTGACGTGACGAGCACCGAACGCATCGGCGTCTACCAGTGACAGCATGCATTCTTCGCACACTGCGAAGCACGGTGCCTCGCAGCAGCGGCAGGAGCGCTATCGCCCATAAAACCAATTCTTACGAAAATCAAGACATCCAAAATGTGATCGACTGAGCACGCCGCCCCTGCATATAATATTCCAAAATTATGTTAATGAACGTTCCTTGAGCTCTTCCAAATGTCTGTCAGTTCAGGGCCTATGTGTAGTTTTTTTTTTTTTTAATGCGAAGCATTTCTTACTGAACCCAAAGCACTTTGAGCGTTTCTATCTATCTATCTATCTATCTATCTATCTATCTATCTATCTATCTATCTATCTATCTATCTATCTATCTATCTATCTATCTATCTATCTATCTATCTATCTAGCCGCCTATGTCTGGGTGCTCTCGTGACCGCGTCTTTAACTTAGTATTGACCAAAATTGGCATGAGAGGGTAAGACGGTTTGACGAATATGGCTGTCTGGTCATGGCATGAATAACTTGAAAATTTTGTCACGTGCGTCGTCAAACCCTTTCCTCCAGACACGTGTGGCACATATCCGTATACCACAGGCCGTGGTATACGGGTATGCGCCACAGGTGATTGATAGTTTATATCTACCCAGGAACGGTGAGAACACATATTGGTAATATATGCTCTCACCAGCAGCGTTGACCCGAAGAATGCAAAGTATAAAAATTAGAATCCCAGCAGGAATCTAACCCAATAATTCTGCGTGGCAGTCAGGTATTCTACCACAGAGCCACGCCAGGTCTAGAAACTGCTTTGGAAAAAGACCCTATGCAGGCGAGGTCTAGATTTAGAAAAAGACACTATGCAGGCGCATGTCGGTGCAACGTCAATTGTGGTTGTAGTGCTGGCTATCTAATTTTATATCAAAGCAATAAACACTACATACGTACTCTTATGATACAGGCGTCATGTCGTGTTAACGTCAGCTGTGATTCCAGTGTTTTAACGCGGTAGCGTTAGAGAGCTCGTGTCGCAGAAATTCCGCTGTCGGCGTCGGCACCGTTGGTTGTGAGCGAAAAATCATCCGTGAGCGAAAAATCGAGAAAGTAGCAAATAAAATAAACGATAAAATCTTCGGTTCCCATGAGGATCGAACCCGGGCCGTTCGCGTGGCAAGCAGGTGTCTTACCACAAAGCCACGATGTTGCTTGCAGCTGCTTCGGACAAAAACACTACATAAATGTCATGTAGTGAAAGGAGGCTCGACGCATTTTGTTCGGCAGGTGTCACGACGAAAATGAGCCCATACGGTAGGCGCATTCGCGAGGCCATCAAACTACGTCGAAAAACGCCGGGATAGTGCAGCTATCGCCGCTAAATACACACACGAACTTTCAAACAGCTCTAAAAATGGACAACTATGTCCATCTAGAGGAAAACATATCAAGCCAACGCAGCAAACGCTAGATAATGTGCTGCCATCTGTGAGGCATTGTGAGAAATATGTCTCGAATTTTCATGGCATCCGAGAGGGCCGGCGCGCGGCGTATATCTTGGAGGCCATGCGACTCTTGCTTTAGATCGAAAGCCTGTAAAATTCGCGCGCGTGCGTGCGTGTGTGTAACAATACACATTAATAAGTATGCACTTAGTGGTTGAAGTGCGCACTAGGGGCCGGATTTCGCTATCGCGTTCAACTCTTAAAGGCGAAGCTTAAGGGTCCCCCAATTTTTTCTTTTGGCTCCACTTTTATAGAAGTGTAATAAACAATACATTTGTATTCCTGTGATTCAACAAGCTATATTCAAGCATTGCTCTACCCCGGAGGAATACGCTAACGAAAGTTAGGTATGATATTCATATCATCGCACCATAGCGTGTACTTCGTTTCGATAATACAGACGTCTGTACTCTAGTGTGACTGCTGATACTACGTCAGACCACAAGTTACCACTTAAACGTCAATGTAGTCGGCATGCCTCGTAAGCCCACGATGTGCACACAACTCCTCTATTTTATTTATTTATTTATTTATTTATTTATTTATTTATTTATTTATTTATTTATTTATTTATAGAATACTGCTGAGAAAAAGTCCAAGCAGGGTGAGCAATATACACATGATACACACTAAATAACAGAATGAAACAAGGTTGCAAGACGTTTTTTACACAATTTATTTGGATATAAGACGGACGGTTATGACTTTAAAAAAAAGAACAATTAACAACTTGGTCCTAATACAATTCTAAGGAAGTCATGAAAGAATAGTATTTACACAAGTGGCCAAGGGCGTTGGGAAATGCTTCGGTTAGTTTATTCCAATCAGCTATTGCTTGTGGGAAAAAGGAGTACCGAAAACTGTCAGTCCTTGCGAAGATTGGCGTTAGGGATTGAGGATAGTGGTGCCGAGTGGGTCTGCTTAACAATGGGGATACGTATGCAGCGGTGTCTAAGGATAGCCTGTGGTTTACTATGTCTGAAAGAAACTGTAGTCGACTTTTTCTTTCTTCGAATTTGTAATAGTTCTGTACCATTTTCCGTTAGTAATGCAGTAGGGGAGTCGGTTGAAAAGAACACGTCGATCCACCTCGTAATGCGTGGCTCAAAGCTAAGAAATGCAGCGTAGAACTACTGGCTGCCTGCTTCGCATGAAACCGATTTCCACTAGGTGTGGGATCTGCCGAATTTTTTTACCCACATACGCGAGTCTCTTCACCGAATGCCTAGCTTCGGCTACAGTGCTTTATACTGCACTGTCCTGTTTCTGCGCACAAAATTTCCTATCAGCTATACTGCACATTTATGTTCCGATACTTGGACAAAGTGCGGCGACTGAGTTCATTGAAAGGCATTGCTCTGTCTATGAATCCGGAAGCCTGATGACGTCCAGATGACCTGACACACCTCCCCCTGCCCTCCTTGAGGTTGGTTTACGCAGTGCCACGTGAGCGCGCAGCACGCGCCAAACTCGTGAAATCCTTCTTTCCTGTTACTGTGGCGTTAGAATGTTGGAGCGGCATTGTAACGCGAATAAATTTATTATTACTACTCTTGATTGTAAGCATCTGTGCCGTTATCATAATCGTCAATCACCGTCTAAATGTCAGAGCTTTACACTACCCCCCCACCCCCCGTTCTGAAAAAAAAAAAAAAAACGTGGATCCGCGCATGCTTGAAGGGATGCCCGCTTCGGACCTTGAACATTTGGGAGCTTGTTATTGAGACTAATTGGCATTAAAAATTGCACCACATGTGATGAGCTGAGCCACCGTTTTTTTTCGCGTAATTATATGCTTTTTAATCACTTTAAACGTTACACAAAACCTCATTTATTACATATCTCAGCAACAACGGGGCGGAAAAGCTGCACACATGTATTTTGTAGTTTATTCTTTGGTTGCTTATTTTTTAAAAGTCGTCTTGTACCATTCTCGCAGAGCCACGCCACAGCTAGCGGCTTCAATTTAAAAGTATGACGAAGCAAAAAAAATGAGGAAGCGCCTCAATCGATATGTTCATTTCTCCTTGTAATAAATAATTCAATACACATAACGATCGTACAAGGGGAGTAACTGGCTACATAATATATTGAAATATGCAAAAGAGAGTGCAATATTTATCACACAACGCGATGAAGAGGTAACTACGCTGCACATGTATAGCTCCTTCAAACACACTGTCCAAAGTTTCGGGGACCACAGTTTGTGCCGTTTTCTATAACGTGCGTGCGTGTGTATGTGTTTGTAAGCTGCCACGCAATCATGAAAACACTGACCTTAATAAAGACAAAAAGATGTAACCGATGCATTCCTATAAAATGGTTAAATATATTTCAGCCGGCGCTTCGGCTCCGCGAATACGCTCAGAAACTGGTGCTTTTGCACAATAACCACAGCGAATATAATGTTTCGAACCAATCTATTACTTGCATGAGTATTCCTTCCGCAATACTCTAATATTTGGTCATATTCCTTACGTTGCAACAGAAAGACATTTTCGACCATAGTAATTTTTCAGGTTTAACGTCCCAAAACCACCATATGATTATGAGGGACGCCGTAGTGGAGAGCTCCAGAAATTTTGACGATCTGGTACGTGTTATTTAACGTGCACCTAAATCTAACTACACGGGCGTTTAGCATTTCGCCTCTATCAAAATGCGACCGGGAATCGATACCGCGACTTTCGGGTCATCAGTCGAGCACCATAACCACTAGACCTGACTAGACCACCGTGGCGGCTTTTTCGACAAACTGAGGAAAACGAGTTAGTTTTTCTTTCCCGTTTTTCTTACGCTCACCAGAAAGTTACAAAATGCCTCGAGCATGTAAAGAAGCTTTGCTCTTTGAGCGGCACCACTCTAAGGGGCGGACATTGCTTTGCACAAGAAATTGAAACGCATAATCGTCTAATTAACGAATTCTCTCATACAAACATGTTTTATGTGAAGAGGCCGTTCTCTAATACAAAGTGGGAAGTTGTATAATACGATGACAATGACAACATGTCGTCATTTTCTTGCAAAAGGCGTACTTCAAGTTCCCCTGAAAATTTTCTACAGCCTTCGTAGAGCCTCCGAGCCCAAGCATAGGTTTCTCACTGGCGCCAGCAGCGTTGAACGCGCGCCTGCTTACAATTGCCATCCTCAAGTTGACCGTTATAATAAAACTATAGAGCTGTACACCCAACGGTTGGTTCTAAGTGTGGCTTCAGATGCACGTTTGCGAAAGCTAAAGCCGTATCTTTGCAGTTTGCCTAAAAATTTTATTTCTTTATTTTTTTTGTTACTTCAAGGTGCACTTCCAAAACTCCACAGGCCATTCAGAAATAGCCTACCACGCTGCCAGTGCACCTAGAGCAGTGTATTCTATGGCCTGCACATCCCATAAAGTACATACGCATTATTTCTTCGCAGTTCCATCTTGATGCGCGTTGCAGTTCGCTGTCGGCAGACTACTGCGCCCCGGTAAATGCCTGCAATAACCTTAAGAACTTCCCCGAAGTACCCACAGCACCTAAATTATTGCAAGTCGTTTATACCAGTACACATTAGCCGTACTATGTTTCATATTGATAGACCCGATAGATCTGAAACGATTGAGCTGGAATCCCTTTCCATTTCCGAAGCGAAAGTAACCTGAACTGGGCGTTTTGCCACTGTCCGCACAAGCACTAACATTCATCCCACATCACCCTAACAATACCCGACACCACCTACAAATGTTATTTTTCTATAGTTACAATGATTATGAGTTCGCTTAACTTTTGAATAAAACGTTTCAAGTGCGCAGCACTTTAGGGGCCCGGCTTGTCCATCCATAGATCTCATGTGGCGTGATCACGTTCAAAATCAATAGCCAATGTAGGCCTAAAACAAGGCCAAGAAACGCCGAATTTTGTCAGAAACATCCCATTTTTTTACATCACGCGCAGATAGACGATTGATATTTGCGCTTGCTTTCCGACTCGATTCTATTTCTTTCTTTTACAAAAGGTCGCATCACCGCCAAAGCCGATAATGTCTTCCATCACGTGCAATTTGTTTCCAGTAAAAGAAAGAAGTTTCTTCTGTGCTGGTTCCTGCTCAGAATTGTAGACAAGGGAATTGCGCCACCAATGCGTTTCAGACCCTCCTCCACCTACGCCATGGGTCTGCGTTCTGTCTGCCAGATCACCAAGCCAAATATATTTGCACCGCTTAAATGCCCCGTGAGAGCAAAATCCCCCAGGGGTATGTGGGTTTGACAGTGATGGATAGCAGTGGGTCTAAGAAATGAGAGCCTTCGCTTTATTGCAAGAAAGTTCGGCGCACCCTTGAACGTTTTCAACACCGCATTATGCGCCCGCCATTGCATGACACCGTTCAACTGCAGCTGGCTTATTCGCGGAACACTTTTGTGTTCTTGACTATATTATAGAATCTGAGCAAAGTGCGCCAGAAAGGGCGCGGCGCTGTCGTCTATCTAGCATAAAACTTAATCCTGACTTTAGTTCGAGAGCGTAGTGGTTTCGGGCCAGTTCCAAAACTATTACGCACGTCACTGTATTTACGATTGTCATACCGAACCTGTAAGTTGGCCGTGCTTTCCCGTTGACAACTTCGTTTGCAGTGATTAGCGCTTAAGTAATCATCTTGTTCGTGAACGTAGCTATGTGACGCTTCTGCTTGGAAGAGCCGCTCTACTTTAACAAAAGACGATGAAGCAAGAGGGGAATTGTTCATTTCCGTCCTTTGATGCTTCAGCATCTTCATTAGTACCCATGCACTGTGTCCCGAGAGGTTCATTGCTTCATTAGTGACTTACCCTCCTCGTATACACATCATCATGAACGCGTCTTGCCTATACAGTCACGCACTGCGACCTACTTCGCCATACTCGGCATTTCTTCCCTGGCACTGTCACGTTAATTCTTTTTCTCTCTCTTCTACGCACTGTAGCGTTAAGACTCTGCGAAGGAAACATAGGCAATTCTGGCCGCGTACGTGAAGCCCAGATGGGAGCCTAAAAGATGCGGAAGAGACGCTGCATAGTTTCTGCCCGGCTCCGCCACTGGCGTGGCTACCAGCTCAATCCTGTGAAAGCATGCGTTGAGCCCTACGGTGCGTCCCGTGGGGAAGGCAGGCTGCCGCAGAATGGCATCTTGCGTGGGCCTTCGAATGAGCCTCGGCTGCCGTGGAGAACAGTGGCGCGCGAAACGCAGCCGGAAGTGTTCCCCGCGGAGTCACGCTATGCCTCCAGACACGAAGCGAACGAAGCGAAATCTAAGAGGTTGCCGCAGTGTTAATTCACGGCTGGCTATAAAGCATGACGAGGCCCTTCTGGAAAATTTAGTACAGCGGCAGCTGGCAATACAAGTCCTGAGGCTCGAGGACGCGGCGTCGAGTGGTGGCTGCTCAGAGTCGGTTTTGCTGCGTGAGCGCTGTTGCGCTTGGCTCGCTCTGAATATGGTCCGGCTTACTACTGCACGCACGCTTTGCCAGCGGCAGTATTTGCGCAGAAAAGTGCCGCCAACTTCCTGCACAATGCGCGCGGCCCGTCCTCCCAAGGACCACCGAATGCGATAAAGAACTCCTGAGAACTGGCATCTTTCTGATGCTACCACACTCAGCGCCGATTCGGTTATAAAGTACGTGATTTTGCTCGCCGTTCACAGTGTGGGCTCCCTGTTTATGTTTAGCCCACTCCTTCGTATCTCCCATCGTAAACTCGTGTTCCAGAAGAAAGAGCTTGAAGAAATGGTCTTCGTTTTTACTGTATTGCATGCATAAATAAAACTAAACTTCTGTTTTTCTTTTCACTAAACCACTCACCCAACCATTTTTTCTGCCTTTCGCGCAGAAGGAAACTAAGCGACCGATGACACCACGCTCCCACAAAACCCATCGTACGCCGTACGGCATCTGCAGCTCAGCTTCTAATAACTTAGTTTTAAGAATGTGGTGACATGTTGGACAAATATGTGTTCATTTAAAATCGCCACGGTATACATATTGTAAACATGTTGCGGCTTGCGAGAAGCAAGAAAACATTACTATAACAAAAACTGTTTTCGTGCAGTAGAACGTCAAGTTAGCTGGACCCAATGTGGGACGAGATTCGTAAGGCATGCATGAATAGCGTGGCCTCGGATGACAGAAATCGTCTACGCCGCTGAAAAATGTGCGTTCGTTGTACTCACCAGTGATACTCACACTGATGATGTCCGCACCTGTAACTACGCAAGTTTTATCATCACCGGTGTTGAATGCTGTCGGTACTGAACCTCGAAATATTATGTTCCGTTATCTAGAACACTATACATAAAAATTGAAGGCGTGTCCCAGGTTACTTCACGAATCACTAGTTTATTTTTTCTCCTTTTTCACATGCCTTGCTGGCACATTGGCCATGGCGTTCTGATCCTGATGACGTCATAGCGGACGAGCTTGCGTGTTCGATTCCTGGAGCAAGGTGTGTGACCGGGCTAGTTGGTATTCCATATTGACGTGAACAGCGCGTGTAATACAGTTGGAAGTCAGCGCTAGTCCTCGTCGTTTCTTCGTCCTTGTGTATTACACGCGCTGTTCACGTCAATATCGATTCCTGGCCCCATTTTATTGCACATTAGAGAGCCCCTGGTGATCAAAACGACTACAGGAGCCACCTATTACAGCATATGGGATTAATTTTGACCACATGGGGTTCTTGAACGTGAGCCTAAATCTAAGTGCACCGGTGTTCTTGCATATCGCCTCCATCGAAATGCGGCCGCCGTGGCAGGGAATCGAACACCCGTTCTCATGCTTAGCTGCACGACACCTTTCCCGAAGTTAAACTACCGCGGCGGGTGGGCGTGTCGTAACGATATTACACAAGAAAGCTGACTTTCAGAATATTACTCCATGGTTTCTTTTGTAACTTTTTACCACTGATCTATCTATCTATCTATCTATCTATCTATCTATCTATCTATCTATCTATCTATCTATCTATCTATCTATCTATCTATCTATCTATCTATCTATCTATCTATCTATCTATCTATCTATCTATCTATCTATCTATCTCTTCTTGCGATGAACATTCAAATAATGAAAGTACATTGGGAAAAAACTGTCTTGTAGACGCAAATTAAATCTGAAGATTTTCTAGGTATTATGCAATGGGAAAAAACACGATAATTAGTGTTAAGTAATTCCAGCCACCGAATTATATTTTTGCACAGACTAACCATACGTTTCAACTTAAAGAACACCGAACCAGGTCGAGCCTGGTGGCGAATATCCTTTTCGTAAAATGTGCTGCGGAACGGTGTCGTTTGTGAAATGCGCAAGTGTGAAGCGCGAATAAAAATGGGTTTTATGCACAATTTTACCGACGCCCTCTCTACAAGTATACAACCGGGAAATGCGGCGATGTGCTAAAAATAAGCAAAATAAAGAGTTCATGGTATTGAAGCCTGACATACTTTGAAGTTTTTTTTTGTTTTTTTTTGCTATATGTGAGTATACTTCTGTGGCATCTATGATCATATACAGTCCCCTCATTCCTGCCATAGCCGAGCCGGAGAGCGAAAGGAGCAGAAATGTTGCTCCTCCTTCAATTTAAGAGAGAGAGAATAAGAATAGAAGAAAGGCAGGGAGGTTAACCAGGGCTGAGCCCAGTAGGCTACCCTGCACTGGGGAAGGGGGGAAGGAAAGTTAGAGAGGAGAGAAAAGTCATTCTTTCAGCCGACGCGACAGTTCCGCGTTTGACGTCACAAACGGCGAATCAGTCCTGTATCCTTGAGAAAACGCAACAGCGCTTTCGCTGCCTTTCGGAACTGTGATGGGCAGCCCCATGGTCCCAATATGTTCTCGACAGTGAAAGCGCTTCCGTCCGGTTGATTGAGAGCAGTGCGGAGGTGAAGCCTCTCGTTTACGTATGTCGGGCAGTAACACAAAACGTGCTCAGTAGTTTCATCAACGCCACAGTCGTTGCACTCTGCGCTGTCGGCCATCTCGATCTTAAATGAGTAGGCGCTGGTGAATGCTGCAGCCAGACGCAGACGGCACAACACTGTACCTTACTCCCGGGAAAGACCGGGTAGCAGTCGCAGTCGTAGAGATGGGTCGAGAGAATACAGTCGATGGTGTGCTAATTGTGATGCTTGTCACTTTTGCATTGTCATGTTCTGCGCCAGCTTCCGTAGGTACCGAGCCTCGTCAATCCCGGATAACGGCATAGAAACAACGTTTGTCTCTATATACGTATATACGTGTTCTTTTCTGGCAGCTTCATCGGCGAGGTCGTTTCCGGAGATACCGCATTGACTTCGTATCCACCGAAACACAACGTTGTGTCCTTTTTTCAATAGCATAGTGCACCATTTTTCGTATCTCCCGCACAAGTTGTTCGTACAATTCGCGTCGAAGTGCCGACGAAAGACATTGTAGAGCCGCCTTTGAGTCGCAGAATACTGCCCATAGACACTGGATAAACGTTGTTCAACAAGATAGAAAAAATCAGCTTCAAGTGCCGTTATCTGGAGTCAGGTTGTACTACCGTGTGTTTCTCGTAGGCAAAAAGTCATCTAACCGCAAAGATTTTGAAACCAGATATGCGTACAACCAATGCATCTGTCGGCGGCGGTACATTTATCGTGCGGCAGCGTTTGCGAGAGCGACGGAAACGAAAACTTTGATTAAAACATGAAGGAAAGGAATAATAGCTGCCTGAGTGCTTCCATGAGCCAGGATAGCTGATTCTGACATCGAATCGCTGCTCTTCGCTCCTTGGGCATCTATCATCCTGTTGCGGGGGCCAGCTACAGCACCGACAAGCTAGACCATTCATTGAACCTCCCTCGCCCATTCCCCCCCCCCCCATTTTTTTGTTGTTGTTGTTGTTGGAACAATAGCAGTGGGGGCCGTAAAGAAAAATGGCTCGTTGGTTAGAAAATGCACCATTTGAGAACCGAGAGATAGCAGTGGGGAATTCTTGCCGCGTAGCTGCGATAAAAAACAATGACAACGCTGAAAACGGTGCCATACGGGAAAATGTGCGGCCTAAATGAAAATGCAGCACCAGGAAATCCATTCCGTTCGTATCCTACATACTATACGGCGCGTTTTCCACCCGTGCTTTCATAAGTGAATGAGCCACAACACGCCAAGCAGCTGAGGTTTCTACTGCGCTTTCGGAATCCACGTCGCCGTTCTTCAAAGACAGAGCAAGCATAACTTGCAAAGGTCAGTACATACACCAAGACAAAAAAAAAAGAATTTGTTGCGGCAATAACGTTCATTTATGGCCGGCTCAAAACAAGTTTAAGGGATGCAGACTTTGAGAAAAATGCCTTTGCAGGCCGCGGAAGCGGGGTGCAATTCTAATGGGGGCGTCTTTAGTTGCAGAAACCAGCCATTACGCCACTGTACGTCATGTCTGCCAATTAAGGGTATGCGAAAATTCAACTTTATTGTGGAGTACACGTGACGCTAACCTTTAGTCCAAGTAGTACTTTCTAGCTGCGTGGTACCGCGAGGATTATGGCCTAATGTAATGTGCTCTGCATAATATTTATGACTTCATACATTCCAACAGGTCGTAACAGCCAACTAGGCAAGTTTTATTTATAGCGTAATGAAGACCACTTGCGTCCTCTTAGTAAGTTCTAGTATCAAAATTTTCTTTGAGTTTTGCACGTGCTGGTAAATCAGGAGATAACTTTGAGCTTTTATATTCAGCAACTTAGCGAACAAATAAATTATCAACGGACTTTGCTTATCGAAAAGAAGAGCCTGGTCGATACGATGTTCCATTTGGTAGCTATTTATACGAAAACACCATCCCTACCTTAAACCTTCACACCAACTCCTACAAAGCAAACCGCAGGCATGCACGAACTCCGCCGCCGTGCCATGTGAGAGAGATAAATCACGAACATCCTTTGTTGTTGCCTTTTTTTCTTTGCTGGTGCGATGATTTTCTTCATCATTTGGGTGTTCACCTCTGGAGAAATTATCCGCATTTCTTTGTAGAAGCTTCTGGAGGAGCACGTCGAAGGGGCACCTCGTTCGTGAGATGAGCATACAAGCATTCGTCGCCGTCGAGTTTCTGAACCAATTGTTGCTTCCGTTTTTATGCAACACAAAAGAACTTGCCTATATTGAGGTTAATGAAATGAGAACTTGTTAAGCGGCATGTCTTATTGACCGAGATCATTATCGTTGACAGTAACGCACTTAGTTCATGATAGGCACTACGCCAAAAATAGGCAGCCAAGGTCAAAACTGAAATAAATAAAAGGGCGTAACGTAGTACGTACAGCCAATGAGAGAACGCAGTGATAGGCACGTCAATAAAAACTTAACTACGCCTTGTTATTTGCTGCTATAAGCCACACAGTAGCAAAACCAATAAAAACTTTTGCGCATGGCAATATACTTGAAGAGTGGTTTCGCTAAAAAAAAAACGCGCACACAGGGTGAAAAAAGAGCTTGTCAGAGGTTGATTCCCCCGGCATCGCAGAGCGCACTGATGAACCGGTTAATTTAAAGCTTTAATACATGTGTTCTCCGAATATAGGCTCGCAACAAGTGATGAGAAAGAGAAAGAAATGCGAGGGTCCTGAGAGAAGGCTAGGGGTTAGCCTTACAGGCATCTGGTTTCGAATAATTTGCAC
Source organism: Rhipicephalus sanguineus (assembly GCF_013339695.2). Classification (NCBI taxonomy): domain Eukaryota; kingdom Metazoa; phylum Arthropoda; class Arachnida; order Ixodida; family Ixodidae; genus Rhipicephalus; species Rhipicephalus sanguineus. The sequence continues at coordinate 185,130,806 of NC_051176.1, forward strand.
TGGTCGTAAGAGGGAAAAGAAAGATGACAATAGGTGAACTGCGCAGCCGTTGCGGAAGTGCTTCGATTTAGTTGATGATGACGCGCTGCTGGGAGAACCGGGTTTTTTGTTTTGTTGTTTTTGTTTGTTTGTTGTGCCTCGCCTGGAGCGCTCGACAAGTGCTCACAAAAAGCGAGTGGCCTTCTTCTGGTGGCAATGCATCAAGCGCAGTGAGCAAGAATATGTTCATAAGAGGTTTTATCTCGATGGCGCCGTGATGCGCCACTCATGGTTAGTAGTCCATGGCCTGAACGAGTTATTTAACATCACATACATTCGTCTGTAATACTGAACTGTTCCTTTGCATTTTACGTGTCTCTCCAGCAAGGTCTAATATTGTTTTATGAAAACATCAGTGCCTGTGTGACCAACAAAAATATAATGATTGGCGAGAGAGAAAGATAAACGAAGAGAGAAATGCACTGAGGCTAACCAAGGGCGTCCGCGGCTGGCAACACTACAATTGGAGAAGTAGATAATGTGATTCCTAGATGTAATAGATAACAAACAAAGGAGGCGTGTGAAAAACAAGATATAGGCGCTTAATGTAAACACACAGAAAGCACGCTAACAGTTTCCAAGTGTTCGTAAAGTCCAGTTGCCTTTAAGAAGCACAAGAGGGTTTTTTGTTCCTTTTGCATGCAAGAAATTGTATGCCAACGACCCAGGATCATTTCCACTGATAGAGATATTTCATGAATGCGCCAGAGCCTAAAAGTAAAAAAAAAAAGTGGGGGGGGGGGGGGGGGGGGGGGTGGAGGCAAACTGCATTAACACCCGGGTACTTAGACTTAGCTGCACATTATGGAATCCTAGATGGTCAAAATTAAGCCGCAGCCCCGCTCTACGGCGTGTCTCATATTCATATCGTAACTCAATAAATTATTATTGATTAGCAGTAAATAGCGCTTAACTGCGTTTTATGAACATAAACAGGGCCTTTGTAGGACAGCACTTAATAAATACGAGCTATGCTCGAACATAAGTGAATATGTGCACTATCTTGCGGTATTGTACACTTATGTCAGAGGAAATGGATCAAATCGGTGCACGCGCATTCAAAAGCCCATTTTATCTGCAAATGCGCAGTTTTCGGACATCCATGTGGGCCATTATGATGCAAGCATTTTATTTAACCGCACTTTCTATGGCTGTCACTTTCACGAGCGGAACGGTGCAAGCTTCGAAGCAGTTTTCATAGGTATACAATGTTCAGTGTTCAGCAGCTGAAACGTGATATTCGGTCTGCGTGGCACCGGTACTTTTTGACACGCCACCAGTGAGCGCTAGGGACACCGACCTGGCTCATTATGGTATGTATACAATTAAAATGTGAGCCTCGGTTACGCGTTGTGGCAGCATTTGACCCTCACGTGCCCACACAGCGAAGGATCAAGAGAAAGAAAAAAAGAGAAAAAAAAAGCGCCGGCCGCCATGCGGGCCGATTACTGCGTTTGATTTGCTGAGCATTGTACGTCATCAGCGCCCTTTCTGATCCCATTGGTTAGCACGCGGCTATTCATCGAGCCTGTGCAGTAAGTGTCAAGCTGGTGTTACATGATATTTTACCGGGAGCTGACAAATGCGGCGATTTCCTGTCGTCATCATTTTGTGCGCGATCGACGTGTGGCGCTTACACGTCAGCAATGTGAGGTGGTGGTTCCACCAAAAATAAGGTTACGACAATGTCCGAAAAATTTAAACTGAGACGCTAAACATTGCCGTTGATGTCACTGCCGCGTCCATTGTCAGCAGACTCCCATAAAATGATACGTGCTAGCACATTGTGTTGCACATAGAAAATGCATAATTGCGGGCTCTTGGGGGCGTTTCCTGAAGTTCAGGTTTTTCAGAAAAGGCATAGAGTACAAGCCGTTCTGTAGTGCCAGTAATGAGTCCAGTCTGACCACTTAGAATTTGCTTCTCGAGAATCAGAACAAAGTGCCTGAACCGAGAACGTATTGAAGTAGAGATATAAATGAATATACTGAAGACAAAAATAAGGTTCAAGAGCCTGGCGAAGGAAGTACGAAAGAACATACTAGGCCCATGGCCGTCTAGGATAAACCGCAAAGCAAAGAAAAGTGCTACAACGTTTTTTTTTTTTTTTTGAAGACACCAATTTTGGGACGATTACTGAGCGAACTATATCGAAAGCGTGCACCGCGACTGTATGTGTGTTCTGTTAAAACGAGAGTTTTCGAACTTACCAAAATGTAGGACTATATATATATATATATATATATATATATATATATATATATATATATATATATAATCTATTCTTAATTTTTTTATCATAACAATGGAAAGGGGTAAACGTCACCAAGCGATGGTGACAACAACTCCCGCATTTATTTATTTTTTATTTCAATAAAAAAAGGGGGTACGAGGGGCTCGTATCTTTGCCAGGCACAACCATTTAAACCAACATAAAATTAAGCCAAGAAAAGCCTTGGGGACATTATCTGTTGTTTAACTGTAGTACAACGATTATTACCTAAATTGACAGGAGTTAAAGTGGAAGAAAAAGCACCCTTTCCGTCGGTGGGATCCGAACCCGCAACCTTCGAATTACGCGTTCGACTTGAAGGACACTTTAAAGAGAGAGATAGAGAGAGATTTGAAGAGCGAGGCCGGGAGGTTAACCAGATATTAGCATCCGGTTTGGTAACCTACACTGGGGTGGCGAAATAGGGGTCAGAACAGAGAGAGAGAAGAAAAAACCACATACACACAGGGGAACAAAAGATTTTAAAAAGAACACAGATGACGGACGTTTCAATTACATTCGTTCAGAAAGGCCGATGGATCGCAAGAAGCACAGTAGCTCTTGCACGGCCTTCTTCTGTGACGTTAAGTCATGTCGATGGCATAAAAGTCTTTCTTAGGACAGAGGTCGGTCGTCCAACTTGTTGAACGCGTTGCAAATGGGCTTGCTCTGTGCACATAGCTGCGGGAGGTTGCAAAAAAAAAAGTCCAATTGTTTCTTAATCGCCGCAGTGATCACAGGCTGCGGTGTCAGCCATCCCAATGCGGAAAGCGCAGGGGTTGTTAGTTGGGACGCCAAACCACCTGCAGTCTACACATAATAGTAGCGTCTACTCGGCGAAAAGCTTAAAACTTGAAATTTTTAAACTTTAACGAAGATTTTAAAACTAGCGATCAGCCTTTAGAGTGTGAATATCTGCGTGTATATCGTTTAGTGTGTATGTAAATTACTAGCAGGGGAGCCTGCTCATGAAAGGGAAATTCACAAAAAACATACGAATGGGCTGGAGCGCGCGCCAAACATACCCAAATCACGGCAAACAATTACCGTTGTCCCTAAAGTGAACAGTGCCCAATCATCGCATATTAGTTGCCTTATTACCGCCAGTCCTAACTTGCGGGGCTGAAACTTTGGGGATAACAAAGAAACTCGACTTTAATGGCGGTGAAGTGCGCGGACACCCATGTTCTTCGATATAGGTGCGCATTTCAGAGAAACCAAGGTGGTCAGAATTGATCCGAAGTTCCCACTACGGCGTGCCTGATAATCATATCGCGGTTTTGGCGCGCAAAACACAATAACTACATTACAAAGACACTCAAGAAAAAGTTAAGGACCACGCAGCGTGCGATGTAAGTCTGAAGTTTTAAATTTATTCAGTACTTAGTACATATACAAAAGTTCGTACATTTTTAGTGCAGAAAACGGTCCCATAGGAAAAACACTGTACTGGGACCTTTCATGATGTTAAAAAAAAGAGCATACTACTAAATAGCCATAAAAACGAAATATACATAATATTATTAACAGTAATTTTTACAGTAAAGTATAAATACGCTGCCAGTTAAAGTATTTATGCAAACAATAATACAACGAAAGCGCGAAAAGCTTCGTGAAGAAGCAAAAAGCGACAGAGCTATGGCATAAAACATAGCAAACAAAGTAGGCCTACAAATCGACAGAAGTTGGGTTGCCTCTCAAATCGCATAGTTGAATTAAAGTAATACCGGTGTCACACGGTCATTTATGATTGCGGTCGGGCCAGATCAGGATCGCATTTCACGATCGTGATTGGCTCGTTTACGCAAGCTGCAGAAGGGAGCCAATCACTGCTGAGAAATTCCATTCTGACAGGGCTAAATCGCGATTACGAGTGCACTGGGTGGCGCCGGTATAAGTTATTGGTTAGAAATGAATTCATAAAGCTTATCTTTAAATGACGATAGGGAAACAGCACACTTAATAGTATAAGGCAAGGAATTCCACAGCTTGACTAGCAAAAGCTATTCCTTGAAAGCCGCCACAGAGACGTACATGGAAACGGGCTTGCGGATGAAACTGCTGGAATTATGGCAACAAGAGCGAATAACTCTTCTATAGCTGTCTCTGCCATAGACATGAAGTGCAAGAAGTGAAGGAATTATTGGGAGCACTTAGTGGACAGAGAAACACGGAATAAGCTACATGTTACCAAGTGGCATCTAGGTAACTTAATTCACCACCGATATCGTAAACACGGCATGCTGAAGTCACATCGTTCAGACTCAGGATAGGACACACATACAGCACACACGCACACCTTTTGTCCGATGGCGTGCAACTTGCGGTGCTTCACATCCTGCTGCAGTCTATACAACTGGAAGATAAGAGGAAAAAGCATCTTCCATTGCCCAAAACACTCCACTCCATCCTACCATGTTCACAGGTAGGGAACATCTCTTTAAATATGTTTGTTAAAAGAATTCGTGGTTTTCTTGTTATATATCCAGGCGATTCGTAGCTTGGCTTCTAAGCTGAGGTTGCGGTAGTTATTTCAAGAGAACGCATATGCCTCCCGGCCCTTGTGCTCATACATGCTTGATCTATTTAAAAATAGGTGCTTTTCTACTTACAGAAGTGTTCCTCCACCCACCCGCCAACCCTACATTATTTCTGAACTGCAAGTAGGTTAGATTATGTAAACTAAGACAGAATGGCAGAATACCCCATTAAACAGCGGTACGATAAGGTAAATACTTCGTAATGCTGTCGTTGCATTTCTCAGTCTGGGTTCTCTCTCCCTGGGAATAATCGTGCTAAGTGTCCGGCGTTCGGTTAACAATTAGTTAAGTAGCCGCACGTGGGCTGCATCATTGCAAAGACAATGCGACCGCTACTGCTAGTTATATCTACACGACGCGCACTCTTTGTACGTTTCAGCTTGGGCTTCCGAGAGGAGCGTGCCGAGTTTCGTGTGCGCCGAGTGGGCTAATAAGTTGTACTTTATACTGTGCACTGCAGCGTAATACTGGATAAACGAAATGTGTTACTTGACGCTCTGCGTAAAAGATTTTCACATGATCGTGGGTGGCGTTGAGTGTTTTAAATAGGCCACCAGATCCTTTGAACAGAAAGCTTGCGTTTAATGGATGTGTTTATTTACGATTTCGGACTTTCAGGATTATGGGGATGCAACTTGAGACCCTGAACGAAAGGTGCCGTAGGCGTAGCAATTGCTAGCACTGGCTGTCTTTCCGGCGAGATATAACCTGGCTATTGCAACCAAGCCGATGTCTAGTTCAGGACACGCCAACATTTTCGTTTACCTTCGCGTGTTCCTCTCTAGTTTTGAAATGTGCCAGTTGTTCACTTTTTGCTATCTGTAGTCGATAAATTAAAGAGACTGTGTGCCATGTGTTATTGGGATATCAATTGAATAAGCAATCCGGAGAACTTTTGTCATTGCCGTTGTCTTCGACGTGAGCTACCTTACGCAGTCCAATGAACGAAAGAATGGGAATCGATCAAGGGAGCCGTTTTTGTTAGACGCAACCATATGACGCCAACAGCTAGATAACAAAGCCAAGGAAAGCATAGGGAACGTTATTTCTAGTGTTTCAGTTAAGTGTAGTAATTAAGACACACATGCAAAACGAAATGAAGTGGACGAAATAACTCGCCGCAGGTGGAGACAAAATCCACCCCCTTTGCGTTATGCAGGTGATATTCTACCAACTGAGCTACGGTGGTACTCCTTCCCCAGACTACTTTCTTGGTTATTTCCGCATGTGTGACCCCGAGAGTGTTTTTTTGTTCTTTAACTATACACGCATGTTCGATATTCAATCCGATAGTAGAAGACAGTTTTCTGCCTTATTCGTATTCAGTTCGTATTCGAAAATTTCAATATTCGCACACCCCTACGAAGTGGGGTCTAAAGGCAATGAACATACCTATATAGCTAGCTTCACACGCGCTGTCTTCCAGCGCGCCTAGTGCTGGAAGTCACGTAATTCAGATTTCGGAGACACGTTTTCTCCATTTTGCCGGCGTTTCTCATTGCCCCAGCGTTATGATGAGTTCTCGTGGCCATCGAGTGAGGTACGGGCAGCGACTTTGCAGCGGTGCCTTTATAGATACCATACTTTCTCTCGCATTGTCACTGGTCAGAGCGACGGTCCACCTTCTTTATCAGAGAGGCTAGCACACCTTATACTGTGGATGATAACGGTAGCTCATAATCTAGCGACGGCTTGCGTCCTTGTACCGGCCCTGTTCAGTCTTAGTGCGCGCGGGCCGCCTCGTACCAAGTTAATCAGCAATGGAATGTGTACTGTAATGTACACTTCTCATAACACTTTATACGAACCTCATCACGTCTAACTTTGATACCGCTAGCAACATGAGGCTTTCGGGGGAGCCTCCGACTTATTACTCCGTCGACAGGAACTGGAGGTGCAGTGTATCACCAAGCAAAAAAAAAAAAAAAAAAAGAGTCCGAGTCGTCTAAAGCAGCACCGACGTATCCAATCGCGAGGCCTCACACTATATTGTGCTGAAAGTTCCTTCCTTCCATTGTTGATTAGGACACACGTTGATTACGAACATAGAGTTTACGCCACGTGGGCAACATGTTTTCGCCGAATCCTCAGATTCAGTAAGTATGCCATGCACATGCGCTCTCTGCATATTCCGCTAGGACGAAACTTTTCGTCATGCAGCAGAGTGCCCAGACTGTGTCCCTCGAGGCCCGTAAGAGAGTTGATCAAGACGTTTCTTCTCTGTGACAGGCGCAGCAAAGAAAGTGGTGCCCAAGCAAGAAGAAACGTAGTCGTGCCGCTACTCTAGCCGCCCTGTGAAAGACACTTGACATTCGCCTGTGTCGCCTCACTGCGCTTCGAATAAGGGCGAGTAAGCTTTTGCATAATTCAAATGCGCCTCTCTCCAGGAAATGCTGTCAAGTGCGTTGGCCCTTAAGACCATTGATGGCATGCTGCAGCTACACAACAAACAGCCACTCGTAAAAAGAAGAAAAAATGTCGCAGGAACGCGATGCTCGGGTTTCTTCGAACCATCGCACGCGCTGCTTCAAAGAGAAAGCGCAGAAGCGGCAATTGCCTGACTCGAATGGCGCCACTATCTACGGTACGATTCGTTCATGCTTTCTCGTCACCAGCGTTGCCGTCAGCCGTCAACGTTCACATTCATCTTGTTTTCTGGCTTCGATGGTACCAAAGGCGCTCAGTGTTTCGACCTTCAGCATTGTTTCGCTGTTATTATCTTCGAACACTTCTGTCCACCTCGTTCGCCGACCGCCACAGGACACTGGTGACATGGAGCTAGCCTCGCTACCCAAGCGCGTTCTTCCTCTATCCTACAGTGCTGGGAAGGGCGCGTCCGTCGCCATCATCCAGCGTCTTCTTCAGTATATATATATATAATATATATATATATATATATATATATATATATATATATATATATATATATATATATATATATATATATAGTGCACGGTGATCCCTCGACACCAGACGCGATCCCCCCACCAGCTGACTAGCAGGACAAGTGCACGCGCTGCCATGATCTCCCCAGCGGCCTCCGACGCGCAACACGCGTGGACGACAGACACCGGGGGGTAGAAAGCTTTCCACTTAGGAGATGTCGCAGCCGCAAACGGGCGCAGAATGCCTGCCGCAGTGGTGCTCCCCGGAGATTTCACTTTGGGCGTCCCCTCCATCTTGAAGCAGAGTCGTCGTCGGCGAAACAGGCGGCGCCGTGAAGACCGCGACAACCGTCGATCACCGGTGCCCCCGCGGACTGCCGCGTTTTTGAAGCTGGCCGTTGAGCACCAAGCGCCGAAACGGTGTCACGAACATGGTTTATGACTCGGTCCCTGAATGCACGCCGCGGTTGGTGGACCTCTGCGCGTACCACTGCTGTGTCCGGGGATGGAGAGAGAAGGAGAGAGAGAGAGCATCGAGGCAAATAAAGCAACGTAAAGCGTTCACATCTCGCTATCCACGAATCGGTCGTCGTCAGGCGCACGCGGAATATTACCCAAACGTTTTGCTCTTTCACGTCGTCCACGAGAAGCTCCGTTCCCGAGCCTTTCTTTTTCATTTTCTGAGATGAGGGAAAATTCAGCGCAACGCACCAAATAGCGCATGCCGCCGCCCTTATCCAAAGAGCATGGTAAGGTGCCAAATGGACCACGACAGGATGACAAACGGAGCGTAAAAGTACGCGATATACATACAGCTATTTCCATCTGGCCCTCACAAAGAAACAAGTAATGTTGTCATAACAAGGCAAAAAAAAAAGTGAGGGCTGGATAGCTTCTCCATTTTTAATAAAGTTATCTCATCAAAAAAAAAAGACTATTTTCTTGTGAAACAAATAATTTTACAATACTGGTTAAGTCAGACGAAAGGCCTGCAGGCACATGAGTGAGTAACTGTTTGTGTGTGTGGATATATATATATATATATATATATATATATATATATATATGTGTGTGTGTGTGTGTGTGTGTGTGTGTGTGTGTGTGTGTGTGTGTGTGTGTGTGTGTGTGTGTGTGTGTGTGTGTGTGTGTGTGTGTGTGTGTGTGTGTGTGTGTAGTTAATGTGGTGTTGCAATTAAGTGACGTCTTTTTCTATTTGCATGAATTGAATTGATATTGATTCTTGGGCTTGAAATTAACCTGAAAGAGAGAAAAGCCGCAATTCATTCTGCCACCTCACCTACCGTCCCACCTCACAGAAAAAAAAATAACACGAGAAACTATACATGACGTGCTCGACCTCGTATAAATGCTCCGCAAGGTCACAGAAGAGTGAAGCATATGCAGCTTTTCTGGACACCAGCGGCCTAGTTCGCGTGAACGACACCACGTGGCGTATCGACCTTAAAGAATTCAAAAGTCCCGCCATGACGTATGCAGTGACGCGGCACTAGATAAAAGAGAATCAAAAGAAACAGTACACACGCCCCGAGACTGTCGCTTCACCTCAGTGCGCAGAACAGAGAGCGCTGTTTGTCGGCGTTATCTCGACGGCGACGACTGGCAATGAATCGGCAGTTTTTCTAGACGTGCCACGCCAAATGTCTGGCCGTTATAGACGCGCCCGCGATGCATTAAGAGAATCGTGCTTTTATTTGTTTGTTTAGTTTCTTGCGCTGCCGTACCGGTGGGATATTAAAGCAGCATGCTGCTTTCCGAGTTTCTTTTTTCAGCTAGCGGGAACCATTATGTTTGAGTACGAACAGGATATTGTGGTTGCATAATAACCAAATTTTCTTCGGTGTACCGCTTAGGTTATGCTCGTTTGCTCCTTGCGTTACCTCAAATTAGAACTGGATAGGTTTGAGAACGCTAGGAATGAGAGTAAAAAAAGGAAGTTAAAGATAGTTTTTATTTGTTTTCATTTAGTTCTTATCGAAATGTGGCTGCCACCGCAAGCATGGCGCCGTCTAAGCGGGTGTACAAAAATGATACAGTCGTTGAAAGATTATCTTGTACACCGGAAAATGTTAACTTGGTTAGTTTTTTTGTTAGGAATGAACGTATAGTAGAACATATACGACTGACGTGTTGTGTAATAATCTCTAGATCGGCCGTCTATCCCGCTAAAAAAGGCATTTATCTATCCTAATTGCATTTCTTTTTTTTTCTCTTTTTTTCTCACGGTCGACTGACTCATATGCTCGAGGTGATTGTCTTGAATACTGTTGGCGCAGATACACCAATAGGTTACTCTAATGGGCTGGAAGTTCTCCTGAAGCTCTGTTCTGTAGGCGCAGTCTCTTTCAACCTTGCGCTACAGCAAGCACAAAGTCGATCATGAATCACCTACTGGCCCAATCGTCCACTTTGATCAGCATAAAGAAATTTAGAAGAGCGAATTTTGGCGTTTTTGCGCTGACAACAACGATTGTTAATGCAACATAATATAGTAACTATTCCTATAATCTCTCAAAATCACTTCTTTATTCTGTATCACTCCTGATGTAGAATACAAAATGCATTTGACTTGCTCAACAACGGGTCACAAGACACATCAGTGAAAAGTGAACCCTTTATTTTCCCCTTCCATCGTTTACCCAGCATATGAAAATTTCTTCAGTTGTGAGTGGAGCTCCTTCTGTTGCCACGAAGATGTGCAGGCGTTCCAAAGGAAATCTTAAGCTTTCCTTTCCAGGAGGTTCCCTTAAGAGAACAATGGTGTTTATGCGCACAGGAATTTTGATTAGTAGTTTTTCGCTCGTGGCAATGACTGAAAAATACCAGTCTTCAGCCAGATAAAGCCTAGAGAAATCTGATTTTTTCCTTAATATCTACTGCTTTTCAAGCAGTAGTCTTCTTCCTCTGAAAACCCAACGGAAAATGACCCAGGTCGAATAGAATGATTACAGCTCCGCTCGAGGGTCTTCAAAATCGGAGCTTTTTTTTGTACTTCATGATGCAAAATATCAGCCGCGTATTGAATCCTGGAATCTTCTGGCTTGATAGGAATGTCAAAGCTGCGAAGACATTCCTGGTTGGGATTCTTTCTTGGCTCAAACGTGTAGGCCCGCCTTGAAAGTCCCTTCCACTGTATCGGGTAGTTTTGTCTCTATTGTAGATAAGGAAATCATAGTAAAATAGATAGTAAGAAATATATAATTCAATAATAAATTTTACTGCAACATAAAAGTTGCAATAGAAATACGCGCGAAAGCGACTACGAGAAATTAATATTATTTCAGAAGACACGATAACTGGCATGTAGCCTCGACTTTATTAATAGAGATATCTGCACACAGGTGTGAAGTCTGGTTAATGCGCATCGATAGCACAGTGCTATCATAGATGACGCGTTTTAGGAAACACACTCTAGCTTTTTCCGAGTGGAAATATGTCAAAGAATTGAATTGCTGTCAATCTGATAACATGTTATTTTTTTTTTCTTAGATTAGGCCCTAAATCTGCCCTAAATGGTGGCTCTGCGCTGTACAGCGCAGAGACACCATTTAGGGCAGATTTTGTAGTGACGCGGAAATTACCTCCTTGATAGTGAGAAAGTTCAAATATGTATACACAATAACCTTCTCAATATTTACTTATGGACAAATATTTGGGATCGTGGAACATGAGGTAAGCATGAGTGAGGGTCACGGCTTTTTAGAGTAAATACTTACTCTACCACTATATATATTCGCGATGTGCTTTCTTAAAGGAACTGACAACCGACCGAAATGTGTCACAAGACCCTGGCTGTGAATTACATTGACATAAGCGAGCTTTTTTTTCACCATATGATTAGGATTTGTATTGTTGAATTGCGCTTTGAAAGTCACAACGGCATGTCGCGTTGCCTGACGGGCAAGCCTTCGTAGTGCACGAATGAGATGTGCAGAATGCTGTACGCAGTCCGCTGCTATTTACTAAAGAAAAAAATGCGTTTAAAATTAATCCGCACGTTATTAGGCATTCTCGATTTATTCTGTGCTTATAAAAGAGTAAAAGGAGTTGACGTTGAGAGGTGGCGTTGCCTTCGCGACTACTAGTGACCGCATGTCGAGCAACGGCGCATGCGCGCGGCGCTTTCTCCATTGAATGAACTTCCAGGTAGCACACATCAAAAACCGGAAAAAATGCATTTCATTCCATAACGTTTGGGCTGTGGCATGGGTTTCGCAAGACACTGACCTACGTAGGCGGTGTCACGGCTGAAACGTTAGTACAGCCATCTTTCCTTTTTTTAGTGAGTGCTACCCGCAAGGCATTCTCTACACACACACACACACACACACACACACACACACACACACACACACACACACACACACACACACACACACACACACATTATATATATATATATATATATATATATATATATATATATATATATATATACATATATATATATATATATATATATATATATATATATATATATATATATATATATATATATATATATATATATATATATATATAGTGCATTACCGACACGTTAGTCATAAACCTGAGGCGAACAAGCAAGACGAGCTTGATCTGTTCATTAGTTTGATGAACCGTAATTAGGCTTGGCTCGGGAACACAGTGCGGAGGGCAATCTAGTGAGCGTCGAATACTTGGCTCATTGAATCGGTAAGCAGAACTGTAAAGCGAAAAGCGCTTGTTAGTTTTGAAGTCTTCTTCCTCGCTGTTTTCATTCACTCTGTTGTACATTGCTGCTAACATGGGTACCAGTTAAGGGAAAGTCATCAGTAAAGACAACATGCATGTGTCCATGCCTGGACTTCCCTCTTAGTTACTCCCTCTTATTACTCTTTCAACGGCGTGAAGTGGCGTTGCGGCAACAAAGGCAGTGGGTAATCGGCTAATATTCCCTATGAAATTACCTATGCTTTTCAGGAAAGCAGCGTACACTAAAGAACGTGTTGAAAGGGTGTCGTTTCGCCTCACAAAAACAGTCCTGATATCGTGCATGCTTCTCGATTGCATTATCGCCGCGCGCCCGCCAGTTCCAGGTCACAAATGGCATGCACGTTATGAGCGTGAGACAGCATTCTTCATAGGAAAGTGGCGAGTGCCGAGAATTCAAGAAAGGAAACGCAAGCCAGCAGCAAAGCAGCCTGTTGAAGATCTCTCCGTCGTTGCTATGGCAACGGCGCGCGCGGCCGCGCTCGCTTCCGAGTCTGCTTGCCTACCGTTTCGCCGTCTGTTCCGTGCACACCGGTCCCCGCCGCCGGCCTCCGCCAGTCAGCGAGGGGGGGGGGGGGTGTTGGGTAAAGGGAGGGGGCACTTGCTGAAGGCCTTGATAGTTTGAGAGAAACACCTATTCTCATTATTCTTGTCTGTATAACACCGCCTCCGTCAAACTTTTGGGAGGGGAGGCGGGCCCTTGGGACATACCCCCTAGCTACGGGCCTGGCCTCTGGACTCCTAGGTGCCCCGGTCGGTCCACGAAACTTCTTCCGAAGTACCACGGCCCGTACCGTGTGGTCTAGCAAGCCTCGTACTTCATATGCGCCGTCAAGTCGCTTGAGACTTATTGTAATCAAACAATGTCGAGGCATGAGATTGTGCATATCGACCTGCTAAAGCCTCACTGTCACTGTGCATCTGTCCGTAATTAGCCAGGATGGCTCTTTTTCGGAGGAGAAGTAAATGTAATGCAAAAGAGCAGCACTACTTGCAGAAGCAGAGAACGCTGCTCCCATAGAAAAAAGGCAACGATTCAACAATACAAGCTTTGCGTTGGTTCTACTATTACTGGTTACGTTTCTGCGTCGTCTCTAATAGTAGAATTCTTCTTTAAAACGCTTCATTATATTACAAATGGCTGCCCTCATGCTTGCCTTGGTTTCGTTTTGTGTTGCCTTCTTATGGTTGATGTTAACTAAAATCTGGGTTCGTTTTCTTCGTTATTAAGTAATGGGTTGTGTGGTAATAAAAAATAAAACATTCGAAGTTTACTTGCTCCATTTCCAAAAGCGAAACCGAAACTGCAGCAAAAAATTTGGCAGATCCCACATACCGTGGGAATCGATGTTATGCGAAGGATGCGCAGGATGGTGACTGTGGCGTAATTTTTCACATTCAGCGAAACGTTACGGAATGATGCTAGAGAAATGTGGAAGTGGCATACGCACACTCATATGTTGAAGAGTCGCATATCGTCCGCCGCGGTGGTATAGCGGTTACGGTGCTCGGCTGCTGACCCGAAGGTCGCGGGTTCGATCCCGGCCGCGGCGGTAGCATTTCGATGGAGGCGAAATGGTAGAGGCCCGTGTACTTAGATTTAGGTGCACGTTAAAGAACACCAGATGGTCGAAATTTCCGGAGCCCTCCACTACGGCGTCTCTCATAATCATATCGTGGTTTGGGGACGTAAAACCCCAGATATTATTATTAAGAGTCGCATATGCATTATATAACCAGTTGTTTACATGCAGTTGCACAACGATTCCAACAGCAGAATGAGTGTTACCAACACCAGACGCGGTAGGCTGATATGTAATGCTTATATGCTTCGATACTGGATAGCGCGAATCCTAACAAGACAAAGAAGGAACACAGATGCATAGGACAGGCGTTACTCGCAACTAAGCTTCATGCAGGAAAGTTTCCCTAGATATATACACAGCCGAGTGGCGCGCGCAGGTGCACCGCACGTACGTTACAGTGACAGTTGCAGTTGTTACAGTTGTTATATTTATACTTGTGCGTTATGACGGACAACGCACGCATGTTTCAGGAACCCGTGTGCATGTGTGAAAGGGGTTCTTGACAGTTCTTGAACAAGGTCATTATCACCATGATCAGTGAGCATCAGCAGCTGGAGCGGACTTGTTAATCGGACCCGTTCGTGATGGCGGCTACGAGGGGTCTAAGTGCAGTGAAGTCCGAGGTATAGTACAGCTGGTGGAAATCCTGGATGCATCTTACGATGAAATGATCTATGATGCCTCATGTCGTGGATGTGGCAGCGAGGTCTTTTGATGCCCTGTCCACATCCAAGCCCTCTTTCACGCAGTAGAAAAACCAGGCGTTGCTGGGTCTTGATAAATTAATGTTGAAGTCACCGGTAAGGATGAGAGGCCTGGTTCTCTGGGCAGATTTATTATAGGAAGCATCGATCCCGGTTTTTGCGTAATCCACGTGGTCCACGTTGCGGACCACGAGGACGAGTGGATAGTAGTTGAGCGTCTTCCAGGGGTGTTCTGTCATCAGCTTCCTCGCTTTTCTTGTGTCAGCCGCGGTGGTGTAGCGGTTATGGTGCGCGGCTGCTGACTCGAAGGTTGCGGGTTCGATCCCGGCCGTGGCCGGTCGAATTTCAATGGAGGCAAAATGCTAGATGCCCGTGTAGTGTGCGATCTCGGTACACGTTAAAGAATACCAGATGGTCAAAATTTCCGGAGCCCACCACTACGGCGTCCTCTCATAATCATATCATGGTTTTGGGGCTTAAAACCCCCACAATTATTATTGTTATCACTTTCCCTGCCTGTCACTTTGTTTGTCTTCGCGGTTACTGTGTTGGTTGAGACTCTGTATCACCTGTGGCACATACACGCATAACATGAACTTTGGTATGCGGGTATGTGCCACACGTGACTGAGAGAAAGGGTTTCATGACGTACGCGACAGGTATTTTGCGTTATTCATGTCATCACCAGTGAATCGTGTTCGTCATACACTGGTCCCCTGCTGTGCCATTGGTATATTACAAGTTATGGAGACGACCAGGAGAGCGCCCAGACGTAGGCGGCTAGATAGATAGATAGATACGTAGATTGAAACGGCCAAAGTGCCTGAGGTTCGCTAAGAAATGCTTCACATTCCAGCGAAAAAACAAGCAACTAAATCTTCAACAGCGTTGTACTAGTAATAATAATTGCTGGAGTTCTACGTGCCCAAACCATAAATGTTTATGAGGCGTGCCGTAGAGGAGGGCTGCGGAAATTTCGACCACTTCAGGTTCGTAACGTGCATCTAAAACCAAGTACACGAGCGTCTAGCATTTTCGCCTTGTTCAAAAATGCTGGAGCCGCCGTCAAACCTATGCCCTTTGGGTCAGCAGACGAGCACCGTAGCCGCTGTACCACCACGGCAAACATAAGCAATTCTGAGAGAGACAAAAAAAGAAGAAAAAACTGCATTGGGATTCGAATCAAGGCCCCAGCGATTGCGCGCAAACAGCCAGCGTGGATGATCAACCCATACAGCCACAGCGCGCGGCGGCTAGCCTGTGATACGATAGCTATTATAAAGATACTACGGTCAAACTCTCCTTGCAACGTTCCTTGCAAGTGCCCCCACCGTCTAAAGAGCAGGAACGGAATGCAAAAGTGAAAACAGCTGCTTTCTGTTTGCAAAAATGCTCTGTAGATCATAATTCGATGTTTCACAGCGCAAGGAACAAGGACGACATTGGAAAACACACACAGTGCTTAAGTTTAAACTGTCTGTATTTTCAAACTTACAGCAATATATATGCGCTCTTCACCAGGAAAGAAAAAAGAATAGAGCAAATGAAGCATACAAAAAATCCCAGAAAAAATCGTAGAAGCCCAAACAGTTTTGAAACGTGATAAAAAGTGCACGAGTGCAGCTTCGCTTGCTCTTTCGAGCAACGAAAGTGAATTTCTCGTGATCGTAAAATATATGTGATATCGATGATGGGTTGTTGTTTCCTGCGACTACAATTTTTTGTACACCAGGCCTGCAACTGTCGCGTGACCAAAATCACGTAACATCGCACATCTACTTATGTGACTACAATCACGTAACAACTAGCCACGTGACTAAAAATCACGTAAAATCAAGTAAATAGTCTCTCTACTAAAATCCCGTAACGTCACGTAACTATTGACGTGACGTGTTGTCGCCAAAAACTTCGGAACAACCGGGTGGCGCTGGGCAACCTCAGCGTCCGCACTGGACTCTAATAAAGATGTACTTTCTCTCTCACGTGACTAAAATCCCATCACGTAACTACTAGTGACGCGACATTTCCCCTTCAGTGGCGGTATTTTGTAAGAATTCCTAAAACGAACGGAGCCGGTCCGTCCGTTCGAGTCGCACGCGATTGGTCAATGTGAGCCGTGACGAGCGCCGCGACGAATCGCGTGCTCACATTGACTAGTCACGTGCGACTCAAACAGACGGACCGCCTCCGTCCGTTTTACGAATGCTTACAAAATACCGCCACAGAACCACGCAACAAGTGCGTAGTCTGGGGAACCGACCGAAACCTGAGAAGAATAGATTATCCAAGCCTAGCCATATTTTATAATACTATACTAGCAAAAACTTTGCACCTCTAGCAATAGCTTGGTATTACTAGCAAAACCTTAGAAGAAGCTAGGTCGAACGCTAGCTCCGCTTTCGTTTCCAGCCTTGTGCAACCAGTACATGCTGCGCACATTTTCATTTACAGATGTTTAAAATGGCATCTTATTGCGGTATGTTGAGGTGGGCTGCGAGTGCGTGCGAAAAGCTGCTGAATGACAGGATTTTCGTTTTGTAACTGGGAGCGCCAGTCCCTGGACTTCCCGAAAGCTTTGATCCACACACGTCATATCACACGGACCTATCCGATGCAGCGCACAATGCTTTGTGATGTTAAAGGAGAAGGCATGCTGGTTTTTTTTCTGTTCACGTAGGGCGATAAATATGACAAGAGATGAATAAAAATCCCAGTTTCACCGCAAGGACGATACAATGAGTGCGATAGCAACAAATGAAGTAAAGCTGGCAGCTAACTCTTCTAGATGCAGTCTCGCGTAACTCTACAAAATGGTGCTGTAAGAGAACTCAGCCACTCCAGGTAGGAAAGGAGATTTCGCACAGTCTCTTCAGAGTTGAGAGCGCAGCATATAGAAGGGTATATGAGCCGTCCGCTGATGCTTGTCGAGATAGCGATTTTAGATGCGAAGTATCTTAAGGCGGAGCTCAATCCGGTGGTGGTGGTGGTGGTGGTGGTGTGCGGCGTGACCACCCTTACTGCGCATGCGCATACCCTCTCCACACACCTCCTCTCCACTCACCCTCTCCCCTACCCCTCCCAACTTTCCCTCTCCACTTTCCCTCTCCCCTCCCCCTTTCCACTCTTCCTCTGAAACGCGGGCTAGACATGCCGAAATTCTCTCCTGCGCAACGCCGCGATGAGCTCGAGCGCATGCGTGTCCCCTCCCCTTCTCTCTCCTCTTCTACGCTGCCCCCTCTCGCCCGCCTGTCGACCGCGTTCCCCGCTCGCCCTGTGAGAATTAACGGCCAGGCTAGATGGAAGATACGACGCGCGTAGCGTCCCTCTTCGCGTTCCACGACGCGAGGTCGGTAGCATGCCCAACGAACGCCAACGGAACGCGATCGTGCAAGTGCTCCGGCTTCGCATCGCCTCATGGTCCCCTTTAGCGGGAGATGGTGTAATTTTTGATTTCATTTAAGTTAGGGCGAAATCATTGCACTGCTGTTTGAAAAATTTTGCCTATTCTTTAATTGGCTTATTTATCTGTTAGTTTCATTAGTAGTGTCTAACAAAAAAAAAAAGAACCCCTCGAAAAATTCCCCTTCGTTCGTTAAGATTACGACAAACACTTGCGTTAGCCTTAAAGTAAAAAGCAACTGCAAAAACGTCTAAATTTGTCATTTAATTACTATGCTTCGCTTGTCTAAGCTTAGTTCGCTTCCTTTACGTTGCTGAATTGTATGTACATAAGAAGGTCGTAACGACATCATGAGAAGGGAGAAATAAGTTTCCACCACAATACGCGTACGAGAGTTCGAAAGAGATTTGTTCAGCATAACTCGATCAGGTGTTCTGTTCCTTAGACGTTTATAAAAGAATAAAGTAAGAATTACAAATGTAGATCTGAACGATCTGATACGCGTGGAGTGTTTAAACATGCACTAAAAAGTCATAAAATAAAGAGAAAAAAAAACGGCAGCTCAAGATCACAGTCAAGAACCGAAACTGAAACGAAAGCTTTTTGTTTCGGCGGCGACATCCTGTGCGAAGCTGTGGAACTAAGTCACGGGCTGAAAAAAAAATGCTGATCCGTCGCCAGGAATCGAACCAACGACGGCGCGGCGATGCCGCGCTTTGAACTTAAGCGATTCGCTCGCTCGGCCACGGCGGATGCCTTGTGGCTGGTGGTAAGCAAGGGCTTATCAATTTACCACAAACATTTGAACGACCGCGCTTCAAAAAACGCGTTAGGGAACAATGTTATGCCAATTGCGGCAAGTTGAGAATGGCTTCAAACGAAAGCTGAGTGTCAGGACTACATGTGATTTCCTGACCATTAACATAACTTGCTTAGTTTTACGACAGTGACCGTTTTTGTTTCGAAAAACAGGCCAAATTTTTCGCCGTTTCCATAGACTCCCATTGTACAATCTTTAACTGCTCTGGGAACAAAATTGAAGCTTACTGCAACATGATCGCTGCAGTCCTGTCGTGCGTTTAGGTTCCCAGAAGCGCTCTGTGGTCTGCGTTTTTCAACATTCACCCTCTACACTTAATTATTCGGGAAAAACTCGCCAGTTCCATTGAAATCGCGCTAGCTTCGCGCCGGGGCCGCCAGGGGCGCTGGCTGTGATGTGTCCACAAAAGCTGGATATGGCTCGGTTTCCGGCTACGGCGGCGCAATTCAATGGGGGCGAAATGAAAAGACATTCGTGCACTTAGATTTAGGTGAATGCTAAAGAATTCCATGTGGCCCCAACTAGGGCGTGCATTACAACTATATCGTGGACTTGGCACGTAAATTAACCTGAAAATTTAATTGAATTTTTAATCTCAGGTGACGAACGTGTCCTGCAACATCGCTATCGCCTGTGTCACCTTTTCATATCAAGGTACAGTCACCGTGCCTCGCGCGGCTGACGCGCCAAATGTCTTGAAACACTTTCTTGCGCGATAAAAATTTGTGCACCACCCATTTAGGCATGCATCAAATGATGGTAAGACCATCCGACCTCTGTTCTTTGGGAACCAATTTCGAGACCAACCATCAAACAAGCGATTTCTTGCTATTGCGATACCATTATACTGACACTCAACGCAATATAACGCTGTCTATGCTTATGCGTTGCCACCGCCGTTGTTGTGCCGTCCCGCTTGACGTCGCGAGCTCAACTTACTACGCGTACCGTTGACGGCACGGAGATTTTTAATATTACCTGGCGCGGAAAATGGTGCTGCGCTGTGTTGCATGCATGGGAATGCCTGAATGGGGTAGCTTCGTATTGGTATCGCTCTCCAGAACATCTCGAATGCGCGCCTGGTCTGCACCCGTTTAGTCTCTCAGTATTGTTTGTTATCTACTAGAATAACGCGTAATGACGCGATCGTTCTTTAGTCTTACACAAAATCACTTTTTATTTAGTCTTGAGGACCTCTGCTTGGAGGTACTGCTATACACATGAAACGAGAAAAGTGCCAGCGGGTCGATAAAGGTGGCAGAGGCAATAGGTCCGTGCTCTTTCTGCGACAGTTGTTTGTCCTTGTTTTTTTTTTATTCCTTCGTAATGCACTTCTGGCGAACAAACATCATTGAAAAGTGTAATACGGATGAATAAAATACCGTTATCAAAATATTAAAAAAAACTTTATCTGTGCAGCGACGTACGCGATTTATACAAGCCTCGCTGAACACAACCGTCGCTCACTAAAATATACCGATGGTCCTACGACGGAACAGGGCCGATTAGGAAACTCTCGTAGAGGGTTCTTCCAGATATTACTCTATAGATAACGCTGAAAAGAAACACTGTAAGGGTTTATTTTCACTGTAAACACGGTAAAGAAACGCGCTGAAGGGTCTCGAGAAACACGGATTGCCTATGGCTAAGAAAAAGAAAAGAAAAAAAGGCAGTGCGAGTCGATGTACCATCAACGCTTCGCTCATTTTCCTCGCTATCTTGAGCGACGTCATCGTTCCGCCTCCCGCAAGTGGCAAGAGTACCGTGGACCGCCGCGGTGGCCCAGTGGTTGGGGTGCTAGGTTGCTGACCCGAAAGTTGCAAATTCGATCCCGGCCGCGACGGTCGCATATCTTATAGAGGCGAAATGCTAGAGTCCCGTGTACTGTGCGATTCAGTGCATATTAAAGAACCCCAAGGGGTCAAAATCATCCGAAGCCTTCCGCTACGGCGTCTCTCATATCCTGAATAGCCCTGGGATGTTAAATCCCATAAAACAAACAACCTTGACCATCCCGTACACACGCCAACAGCTAGAGAGAAAACAAAGAAGAGAGAGGGAGGTCAACCAGGAGGGAAAACCTAGTATAAGATCACTAGCGTTCCTGCTAAGGTGCAGCATTATTCTGAGCGGAACGGAACGGCAGCAAGCGCTCACTTGAGGACTTACTGGCACCGATGCTTTCCCGTCAGTCACATGCTGAGCGACGTGTACCGAATTGCGTAAGCTGAAAGGCCACTGCTGGCGTTCCCTAACACGGCAGCTCTGTTAAATGACACGCAGTCTATATATAGCTGCCAGGGCGCCCCCCCCCCCCCCCCCCCCACCCCCCCGCCGGAGTCGCTTTGTGTGCTGCGTCGCGCAGTGGTGCATCCGCGTATGGTTAGAGCTTAGCCCAGGGAGTCCAAGTGCAATACTAAGCAGTGGTGTGTCAGTCAATACCGCTGTAAATTTACAGTGAATACCACAGTCATACTGATCCTCCCCTTTTCTTCTCTTTTTTTTTTAGCTGAGTGACAGCTTCCACTCGGCGCTAATGTGCACATGTATGGTGTTCACATGTAGGGTGTTCGCTATGCACGCACATAGTGGTTTGAAACTGATATTCAAGTTTTAAAAAGAGATTAAGAAAGTTTACCTTTAAGGACCTCAGGGTAGAACTTCCATACATTTCTCCAATAGCAATAGTAAATATCGCACCTAAAACGCATGTAACATTTCCAATGAGTTTCCCGAGTCATCTATTTCATTTAAATGTGTACCTTTCACAAAAGCATTCCGGATGAAGAGAGCGAAGCTTTCCTTCCACATAAGCAAGCTTAAAAAGTAGTTAACTTGTACCGCAAATATATGCACCATCACCCCAAGCAGCTTCACCCTGTCCTGCATGTCGTATTTTAACGCGATAGCGTTAACGAGCTCGTTGGCTGTGAGCGAAAAATCAGCGCTGTCCGTGAGCGAAAGTTCGAGACAATAAAAAAACTTCGGTTCGAGCGCGAATGGAACCCAGGCCGTCTGCGTGGCAAGCAGGCGTTCCGCCACAGAGCAACGCCCGTCCTTGAAATTGGTTTGAAAAAAGAAAAAAAAAAACACTATATGAACGTCATGCAGTGTCAGAAGGGTCCTTAACGCATCTAATATTTCGTGGCAGAAGCGTAGAATCGCACCAGGCGTCAAAACCTGTGAATCGCGCAACGAGTGGTTGGTTTAAACGCCCACCAGTTACAATGCACCGAGGCACGATTAATCATCATTATCAGCAACAGCAACAACAGCGTGTGCAACTAGGCAGGTGCGCGTGTTGCCTTACGGACACGCGTAGTGGGCACTTCGCCAATTCGCTAAAGGAAGAAGTTATGTCGTAGTGGACACTTCGCAGCTGTACTTGCAGTAGGCATTCTATAGGATAGTTTGAAACGGGCAATTTACACGCGCACATACGTTCCCTTCCTTGCGGCACGGTTGAGATGTCCACCGAGAAGCGAAGCGACCATAGTTTATAGTATATCTTCGATATATAGTCGTCTCAAAACTTTAAGGAACAACAGTAAGAGAAGTGTCAATACTAAAGATAACAGCAGATAACAGCACGCTATTCTACAAAGACAGCACTGTCACTCACGGCATATAAAGTGCGCGCGCGCTGTTAGGGCAGCTCACCCGCTTGAACTTTCACGCTTGCAGTAGCATTCTGTTCAGTCCAGCCGTCGCTATACTGAAGATAAGACAACCTGAACATGCAGGTCACGTTAGTAGCTTTTAATGAAAACTGTGCGCTCTCACCACGCGCAGTGGTAATATTTTCCACGCATGTACACGCACGCGCACCGCGTTAGTTTAATGGCCACGCGCCACTGCACTCGTCAGATATAATATACCTGGCATGCTGTCCTGAGATAATCACCCACGCATTACCACTGATGCGAACGCTGCATCTGGTCGCCTAGACCAATTATGGCGCAACGAATCACTGTAGTGCCCTGCCTACAAGGCACGGCAGCGCATGCGCGTAGTATTATCGCTAACGAAGACGGATTATCATATACTACCGCGTCACATATTCCTGATTTCTTCGCTCGCACGTTTTTAATAAAGCCGACCGTGTCTGTTCATTAGAGCGCGCAAGAATGTGGAGGGGGGGGGGGGGTCACATGCCAAACCACCATATGATTATGAAATACACGACCGTGAGGCTTACGGATGAATTGGGGCCGTCTGAGGTTCTTTAACGTGCACTAATTAAATATAAGGTCACGCGTGCTTCTGCATTTCGCCCATATCGAAATGCGCCAGTCGTTGCTGGGAACCGAACCTGCGCCCTCTAGCTTAGCAGCGCGACACCTTACCTGCTAAGCCATCGCGGCGGTTGCGTACTGTCACATGCTGTTCGAAATTTACGGAATTTAACATCGTGTTAGAGCGACTTCAAGAAATCCCACGTCGTGCTGAACGAAGATACCGACGCACGGAGGCAATGGAAGACTTACGGACAGCTCGACGTCTACAGAAGAAGATTCAGGCCGCATAGCAAACTCGAATAGCAACGTTGGACTGTTTTTTGTGAGCCGCTTGACTCTCCCAAACCTCTATAGCTGTTGTGGAGGGCGGTACGAGGTCTGCGCACAAAACCCATTCAGCGGTCCCCATTCAAGGCGCTAGCCCTCTCTCAAAAGCGACCAGATATTGACGTGGCAGAGTAATTTTGTGCCAGATTATATCTGGGCAACTCACAGCACCAAACAGCCTATTACCCTCAAGCAGCTGTCCACAACCACGTGATCCACGCATGGATTTGCCATTTTCCATCCATGAACTCAAGGCAGCACTAGCTCTGTGTGGACAAGCGTCGGCACCAGGACCCGACGGAATTTCGTACAGAGCCCTGTGTCATCTGGGCGAACACGCGATAACTTTTATCTTGGAGTTGTACACCAAATCCTGGCAAGATGACACGCTCCCGGCGAGCTGGAAGAATAGTCGCCTTGTTCCACTACTGAAGCCGGGCAAGTCACCCTTGGGCAAGTCACAGTCAAAGGCGCGTATGCCAACGTTACGTATGAAGCCATCCTCACCGCTTTCGAAAGGGTAGGAATAGGTTATCGGATGTTACGCTGGATACGTAGCTATCTCCCAGTGCGATCCTTTTTTGTGAGCACCGAGGACGGCCAAGCGTCTCCACATTATAGCTACCGTGGCTTATCAAATCGCGAAAAACCCTTCTGAAACATCCGGCTGATACCTGCGCCGCGCAAGGGAGGGCGCCACCGCCTCGGCAAGCTCGCGATTGCCAAGGGAATTGCTGGATTGTCCGGGCTACGCGCTTACTCAGCTTTCACGATATTGGGGCTGCATTAAGCGCAGCATTTCGAACTACGCCAACACCTACACAAGAACGACATTAGCGCTATATTGACCGCAGAATTAGCGCTGCTTTAGAGCGGCATTACGGGCTACACTAAGCGCTGAATTTAGAGATTTTTTCATCAGCCTTGTGGCAGAGGCCCAGCACATCCCGAATGTACTACACGACATAGGATTCGGTTGATGTCTGCGCTCGGCACACAAGTTCCTTTTTTTTTTTTTTTTGCTGGCCACACGCATCGGCCCGGCGACCTGAGGACGCAAGGGCTTGGGGTTTCGCGCATACACAGTACTGGCACTAAAACTTACTATTACTTCCTAATCAGCCTAGGATTCTCACTGGCCGCTTAACGATCATAAATCTTGCTATTTTCATGACGCAAATCTCCACGCCTATATTTCAGAGATGAAAGCCAGGTTGACACCATTTAATGTGACCTTAGCAAGTCTTTTGACGTACTCAGCCACTCACTGCTGATGGATAAACTTATGCACTTTGATATTGACTCTTCAGTTGTGAATCTCCTGCATAGCTGTTCTCTTGAAAGGCCATGTTATCTTACCGTAAATGGCCAAATGTCTTCTCTGTACAAGGCAACTTGTGTTCCTTAACGCCCGTATTAGGCCTGCTCCTCCGTTTGATTTTTGTTAATGATGTTTCTCTCGCCATTCGGAATTCTTTCCTGCTTCACATGCCAACGACATCAAGATGTTTGAGGAAATTAATTCCGTTAACCACTCTCGGTTGCTCGAGTCAGATTTCTTTTCTTTTTGTGAATGGAGCGACCGTGCGAGAGCAATGAGCTCCCCCTGAATACTTTGAAGGCCAAAGCCATGAGACTTCAAGCGTATCATTTTTATACTCCGCTGTTTCTGTGTCGTTAGTAAGGTTTGTGAGATCGATGATCTCGGTGCTCTCTTTGACGGCGCATTACGCTTCTTTGCTCGCACTGAGAGCATTGCTATGCGGAGTCTTCGCTCTCTCGGCTCTGTTTGCAGAATATCTAGAGAATTCAGTTCTCCTATTTCCTTTCGCAAATTGTACATCGCAATATGTCTTCCACAACTTGAAAATGCGTCTGTGACCTGGAATGGCATTTACAGTTCCAGCAGTAGGCCTAATACCTTTTATCGAGTCCAGAAAACGTGCCTAAGCGTATATAACCATCGCTTCGCTATAAATGGCTCTGTAGCTCGCTTTAACATAATTGGATAATTATAATTTCCATCACTTTTCTGCCGACGAAATAACGCTGATCTTTTACATATAGCCTAATATTTTTGTAACTACTCCCACCTAGAGTGACCCCAAGCTCGGGGACACTGTTTTGGCAAATTAAAAGTTTATTTCGTCATCATCATTATTCATTCGCACAGATTTCCGTTCGTAAGTTCTTCTGGCCACGGCCGGCCAAATTCACCATTATGTCCTCATTGAGGATTTACTAGCACCTGCTCTTGCGCAGAATTCTAGCGCATAAGTACCTTTTCTTGTATATATTTTTTAACACGGACTCAAGTTTTTACAAGGAAAGCGCGTTTTGCTACCCGCGTTTAGGCACCCACGCTTTTTCGCTAACCTAATGGTTCTTTTCTTCTTCTTTTGCGTTTTCATTTATTTTTTCTGCATAGCCTGTCTGCTTTTGACACCAATACTTCCGCAGCCTTGTGTTCTTTTGTGCCCCGAATATCTGGCGTGGCGTCATGCGCGGTTTGATTGCAGCCTCGCTCATGTTCCTCCATTACAGCGCTTCTCTCACGCTCGCAGCACCTGCGGAAATTGGATTTTTGGCAGTGGAGGTCGTGTTACCAGCACGGGAAAACCGCGTGGAGGCGCTTTTGTGGAAACCGGGTGGCCTCGCTCATCAGCGGAGCCCGGCGCGTCTGTCTCTTCACTCACGCGCGGCGTCCTCCGCGTATCGCGGAAATGTTTACACGGCGCTATATGCAGGAGATATAGGGTTGCCTTCATCACGCAACGACATCGTAAATAGAAAGGAAACTGTCCTGGCCACTCGCCGACAGGAGATGTAACCTCAGTGCGGTTCGTCAACCCTTACGTGCTTGAGTGCGCCAGTCTCGCGGTTATGGCTGACCTCCGTCTGAGCTACCCTGAGTCATTAACCATAGCGTCAGCGATGCCGTCTCTTGCACGAATCGCATAAATTTTTCGTTCGGTGCGTCCACGATCAATTACACAGTGGCGGAACAGTGTCATCGCCATCCGATGGCGCTTATGAGCCTCTCTTGTTGTTTTGTGCTCAGCGTTCTTTTGCCCCGTGGGGGCGCAGCCGAGGCGGTGCTGCTCATCTCGCCGCCATCGTTTCTCCTTGTCTGTCGCTCTAGCGCTTGTATATAGCGCGCGCAAGCAGCTGACATGAGCGTAACGCCTCGCGTAAAGAAAAGGAAATCTTTTCATCGCACTTTGTGTATTACGTATCATTTTCAGCAATGCCCCTTTGAGGCCGGCCGCGGCCTAGACAACGCGCGACCACCGATTCTCGCGATGCAAGAGAGCAGCGTTAGCTCCTGTCGAATCTCCCCGGCCGGTTACTCACTCAAGCGGCAGCACACCACCAGTGGTTTTGTCCAGCACAATGCAACGCTCTGCAAATCCGTTATCCCGAACTCTGCAGCGTCCTTTTCCTCGTCTTGTTTCGTAGTCGTGGCTTTCTTTTTCCTCGCCACCCCAGTGCTCTCTTCTCTCGACCTTTGCGACTTGGCCGCAGAGTAATTAAAGTGAGTCGGCGTGCGCGAATCGGCGCGTGGCTCTGCTGTGCACCGACAAGCTGGGCGCTGCTGCCACGCCCTGGGCGCCCACGAGCCGGCGACTGCCGGTGGCATACGTGATGGCGGAACGGTTCACGCTTTGCCACCGACGTGCCCAAGGGTCCTCCTCGGGCTAACTCAGAACGTGACTCTGGATGGCGCGCCAGAGTTCACGAGCACGGCGAACGTCTACTACGCGACCCCGGACTTTCATCGTCGTGTCCTCCTCATTCGAGGGGTGCGAGGCAATGAACAGAAGATGAAGTCGCCTAATGGCGCTAGCTGGCCGGGCGTACACCGTACACCAAGTAACAAAAGGGTGCGAAGTGGGCCAAAAAGGAGATGTGGCCGAAGAAGAGCAGGCATAAAAAATAATAAGTGTATTGATTGGGAGGAGTGCAACGCACTTCTTTTCGCGGTCGCAATCTCTGGCTTAATGAAGGGCATGAAGGTGACCTCGTAACCGCGGTAATGGCAGTAGCAGGAATATAAAAGAATTAATTCATAACCCCGTAGCAAGAGTTGATTAGGAGTAAGCGAAAAACTAAAGAAACGAGCACATATAAACATTCTATGAGTGAGTGAGTGCGCGTGTGTGTGCGTGCGTGCGTATATAAATATATATATATATATATATATATATATATACACACACATATATATACATATACATACACACACACACCACACACTATATATATATATATATATATAATATATATATATATATATATATATATATATATATATGTATGTGTGTGTGTGTGTGTGTGTGTGTGTGCGTGCGTGCGTGCGTGCGGTTCTACGGTTGTTAATCACAAACATATGAAGCCCATAGACAATTACAACCAAGGAAAACATAAGGGGTGTTATTTATTGAAACACATATATAAAAGTGAGTAAAAGAAGTCACTAACCGCAAGCAGGGCGCGAACCGAGATCTTCGCGTTACATGTGTAGTGCTCTTTCCAGTTGAGCTATCGCGGCGCCTTTTTCTCAACCAATTTCATGGGTATTTCTGCGCTAGATCTAGTACACATAACTGCACAGTAAAGTGAATAGATCTCAGCCCAGTTGGACAGACTTATGAGTCTTAGTAAACCCGGATGAACAATATTCGGTGAGTCTTTGTCAATGTCACAACCTCTTAATCGGCGGCAATCGCAGGGCAGATTTCAACAAATGACTTGTGGGTTCCCCGAAACGAACCGCAAAAGCACGGGCAATTTAAGTGTCCTTTTAGTGCGCTTGCGAATGCCGGTTGTGATGCAAAGACCGAGTCAAGGCCAAAAGTTGACAAACACACAAAAAAAGCTATATTCTCCATTAAGGCAGCACAAAAATCTCACATACTTGGATGGTTAAATCATAATACAGCTCAGATGGATTTAGCAATGTTGGGGAGTAATAAATCGAATCTCGCGTAGATACACGCTCAGGTATCCGAGAATATTCAAGAACACTTGTTTTGTAGTGAAGAGGAATGTCCAGCGCTGCAGCCACATCGCGAGCCCTGCGCGAGGCACGAGCTGGAGCTGCCTAGCCCGTGCCTCGCGCAGGGCTGGCGATGTGGCTGCAGCGCTGGACATTCCTCTTCACTACAGTATAAGATGGCGTTCCAGACACTGCGATCAGACTCAACTCCGTCATAAAGGCACAAGGTAAAAGATACTTTTATTTGAGCTGCGTTTGAAAGCGCTCTGCCTTCAGTTCCGAGCGTCCCCGCCGCTCGTGCTCTCGCGCTCTTCTTCTTTTGCCTCGGTTCCTTGACCCGTGCAAATAAACAACATGCAAATGGAACGTGCAAATAAACAACATTCCCGGCCACGCAAAAGTTAGATACGCAGTTCAAGCGGGTAGAGTCGTTGTATCGGCCTGATCACAAGAAGACCTCCTTGCAACCTGACCTTGCAGGAACGAATGAGGCCGTCGGCACTATGGTACACTTCCATGACCCTTGCAAGCTTCCATAGCTGGCGTGGCGCGTTGCCAGCATGCACGAGCACGACGTCCCATTGTTTCACTGCTCTGGTTGATCTGGTGTCAGTAATGTGCGCAGATCGTAGTTGCAAGAGCTATTCCTTTTGCCACCGCTTCCAAAATGTTTTAACCAGTAACTTTCGATAGGTGTGTATGCGTATGGCATCTGCTCATTTGGAACTACCGGTGACTTCATTGACGGTCGCATACGAAATAGAAGTGAACCTTTGTCCAAGGAGACGTTCGGCTGGTGTCAACGTGCAAGGTTCTCCAGCACCTGTCTCGATGAAAGTCAAAGGCCTGGAGTTTATGACTCCTTCGACCTCAGCCAGCACTGTCGATATTTCCTCGAAGTTTAGACGAGCTTTTCCGATAATTTTTCGTAAAGGAAGCTTCACTGATCGTGTGAGGCGCTCCCATCATCCACCCCACCAAGGGGCATTTGGCGCTATAAACTTCCACGAAATGCCGTTGGTGCTGAGGTGACCAACGACTTCCTCTTTAGAGACCATTCGGTGTAGTTGTCTCATGTCTGCCGATGCCTTGCGAAAGGTTCGTGCGTTGTCCGAGTAGATCACGCTAGGTGTTCTTCTTCTAGCTGTGAATTGCCGTAGGCACTGTAGGAAAGCCTCGGATGTCATTTTCGAAACGAGCTCGAGGTGTACGGCTCTAGATACGGCGCCCGTAAAAAGTGCAATGTAACACTTCGTGTCGCCTGTTTCCGTACGGGCATAAAGGGGGCCGGTGAAATCGACTCCTACAACTTCGAACCGGTTCATCGGTGACAGTCAATGGCTTGCCATTGGAGCAGTCTCAGCTCTTACTGGGCCCACACTGAAGCGCTTGCATAAGTTGCAGTCGTGCAACACTCTCTTCACCAAAGTGCGAGCTCGGCAAATCCAGTAGCGTTCTCGAAGCTGGGTAAGCGTGTCTCTAACCCCTCCATGTAGGACTTGAAGGTGGGCTGTGTTCGCCAAAAGTGCCGAAAAGTGGTGGCTTGACGGCAGTATGATTGGGTGCTTAACGTCTTGCGTGGATTGCATAAGCGATAAGCGGCCTCAATCCGAAGAACTCCGTCTGTGTCTAGGTAAGGGCGTAGCTTAGCGATTCGTGATGTGGACTCTACAACACCGGTGAGCTCTGCAGGAAAGCCTTGTTCTTGAGTACGTCTGATCCAATACTGTTCAGCGTTCGAGATTTCTGTTGCCAGGAGATGTCCTCTTTCTGCAGCGGTCGGTGAATCTGAACACCCAGGCAGTGACACTGAGTAGGCGCTGAAGCCTGCTATACCGTTGAATATCGATGGTTGGACTTGAGATTGGGTCATCCCAATCTCAAGTCCTTTTATGTTCACCAGTCCTTCAATGTCCTTTTACGTTCACCAGTCCAGTCCACGGCGTCTTTTCCCGGCGTTTCTCGAAAATTCCTCTTCCGGAAACACGTAGGCACGTGGGCCCTCGTAGACTGCAGCGCTGACTATAGGGTTCCCTTTCGGCAGTCGGCTGATTACAAAGCGGGTCTCTTATCGGCGCCACTACCCGAGAGACTTCTCTCACTCCTTGACATCACTGCTTCTTTGACAGCACTACATCATCTCACAGCACTTCTTCCTAAACTGAATGACTTCACAACATCGTTACACAACACTTTCTTCCTGAACGACCACCTTCCTGCCGTCTCCGCGCGCTTATATTGGTTTGCGCCCGGGTTCGAGACTCTTAGGCATGACTCATCCGCGCATAGCGCAGCGAAGCTTTTGCTCTACGCGAGGTTTCTGTCCTCGCTGAGTTCGCCTTAGGACACCTGCGTTACCGTTTGACAGATGTACCGCCCCAATCCAAACTTCATTCCCACCATTAAATGAAAAATAAATTTAAAAATAAAGTTGTGGGAAAAACCTGTCCCTGCTTGCGCATACCAGGTTTAAGCCAATTAAAAATAAATGAATAGGGGTTTTAAAAAGAACCCAAACGCTAAATTTAGTGGAAAAGCCAATTAATATAAAAAAAGGGGGCAGACGGTAACGCGCGCGTGTGCTAAGCCGTTGGCTCACCGAGCACAGATACCTGCGGAGCTACTTTTTTTTTTTTTTTTCAATAAACCAACACGTTGTTTGGCACCATCGTGCCGTGAAGGTCGTAAGGTAGGAAAGACAGCCGGTAGGAAGTCCAGAGGTCTATAGGAAGTCCAGAGGTCGATAGGAAGTCCAGAGGTCGATAGGAAGTCCAGAGCGATGCTTTTTTCGTATGTTCGTCTGGTGTCGGCGGGTGCGCCGGTAGTGGTGGCCTGCCTTGACACTGCGTCATGTCTCGGCTTCTCTATTCCAGCTTTTGCCCGAGCGCTTGGTTCGAAGCGCGCCGGCTGTTCTCTCTCATGCGTTTCTCCGGCAGCGAGGTGAGTTGTTTTGTTTCTTTTTTGTTTTTTTTTCTTTTTAATGAGCACTCGGTTGAAACTAACGGCTAGCGCCGTGATTTGACTCTTGCTGTTTAAGGCGGTAGCGCGCGCTCGGTGTGAGCGCTCATTTGTGAAAGTGGGAGAGAACCCAGCTCAGTAAAATTTTCCAGAGTTGGAGTTCGTGCGAACCTGTCTGAGTGAATTCTGGCGAATTCGAGTCCAAAGCAACCCAGATAAATCGGCAATCCAGACTTAGTAGAGTTTTCTTGAGTAACGCCCTTAGTGAGCCCTTGTCGCGAAAACGGTGGGTCCGTGCAGCCGCGGGGACTTTAAAAGGCTGGGTGCGTGTCGGCTCTAAGGAGAAAAAAAAGTGTGCAGGGACTCGGATGACCTTTATAAAAGATCATATATACGCTCTGGATCAAAAGAAATTCCCACGGGAGCATTGTGTTCATCGCCTAGACAACAACTCGAATGTTTTAGGTGCCTAATAGAATCTATCCCAAGTTGCGTTATGCACTGACAATTGACTACAAAAAGCGACAGTGTTGGGCACTAGGACGCAGTCATCACCATCCGCTTAGCCGTTCAGTGGGAGCCGTTGATTCCTGTAGCACGCCTTTCAACAGCCAATTTGACTTCGATGCTCGCATATTTCCAAGCTGTCAGTGATCACAGAGACGTTATAGCTTATATGTATACTTGAAGTTCTGTTCATTCAGGGGCGAGTGACTGACAGCCCTCAGAAGATATATTTATTTTGTGAGTAAGTTTGTTTACTTCGGCAACCAAAATTATCATCGCTAATATCGCGGCTACGTCAGCTATCATGCGGTGTGAACGATCATCGCATATGTGCAAAAGAAATGATGAAGCATGGAAATACGCGCGTCATTTTCCACGTCGGGTGTTGTCGGACGTTTTATTGTCGGACGTTTTGTCGTACGTTTTCCCACATTCAAGGCAAGAAAATGCTAGACGCTGCGTCGCTTTGGGATACGTTGCTGTTTGGAGCGTGTGAGATGGAAGCCGGGGATGATGCTGACCGGGTTACTTGAGTTTCACTGCTTTGGTCGGTTATACCAGCACACAGCTACAGCTCGACCCCGTCCCTATCTCGTCGAAAATGAACGTCCACGCCTTCTTTTTTGTGCGAAAGCGGTGACGACTTGTATTAGGTGTGGATGACGACTTCCTTTATCACGCTGGATTCTTCTTTCTCACGCAACATATTTGCGCCTACGATTATCACGTAATGAGTTCTGGTTTACCTTCTTTGTCTTTCCCATTTTCTCTCTCTCTCTCTTTCTATGAAAAATAATGTTACCGTCGCTTCGGCGGAAAGGCTGTACTCAGAAACTAGAATTAAGTGTACCACCATGTTCATGTTGCCACTGAACAAACAATTTGATTGCGCTTGCAAGCATAGGTCGGCAAACTAAGTCATGTGTCGACTCACTCAGACTCAGATTGGGCCGTGAGTCTGTGTCTGAGGGAGTCCGGGTCAGTAATAATTTGGTGAGTTTGAGTCCGAGTGAGTCCGGTTGAGGAAAATATTAGCGAGTGTGAGTCTGAGTGAGCCCTAAGCGGAAAATATATTTTTGAATGAGGCTGAGTAAGCTCCACCTTTTTATCGCAGACCTATGCTTGCAAGTAACGATCAGTTTTTTTTTTTTTTAGTATTCAGTACAGAGTTGATTGGGTAAGCATGGTGTAGGGGTCTCTCGGCCGTGTGATTATTTCTCTTTGCTTTAAGTAATTTTTTCTCTCTAAGCAGGAACTTTCCGCTCTGAGATTTACTTAATTTGTTACTTTTTTTTTTCTGCTGCACAAACTTTCACAACTTGAAGCTAGGCGTAGCAGCAGCAAAGACAACCACTGCGGTGGACCATCGAAGGCTCGGCCAAAGCAGTTAGGGCTGCAGCATAACGGCCAACTATAATGACATTAAATGTGCTACTTTTGATGCCGAGCCACAGCAGTAGCAAATTCACGCAAAATTTCAGAGATGTACCAAAATAATTCTCAGCATTTTATTGTTTTGGTCTTAGCTATTTGAATAAAGCTGCTGGCATTGCTTCCTTAAAACCCCTCGGCCCCGCACAATAAGAAAGCAAAAAGAGGCTACTCTTTGGCAGTGAGTGAATAATGCCGCGTTCACACTGACGCATTCGGCGGTGACAGCGGCGCGGAATCCACTTCGGCGGCAGCAAGATCCACCGGAACAGCTCTTTCCGCACCGATCGGTCGCGGACCAATTTTTGCGGCAGCTGCCGCCGGATTCTCTCACCGCAAACCAATAGGAGTGCGAGTCGAAAATTCGAAAAACGGCGACGCGCTTGTCATATCGCAGTCGTCGAAGCCCGTAGCGACAGCCAAGTCCTCCGTAATCAATCCTTTCTTTTGACAAGCGCCAAGTGAAGCACAATCACTGTTGTCACGAGTAGCAATGTACCTCGACCTACTCTTTCAAGTACACCATTTCGCGAACTCGCAGAACGGGTGGCATTATCTCGACGCGACCAAGCTTCTACCGTTTTGCAAATCGAGACAAACCAACCACCACTGCTTGCGTGGTTTCTTCTTCGGCGAATACGTGATTCTGCTCCTCAGATATAGCCAGAAAGTTGATTGCCAGCAGGCCCAGCCGTTCGACGACGTTTCTCCTGTTTACGTGATTAGCCATAACGACATCGGAACACAACGCGAGCGGAGAGCCGCAGGGCCGAGGAAACATGCGGGATATCCGGTGCCTGCTTTTTGGTTAGGAAGATGGCGCTGTATCGCGTTTCGACGGTGTGGTTGGTAAGTGATGTGAACGATGCGCAGTTTCGGCGCTGCGAGAATTCCGCTCGCCGTGGACGGCGGATTCCCCAATGTGAACGAGTCTTAAGAGCGAAACACAGCAGCCGCAGTCATATGTCGTCGCCTAAATTTTCTCCCAGCAAGCGCACTCACGTTTTAGACCGGTGAAAAGTACACTAGGATACTTCCGTGTCTTCTTCATGATTCTCGGAGACGTTCCATATGGTTCTAGGGGTTGTGTCATGAAAGAACTCCAGGCGACCATATCGATGTTTTCCGCCACGCGAAGTGACGTCACAAACAGCTACTACCGTTGCCATGTCACTTCCCAGTTTAACTCGGAAACCTTTCAGAATTCAAGAGCACGTTCCGAGCTTGCGTGTCAGTCAGAAGCATGGGTCACGCCTATAGGGCAGGGCGTATATGGGCGTAAACACCGGTTGAGCAACGCACAGCGTGCTTGCTCGATTGAAGAAAGCGGTGGTGATATGGAAGAATTGCCATGGTTGAACGCAGGTAAACCAAGTTTGTCGAGCGATAACTCTGTTTTGCTTGCTTTGGGAAAGGACGAGACCATTGGTTTGCAGAGATGTAACCTTATTGCATGTCTTGGTTTAGGCAGGCAGCCGCTTTCGCAGCAGTGACTACCGCATCTATAATTGCACTACAAGAGAACACACAGACCCTGCTCGGCGCCGTCGGCGCTCTCGGCAAGAACGCGCAGTGATCCTGAATGTAGCCAGCGCCTCTGGCGGTGGCGGCTCGAAATACTGACCTTGAGCCAGCTGTTAGTTTTCGCAAACGCTCCGCACGAGCGTTTCGCTGAAGCTAGCAACGGCACGCGATGCGCGTAAAACGAAGGACGTGATCAACGCGTTGATACGCTGGAGAACGTCGGCACGAACTCATCCGCGAGAACTTTGTGCCATCTTGCGGGCAATGTGGCATTTACTTTCTGCGGCGTTGGCGCAGCTCTAGTACGCTGACATGACCTTGGCTGAGGTTGAAAGTCATATTCACGGAACGAGGCGTTTTCTGGGTGTGTACCTGGAGGAGTTCGCTCTAATAATCGTGACCGTTGAAACAGATAGAACGTGCTGGGAACATCATTTCTGACGAACCTGTGCCCCACTGTCAGAAACAGTCAAAGCACCGACGGTCGCTACTTTCTGCATATATCTTCTGTCCGGAATGTGATGACTAGAGACCGGATTTTAGGCAAATGTCTATTTTGTTCCTTGCGCTCCTATCGCGCCATTTTGACATATGAGCATGAATTAGAGGTTAAGAAGAGCTTTTCTAGTGTTTTTATAGTGCCTATAAATGCCTGTTTTTGGCGTTCGTGCCTAAATGCCTATAAATGCCAATTTTCAAAATTAGCGCTTATATGAACGCTATTTAGCCTCAAGTTTCGCTCCCGGGTGTTTGAGACCACTATCCATGTTACCGCGTAAGATTGACTGTTGGGAACTACGGGGTTCAACCTATAGTCCTCTAGTTCAACCAACTCTAGTCCTCTAGGTCAACCAACCAACCACCGCTGGCAGCAGTGAAGCGGGACACGCCGGCGACCATTCGCCGCCGCGCTGACGTGGCCCGAGCGGTTGGCGAATGGGAAACCGACGCGGATAGTGAAGAGCAAAAAAAAGAAAAGAAAGAAAAATATGAACTGCACGCAGCTTTTGTTTTGTTTGTAATTTACTTTTTAAGGTGTTCACTGCAGTAGCGTAGCCAGAAATCTTTTTCAGGGGTGGGGGACAACCATACTTTATATATGTTCGTGCATGCGTTTGTATGTGTGCGTGTATATACACACACGCAAAACTGAAAAGTTTCGGGGGAGGAGAGAAGGTTGTACCCCCCCCCCCCGCCTGGTTATGCCAGTGGTTCACTGCCAGGGGAGAAATTGGCTCTACGCAATTCGACCCGGCCATAGGAGGAACCCTCCCTTCTGGTCTATTAGAAATCTGGCTGTGTGCTCCTGCTGTGCACTTCTCAGTCATGCCGGAAAGACACTCAGGAGTGTGTTGATTTCTACAGTGGACACGTGACTCACTCTGCAGAACACGGGAGTGCGCACCGTGCGGGACAACGCACGCTATGTTCAAATGTCGGCGCCTTTGTGCCATCTTAAGCAATAACATTTTTGTTTTCCTGTCGTAGATAGAGGTCGCGCACTTCTTCGTTTGAAATTATTTGCATTTATGTGAAAATTTATTGTGCCTATATTTACGATTTTGGAAACCTAAAACATTGTTTTGCCTGCCTACTTTTGGCGCCTAAAACGAGCTTTTTTAGTGCCTAAAAATCCGGCCTCTAGTGATGACGTCTCACTAACGGCTGGTTAACCCTGTAGCACGCACTTGGCACCCACGGCGATAGCTCGGCATACTCACTCACACTTACACTAATGGGCAGGCATGAGTGTGAGTCTGAGTGAGCACACGTGAATGTGAGTCGGCGTGGGTATGAACGTGGAGTACTCATGAACATGAGTAGGCATGAGTATGAATGTGAGTGCTCATGAATGTGAGTAGCCGTGAGTATGAACGTGAGTGAGTGCTCACGAGTGTGAGTGGGCATGAGTATGAACGCGAGTGAGTACCTGTGAGGGTGAGTAGGTGTGAGTATGAACGCGAGTGAGTACCAATGAGTGTGAGTAGGCGTGAGTATGAACGGGAGTAAGTAACAGAGTATGAGTAGGCATGATATGAACGCGAGTGTGTTCCAAAGAGTTTCGGTAGGCGTGAGTATGAACGCGAGTGAGTACCGATGAGTGTGAGCAGACGTCAGTCTGAACGCGAGTGAGTGCCATTGAGTGCGAGTAGGCCTGAGTAAGAACGTGAGTGCTCATGAGCGTGAGCAGGCGTGAGTATGAATGTGAGTGAGTTCCATTGAGTGTGAGTAGGCGTGAGTATGAACGTGAGTGAGTACCATTGAGCGTGAGTATGAACGTGGGTACTCATCAGTGTGAGCAGACGTGAGTATGAACGTGAGTGAGTGCCATTGAGTGTGAGTAGGCGTGAGGATGTACCGATGAGAGTAAGCGTGAGTATGAACGTGAGTGATAGGGTGCAGTTTTGGTGCAGTTTGTAATAAGTCGTTGAGTAAAAGGTTATGTGGTCGTAGTAAATGCTCCACACGATTCCAGCCGCTGATGTCCGTTCTATTATATCCTACCGTCAAAATTCGTTAGACATCCCACAAATGAAACCTATAGAACATTTTTATTTTATAGAACATTTTATTAGTGCCAACTTCCGTGGGTTTTCTACAGGATTATCCATCGCGAATCCTCGCATTCGAATCTAACGAGCATGTCTCACTTTTTTTTGTTGGTCCAGTGGGACGTGAGTGAAATCCGGCGAGTGTGAGTGGTCGGGTCTGTAGACATGAGTGAATGCACGCGACTGAGAATAAAACTGAGTACAGAGGTGATCGTGAACCGTTGAAGTTGAGTGGATGTGAGCGCGTGATAAAAGGGACTGAGTGGAACGTTTGAGCGCGAATATCTCTGGATGGCAGTAACCTTTATTATGAACGTGAGTGTGAGTAGACGCGAGTGAGTATGAGCATGAGTGAGTACAGTGAGTAGACGTGAGTGTGAACGCGTGTATGAACGCGTGTGAGTACCTGTGAGGAAGTACCTGTGATGTAGACGTGAGTCTACTCATGGTCAGCGCGTGTGACAGGGAGTGAATGCGATAAACAAGTGCCAGAAAGCATGTGAGGAACGTGAGTGAGCACCATGAGCGTGAGGCGATACAACAGTGAGCAGAAGTGCGTGAGTATAAAGGTGAGTGAGTGCATGTGAGGGTGAATAGACGTGGGAATGAATGTGAGTAAGTGTAAGCGTTATTGAACGAGAGTGTGCGCCCATGAGCATGAGTGTGCACTTGTGAGTGTGAGTGGATGTGCCAGTGTGAGTGAACGTGAGTGAGCACACATGAGTGTAAGTATATGTGAGTATGAACATGAGTGAATGCGCACGGGTGTGAGTACAAGTATGAACGTGAGCACCCATGAGTGAAGTATATGTGAGTGTTGTCACGTGGTCACGACGGTGCAGAAGACTGCAGCAGAACTCAGAAATTCGTAACTCTTTATTTGGCCGCACTTGTGGCTGGGAAACGGAATATCAAACTGCAAGCAAGTAGGCCTAATGCACGCTGTATAGGTGCACTGATAGCGGCGAACTGAGCGTCGGCCGTCGATAATCTGCGAAGCGGTGAAGCGCGTCGGCATTTATACATGTGCCATCGAAGATTCCAGCGTTATCACTAGCGGCCGCGTAAGTTCCAGAACAAACTTTAACGTTCGCGTTGTGCGCGCAATCTCATTGGAAGGTTCTAAGGTTCTCTAGATGGTTCCCAGTTATTCGGGCGCGGTTTGCGCAATGCAGCAGTTACACGTGTAATTGGGGGGGGGGGGGGGTGACGTAAATATTGAAAGAAAGGAGCGCGTGTGGCAGTATGAACATGACTGAGTGCGTATGGTTGTGAGTACTCGTGAGTATGAACGTGAGCACCCATGAGTGTACGTATATGTGAGTATGAACATGAGTGAGTGCGTATGGGTGTGAGTACACGTGAGTATGAACGTGAGTACCAGTGAGTGTGAGTAGGCGTGAGTATGAGCGTGAGTGAGTGCTCATGACTGTTAGTAGGCGTGAGTATGAATGTAAGTGAATGCTCATGAGGTTCAGAGGCCATGAGTATGAACGTGACTGAGTACTTATGAGTGTGAGTGGCCGTGAGCATGAATCTGAGTGAATACGTAAGGGTCTGAGTACACGTCAGTATAAACGTGAGTGAATAGCTTGGGGTGTGAATATATGTGAGTATGAACGTGAGTGAGTACGTATGTGTGTGAGTACACGGGAGCTTTAACGTGAGTGAGCACGTAATAGAGTGAGTATGAACGTGAGTAAGTAACTTGGGGTTTGAGTATATATGAGTATGAACGTGAGTGAGTACGTATGGGTGTGAGTGTACGTGAGTATGAGCGTGAGTGAGCGCAAAGCCTGAAAAAAAAAATTGCGTGACTGAATAAGAGCGAATATTCTCTTATAGTGCCGACCTATGCCCACGGCAGCTGCTTGCACGGCAACAACCACGATGGACGACCATGACGAAGCGGTGCTGTGAATCACGCGCCAATCTCCAGTTAGTGTGTATCCACACGACGGACTTCTCCGCGGAAATCTCGTCCGCGGACGATCGTTCCGCCGCCCGTCCGGCTGCAAAGCACATCCAGACGACGGACGAAGCGAGTAGACGGACGCGCCGCAGCAAAAAAAACATGGCGGCACTGTCTGAAGCGAGAGCTGCCCGCTTCGAATCTTTAAGCTCTTCGCCGCGCATTGCACGGCCTGTTAGACCCAAACTGACGATTGTGTCGGCTTTAGGTTTGTGTCCTCAAGCTTCGCCGGCAACGTATTCATGACAATTTGGTACTGTTTCCGAGCGCCGTACTCGTTTTCTGAGAGCTGTAGGCTTAGCGAGTGCCTCTATTAACAGAACATGAGCTCGGTCATTTGCGGTAGCGCGAGTGCTACCGTGCTACCAAATCCCAGAGGTCATAATAATGTGCGAATGCTTGCTTGTTCCTTTTTTCTCTAGATGGCGCGAGCAGTCTGAAAGTCGAAAACACATTCATCGCTAGCAAAATTATTGAAGGTTTTCATGTTTCCG
The DNA here is from genome assembly GCF_013339695.2 of Rhipicephalus sanguineus. NCBI lineage: Eukaryota > Metazoa > Arthropoda > Arachnida > Ixodida > Ixodidae > Rhipicephalus > Rhipicephalus sanguineus. The sequence goes on from NC_051176.1 coordinate 185,170,803, forward strand.
TCTATGGCGCAGAGTTTCTTTTAAGTTGAAGATGGAGTTCCATACGAGAAAAAGAAAAAGCAGCGCTTGTTGCCAGACCGATAATGGCACCTTCGGCTAAATCTGTTTTGTTATTCCGCGCGAATCCGAATGCGAAAAAGAGCTTGGCATTTTCCGTCCGCGACGTCCGCGGACGCGCCACGGATGGCACAAATCCGTGACGCGGGGTCACGTGATGCGCCGTCCGCCGCGGAAAAGACGGATTCGGTCCGTCGTGTGGATCCGCGGCTGAAACGATCCGCTATCCCCTTGCCCGCCGCATTCAACTATCGCGTGGATGTGCACAGGTGTATACTTGCACTGCTTTCATTCAGCGTTCTACGACAGCAGATGAGTTGTGTTGCCGAGGAGCACGCATTTGTTATCGGAAGCGCGTTGCAGAGGCCCTGACACCCATAGATAAACTCGTAAACTTAACTGTTCACAAACAGCATAGCAACATTTATCAATGATGGCCTTTTTGCAGTAGTTGGCCAAAAAGGCGGCCATGGGCACCGTACATACGTTAGGAGCCGCCACAGTCGCGCGCTGCCTTCAGCGCCAAAGCGGCCACGGCAGCAGATTTGGCGGGATAAGGGAGCAGACGACGCAGGCGGCGGCAAGCCACTGCGCCGTGCTTTGGTGCTTCGCTTGAGGCGTTTTCTTTCCCGTTTGCTTTCAAAATACGTTAAATTGTTAGCAGCTGTCAGAGAACGTAGCGTTAGCGCGTGTGCTTCTTTCCGTCCAGACCTCGTGTATCCTCAGGCGAACGCGGCAACGTAAGATGCATGAGTTGGGGGAAGACAACGGAGGTGACGAGCCCGTTGAGTGAAACTGCGCACGTGTAACGCGGGCCGCCTCGCTCACTAAACAATCACAGCTTATCGCCTTCGGGCTCACGCGGCAGCGAACTCAACGGCAGCTTGAAACTCGCGATACCAGCAATTGCACTGTCACGGCCGCTGAATGAAAAAAAAAAAAACACTTTCCATCGAACGGCCATGGCACTGCATTTGCTGCGCCGATTTCTCTAAATGGAAACTGATAAAAACGCGTGCCCGGAGAATTCCTGTAGGTGTTCTTGCACCCAACAACGCAGCAATTATTCGTGGAGTTCAGCATTGCTACGAGTAGCGCAACCGACACAAAACGAACACCCCGCGAGAATACCTCGCGCCATCGCAGCGGGAGCGTGGAACGAAGCAGGGGTGCAATCGCGGAGCAATGCTTGGCTTATGCTATATTGTTCTTAACGTCCACCACCTGCGGCTGACTGATCGCGTTGATAACGCGGACGGACCGTCGCTCTGGTCACTGGCCAAGCGCGAAAAGGCAGGAAAAGTATAGTCATCGTAAAAAGGCATAAGTTCCTCAATTTCACCTCATTGCGAGCATCCCGCCAAATCTAGCGCTTCTTGCCGCTAGGGACGCCTTCGCTCGGGCAGCGGAGTTACGTCTGCACGGAGCCTATAGCGGACATGGTCCTGACATGCGAGGTCTCGTCTCGCCTACCACCCTAGGACTCTTTCGCCCGCTACTACTACAAGATGATCAGCGCCACTACTGCTGCAAGATGAGCAGCGCCCACTCGGGTCCCCCGGCAACGAGACAGCTCACCAACACGCTCGAGGACTTCGTCGAGTGAGTGGTGGGCCCCTCGGGGTCGGACGCCCCGGTGCCGGAGCCCCTGATCGTCTACCACGACATTATCCAGCACTATCGCCTCGAGCGATACGCCTATCCAACCCGTCACGGCAGTCTTCCGAAGCGGTCCGAGATCGCCTGGCGTCGCCTACAGACCCGCACCTTTCCATGCGCCCTAGTGCTTTCGTACATTCACCCAGGCTTCATCAATCCGCGCTGCTGCCTCTACAGCGGCGTTGCCTCGCTGAACCACATCCTCTGGGGCTCCCCGGACGATCCGCCGCCCGCCGAGGTCATTCACATACCGCCGACCGAGGAACAATGGGAGGCCCTTCTCTCCAGCACCGAGAGACACATCCGGACACGGGTCCTGGAACGAGCTGAAGACGTCATCGAGAAACACAGCCTGGCAGCCTACGTGGCTTAGCCTCCCTTACCCCTCACCCCTTCGATTGATAAAGTTGTTACTCACTCACTCACTCTCCGAAAGGAGCCACACATACTCTTTTTTTTTTCTTAGAGTGTACTTGGTGTCCTTCGCTTGTCATAACATTCGCATTACTGTATGCGTTTATAATATTCCCCTTACACAGAATCATCAACGCTGGTAGCGACAACGATCGAGTTGTATACGCTGCAAACATGTGCCTCTTAAAAAAAAAAAGCGGAGAGATTGCGAGCACTAGTTCGGCCGTCTAAAAACACTGGTTTTGTACACGGAGTACTAAATAGCATTTCATACCGACGAAGACTGTAAGACGAACAGATTCAGCGCGTAGCACTCGCCACATGCACAGCCTTCCGAACCATAGGCAGCTCACAGCAACGGTATATCTACGCCTCTGGCGGCAAGCCACTGTATGAGATTTTTTATCTGTTCAGCCCCTGTGGTTGCCACTCCAGTCTATTCCACTGTAACCACACGCGGCATAAAGTGTAATTTTCCAGGATAATCTGAAGCCTCCCTATTCCAACGAAACTAGATTGCAATCAAAATGAAAAACACATACTTAATGAAATAAATATTCAATAAGTTATCAGTTGCATTTCAAGCTATTCGAATGACGGAAAGTGTAGGCGCAAGAATGCGTTGCCCGGGCTCTGTTCGCATTCGAGTGAGGATCGAAAAATAATGCACGAAAGAGCAGATACGCCCTTGACGCGCCCGAGAAAGGCGTGGCTGGCGTCTTACATCGGCTGTACACATAGATAGCGGGTCATTCATGGTGTTCCGATGTTCCAATATTTCGCGGATGACAAGAAGAGGCGATGGTGCGTTGTATTGCGCAGTCACTGCGTTTGAAGCCACGAAGCTGTGTGCGTATAGAGTGCGGTTTCTTTTACATGCGATAGTCTATCTCGATATACATTGAATTCTGCTTTCCACGCTATCCCCGTTCACTGACTGCTCCCCGGCAAACTTGGGTAAAACTGGGCCAAACGACTATCCCGGTGCATCCTGCATCCAAGAGACTGTTATATATATGGTGGGTCTTATCGGCGCTCACGTCACAATCTGAATTTTTTTCCGCCCTCTTCTTTGCTGTTTCGTATACGCTTCGTGCAGGCGACGGCTAGAAATGCTGCCTGAATCATGTCGCGAGCGCCTATTTTCCATTAAATGTTTTCCGTAGATATATTGATGGCTAGGTTCCAACATGGTCGCGGTGACGCTCGCTTATGATACTTTTTTTCCCTTCCTCTGCGCTTGGTGCTCGAGTTCTGCGCGATTGACAGCAAATATTTATTTCAGCAGCGTAACTGCCGGAACTGCGCATCTGCACATGAAGCGAATAATGTTGCAAACGAAACTGCTGTTGATATTGTGGACCAAAAAGGACAGCAGAAATTATCGGCGCCTAAGGCTATGTCTGATTTTGAAAAATAGCAAATCATTGAGCTAGACCTTCTATGGCGCTATATCGAATCGAACATAAAAAGTGACATTACGTAAAGTGAACCGTTCTGTTCTCACAATTTTAGCGGCGTCCATGCTTGTTTACGAGGCGAACCTTCATTTTGCACAGTACCGAAAAGAAAAGTTCGCGTTTCCTCCTTAGCTGCCAAAAACACGTGCGCGCGCGCGCGTGCTCGCTCTCAAACGAAGGCGTGCATCCGCCGCACGGATACGCATACGCGCACACGTATACATACAAGCACGCCAACGTGAATAGTCGCTTTATGTAATGATAATTTTGCATATTTTCTACTTAAAAGAAGCTCTTCCGGCATTGTCGTGATGGTGCGTGATACTTATTAATGTGAAACATATAAGAATGAAACCAAGGCTTCAGCTGTCTTTGCGTCAATTTTTATGTCAGCATCAAGAAAACCACCTTCCAACCGAAATTTGGAAGAAACAGCCTGCAATTATGTAAAGTATGACACACAAAGTGTGCACAAAACGTCATTAAGGCGAAATATGCATAACACTAATTATTGTGAGAAAAACGGGTATGGCTTTTGTGATGTCGACCACATTTACTCGCATAGTACAAGAGCCGGCTAAGGTTGGCATCTGCTGGCTAACTGTGGATAGTATTGGCTACTATTGGTTAATGTTGAAAAATAAAGTTGTCTTATTTTTCTCATACAACAACCGGCAAATGGCCACAGGCGAAAAGCTACAATATTGTAGCTTGAGTGCGCTTCAGGCCCAACGTAATGCATACGTGCTTCATGCATGATAGAGAAGCAAAAACGCAGTCAAAGATCAAAATGAATGATAATATTGTACGTACACGTATGAAATTACATTCAAAAAACGAAAAAGTGTAAAAGTTCAAAAAAATACTCCGATAGTATATTATACAAAAAAAAAACATGGCTGATCCCCCTTTCATAGGAATCGGTATAAGACGAAAGTGAAACATGTCTTCACAGGGGTAGTTGAGCGTTTATTGTGCATTGTTAAGCCACAAGGGCGAAGGAATGAATGCTATAGCAACAAATTGTAATGTCACACGAATAACGGCAAGCAGCTGGAAACTTGCAGCGCGCTCTGAAGCAGAAAGAACGCACGAAAACAACATATACAGGACGAGCGCGAACTAACCAGAATTCTTACTTCTTTGCGTGTGAGCAGCGCGCTCTTTTCGGAAAGCGGCCGCTGCAGCGAGCGAAGTGGCCTACATTCTCTCTGAATCGTCAACGGAAACTTGCGGTGAAAGGACAAGACGTTACAATCAGCCCCCATCACGAGGTAAGCGCGCGCACACGAGAGACACCCCCTGTAGATGCGCGCTCGCATCGCGACGCGCGCACTCATCGCGCTATCTCGCTAGTGATGACAAGGACACGCTGAAACCACTGATCTCCGAGTACCGCGAATGATAAATGGTGTATGTAAATAGGCTTGCCGTTAATAAGGTGAAGAACGTGCGCTCTGTGGCCGAGTGGTTTAATAATAATAATAATATCTGGGGTTTAACGTCCCAAAACCACGATATGATTATGAGAGACGCCGTAGTGGAGGGCTCCGGAAATTTCGACCACCTGGGGTTCTTTAACGTGCACCTAAATCTAAGTACACGGGCCTCAAACATTTTCGCCTCCATCGAAAATACAGCCGCCGCGGCCGGGATTCGATCCCGCGACCTTCGGGTCAGCAGTCGAGCGCCATAACCACTAGACCACCGTGGCGGGGTCTAGTGGTTATGGCGCAACGCGCGGCGTCGCTCCGCAACGCCGCGCGTTGCGGAGCGAGGGGTAGTAGGTTCGTATCCCGGCAACGGAACTTTTTCTTTGCCATCTGTTAGTGTTTATTTTACAACGTCATATCCGTGACGGAAATACGTTAGGGGAGCCGTGGTGGACCCCGGCATAAAACACTTTCGTGTTAAAAAAAAACAGATAAGCCTCTACATTGGACCTTACAAAATATCGTTTATATTCTTTAGGTGCTAGGATGAGTTTCTGACTCTAATTCGTTTACGATCGTTGGCTGTACGGAGTTGCACAGATTCACTGCCATAATTTGTTCCTGTACGAGGACAAGCACCTTTGTCTCTTAAGGCGAAAGCCTTAGATGCCTCATCAAACGCGAAAGCTGACCGCCTTCCCGCGTCGGCGTCTCCCGTCGGCCTCCACACGAGTGATGCAAAAAATCATCCTCGGAACGCCACCACGTTCCCGCCCCGACTCGGGCGTCGCCTACGGTAGCGGCTTCTAGGGTGTCCCCCCTGGATCCCCCGGCGGATTAAACTCCTCGGGACCTATGAATAAAGTTCTTGACTGACTGACGTGATGACGTTACCATATGACATCATCATGACGTCACAGATCGCCAATATTTGTGACGTCATTATGACGTCATCACATGCATCTTAGCTTGCTCAACGGTAGGCCCATCATGGAGGCAGTGTGAAACCTGCTGAAGTGCCTCCGATCCTGGAGACAATGCAAAACCACGTTAGGTGCAGAAATAACACATCGACGGAGAACAAATAGAAAATGGCTTTCGCCTTCTAGTCGCCTCAGGTGAGTGCACAAGGGACCCCGTGAGTTCTTTTCTACTTTTGAGATTAGAGCAGCCAGAGATTTCAGACACTCATTGACAGCAAGTGATGAGAATCTAAAGTAGTGCAGTAAGTTCCGGGCGTGCTGCCCACTGCGCTACCGACGCTCCCGCAAGAGGGGTCACAAACGCGGCTTATATCTCTCACACGTTGAGTGGTTGCATCAAAAATTAGACGTGCGGACGAAGAAAGAAACAACTGTCGTTTATTTAAACACTCCAGTAGAATACATAGGTGCGGTTATCTACAGTTAAAAAATGGTGGTCAAAGATTAGAAAGCTTAACCAAGATTAAAAAAGAGTGGGACACTTGTCATGAAGGTAGTCGATTTCCTTCCGTGACAGCGCAGCTGATGGAGCGCTGATACAATCCGTGTCTTTCATTGTTATGGCGATAGCTTCTATAATAACACAAGTGTCCGTGTCCTTCCTTTTGGCAATCACTAGAGGCCGGATTTTGAGGCACTAAAAAAGTGCGTTTTAGGCGCCAAAAATAGGCAGGCAAAACACCGTTTTAGGCCTCCAAAATCGTAAATATAGGCACAATAATTTTTTACATAAATTCATATAATTTCAAACAAAATGTGCCCGACCTGTATGTACGACAGGAAAGGCAGAAATAATGTTGTTTATGATGGCACAAAGGCGCCAACGGTTCAGCATAGCCATGCAATTGTCCCTTTACCCGCACGGCTCGCAGAACACGGTCTCTCCTTTTATTGCCTAGCATGGTGAGTGAAGTGCCCACCGCCGAATCAACGCACTCCTGGGTCTCTTTCTTTTCGGCGTGGCTGAGAAGGGCAGTAGAGGAGCAGATACCCAGACCGCTAAAAGACCAGAAGGGAGGGATGCCTCGTAATGGCCGGGGATAATCGCGTAGGGTCAATTTCTCCCCTGCTGGTGAACACCCCAAAGGGCCCCTCACCATGTTTGAGCATTTTGAGCTGACAAGTGTAATTCATGCACTGGGCGCTCACGATCACGTCTGCCAAGGTTTACAACGCTACGCGCCGCGGAAAGGTGTGAAATTTCAAACTGAACGCCGTTGCCCTTCTTCTCGTAGGCGCGCGCCCCATGATCGAAGGGCTGACGTACAACAATGAGTGATCCTGCGTCGTGCAGGAAGGGCTGACGTTCAACAATGAGTGGTCCTGTGCTCTTACGTCGCTCACCTACGTAGACATTGATGCTCTGAGTCTCTGACGTCGCCAACAATAGCACATGACGCTGCGAGAAGTATTCGAGACATGTGTAATTTGTTTAATCTGTTGCTTGAATGAATAACCGAAAGCTGAGAGAAATAAAAATTCGGCAGATCCTACGTACCGTGGGAGTCTACGTTATGCGAAGCATGGGGCGGGTACGTGACTGTGGTGTAACTTTTTTTACTTAGCGACACAAAATAACGCTAAAGATTTGTATAAATTTTATACGTACAGATATATACGTTGAAGAGACGCATATGTGTTATATAACCAGTTGTTTACGATTGGGTAACTCTGCCAATGGCAACGTGGGTATTACCGACACCAGAAGCGGTAAGCTGATATGTAGTGCTTATACGTGTACCGAGAACGCACGCACGTTTCACGAACCCGTCTGCATGTGTGTAAGAAGTTCTTGACAGTTCTTGAGGAAGGGCATCATCCCCGTTATCAGTGAGCACCAGCAGCTGGTCATGACTTATTATAGGATCCGGTCGTGATCGTGGTGAGAAGGGGTCCATGTGTAGTGAAGTATGTGGTATAGTAGAGCTGTTGGAATTCGTGGATGCTTCGGTCATTTCGTCGACAAATTGTCTGTCAACAGAGCCGGCGAAATGCCGGAACCTGAAGCCACCCTTCGCGTTGGTGAGGTATAGGCCGTCGAGGCTGGTAGGCCTGGTTAGTGCTACGTAGACCAACATCAGTGGATGGTGCTTGTCGTATTCGTAGACTACCTGGGCGTATGTGGCCTACGTAGCCTAGTCTACAAAGCGGCTGTCAATCAATCTGGCATCATCCTCGGTCAGCATAAGGCCATCGCCCAGCCTCGTAAGAAATCAAGAGGACACTGCGTCGTTCTGGTGGACGAAGTGCACTTTACGGTGCGGTGATGTGGATATCATATGTAACTTTCGGTAATGTATGCCTCCGGGGTCGAGCAATGCTTGAATACAGCTTGCTGAATCATAGAAATACAAACGTAATGTTTATTAGACTGCTATAAAAGCGGAGCCAACACTGGAACTACAGATGTTATTCTGATATGACGCCTGTATCGTAGGATTACACATCGTAGTTTCATGTAATGTTTATTGCTTTCTTGTAAATTTAGATAGCCAGCACCACAACCACAATTGACGTTGAACCGATATTACGCATGCGTAGGCTTTTTTTCCAAACCAGTTTATAGACCTGGCGTGGCTCAGTGGTAGAATACCTGTTTGCCACGCAGAATGCTTGGGTTCGATTCCTGCGGGGATCCTAATTTTCATTTTTTTCCATTCGTTCAGTCAACGCTGCCGATGTTTGTTTTCCTTAACGTTCTAGCATTTAAATTACCAATGTCTGTTCTCGTCGTTCCTGGGTAGATATAAACTGTCAATCACCTGTGGCGCATACCCGTACACCGCGACCCGTGGTAAACGGGTATGTGCCACACGTGTCTAGTGGAAAGGGTTTGGCGACGTACGCGACAGGATTTTAACGTTATTCATGTCATGACCCGGCAATCATATTCGTCAAATCCTCTTACCCTCCCATGCAAATTTTGGTCTACAGCAAGTTAAGGAGGCGTTCATGAGGGCACCCAGACGTAGGCGGCTAGATAGATAGATAGATAGATAGATAGATAGATAGATAGATAGATAGATAGATAGATAGATAGATAGATAGATAGATAGATAGATAGATAGATAGATAGATAGATAGATAGATAGATAGATAGATAGATAGATAGATAGATAGATAGATAGATACGTAGATAGAAACGCGCAAAGTGCCAGAGGTTCGCTAAGAAATGCTTCGCATTTAATAAAACACAGAAACGGAAATTGCACGCGTTTTAACAGCGAAGCCATTAAGGCTAGCCGTAATGTGTGCGGCCTACCAGAAAACGGATATGTGCCACGGCCTATCAGAAAACTATCATCATCGTAAACGGGTATATATGTGCCACAGAAATTGGGTAAATCTCACTACTCATCACTGGTCAACTAAAGATGAAGAAGGCAACATTTAGCCCAACAAATGGCTGAGGCGGCGAGCCGAAGAGCCCGAGTACGTACAACAAGAGAATACTATACCTGGCGACAACTTTCTGTGGCAGCACAGCGAAGGCTACGCAACCGAACCACGCACTTTTTTACTCCGCTTCTGTATGTAGTCCGCGAACGCTAGCTTTTGTAGAATACGTAGCATAAAAGAAAACGTAAAAAGAAAAGAAATACGTATTACGTTCAAGATTGCTTGCGTTGAAAGTAAGAATGATAATCCCGTAAAGGATTAGCGATTTTCGCTCTTTCGAGTTTTCAGGTTTTCTGTTGTCCGTTTCACGTTTTCCGTCCCCACTAAACAACGATGGCGTCGCTCGGCTGCAATAGGTGCACATCGAAGCTTGCAAGTGAGCGTAAGCGCGTGTTCGTAGGTGATCTGCGTTCATCGACCAGAATAAAATGAAGACAGCGGTGCGTTGTGAATTATTTTGTTGTTTTGCCCATACTATCACCGAGAAAGAAGTGTGCAAGTGATACCACCATCGCAAGTGGGTCTCGCATCGCGATAGCTTCCTTGACAGTGACGACGGTGACCTTCAAGTCTTCAGCAAGAAGAGCCGCTTGAAAGCAAAACTGCGATTGGAAACAGTACGTAAAATAAGTGGCCCATTTCATAAAATGCGTTGCATACATGGTGGGTATTTCGGTTGCCTACTATTACTGATAGAGTCGCACCGAAGACTGCGTCTAACACCGTGCCCGTCGGCGTCTACGGCGGGAGGTGTTTTGGCGTTTTGAATGAGAGCGATTTACGGTGACAAAATCACCCATGCACAGCTTTGCCTCGGCAACAGACGCGTTCATGTCTATTATGCGACTGACAGCGTGATTTTCAATTTGCAAAAAAAGCATTCTTGACCACGGGCGTAAGGAAGGCGTTTCACCCGTTTGTATAATCACACACGTGAGACGCCCGCTCCTGACTGGTCGTGGCCAAGATATCTGCTGCCTTTCGATGCCTTCGCGTCCCCTGACAAAATGACGTGAGCGTCTCCAGAAAGTTACAGCGTCTCCAAATGTAGGAAAACGACGATGTCGACCCTGTGTGCACCGAAATTCAGAAAATGGCTTGTTACCTTTGCGTAATATTTCCGATTGCGCAGTTACTGCTGGGCCGTGGCTTTGTTTTTTCTTTGAAAAGTAAAACCGACCGCTTTAATAAAGCTGATTCCTGCGTTCCTTCGCAGTGCAAAATATTCTATCGCTTTCCCAAAAAAGAAATGTAAACAATACTAAATGGTGCTCGCTTTGCACGTGGACTTGAACGGCTAGCACATTAGCGTTATATAATTTGATTTGCAGAAGAGCTCAGCAACGATTCCAGGCATTTGTGCTGCATGCTTAAGTATGCAGCACAAAAGTCATGTGGTAGATTTCGACTACATCTGTGAATAAACTGTCTGCATAAATTCCCAAATAACATCATGAGCCATGAATACTCGTGTGGAAACGCACATGTTTTATGCGCTCGCGAAACCAAAACCGAAATCGCCCGCGAACGGACTACTTGGCGTTGTAACACATGTGCAGAAGCTCCGCCCACGTAGCTTTAGCTGTGCTGCCACAGAAAGTTGTCGCCAGGTATAGGGAACGGGAAAGGCAACGGCGGCTTCGAGAAGACCCCGAAGCGATGGAAGGCCTACGTCAACGACGACGTGCCCGTAGATCTATGAGGTGCGAACGCTTCGTTTCAGCGCGAGGTTCTGTTTCGGGAGGTTGGACATCCGTGTCGTGTCTGTGACTGTCTGGTTTAACTCGAACCTCTCTACGCTGAGTATCAACGTATAAATAACCTGCATCACCTAGCTAAGGCCTAGAAATCAACCGAAGCACCAGATAAGTCTTCAGAATCATCCAGTTTCTGTTTCGAGCTTTGCGCGGCTTAGTGCAACCTTCGCCAATTTTTTCTTTCTCTTTTTTACTTCTAATCGCAGCGAGATGCCAGACTAATCTGCCTGCGTTCGTGCGACGCATGCGTTCGTGTTCTCGCCATTCCCGCGTCGTGCCGATGCCAGCCCCAACAACGCTTGGCGTCTTTTAAATGCGAATGCATTTCTTAGTCGGGCTATGTCAGGCGTCGGTGTCCGCACGCCTCTCCGCTCTCACTTCCTCTCCCATAGCAACAGCTGCGGGCGCGTGCGCTTATCCTCGCCCCTAGCAACCGGAGCAGGTGGTGCGGGCGGAGTAGCCGAGAGTGAGTGGAGAGGAGCAGCGCGCTCTGGCGTGTGAGGGCGCTCGCATCGCGGGAGCTCGGCGGAGCTCCCGCGTGTGTGGAGAGAGTGTAGGAGAGGGTAGGTGCAGTGCTTCGCCGCTCCTTCTCTCGCCGTCCGCTCTCTCTCCTCCCTGCGCCACCGCCTCAATGCAGTGCGTTTGAAACGCGTTTGTAGCGTTTGTGCTGTCTTGGCACAGCCTGAAAACAGCGCGTTCTAAACGCGTTTGTGCTGCATTGAAGGCGGTGGCAACATCCCTGAGGTGATTACGAACGCACGTAGGAAGCGTTCGTTGAAAGAGGCCCCCAAAAGGGAGACACTTGAGCGCGTCGATGTGTCCAGCTTTACGCCATTAAAATCACTACGCGGTGCACTCTCGGCGCAAGAAATGCATTCGCATTTCCTCACGATTCCCTTCGGGGAGGTGGGGGCATTTCTTTGGTGCATCGTCCCTTACAACAGTTCTAGCTGTGCGACGCGGTGTATCGCGGTAACGATACATGATCCGAGCCAGCCTCTCCAAACGTGCGCGCACCGAGGGGTCCATCCCACAGAAAGGAACGCCGAAACGACACAACAGTAATCGCGTTCACGAGCTGGCCCTGGCACATCATGCGCACGTCACCTTGCGTGCGCATGACATGTTGATGCGTCTGCGTCATGTGATCCTACGGCTCCGATACTGAAGAGAGCAGGGAAGGGACTTGGCTTGCGAAGGCTACACGGGGCTAGTGGCAAGGGTTTCAAGATCGCCCTCTCCCATCACGGTTTCTCGGCTCATATTGAACCAATTTGAAACATTCTTGTGGCAAAACGCTCTTCATTGGGCACTCAACAACTCCCGGTGTCTAACTACAATTGCTTATGTCACCTCGTGAGCTGCTTTTTCAGAAGTAAATTACAAAGAAAACAAGAGCCACGTGCGCACCACATTTTTTTATTCATTTTGATCTGAACCCTCCATTCCCCTGACGGCACTCCACGGTTTCGCATTCGTTCTCCACCTTCCCGCGGCTGCACAGAGGGACCGCCTGTTCCCTGCCCACCGACACACCCAGGTCTTCAAGGCTCTTCTTGACTTCCTTGGGGACACTGGGCTGGACAACCGGCTGTGCAAGCCACCCGCCGCGTCCTGGGCAATGGACGCCACTCTCCTCTTCTTTCTGATTCCCATCTTTATTTCCCTCTCCCCATTCCCCTGCAGACGCTGAGACGGGCTTCCATTCCGGTTCACTGCTGCTAGCGATTGTTTTCCGGTTGTTGGTTGAACTAGAGGGCTAGGTTCAACCCCATAGAGTTTTAAAAGATCAATATTGCCTGGTAACATGAATAACGGTTTCAAACTGCACTCGAAAGCGAAATTTGAGCTTAAATAGTGCTCGTATAGACGCCGTTTTCGAAAATAGGCATTTATAGGCACTTATAGTGATTTAGGCACGAACCCCAAAAATAGGCATTTATAGGCACTATAAAAACACTATAAAACCCCTTCTTAACCTCTAATTCATGCTCATATATCAAAGTGGCACGATAGGAATGGAAGGAACAAAATAAGCATTTGCCTAAAATCCGGTCTCTAGCAATCACTTCCCTGCTGTCCAAAAGTGCTTGGCAGCCACAGGTCCGACATTGGGCTGAAAGGTGGCCTGTGATTGCGCATGCCTGAACATTGTTCGCTTGTTCTCTTGCTCTGTCGTTCACACGGCGTCCCGTCTGCCCTATGTACTCGGAACCACATGACAGTGGTATGCTGTATACTACGCCCTGGTGACATGGCACGTACTTCTTCCTGTGCTTTACCTCACATCGTGTTTCCACTGTGGGAATCGAGCGCGCCCTTCCCTTTGGCGCCTCGTTCCCCAGCTAGCGCGCGTGTTGGCCACGCGCGGCTCGAGCGCCGGGAACCGCCGTTAATCGGCAGACCACGGCGGCAGCGCCAGGCCTCTTTGTCTGGTGCGAGCCATGCGTCAGCTTCCCGGCGCGCGGGCACGCGTCCGGGCATGCCTCGACATGCTCACATGCCCACGCCACCAAGCTAGCTTACGTCACTGCGCAACGCCTGTCTTCATTGGCCTCCAGTGACAACTCCCTTCCCCCTTGAGCTCGCTTCTGTCTCGCGCGGGCTTGCCCGCGGGAGATGCTCTCAGGCTAGCACGAGAGGTTGACATGCTGCTCTAGCAGGCGGCTTTTCTCGTTCGTGTGCTCGACTGCTGCCCTTTGTGTGATAGTCGTAGCGCCGCTGGCAAGCGTACTCGATCGGTCTTGCGGAGTTACCCTTACGGCCTGCAAGCCCGTGACTGTCGTACTGTGCTGCATCTTGGGTTAATAAACCCGTTTTGTATTGTGACATCCTGCCTCGAGTGCCTTTTCTGTGCCGTGCCGGAGTCGACGAACCCGGCCGTAGCGTCTTTGTTCGCTGCGGCAGTGGAGAACGTCGCGTCCCTTCACGGTCGCCTCGTAGGGTAAGCTTTGTGCTAAACCTATCTCCACACCACCTTGTCGTTGTCGACGCGCCTGCACATCATGCGTCCTTTCAGTAAAGCAGGACATACCACCTGCATGCCTTGGCGCTTAACAATTTTTGCTGCAACCGCTCAACATGCAAGATCACCAAGTAGCCCAGATGCAAACCATTCTAATCTCTCTCATATTCTCCCTTTCACAGTGACCTTGGTCGGAGAGGGGGGGAGGGGAGGTGTCGCCGTTTGGTATCGGTGAAGTACTGCATCATGACCGCGGCCTCCGAGATTAGCTCCGGCAACGCGCCGTTGCTACCGCCATCCTATTCGGCTCGTTTCCAAGAGGAGAAGCGTGATTTTGTCAACTCCTCAACACACTGCGAGGTGGCGGCCTTAGACCAAGCCTCGCTCATAGCATCCGTCCACACTAAAAATGGTTCTGCGACACTCGCCTGGCTGTCACACCGCGTTCCCCGCTCGCCCCTTGAGAAATCACCGACAGGCTAGAGGTGCACTCCGAACTAATTTTCCTTACTTTTCCCCCTTCAGGAATCACTATGACACGACGCGCGTCGCGTTTCCTTTCGTGTTTCTAGCCCGACCGTGGTTCGATCTTTATCAATAACTTTCCACTGGATGGCGATCTTAGCCCAAGCTCAGTGTCCAGTCAGCGGCGCTCGTCTGGCTGACACACCCCTTTCTCGGATTACGCTCTCCCCGTGCGAATGGAACGGCCTGAGCAACGGCGCATTGCCGGAGCTAATTTCGGAGGCCACGTCTTGACACTAACGAGCGCCGACAGTGAGCGCTTCGGTAGTTTCAGCTTTCCGTGCAGCGGGAAGCGGAACGCCTTCCCGCGTTCTCTCTCTCGCGTTCCTGAAGCACTGTGTGGTATATGCATGAGCACAGGATTACCCTATTATTGGGGAGCGCACACTTTCGCGTTTCTCTCCTGAAATGACGACGCTTTGAATGAGTCCATATCGAGTACCAGTGTTATGTGCTTGTTGACGCCACCTTTGCGTGGAATTCGCCATATGCGGTGTCCATGTGTATATTAACTAAGTTAGCTACCACAAGGGTTAATTCATTATCTTTGGCGTTAGTCGTCGGGATGCAGATGTGACACTAGGCGTCAACGTGGGTGCATCCACGTCAAAAGGTGCTATAGCTGCGAAAGACCAACAGACATTGTGCAAGCTCTCATACATCAATGTACAATAAACAATTAACTATACTCCTGTGACGACACGATTCACTTTCGTGTTACACCGATTCCTATGACGGAGGGATCAACCATGTTTCTTCCCCCCCCGCACTCTCTATGATTTCGGAATGAACCAACTTGCAATGAACAGGGTTCACTGCGTAGCACAGCGCACTGTTATATATTAGGCTCAATTACCACGACTACCCGGAACGTTGATTATGTCCTCAGACAACCGTGGTGCAGCTTAGCCGCAACGAATCGCTGAACTACGGCAGCTTGCCTGCGACAACTTGGTACTCAGCGCGATTAGCCTCCACGAATCCGCGTCGTGCTTGTTAGGGAATTCAGTGTGTCGTGCAGTTTATTCTTAACCAGGAAGTCCCGACTATTTCGCCAGCCCTGCTGCTTTGTGATGCAGCAATTCACATATTAACATTAGTGTTGCCGGCATGACGAATGCGTTGTTTAATCTACTCCGCTTGCCAACGCTTACGCGACCTTATCGGGACTAGTCTAACAATAGGCGTGCGCAGGGTTCCTCTTCAGGGAGGCGAAGGCAGGCGAAGGTTTATCGCAGTGCCACCCCCCTCCCTATTAAGTCAAAGTATGGGGCAGACTTTGCGCCCCCCGCCCCTCTTAGGTGACTGGGGTGGGGCGGCCGCCCCCCTGCCCCCTTCCCCTGCGCACGCCTATGGGTTTAACTCTTCAAGGAGCTAATCGGATAGAAAAAAAAAACAAATCACATACTGCTTCCTCACAAATGTCAACCCCGCAGTGTGCGAACTTCCAAGCCGGCATTAAACCGGAACTGCAGCAATTTTACTTCCGTCTTGAAGCTGCACATTCCGTAATGCGGGGCGGAATTCGCAGGCTGCGCCGCGCCAACAACAGAGGCACCAAGCCTGTGCTGCGGCAGCGGCACGAGTCGAACAGGCGGTTGGAAGAACGTCTACGCGCGCCCCAGCGCGATTTCCTGTCTGGAAGTGGTGCCTCGGTCTGGAGGCCGGATGTTCGGCGTTCGAGGCTCCCGTGTTCCGGTTCGTTTTAGGAGACTCGGCTCCCACTGCAGCGCACTCGCACTTCGCGCCCGTCCATAAACCGAGGTGTTTACGGCAACAGATAGGAAATAAATTGCTACTGCAAATAGCTATTCCATATATCGACTCGAAGGCGGCGACGGCCCCTGGCCTGATTGCGCCGCGCACAGCATGCCCTTTCACAAGGATACCTGCGACAGCGCCGCGTGCAACGCGGCCTTCCCTCTAAATGGGCGTCCGATGGTTACGTCTCGCTCAATATGGCAAACTACGGCGACGGTTTTATTGGACCCGCCAAAATTATTCTCCTCGAATCTCTGGAGCTGCACTGCGAATCAGAGAGGCACGCTGTTTGTTACACCAAGATCCTTCGTGAGCTTTACTTCGAACACGTGCTGAATGTAGACTTTTATCATCCATGGATAATGATCCCACAGTGAGTTCAACTGAGTTCCTTTTACGTCCTAAGAATTAAAAAAATGGCGAAGCTTCCACTACGGCGCAAGGCTAGAAACAGCGAAATTGGACCCTTCCGAAGACTAACCTGGTTGCTTCTAGGTTGTTTCTAGGCCTTAGCTGCGTGATGCAGGTTGTTTCTAGGTTGCTTCCAGATCTTTGCTAGGCTTTAGCTAGGTGATGCTAGGTTGCTTCTACGTTGATTCTCAGCACATAGAGGTTCGTGTTAAACCAAAGACAGTCACAGACACGACACAGATGTCCAAACTGCAGACACAGAACCTCGCGCTGAAACCAAGTGTTCGTACCCCTGATAGATCTACAGGCACGTCATCGTTGGCGTAGGCCTTCCATCGCTCCGGGGTCTTTTCGCAGCCGCCGTTGCCTTTCCAGTTTCCCAGCATTATCTCGTTGTGTGTCCTATATACTCGGGGTCTTCGGCTCGCCGCCGTCGCTTCGCAGCCATTTGTTGGGCTAACTGTTGCCTTATTCCTTTTTAGTGGACCAGTGGTGAATAGTAGGATTTACCCAATTTCAGTGGCACATACCAGTTTATGATGATGATAGTTATTTGGTTCGCCGGACAAGGAACGATTTGCTAAAGAGCTTCACTTTTAAAACTCGGAGTTTTTACATGCCCTAATCATTAACCAGCACAACATTATGTGTTCCATAAAGAACGATCTCTGTCAGGCTCGTAGCCAGGCGGGGGGGGGGGGGGGGGGGGGGGGGGGGGGGTGGAGTTCTAGGGGCCTGGGCCCCCATCCCCAAGATTCTGGTGAAGGGGGGTATTTTACAAAAAATAAGTAATAAAAATGGGTGTTTTTCTAAAATAGTCAAGGCCTTCAACATGCGCCCCCCCACCTCCCCAAAAAAATTCCTGGCTACGGGCCTGATGTCTGTATAACCATGGTATAACCGTTCCAGGTATTATGTGCCTTGTCGCTCTCAGTGGGCTCTTCACCGACTTTGATAAGTGTTGACATAATTATGGTCAGAGCGACTTTTTTTGTCGCTGTTCGACTATGGTAACTTTTTGCCGTCTAACCATCGCACTTCCATCGTTTTAATGGCAGTATTTTCGCACTTTTAATTTCATATTGAAATAGATTTTTTAATTTATTTTGCTGAATATTTTTGCTGGCAATCATAGCGCGTGCGATGACGTCACTCTATGTAACTGTCGCAATCCCGCACGACTTATGGACGCCGGTGCACGTTCATTTCTCCTGTCATTTTCTTGTTATTTTTCGTGAGTTTATTGTTGAATTGCTTTCCTTCATTCCATAACAGTTAAGAATGATTTCAAGTAGTATGCCGTTCACTCCTGCGTCTATTCACCTATATGCGCTTTCTCGATTTGGTATGAAACTGTTGATGCGTTAAATTAGTTGCCTTCATAACTGCAAATAACCGAGTACCTAACGTGCGAGCAATTTCTCCACCTATCGAAGTAACAGAATACGCGTACAAGTATGTATGTATGTATGTATGTATGTATGTATGTATGTATGTATGTACGTACGTATGTATGTATGTACGTATGTATGTAAATTCTGAATTATATGAAGGCCTCGGTCAGCAACTGTGTGATTCAGCAGGTCATCGCGTTTCTGGATGACGTCCAAAAATAACTATTGGTCAGTCCCGTTGGCCTTGGTCCAGTCTTGAGCCATGAGCCAAAGAAGGAATTACAAGATGCCACCATTGAAAACAATTCGGCAGATCCCACGCCCTGTGGGAATCGGTTTCATGCGAAGCAGCCGGCCAGTGATTGTCTAGGCTGCCTTTTTGGCTTTGAACCAAGCGTTAGGAGGTGGATCGGCGTGTTTTGTAAGCCTAGTAGTTATGTGCACATCGTGGGCTTACCAGGAACGTCGACTACACTGGCGTTTGAAGGGTAACTTTTGGTCTGACGTCACGTCAGAACTCACGTCAGAGCATAGACGCCAGTATTATCGAAAACCCTGGCTTTCTCACCGATGGTGGTTTTCCTACTGTGAAACATGTCTTTCTATAAGGCTTCAGCTGCAGTTTCAGGATGGCAGTTGTCACGTTTCATAGTTTATGTTTGATCATGCTCAGCTGATGTTAAACACTAAAAAAATGTTAGAATTGGCAAATGGCGACCGTTTGATTCGATGACAGATTGAATAGAACATTCCACTAGAGAGCTCAGGCCGTCTTCGGAGAGCCAGGCAGTCATCCAAAGGAAACGTTTTGGATAGGCCATGTTCTCGTTCCGTTTTGTAAAGCTTACTTGGAGTGCACCCATGTCCACGTAAAGCTGGCTTCTCAATAAAGAGACGCATTACGAGGAGATGCAGGTTTTACCGCTTCTTTTCATCTATAATCAAAAGTCTATGCTACATCGCTGACAACACTGATAAGAATCGGCAGCACTGTGTTACTAAACGAGCCATTAAACGAATGCCCGAAATTTGGAACTTATTCTAGGTATTTTAACTTACAAAACCGACAGTTGCACGGTTTCATTATGCGGACATCAACTATATGCTTACTAACAGCGCCCGGAGGCTTTCACAAGGGTGTTCTAATGTTGCTGTTTATTCGCTTTTACCGCAGTATCTCGTCGCGTTGTATACGACTTTCTGTCCGTGCACTCTTCAGGAGAACGTCATTTATTGAACCACATCAATGTTGCTGACTTAAAGTTTAGCTGTAGGTTACGGTGATGAGCTCCAGTTTTTGCGCACTGCAGGTCAGTTACGGTGTCATCTTCACTTTATTTCATCATCTTCTTTTTTTAAGGCGATAACTTTAAAAGGATCCTCAGGCGTTAAGCTTCTTTCACGCGAAAGGTCCCCTGAAAAAAAAAAAAAGCTCTCTTTCACGAAGTTTTGGTTTGACACTGCATCTTCGACGTATGGGATATCCTAACGTCTTCTCATATGTCATCATCGTTCTGTCACCTTCGTTGTCAACTGCCGCTGCCTTTGTCGTCACTCAGACCGGCCGCCGCTGTTTAGGGTAGCTTTCCTTTCAGTGTCCCTGAGCAGCTGAAACTGGGCTCTTCTCCACAGTTTCTTTCAGTATATAGGTAAAGGTCAAACTCCATCACATTAATCTACTGCATGGCCCATGTTCCGAGTGAAAAGTGCCAATAGTCCGTCAGAGTGTTCATCGTTCTTGGGTCTAAAGTTCAACGGCTAAGGATCAATATCATTGCGCTCTTTCTGCCTGACGCACAGACTATGTACTACGTGTATAATCCTCCTTCGCGAACAAATACTTTTCTGTGTTCGGATGCCATTTTACCATCATTTACTTGTAATTCCGTGACTACTATTTCCTTTGCGTTTATCTATCTATTTATTGCAATTGCTGTCGGTCATTCCTTCTCCCCTTTTTTTTCATACACGTGTTTCATCTGGCGGGGCTGCGCGGAGAGCTTTTGCTAAAGTGACACAGCAAAACTTAAATATCCGATCGCAGTTTCCTTCGCTTCAACTGCTTTCAGTAACAGAGACCACTCTGTTGTACACTGCCACTGAGAACTCAATTTTTTAACGACAGGTTCCCTCTGCGACCCACTCTATTCTTCCGCAGTAACGAGAGCGAGCAGCCAAAGCAAGCTCCCATAGCAAGCTCCCATTCCGCCTGAAAAAAACGTTTCACTTATTCGGGGAACTCTTTGAATTATGCAAAGGCTGAAGCTTCCATTACGGTACGGTAGAGAACAACCGATTTCTTATCAAACCTTTCTACAATGTACGCTGCGATGACTAGATTATTTGCGTCTGTCTTGTTCCATGGCTTGTAGCAAAAAGAAGAAAGAAAGAAATCAAGGTACCCCATTCAACTCCGGCATTTTGAGCGAGCTCTTCTTTTCATGTTCCTCCAGTTAGGCTTCTGCCGAAAGGACGCCACGAAGTGTAAGGAACCCTAAATCTAAATCTATCACGCGTGTTTTGTACTCCAGCTTTATGTTAAGCCTCATCCCTTCGCAGCTACGCCTCATGCCCGTTCGAATCATGCCACAAGATGTGCCGCAGTTTATCTTTGGGACTTTGCACTGCGCTCAAATGTTGTTTCGGGACAAGGCTCGCCTTGAAGTGGCAACTTGTACGCGTTCCCGCAGACCACAAGCCGAAAGCGCCACGCGCGCCATCATCGAAACGCCATACGATGAGCTAATTTGTCACGACCGACCTTTCGCCGGAAACTATAATGCTTGCCACTTTGCTTTACCGTTACTTTTTGTTCTCCCTATAACCAGCATTGCCGACTTGGTGGGGTGTGGGCCTCACACACAAACTGGTACGCAATTTCCATGATTGTTTCGATCGGGTCTACTTGAATCGTGCACGGTACATTGCGCACCGCTATTTTTGTTCCGCCATCGCGGGAACGGCTCTAGGGGCATTTGATCGCGCGTGCTCCACACACTCGCTTTTCCAGCGATTGGCAGCTGAATGTACGGCCTACACAACCAATGAAAATAGGGGTATCACAAATGCATTTATGGAGAATCAGCTCAGGTTTCTTTCCCAGGGGATTTCCGAGCACCTCAGTTTTACATATTGTTATTGCTCTTTCTGTCTCTCTCTCGTTCGCTGTGTGGCGAACATTTGATGCTGATGGTTGACTGCCAAGGTATATCGCGCGTCTGGGCCTTTTCTTTTTGTGTGTAACATATCAAGGTCTACGTTATGCGGCAGTCCGTAGTCTCCTTGATGTTTTCTAAAAGCGCTTTTAATGCGTGAGCGTTGGCTCATTGTGTGACCCCGCTATCTCCAGACACAGTGTCAAAAAAACGGCACATAAAATACATCATCTTCCAGGCTGTTGAAATGGTTGCTCGCAAACCGAACGTGAGCGGGCGATTGACTAGATGGCACCCAAGTTCCCGACGACGCGAAAGACGTAGCAAGCGGCTGCGGAGCGCGCATGGCGAGCTGCAGCGAGGCAACGGTGTGGCCGATGCGAGCGAGCCGCGTAGTCACCGCGCTCACGCCACCCGAAAACGATGAACGAGTGAAAGGTAAAGACAGGTAGGTTAACCAGAGGGGACCTCCAGTTGTCAACGCTGTACTTGTGAAGGGGAAATGGCATGCAAGAAGACGAAGAGCGTGCAACACACAAGGAACTGAAGAATCGGTACGGCACGATCTAAGCGGCTCTGGGAAACATCATTTACAAGCTCAGAAACATTTCGCCGAAAGAGTGGTAAGCTGGGCCAGTTAGTATGGACGCAAAGTAATGAACAGCGCGAAATAAAAACGAGATACAAAAGGAAGAACAACATGGGACGAGCGCTGACTCTCGACCAGAAACATTTATTGTGCAAAACCATGCCTAAATAACATCGACTGCACGCCACGTGCACATGAGGGTCCGGTTAGAAAATACAAGTTACAAAACTAACAAAGCGCTCTGTTCGATACATGGGTCGCTCAGGCCTCGATTGCCTTGCTTGGCAAGGAGCTCGGGTATCTCAGCTTGCGAAGATAGTTATCGCTTTGTTAGTTTTGTAACCTGTAGTTTCTAACCGGACACTCATGTGCGCGTGGTTGGCAGCCGATGTTACTTAGGCATGGTTTTGGCAATAAATGTTTCGGTTAACGGTCAGTGCTCTTCCCGTGTTGTTGTTCTTTTTTTACTTTCCTTTTTATTTCGCGCTAATCATTAATATTTCGCCGAAACACTAAACTCAGCGACATAAGTCAGCGACACACTCCGCGACAAGTAATGATACAGCACTTAAGCACGATAAGAGCTTCTTAGGTGCCCCCCATAGTTTTTATTGTAGTGCATTGAAGGAGGAAGGAGAAAATGCAGATTCTAAAGAAGAAAAAAAAACGTTGCACGTGTCTTTACTTTTCGACTTGGTGCGAGCTTCACTGGGAGGGATATCTGAGCAACAAATGTTTCTATATAGTGCCGCGGGCAAGTCATTCTGTAACTCCCTTTTTTCTTGAAGCTTTACGCAAACACTGGGAATCTAATGGTGAGTACAGGCGCAACCAAAAGGGAGCAACCGTTCCCGTAAAATCCAATGGCATCACTCATTTAAGCATTTAATTATCTGATATAATATTTGCGACATTGTACGTTTCTAATTGGTCCAAAAAACTGGCGACTAGTTGAGTCGTCAGTATACATGCATCGCCGGCGTTGTCGTAATCCCAAGCTTCTCATGCTTGATGCACTTGACTGAAAGGGTTGTTGGCCACTAAGCGACCGCACGAATTTCTTTTCCTGCACCACAGCAATCCGTCGTGGTAGCATAGCAGGCATGGTGTCGCACCGCTAAGCTCGACGACGCGGGTTCGATTCCCGGCACATGGCGGCCGTGTTTAGGACACAAGATCTGATTTACATGCAGGTTAAGAAAACCTAGATGGTCCAAATTGATCCGTAGTCCTCCACTACTGCGTGACTCATAATAGAATTGCTGTTTTGGCACGTAAAACACCAAATATGATTAAAATGCACCAGAGCACCTCCTCGAGAGAATACTTTGATTACACATCAGTGCTGGACAGTATCGAAGATACATGCATCTTGGATTGCTGTCTGTTAGTTCCCATTAATATTGTGAATAACAAAGGAAAACGAGCCCTTAGAAGTAATCTTCCTTCCTGCATTCATAGCGAGGATCTCGTTCTCGCAGACATGATGCCTTCAGGTAGTATGCGAGGGATTATTGGTCAGCTGCCTGCTCGTAAATAGATCACGTGCTACGTGACGCCAAAAAGGCAGAAAAAAGGGTGTTCCACACTCGCCGCCATGGCTGTGACTGGCGCTGACTGACACTCCTAAGTTTCAATCCACATATATACCCTATAAAGTGGACGGGGAGATGACCGCCGCCGTAGCTCAGTGGTAGAGCATCGGACGCGTTATTCGAAGGTCGCAGGTTCGGTCCCTGCCGGCGGCAGGTTATCGTTTCGTCCACTTTACTTTCTTCACATTTATATTCTAATTACTACAAATAACACCCCCTATACTTTCCTTGGCATTGCTGTCTGTTAGTTCTCATTAATATTGTGACTAACAAAGAAAAACGAGCCCTTAAATGTAATCTCCCTTCCTTCATGCATCTTGGATAGTATTTTAGGTACTCTTCGGGTATCTTGTATCTGTATCGCGATACGTCTCGCAAGACGTGCATTAGTATCTCTATTTCCGATGCATGAACTAATCTATCGTGTGTCTTAGGATACAAGAGAATGCGATCGCAACACCACCGTGGGAATTTATACACGTTGGCTGAACTCCGTTTCTCAAGCAGATACTTCTGCCACTTAAAGAACCTGAATAAAACTAAAGGTAGTGACATTATTTCATGTTTTCGCTAGAGTCCTCCAGTGCGGGCAGGCCATGAGCCCATTGCGCCCCTATTGGTGGAGCAGAGTCACGTCGAAATGGAACGACGTTGGGATAGTTTGTGTTGCATGGTCGGAAGTGAATGACGGCGCGCACGACGCGGCGAAGAGAGAACGACAACACGAGCGCTGTCTTACAATGTTTTTCTTTACTGCAACAAGACAATATATAGAACAAAAATAGCCTGCCCCGCATGCGCGAGACCACGCAAATCAGATGTAAACAAAGATGGTGAAAGCATCTTTTTTGTCGTGATTAAAACCTTCCTAATCTCGAGGCGTGCATAGGAAGCGCCTTCCAAGTACGTGATTTCCCTTTTTAACGCGATAGCGTAACTAGAGAGCTCGTGTCGCAGATATTCTGGTGTCGGCGTCGCTGATTGTGAGATCGTATGTGACCGAAAAATCGCGAAAGATGCAAATAAAATAAACAATAAAAGCCTTCGGTCCCATTGGGGATCGAACCCGGGCCGTTTGCGTGGCAAGCAGATGTCCTACCACAAAGCCATGATGTTACTTTTTTTTCCTTTATTACTAGCCGCGATGTTACTTGCAACTGCTTCGGAAAAAAAAAAACACTACATAAATGCCATGTAGTCGAAGGAGTCTCCTTAACGCATTTTGTTCGGCAGGTGTCACGACGAAAATTAGCCCGTTCGGCGATTAATAGGCGCATTGGCGAGGCCATCAAACTACGTTTTTTGCGCGACGCCATGCTTCGAAAAAAGCCGGGATAGTGCAGCCATCGCCGCTAAAAACACACACGAACTTTCAAACAGCTCCAACAATGGACAACTATGTCCATCTAGCGAAAAACATATCAAGCCAACGCCTTCTTTCTAGAGGAGGCGTTGATCAAACAAACAGCAAACGTTAGATAATGTGCTGCTATCTGTGAGGCCCATTGTGAGAAATATGTCTCGACTCTAGCACAGGGAAGTGCATTAGATCGAAAACCTGTACCATTACTATAGATACATCGCGCTCGCGCGTGTGTGTGTCTGTGTGCGTATGTGTGTAACAATACACATTAATAAGTATTCATTTAGTGGTTGAAGTGCGCACTAGGGGCCGGATTTCGCTATCGCGTTCAACTCTTAAAGGCGGCGCTTAAGGGTCCCCCAATTGTTGCTTAGAAATATCGAAGCCAGGCTGACGCATGAAGAACCCTTTCTGTGAATTGCGTATGCTTCCTCTATCAACCGCACGCTTTCTTGGCGATGTCTGCCCAAAACCCTAAATGCTCGAAAGTTTGGTGAGCACCCGCAGGCTGCACAATGAAGAGCAGAATTGCTCCCCTGCTTCTGGCGAAGATTCTTTTCGTGTTCTCGAGACGCGTCTGGAGGCATCGACCGGTTTGGCCGATGTACGTTTTTCGCAGGATAACACAACCTCGTACACGACACCCACACTACACTTTCAGAAACTTATGTGTGTGTTTAGTGCTGCACATGGCCTTTTTGGGCCCTTTCCTATTCACGAGTCTGCAGATTCGGTCAGGAGCCGAAAACGCGACAGGAACTCCTACGCGCATTGTAACCTTCTTGAACCCGTGCGATACGCCGTGTGGATTACACTTGTTTTGTTCCAGTCACATGGATGGGCTGCGCTATCTTTCGGAAGGAGTTCAAATGGCGCGTCCGCAAAGTCTTTTAGTGTCATAGCAGGGAAGCCCGCGTCGGTAAATATTTTTATTTCAGTCTTGAAACTGAAGTAAACCATGTGATTATACGGCCTTGATATGGCGTTCTTCAGAAGAGCGGATCCTATTGCTCGCTTGATGAATTTCGAGCAGGCGCGACTCAAGGGAAGTCCAACTTTCTCTGAGCGTGGAGCATATAGTATACCAACAGATGCGGTCGTTGAGAAATGTTATGCTGGTGTCAAGGAACCTTAGCTCGCCATTCCTCGGAATCTCGGTTGTGAGCGTGAAGTCGTCCAATACTCATCTGACTGTACCAAACCAAGTATCATAACATGGACCAAAACAACTATCAAATATCAGTAGATCTCGTGGATGCCTCCACAGGCGTCTCGAGAACGCGACAACAATCTTCGCCAGAAGCAGGGGAGCAATTTGGCTCATTGATTGTGCAGCCTGCGGGTGCTTACCAAACTTTCTTGCATATAGGGTTTTGGGCAGACATCGTCAAGAAAGACGGCGCGGTTGATAGAGGAAGCATACGCAATTCACAGCAAGGGTGCTTCATGTGTCAGCATGACTTCGATATCTTTAAGCAAAATGGAAATCACGTACCAAGATGGGGCTTCTTAGGCGTGTCTCGAGATTATAAAAGTTTTCAAGGGACACTAAAGAGAAACAATGAATTGGTTTAGATTGATAAAGTGTGCTCGGAGAACTCTTGTGTAGCTTATTTCACCACCATAGGTTTATTATTAGAGGAGAAAAGCAAGTTCAAAGTTTCATTTTTAAATTTCGCGCCGAACTTTGTAATTCGTGACGTAAAAGATTTAAAAGAGCGTTTAACGTATTTTGGCGCCACTGGCTCGACGAAATTTTCACAAACTCGTTATGTCAAGTCTCTGGCCCTTTCAGAGGACAATGTACTTCGATTTAACCGATTTACTACGTAGGGCCAAGCAGGCGCCGTCAAAAATATGTGACGTCACGGCAAATGGTGCGGGAATTCCAAGGTGGCGTCGCACCTGTATTTTCTTTTTGCGTGTTTTCTCGCTTATTAAGCGTCTTCTCGCAGCAAGCGTGGTGTTTTTGGTATCGTGGAAGACTACTTTACTAATGCGAGAAAAATCGTTTTGTTCCTTAGTGTCCCTTTAATCGTGACTAAAAAGATGCTTTCATCATCTTTGTTTAGATTTGATTGCGGGGTATCGCGCATGCGGGGCAGGCTGGTTATATTTCGATGTATAGCCTTGGCGCAATAAAGAAAAACGTTAGACAGCGCTCATGTTGTCGTTCGCTTTTCGTCCGCGTCGTACGCGCTGTCATTCACTTCCGACCAGAGTGGAGTGTTGGCGCTCGCTCCATCTCGACAAAAACAAGCGCTCGAACGTCTAAGCCCAGAGGACCTTTTGTTTTCTCGATGCTTTTTTTTTTTCATTTTAGTGGTGTCGGTGCCATGACACTTGCTTTTAGACGCTGTCCTGTGCCACGTACTCCAACGCGTGCGGCGTTTGTCGCGCAAATTCTGAAGCCGCTATAGTGTCATTATCGAAGTTTCTCTTCTGTGGTGCTTCGTCACGAAATCTGAAGATGCAAGAATGGGATTTCTTTGCGTCTCGTGGCTTTCACACATCAGCTATTTGAAGGATCTCGTGAACGCAAATTTGACAAAACATGCGATGAGATTTATTTAAATGCAAATAAGACTCGGCTGCTGACCCGAAAGACACGGGTTGGATCCTGGCCTCGGCGGTCGCATTTCGATGGAGGCGAAATGCTAGAGGCCCGTGTACTGTGCGATCTCAGTGTACGTTAAAGAACCACAGGTGGTTGAAATTTCCGCATCCCTCCACTACGGTACGCCTCATAATCACATCGCTGTTCCGTCACGCAGAGCTCCAGAAATAATTATTATATGCAAATAATATTCTAACAACTATAGCACCACCGTTAGCCGATGCCAGATCTAATAGACGAAGCAGTGACCTAACAGAAGATATCGTGGCGTACCGCATCTTTATCTTCCTGCTACCTTTTTTCGAAGAGTTTTTAACTATCGTCCATTTTATTGTTAGCGCAAGTGATTTCTTAGCTGTCATTCATTTGCATCCCATACATTACCTAGGCCTCTGTTTCGTTTTTTTTTTTTTTTCGGTTTGTTTAGCTGCAATATGTCTTCTATAACGTGTTGCCAAAATATGCCTTCTTCTTCATTCTTACTTTTAACTACACTGTTTACATATTTACATAGCATTTGAGTTTACTGTTATGTCAAGGCGATGTTGCGTGCAAATACACAATAATAAGAAACAGAAATCTTTTGAGATACCAGCAGACATTTCTTTCAAATAAAGCAAACTTGGTGGCGGTTAAGAATTGTTCAAGCAGACATTTTTATGCATAGGCGTTTCCGCTTACATTATACAGATACATAATAACAAATTTGCGAATGTATCGAGGTATCTTAGCATAGAAATGGGAAGCATCGTATCTTACACAATAATTAAGGTAGTATCTTTTATCTGTATCTCAAATACTCCTTTCCCGAATGTTTTGTATCGTACGCGATACAATTTCAAAGTATCTTTGCCTAGTACTGGACTGCACTCCTTCCACAAACTCGTTTTCGCTGCCCCTGCCATCTCGTGAGTGCGGTACGTCCAATGGGATGAAGCTGATTGCGCGGAAGAGAGAAAACAGCCTTTCGTTTGCGTCAGTTGAAAGCAGACGCGCTATTGTTATCAGCTCCGTATAGCTTCTAGACGGACTTGCTACACAAAATATGCAATGTCTCGTTATGTGGTGTCATCCTCTGTGTCGACGCTGTCGTCTCCAAATGCTGTAATTAGGATACTTATAGAGCCAAATTTTATCGAAATGAAAGATCACAAGCCCTCAATAAACACTCAATAAATTTTTCTATCCTTAAATACGATTACCTTTGGGTGTCTACAACGCAAACGTATACGTCATGTATTTATGCACCCACACAGGGGCGTAGCCAGAAATTTTTTTCGGGGGGGGGGGGGGGGGGGGGGTTCAACCATACTTTGTGTATGTTCGTGCGTGCGTTTGTATGTGCGCGTGTATATATATATACGCAAGCAAAACTGAAAAATTTCGATGGGGGTGTGAACCCCCCCCCCCTGGCTACGCCCCTGCACCCACAGAAATTATCCACGAAAAATTGCATTGGCCATTGTGCATGGAACACCCTCGCAAGGAGTTTTCCAGCAGGAGGAATATATTTGTTTGATTCAAATTGTTAACCGTTTAATTACAAAGGTCCCGCGTAGAGCAATTCCTGGTGTACTATGGCAGCTGCGTGGCACAGTAGCTGAGTCGTTGTGCTGTTGTGTTCAAGGCAGTGGGTCCATAATGTTATTCCGTCATAATATTCACCTTGCGAAACACCGGGAGATGAATGAAACGTACGAACAAAATAGCAAGGAAAAAGCCTTCAGGATTCCGTTGTGTTCATATTGACTGATTGACACAAGCGTCAATCGCGGCCGCCTAAATTCGATAAAGAACGGAAATAAAACGGAACGTTCAAACGGATTACTTTCGCGTGTTCAAACTCGGCTCCACGGATGAACTGAAGGGCCACCTTACACAAAGGAACCGATCGGGTCGAGAATGTGGGAAAAAGAAAGCATTGGGTTTGTGACGAAATTTGCGTAGAAAGCTTTCGGGCCGATGAAATATCGGAAATGCTTCTCGATGTATGAACCGTCGAGCTGCTGCTCCTGTGAGCGGGCGAGCGTTTCTTGCTCTTTTTTTTTTTTCTCGTTTCTTGTTTGGCAGCACTGTGCCCCAAAGGAAGCGCTTTGAGTGGTATTGAGCTACATGCTCAAAACATCCCGATCTGATTATAAGCAGGAAGCATCCTTGGGTTGTTTTTCTTGATCTTGGGCGGCAGAACTTCGCAGCAAGGGCGCACGTGTGCACGTCTTCAGCAACTACGCGTTCGATACAAATCGTGTAAATCACTCCACATCTTCGAAGAACTCCCCCCCCCCCCCCCCGCCTTTACCCCCCGCACTACACAACCGGCGTTCGATACGCAGCTCCACCGGGCTGTGAGAGAGAACGCCATTTTGCCGCGCGGCCTAAAGACGCGTCTGCCTCTTTTCTTACTCTGATTGTCTTTCGTTTGAAAGAAAGAAAGAAAGAAAGAAAGAAAGAAAGAAAGAAAGAAAGAAAGAAAGAAAGAAAGAAAGAAAGAAAGAAAGAAAGAAAGAAAGAAGGACGGCCGGCTCACATCGGGGTGAGAGCATAATTTTTTATATATACGCCGCAAACAACGCAGCTTTCGCTGTGAAGGGTGGCACCATTTGGCGGGCGTTCTTTGCACCGCAGATTATGTCCCTCGGGTATATATTAGGTGTCAGACGGTTCAGAGCAGGTTGTTTCTTCATTAGGATAATTATGAAAGTGCGTTCGGGAACCGGCGTCAAAGCTCTTCGAAGAACTGCGGCGTTCCGCTAACGACATCAACCGCAAATTAGACCGCACTCCTATAGTGGTGAGGGAGTACGAAGGGATCAGATAACTTAACTGAAAAAAAAAACAAAAAAAAAGTTCCAAGTTCACGCTGCCTTGACTGTTTAAAGAAAATGAGAGATAACGTGCACATTAACAATGATTAGTGAATGACATATTTTTCGTTGGTTTTCATACCGAAAGTCTCGTATCCGCCAATTCAGGGCCTTTAGGTAGCGGGAGAATGTTTACTGGTTTGTTGCCAGCTCGTAAATATCACGTGCTACGTGATGCCAGGTGAAAAAAAAAACAGAATGTTCCACATTCGCCGGCATGGCTGCGAGTGGCGTTGGCTAACACTCCAAGGATTACGCGTACAGAAATACCCAATAAAGTGGACGGGGGAACGGCGGCCGCTGTAGCCCACTTGGTAGACCGCCGGACGCGTAATGCAAAGGTTGTCGATTCACTCCCTAGCGACGACGACTTCTCTTTTCGTCACTTCTAATTCATTTCCAGGTATGTCATAATTACTAAACTTTAATTCAACGCTATAAAGAAATGCCCCTATGCTTTCGCTGGCATCTTGATCTCTTCGCTTCATCGGGATGTGTCTAACAAAGAAACGCCCCTATCGATTCATT
Organism: Rhipicephalus sanguineus; assembly: GCF_013339695.2. Taxonomy (NCBI): domain Eukaryota; kingdom Metazoa; phylum Arthropoda; class Arachnida; order Ixodida; family Ixodidae; genus Rhipicephalus; species Rhipicephalus sanguineus. Next base: position 185,201,732 of record NC_051176.1, read on the forward strand.
CCTCTTCTTTCGTCCATATGTAATATCAATAGGCAGTCATGTTTAGTCACAGGTATACTATCTTCGGTACATTGATCATTTGCCGAGGGATCACCATCACGTCCCTGAGCGGGAACCCTCTGCGGCGCTGACAGTTACATTTATTATCTGGTTTAAGGTGCCCTGCAATGTGTGCTACCATAATCACGTCAAGGTCAACGTGCTTCAAAAAATGACATTAGTTCTATGATAGGCTCCCCCCTCCTCCCTTAAGCTTTTGATTGTACACAATTCAGGTCTGACTTCATCAATGTCTTCATCAGGTCTGACATCAATGACTTCATCAGTGTGTGTGTGTGTGTGTGTGTGTGTGTGTGTGTGTGTGTGTGTGTGTGTGTGTGTGTGTGTGTGTGTGTGTGTGTGTGCGTGTGCGTGTGTGTGTGTGTGTGTGTGCGTGTGTGTGCGTGTGTGTGTGGGGTGTGTGTGTGTGTGTGTGTGTGTGTGTGTGTGTGTGTGTGTGTGTGTGTTGTGTGTGTGTGTGTGTGTGTGTGTGTGTGTGTGTGTGTGTGTGTGTGTGTTGGAACACTGAACACCTAGCAACCGCTGTTCACTGCTGTACCGCCAAGACGCTCATGCCGACAAACAGTGCCTAACAGACGCACCTGCCAATCGGTTGCAAATTTTGGGCTTCATGCGAGGTCACAGGTTCAAAATCGTGTTCAGCACTCGTCGCGGATGACACTACAGGCACTGACAACACAGTGGCGCTGGCAAAATAGTGAGAGCGCTGAAGGCGCACTACGAAGCGGCATACCTTAGATCACTGGCATCCCAGTGACACCACTGACGCCGAAAAACACCCGCTTCACCTTCACATGCGTTCATGGTGGAGTGGTGTTTGGTGGTGGTGCAGTGCTAAATGTCACATCACGGCGGCATACCCGCAAGGTGTAACCAGTAGTGCCTCGCTGCGGTTGCCATACGCTGGCCCTTTAGACGTGCACATTAACAATAATTAGTGAATAACATATTTTTCGTTGGTTGGACTTTCTTTCCGTTGGGGGACTTTCTTTCCAAGTATTCGTCCGCAGTAGCCGTTACACCGAAGCCTGGCCAGCCACCCATATGTGTCTACGACGCTGAATAAAAATGCATGCCGCATAACTTTTTTAATTTCGGGTGCGACAACATGACTTCTCGAGGCTGTTGCCATGCGTACTAAGTATATGTACTCCTGCTATCTGTAGTGGCGTTATCACATCCTCACACATGCTCCTAACTACCCTGTCCAGAAGTCTCAATGTCGACGGCCAACTAATCATCACGTGAAAGTTACCTTTGTAGGTTAATCAACGCTTTTAGCACGAAAGAGTTTTATGCCGAGGTCGACGAAGCATTGACACGCGTCATTTTCGTCGCGGAACGGACGTCAATAAAAGGGAACGCCGGTAGCTACGAAAGAAATTCAGGAAAAGAAGTTGGACTGAGTTACGCAACCGGAAAATCAAACTTTCGACTCCTCCATTTTCGAGCGCGAAAGCCTGACGCGCTGACCACTACGCCAAAGACCTTTATTTATTTATTTCCAATTTTAAAACAAACAATAGGAGAAAACAGTATTACATTACAACACACATAGAACATTTCTAACCCATACCTGCCGATACTCACTGGGTGACGAGCATTTTCGCATCATTATTCTTCAGGTTTTATGTCCCAAAACCACGATATGAATATGAGGGACGCCATAGAGGAGGGCTCCAGAAATTTCGACCACCTGGGATTCTTTAACGTGCACCTAAATCTAAGCACACATGCCTGTAGCGTTTTGCCTCCATCGAAATGCGGCCGCCGCTGCCGATGTTCGATCACGCGACCTTCGGGTCACCAGTCAAGTACCATGACCGCTAGACCACCACGGTGGGTCGTAATATTTTCGCAATAAGATTTCTTGGCGTGAATGTATTTCATTTATGCTTCCCGAATTGGCAGGGATCGCACCGCCGTCTAGTAGCGGTGCAGCGAAGTGGTACGCCAAAGCGCTGCGGGAGCGTTTCGTGGTAATAATAATTGCTGGGGTTTTACGTGCCAAAACCAAGATATGAATGTGAGACACGCCGTAGTGGGGGACTGCGGATTTAATTTCGACCACCTAAGGTTTTTTAACGTGCACCTAAACCTAGGCACACGGGTGTTCTGTGCATTTGACCGCCATCGAAATGAGGCCGCCGTGGCCGGCAATCGAACCCGTGCCCTCGAGCTTAGCAACGGGACACCCTACATGCTGAGCTACCACGGCGGGTGAGCGTTTCGGGGTCTCGGCGCGGCCCAGTCATGACTGCGTTGGACCAGCGAGACAAGCGCGAGCGCGAAGCACGACGCTTTCACGCGTTCGAGTCGCACACTACGCATACCGAACTGCCAGCATACCGAACTGCCAGAGACACTACGGATTCGCACCGAAATTCTCGGCCGAGATGGGCCGAGAATGGGCCTTGGTGCATCCGCGTTGAAGTCTCCCATACCGGCCAAAAAGCCATGCACACTGGCAAATTGTATTTCTTAACGTCCAACACCACCGCAACTACATCTGTGGAGACATGTTTCACTTTCGTGTTATGAATGTTTTCTGTGAAAGAGGGATAACATTTTTTTCTTATTAAGGCGAAAGCCTTAGATGCTTCATGAAACGGAAAATTGACCGGACATCCACGTCGGCGGCGTCAACGCCTGCAGTGATGCAAGAAATCGTCATCACGTGATGACGTCGCCATATGACGTCATCATGACGTCACAGATCGCCAAAATTTGTGATGTTATCAAGACGTCAGTATGACGTCACTGTGACGCCACTGCGATGTCACATGATGACGTCATCACATGACGTCATCGCGTGGTCAAAAATCACGGAAGCAGTGCCAAACCGGGTGAGGTGGATCCGATCCTGGAGGCAGTGCAAAACCAGCGTTAGGTGCGTGCGGAAAAGCTTTCGGTGGGATGGCGAGGCCAGGATCAATACATCGACTGAGAGAAAAAAAAGATGGCTTTCGCCTTCGAGTCACCTTTAGTGAATAGATAAGGGACCCTGAGAATTCCTTTTATTAATAGAGACCCATGATGCAGAGATGAGCTGCAGAGGCAGCAATATGAGTAACACCAATAGTTGTCGTGATAATGCTTTCGGCAGGAGCAATGGAGGTCGATGAGGCAGCTGTATAACTGCTACTATAGTTAGAGGAATAAATAAACCAAAATAATATTTCTACGAAAACGCGGTAATATCAATATGAAACGATGATAACAGACGATTTAAGGCTTGTTCACACCTTCGACTATCACCGGTCGCGCAACCAATTAGTCGAACGCGACTGGTCGCAAATGGTCGTAAATGGCCACTTTTGTCGCAAGCGACTACTCTGGCTCGATCTCTCGCTGCTCAATTTTTCAGTCGCACGACTGCAGTAGTCAACCTCTGAACCAATTAGATGCGCATGAACAGGACTTCGGCTTATTCTACGGGGCACTGGCAATGCGAGCCGTATGATAGCAGACGTGAATATTGTGTGGCGACGGGTACAATTCGCGCGCAGGTTTGAACATCGGTCGCGTTTAGTCGCTTTTTGGTCGCCAGTCGCAAATGCTCTCGCGATCGGTGCTAGTCGCAGGTGTGAACGAGCCTGCACTGTAAAAAATATTTTGTGAAAAAAACAGAAATTGTCTGGCAGCTCTCTTGCCACAAAATTCTGTAAAGCCATGTTTTCTATTTGAAGCTTTCTGTGTTTTAACAGATTTTTCCGTTTACTTTACAGAAATTTTCTGCATAAACACAATGTTCAGTTTTGTGTTACAGAAAAAACTTGGTTTTCTGTTTGTCTTCTTTCTGTTATTTCACTGTTATTTTCTATTTTACAGTACAGAAATTTTATGTTAAAAACACGTTTCAGTTTCAGACACTGAAAAAAACTGTTTTCTATTCTCACTTATCGGTTATTTCGCAAATAGTGTCTATTATCGTTTACAGAAACGTTATCTATAAGTACAGTTCGGATATCGAGTCACAAAGGCTGTGTTTCTGTTTTACTGCCCTCCTGCTATTTCATTACTGCATTTTAATTCGGGAACATATTTTTTATGCATAAAGATCAACTTATATATATTTTTCTTAGAAAACATTCTCAGTACTAAACAAGTAGTTATGTCACTTGTACAGCGATACGCAAAAATATTTTTTTTAGCCAATGCAATGGCAAAATAAAATTCTATGTCGTTTGCATAATCCAAATATATTCCAATTTTTTATTAATATCTGGGGTTTTACAAGCCAAAACCACGATATGATTATGAGGCGCATCGTAGTGGACAGCTTCGGAAATTCGACAATCTGGTGTTTCTACGCGCACTGACATCGCACAGTACATGGGCCTCTACCAT